>NC_140912.1:19885515-20485515 GCF_045865225.1 Trachurus japonicus
CACACACACACATCAGTCTTCAAACACACAACACACCCTAATGGAACCGTGACTGACCACGTTCCAGCTCTATTCACTAAAAGGACAATAGTGTGCTGAGGCTGCAGAACCTCAGTTGTTTCTGGTTTTGTGTGTATGCGTGCGCGCGCGTGTGTGTGTGTGCGCACGCGTGTGTGTATTTATATACATAGGCCCGTGTGTCCGGTTGCACAGATTGTGATTTTCCCAGGTGAACAACGCCATACGGCGCACTGCATCTTCAAGCTCATTAAAGACCATTCTGAGCCATTAGAAAGCATTCAGCAGGGTGTGCATTCCCCCAGACTCCGGTGTCAGGGCACAGAGCCATGCCCGAAGGCCCCGGGGTGGGGACCTATGCTAAACGGGCCGAGGGAACACACCAGAAGGAGCTGATCCTTTTTCTTCAATGGAGCACTGGTTGCTGTGTAGATGGGTAAGAAGGCGGGAGGGAGGGGAGGGGGGGCCGTGTGTAACAGCTTGTTGAGTTCCCTTACTTAGGGAATTCAAAAAAATCACTAACTGTTGAATAGAGTGAGTGGTGAATTTTGCAAAGAATACCTGATTTCATTTTTAAGCTCTAACACTAGGAAAAGGATTCATCAGAAAATCCTCAACAGTTATTTCACGGATGAATAAGTAAAGATCAATGATGCAACTTTTCCATTTTCTTTACATCTGAATGAATAGAATAGCAGATGACATAACACTGTGGTGGCTGTGATGATAGACCAGCAAAGACAAACAGTCCCCCTTGTGGACAGCAGCCAGATCCTCAAGCATCAGCCATCCATTGATTCCGCTGACTATAGAGCTGGTCCACGGAGCAGTGTGATGCCATTCAGTGGCAAGCGTTGCTAGGTAGAGTGCATCAGTCCATAGTGCGTGTGTGTGTGTGACAGAGAGAGAGAAAGAGAGAGAGATACATGGAGAGAGAGAGTGAAGGAGAATGAGCTTGGTGGAGAGACAAGGGTGCAGCATCCCACCCCTGATGGTTATAAATGGCAGTCATGTCAGCAAAGGGACCCCAGACCATCTGTGATACTCACAGATGATCTCATACTGCATGCACAACACACACACACACACTCACACTGATGTGAAAGCTTTCCTCTTCAGAAGCATGTTACAAAGAGGAGCAATACACACAGGTTTCCCAATTGTCTCTGACGGAGATACCAAAACTTCAAACAATCTGACAACCCAGTTTCTAAGTTTGTTTGTTTGTTTGGTTAAGTTAGACTTCGAGGAGATGTTGGGTATTTTTATTATTATTATTATTATTATTATTATTATTATTGGGGATGGGTTTCTACAGCCATACATGGCTCAGATCTGGGAAAGGACTGCAAAGGAATGTGCAAGCGGAACAGGATCTAGTGGTGTTTCACTGAAAACAGGCTAAAATTTACTGCTGAATAAGAGGTTCTGTAGGATACAGGAGAGGCCCAAACTTTTTCTAGGTCTCCCAAAAAACATGATCTATGTTCTCTTTAAGTCAATTAATCAGACGGGCTTGCCACCCTGTTCCCTCTGGTAAGGAGAGCAGGAATAGGCAGAGCCTCCTCTCACAGTGAGGGCTCGAGGAAGGAGAGTCAAATATTTATAGAGCTCCACACCAGGATTCATTTCTCTCTTGTGACATTCACTAACTCCTGCTTCAGCGAATAGTGTTTTGGCAGCTTTCTCCAGGTAGATAAATAGCTGAGCGTCCAATCAGATGTGAATTTATTTTAGCTCTTCTAGAAGTCAAATATAAACATCAACCGGCCCATATAAGAGAGCAAATCATGAATCATACCCAGAGGAGAGAAATTAAAAGTCAAAGTGACCTTTTGAGGAGAGTCACTGGAGAATACTGGTCAGAGGAGGAATGCTGCCATTTCCTCCAAACTACAGTAGGGTGGTTAAAAGGAAAGGCAGTTGCCGGGGTAACTAGTGGCGGTATGTTTTGGTGAAGGCCGAGACAAAGCATCACGTGACAGGCTCGCCGTCCCCCTACAGCTGTGACCTGTCTCCCACCCTGGAGAAGGAAAGAAGAACAGGAAGGGAGAAGAGATGGATTGAAAGACGGAAAGAAGTGGAGAAGTGCACCTGAAAGATACATGGAAGTAGAGGAGAGAGGGGAAAGAGAAAACTGGACTGAATCAGACAACAGCACCAAGAACCAAAGAGATGCATTTAGAAAAAAAAAAAGTGGGGTACAAGAAGGAGGCAGGGAAGAAGAAGTCATTTTCAGCATATGTCTGGAGCAATACATTTCCCCACCACCTCCATCCGTCCTGCCCACTGTTACCTCCACCCCTCCCAACAATAAGGAAACAAAGAGGTTGTAAAATAGCACAAAGTTGTAAAAGGCAAAGAAAAATAAAAGAGGGCTTCACACAAAAAAAAACTGCTGTAACAGTGAGGGGTCACAGTGGCAGGGGACCGAACTCTTGACCTCCCCGATGACTGAAGCTGCCACCCAGTTAAAACAATACTCTCAAACCCCCACCCACCCACCCACCCACCCACCCACTTTCACTACAGTGTGTGGTTGTGTGTCGGCTTGTCTAATAGTGCCTACATGGGCTGGTAGGCGTCTTTTTAAAAAATGTCTTCTTCATCAATAACCCTGTCTTCCATCCTCCCACCTTCTGCTCCTTTCCTCCTCCCCCCTGAAAACCTCCTCCATCGCAGACCCTCTCCAAGCTCAACTCAAGTGGTTTTCCTGCCTCCAACAAAAGACATCTTCCTCTCATCCTCCTCCGAGGAGACAGAGGGATGAGGAGATAGAGGAGTGTCAGCTCATCCCTTTAATCCTGGGTAGACAGAGGGACTCTTCAGTGAAGAGGTGGGAAATCCACTGATCAGGGGCTTAAGATGCAAAAAAGACCTGTGGCTGGGTTCGGGGTCGACGCAGCAGGCCAGGGACACCAGTCTGTGTCTGTGCATTGTGGGGCACACACTCACATGGCATACTTGTTTCAGAGTGTTAATGCAAATTATGCAAATATGTGCATTAACATACTGACACACGTTGCAACATATTCATACACATACACACATTTAAATATAGATGCACACTAAGGATGCTTATCACTCCAACTTTGATACATAGGAAAACCGATTTGTTCAGTGACATTGTGTTATTTCTGAATGATAATTCACACTAGACAGAATAATGATATACTTTGTTGATATCACCACCACTATATAATTACCCCGAAAGCTTACATTTGTTATTATTGTACTGTCACCCTGATTGGGATATTCCAATTTTGGTTCATAATGCATTTGTACACAAAGCACAAATGATCCTCACGTTGTTCAAGTTGTTGTTGTTGTTTTTTTTTTGGTAACATCAATACAAATTTGTGTTTTAATGGACAGGTTATCAATATCAATCTGCGCTGGTTCAGTCATCGCATAAGTAAGAAAATAACTTTGCATCAAGCTTGGTAAAGTTCAGGATAAATTATTGAACGGTATTTTGCATGTTTGATTTTGTGCAAAAAAGGCCTGACTCACTTCAAATCTATTGTGTTCATCATATAAACACTGGCTCATTCAATACCGGAAGGGAGGTTTTTCACATATTATGAAACGTTAATAATGGCGTTGGTCTTGTAAACCTGCGAGTGCTTGCATTTGTGTATCAGTATGAGCATGCATATCCCTATGTGTGTGTGTGTGTCATTGTGTTTCCATGTGTGTGCGTGTAAGGCGGTGAGTGAGTGTGTGCCCGCATTCAAACATCTCCCTGCAGCTAATGAGTGGCGGCCCACCTCTCCAGCAGGCCTGGCAGTCCTTGGCTATGGGGCTGGAGCTGGCTGTTTTCTCATGGTAATCACACACTTTGTCCCGGGGTGGATAATCCTGCACTGGCTTTGTCTGGGCCCCAGAGGAGAGCCCCACAAGGTCGACCCCGCTTCACAGAGAGCCACAGAGACCCAAATGCAGTAGCAGCACCCCACTCCAGGCCTGCGCTCCTCAACACACACACGTACACGCAGACACACACACAAAACACTGCATGCTTGCACACAAATGCACGCACGCCTGCCGGCGCACACTCATTAGTTATTCTTGGTTTCAACAGCGAGGCCCGGAGTCATTAAAACGGGCTGCCCGAGCAAAAGCACGGACACACTAGCCCTCACACACGTGTACAAACTGTACATCCAGCAGAACATTTTAATGCATTCACAATCATTTTTGTTGGACAAGTTAATTGGGATCGTGCAAGCCAGCAAAAGCCACAAAACAAATAGATATCACATTAGATCATTCTCAGTATATCTGCACTAATATAACACATAAGTCATACCTCTTCAATCAAAACAATCTTTTGCAGCTCTTAGCCTCTCTCACCATTGGCTGCATTCCACTCTATAACTCTGATGTGTATAAATAGGCCGTATTGCTGGAGGGGAGTAACATGCTCAGGGCTTGGCATGGCGTCAGGGAGGATCAGCTCAATGAGGATATCTGGAGGGGCAGAGCAAGAACATGAAGGCTGAAGCAAAGGAGTGTAGAAGACAGGCTCCCACAGGTTCCTCTTACACTCCACCTACTCCCGAATCATTAACGAGCAGGCCTAGGAGGAACGAGGATCGCAGTGTTTAAACCATCACCGTGTTGACCTCTCAAAGAGTTAGAGCAACTAGTCGCATGTAGCGCTGATCAGCAACTGCACAGATAAGCAAAGGATGATATGATCATTTTCAGTGTCTCTGATTTACTGGTTAACAGCCTCTGGTTTTCAAATGTTTAATGTAAAAGTGTATCAGGGATGTGCGCAGATCTGAGGTCTGTTTGAGGGAATGAATGTGTCTCACTGGGTCATTAGCCGGGGGGAGTGGAGCACTGTGGGCCAGTGTGAAGAGGCAAAGAGAGGGTTTGTAATCCTCTATGGCCAATGGGACACAGCCAAATGTCTGTCTAGGGACACACTAGGACATTTTTGTTCCACCAACAAGTGAGATACACACACACACACACATACACACACACAGCCACACATACATGCATAAACACACACAGAGACACACAACTCTAGAAATCCCACTGTTTCCAGTCTAGTAATCCTCATTGGGTATTCAGACGGAGTTTTGCTGTGGACACCAAGTTGACAGACAGAGTTAGAGAGTAAAAGAGGAACAGAGGGGAGGGAGGAAAGGGAGAGGAAAACAGAGAGAGAAAAAAAACTTCACCCCTCTCTTCTCTCCCAGCCGTCATTGGTTGATGGCACAGGGTCTTTTCTTTCCTTTTTGCTAATTGGCCACCCAGGCATTGACTCTGGCGTGAGTTGTACCCCAAAACACGTGCATGTCCCTCAGTCCCATGAAACACCCCCTGGCTATTCGCCACTCACCTTGCCATTTAAATGGCTGAGAGGAGGCGGGGGTGAGTGGAGGGGAGGGGGGGGGTTGCTGTTACCATGGCAAATGGAAGCAACTCCTAGAGGAGATGTTGAAAACATTTTGCCACAGGTGCAAAACAGTCATCCTTTACAAGATTTATCTTTCTGTCTGCAGCTGTAACTGCAAATATTTATACTATGAAACTTCTCGTTGACTCTGTCGCTCCAGGTAATGTGAGCTGAATTCATTTTCATACTTAACTATTTGTATTTTTGAATGGAATTTATGAAACATCAATGGCTTTACTATTTTGTGCTACCCGTCGTTTTTCTGAAAAGGGTAACATTTTCTATGGAGGTTTTGGAGGTTTGACCCCCCCGAGGACCTTCACCTTTCGAGCCAAGCATTTCCCCCAGAATTCCTTGGGGCGTGATGGACAAGAGATGATCTCATTATTTCATTAACTCATTAGGAGCGCCGGAATTTGGTCACCTCTTCCACTTATGCCATCCCTGTCTTGAGGTCTGTGATAATTCCTTTAAGAAAATGAAAGAGAGAAAGACACAGAGGGGGAGGTGGAAGAAGAGAGGAGAAAAAGGTAATTTGATTGTCCAGAGGCTCCATATGGTTCCATGACTTTTGGGTTCACCCTGGCTGACTGCTAGCAGACTGAGGCCTTTCACTGTTTCAACCCAATGACAAACTTCCCTATCCTCCCTTCATCACACTTCTCAATGCCCCCCTCCCCCCTTCCAAGAAAAAAAAACTGCAAAACACCCTGAATCTGGTTAGGGGAATAATAGAAGAGGCTAACAATGAGGGGGCATAAGGGGGGGGTTGTCAAGTGACCCACAGAAAACACTATCAAACAAGACTGGAACTCTAAGGGGTTGACAATGGAGCGGCCTGCTCTTTTCTGTGCTACGCCACTGGTGGGGCGAGATAAGGGAATTCCTCAATACAGCAAAAAGGGAAGAAAGGGGAGCACTGCTTTTGAGAGATTCAGACCTCAAATCCAAACACTCCCCCCATAGATTATAGCTTGTGTGTTTTAAAGGGTGTCTGAAATAAAGCAGCACTTTGTTGGACAAGTTAGCCTTGTTGGTGTTGATCTGCGCTGCCATTGTGAAAGGTAGTTTTATGCAGTTCTATGCAGATGACAGGGAGATTAAGAACGGCCTGGACTACACAGCGCCTTTAAAGTTCTTATACAGCGATCTATCACAGTAATTCAAAAGGTAACACAATGGCACTAACTGCTGCAGCTGTCTGAATTTATTGAGCCTTAAAACGCTATAGAATAAACAAGGGATTTAGCTGTTGGTTTCATATTCCTTATCAAAACCTCTCGGTGCACTCTGTTTGACTTATGTGCTTCAAGTGAGAGCGTCTGCAGTGTTTGAAGACCAATGCTATGGT
This sequence comes from Trachurus japonicus, assembly GCF_045865225.1. NCBI lineage: Eukaryota > Metazoa > Chordata > Actinopteri > Carangiformes > Carangidae > Trachurus > Trachurus japonicus. The sequence continues at coordinate 19,892,301 of NC_140912.1, forward strand.
AATGCTATAAACTGACTGATTTGAAAGTCAAATAGTGGGCAAGATTGTAATGTTGGTTTGAAGTTGTGGAGAAGACAGTATGAAGAACATTTAGATTTACACTGGCACATTGTCAAAACACTCTGGATGTAACCTGGGGCCATGGGAAGAGCCTCTCCTGGCACATCATAAAGAAAAAAAAAGGCATCATTACTGCACCAAAGTGGTGCGTTACCCTGTTATCTGTGCAGGCTGAGACTGATGGACCTGGACCCCATCCAACCAGCACACTGACTCACTGGTTTGTTTATCGCCTGTTTTTTTTTTTTAATGGATGGATGGATGGATGGATGGATGGATGGATGGATGGATGGATGGATGGATGGATGGATGGATGGATGGATGATGGATGGATGGATGGATGGATGGATGGATGGACAATATGCTGACTTGCAGACTGACTGCTTTGTTCACAGATGGTCTTCATGTTTATGATGTTAGATATAAATCAAGGCAGGACATTTTGGGGACAGTAACTTAATCAGATGGAATATTCTGAACTCTCGGCGGAAGTTTTTAAACTTTCAAGCAAGCTTCTCTCAAATCTAAAGTCTGGGTGTCAGGGTGTTTGAGAGAGAAGAAGGGAGAAGAGAAAAAGGCACAAAGAATTATGATAACTGAAAAGAGATGAGTCCTGCAGCTTCTTTCTCTCTGTGTCTACACTGTCATATTCTACTGCCTGCTATCCAGTGAAAGAAGAATTGCTATAACTCATCCTGTCCTATCTCTCTACAGATACAGATGCTGATAAGAACATTTTGCTGTGAGATAAAGATTTCACCTACAGCAAAATTCAAGTCTCTCCCGGTGCCTGTGTATGTGCGATTTGATGTGCTGTGTAGCTCTGATGAAAAACAAAATGGCATGAGAGAGAGCCAAAAAAAAATTGACCGTTGAGACATTGCTCTCTGAATAAAAAAAAACCAAGCCCAATGCTTATCTCAACGTTTGGGGCAGAAGGGGCTTTACTTTGGAGCAGAGCTGCTCAAATATGCGCTATTTGCACAGCGTACAACTTCCCAGTCACTGCGGATTAGGCAAACAATACGGCTCCCCCATACTGCCCCCTCCGCCAAAAAAACCTCCACCCAAATTAGTCTTTCTTTGGCCAGTTATAAAGACCTGAGTATGAATGAGGGCCTCTGTTAGTCCAGGGAAGATAACACACACTCACTCACAGTGAGGGGGAACTGGTGTTGTGTATTCCACCCTTCCTCGGCATCTGATTGGTGAGAAATGATTTATCTCGACTGATTTCGCTGTCGTGATTGGCTGATGAGCACAACTGACAAGGGCATGTTCAACTGTTCACTTTCCTTGTGTGTGTACAGTCATGTCTCCATACATGCAATGCTTCTTATACGTTTGTAACAGAGATGAAAAGCTTTCACCTGCTTCCTGGTTAGAGCACCACCACACAAACAACACAGGCACACACAGACACCAAATCTCCAAAGTTGAATGACAACAATCCAAATATCACTTTTCAGACAGTAGAAGAACATTTCATTTGTGTGGTTGTCTTGGGCATGTACTGTATGTGTGTCTTGTGGTGCACAATTTACAGGAGACACTGGATTGAGGTGTGGTGAGACACGTTTGATTTATGGAGCTCAGACTTTATCAGCCGGAGAACACCCGGAGCAAATTTCTTAAAGTCAAATAAAGTGTAACATGCACTCCACAAATCACTAAGTGGAGGAATAACATGGCCATTTTGCAACAGTACTTCAGCTTTCCTGAACTTAGTTATGAGAGAAAAGACTTCCAAAAGCATCTGTAATGTGTCAACTATAGAGAACAGTAAAATAAAGGATAAGTAAAGTAAACTGACATATATTCTGATGACCTGATTTGCATCACTGACTGATGCTCTATCAAAACTGTGATGTGCAAGATAGATGGCTCATCTTCTAAACCATGCAGACAGGTATGAGGCACAGCCACTGCCAGGTTAGTCTGTAAACACGATGTGCATTATTTCCACTAGTTGGATGCGGTTGGGGGGTAAGAGAGTACACACATGCGTGTGCATGTCTGAAAGAGAGAAAGAAAGTAAGTGCAAGGTAACACAGCGACACGAAGAATGTTTAATTAAATTCTAGAGCAGGCTCTTGGTGCTTGTGCTCTAAATGGCCCTCCAGCTGAAAGGAAGGATTAACACAGAGCACAGACAGGCCCACAGCTAGAGCATGCTCACTCATTACTGCACGATGCAAAGACAAGTCAGAGAAGGGAGTTGGAAGAGCAGTTGAAATGTAAAACTGAGAGATAGTGTGATTCAACTGACAAGGTTCAGATACAGACTCCCAAACAGGAAGAGGAGGATGTGGATAACGGTCAATGACGTGGAGCAGAATGTAGAGACCAGCAAGAAATTCTCATATTTCACACTTTGAGTTCTTATTTACCTGTTTTTCAGCACATTATGTGAAGGAAAATGTCAGCCTATTAAAACTGGGGTCTTAATTTTGTGGTTTCCACAATCTCTCCCACTGGTACAATTAGACATAAACCAATAGACGTTATCTTGTGTTCTATTTCAATTCAATTCAAATGCCCTCAATAACTTACCTTGAAAAAGTTTATTTACTAGTTAAAAACTTTACTAGTTACATCCATTCCTCAATTAGTTCTTTTCCAAATATGTAATTTTTGTCCACATCTCTTGTTGTCTAGAGTTTTCTGTATTGTATTTTTTAATCCATCCTTTTCTCTAGGCTACTTGTTGACATTGAAACAGCATGAAATCATCTAGTGATCAAGTTGCAGCTTGCATGTGCACACAACGAAAACATTAACAGGAAACCATGTACCTTGTAAACACATGCTGTTCTACAGTGTTATTAGTGATAAAACCCCAACATGTACAGCTTACATTTACTTTTTTTATTCATTAGTTTTTCATGTATAGTTGTATTATTAATTATAAGTTATAGGTAATAAGTTTCAGGCTACTTATTAAGAGTTTTTACTTTCCCATCTCATCAGTTACTTGACCAGAACTAATAAAATTAAGTTGAAAGGTTTTAATAAAGAAGAATTATAATTTAGTACAATCTGTACATTTATATTAAAACTGCAGTGACTATTAGTGAATTAATCAAGTTTTTCGGTTACTTAAGATTTAATAAAATTATTTCAATATGGTTTTGGTTGAGAAAGGAACAAGGTTTTGGTTATTTCAACAATCTGGAGCTGATATTTAAGTAACCTTTACTTCTAAACCTCAAATTGCAAATTGTAATAAAGCAATGACATGGAAATGAGAATAAAAACAGACAAGACTTCAATATTGAGCAGGGAAGAAATACAGAAGGAAAAAGTCATCACTTTAAAAGATGGAAAATATGGAAAGTGGGCTCTGGCGTGGCTGGTGCTACAAGGATTAGCGCCCTTAAGCTCAGACATGCAGACAGACTCTGTCCAGGCTTCTCAACAACTGGGCAGCGAAGGGTTCGACCCCAAGCCAAGCCCTCTGAGCCCCGGCCATGTCTGCATTAAAACCACAGCCAATCTAACTGTGCTCAGTGTCAACAGCTCACACACTGGACTCACAGGGGGCAGTTTGCTCAACCTGCAGTCTACACCCTCAGACGTCCTGTTGACCCGGCTGGCAGGCAAATACACACATTTACACTCTCGCCCACAAACGCCACTTCATTAAGCGTCTTGAAACAGCAGTAGGAGTGGAGTTGCTGGGGAAGTGAAATACAAATAAAAACACACATGTACTTTTGGTCCATTCAGCTACCACTGGGATTTTTGTAAGACTTAGCAAACGTACTCAAATACCTATGTACACACTGATAAATGTAACCGTTACACAAACATCCTCCTTGTTAATGGACTAATTTAGTAATTGAAATGTAATGGCCATAAGTATGTGAGAGTGAGTTTAAGTGAGATCAACATTCCTGTGCAGAGCAAAGTGCAATGTCAACAGGCAGGGATAATTTGATTAAGAGGCCGCTTAGCTGTTTTTGCATTAAGACAAGTAAACCAAGGAAAGCTCCACTCACAGGTTCAGTCTCCTCCTCCAATAATGGAAGGAATTTGAATAGCCACAGAAGACATGCAAACATAAAATAAAAATAATTAATTATATAAAGATGAGTTTAAGATTAAAATAAGGAGGAAAAAACATTTCCAAGAACATGAACATGGACAAAAATCCAGATACAGCTCCATAAAATCTGTCTTTATCACACTATACACAAGACACCTGTGGATACATTGAATGTTTTTGATGTTTAATCCCCTAGACTCATTGCTCCACTTGTTTTGGAAAGCAGAGTTGAACCTTAATTTGATAGTGCTTAATTATGGAAGACTTTCGTGTAAATTTGATATCCACCAAATGATTCTATCACAGGTTACAGAAAACCCAGAGAAGTGAAAAACAAATTTTGGAAAAGCTTTAAAATTTCTGTTTGAGATGTTAGATTAAAAAGAAAATAGAGACATTAGAAAATATTGTTTGTAATTTGCATAACACTCCTTGATAACTTGAAAATTGGGGGCAGGCTGTGAACATAGTTTTTATGATCTCTTATTATCATCCCTCCATGTAGATCAATCTCGGCTACATTTAATCAGCTGCTCTGTAGGGATCAAAAAGAGCACTGCTCACCGCAAAGTCTGTTTATAAAAGTAGAATTATTTTAGTGCCCATGTGAAACAAAAGAAAAGAATTCAACCCAGTGCAGATGTAAAAACTAGAAAACTAGAAGCAGGGGCCACGCTGAAGTATAGCAGTTTATCTCCTGACAGTTAATAGCGACTATTTAGACAGACACAAGCTAGAAACGCATAAACGGCACGTCTCTTCCCAATCACTCCTGCTTTGTGATAGCTGTGAAGGTGAAGAGCTGCCCGTGGAGCTGCTTATCTCAATTTATCTCACTGCACATCAACATCTGAATCATAGCTCTGATAGTCATGTGTGTCATGTGTGACAGCGCAGTGGGTCAACATGACTGAGGAGATAGATTACCGGTGAACTTGTCCTCAAGTTCAAAGAAAAACCGTACATGGACAAAGTACGTATTGTTTCAACCTGTTGGGACTGAATCATGCTTCTGAAATTCCTATTGATTTGTTTAGTAGATGAATTTGGTCATTTATAAAACAAAATAGCTCCTATTCATAAATCCACACTTTCATTTCCCGGCCGAATCCAAGTCTGTGCAAGCCTATGGGTGTGTGTATGTGTGTGTGTGTGCTCATCTCCATGCATGTAAGCCTTTTAAGAGTGAGAAGCACCGCAGAGAGAGCAACAGAGAGAGAGAGAGTGTGTGTGTGTGTGTGTGTGTGTGTGTGTGTGTGTGTGTGTCTTGGAGTTGCCTGTGGGATTTGGATCCAAATGAGCGGAGTGTTGATGCATTAATGAGTAACACACAACTCTCATCTCTAACAATAACCCTCTCACACACACACACACACACACACACACCACCCTATGCCTTCCTCCCTGTCCGCTGACATTTCAAGGCTGTGTTGGGAGCCAGAGGAGGAACTTCTTCATTTGGAGTGTGAGACAATGTGGCAGGCCGGTTGGCTTTGTGCTCCTGACATCCCGCCGAGGCACAATATGGCCCCGTCAGGGATCAGTGGGAATACACAATGCCCATTACCCACGGGGCTGTGCGGAGGGCCTCGGGGGCAGAGTTGGGATGGGCCACTTTCCAGACTAGGGGATGTCTAGGCCACACTGAAAGAGAGATGGAAGGAGGAAAGAAGATCAGAGAGGAGATAGAGAGACTGAAGATTAAAGATAAAAGGGAGGGTAAAAGATGAGATGAGAATAAAGAGAGAAGTTGGGTGAAAGAGGAGGGAAAGTGGAGGAGGAAGAACTGAAAAATGGTTGAAGGTTATGAGAAATAGTAGAGCGCAGGCGTGATCGTCTAAGAGCAGAAACAATGGGGATACAAAAGAGGGGGTATTGAAAAGAGAATAAACAGGGAGCAGGTCCTCTGCCAGAGATGGGGTGCAATGAAAGAGAGAAGACACTCTGCCTGGGGGGTGCATCTCCCTGGGGATACACAGAGAGGAGAGGGTGAGGGGGTTGAGGAGGGAGGGGATTGGTTTATCTTGGAGCTGAACTTGGTTGCTTGATCACACCCCGGCATAATGGCAGCCTTGAACAAACAGGCCGGCGAAGAGATGCATTTTCACCTTCACTGCTGCCACTTTGACCCCGGGGCTCTTTGAGGGGGACACAGTGGGTGGACAGGAGCACACAGGGGGTGGACGTCAGGGGGCCAGGGGGGGCCAGAGGTGGCAACCAGGGGCCACAGAGGGCAACTAGACGGACAGAGAGAAAGATAGAGAGGGTGGACGTGGGTCAACGAGCCAACTGAACTTAACCATCAGTCTCCCACGAGAATCTCCCCCTCTGTCACGTCTTCCCACCTTTCACGAACCGCTAAACCAGTTAGCTGGACAAACAATCTGTGGTGTAGAAATCCTACCTTGAAACAAGCAGGGAGGGTGGGAAAGTGTAGCAAAAGGGGATACCATGACCTCTGTGTTGAAACATTAGATTATCCCAAAAATCAACCGCCCCCCCCCTCAGACGTTACCTGTTCTCGTCTCCTTTTTAATTTCTAATAAAAGACGGCAGGGCACGCACGAGCTGAGCCGCCGCTGTAGCTCCTGACCAACCGTTTGCTCTCACCTTAGCAAGAGGTCAGAACAAGTCTGATTAAATGGGTCAGCGCTCAACTATTTTCAGCCCGTGCTGACAGGGAGATGCATTAGTAATCTAGGAGTACTTCCCTGGAAAGAAGGGGAAAAGATAAAACTGCTGTGCCGGTGGGTTTGCATGTGCCTCGGGAAGTTTCTCTAGAAACCTCCCAATGGTACATCTTTCCTGTGATAGAGGTGCACTTATCTACATACAGCCTGCAACGGCAGAAATTAAGTGATATTCTGTCTCTCTGTGGTTTGTACTCCTTCTGAAATATCCTGAGCTCATTTGGAGCTGTGCGCTGGATTCTTCTTTTTTGGCCCCCCCAAACCCCCTCACCACCACCCCCCTTTTTTTTTTCATAGCAGCCGGTTAAAAATTGCCAGATGGCTCTCCATCTTTCTATCGCTCCCTCACGTTTATTGTCTCCCAGTCTGTTTCTGCATTTTCTCACATGCATATAAAGTCCTGTGCAAACAATCTCATCTAGTCTGGTCGCCTAACAGAAACAGAGGGATTTAGTTCACACAGGGTCAGAGATGGAGGTGGTTATGTTGTAGTTCAGTAATGTAGAGCTGCACTGTTTTGTACAATGAGGTAAAAAAAAAAAAAAAAAAAAGAAGAAGAAAAACTATACAAAGAGCAACATGGAGCTCTGGAGAAAATATGTGGCAGCGCACAGTATGGACCCTAAACAACAAACAGGCCCTTGTTATGTGTCGCCTGCAAATTCTCTTCACTCACTTTATCCTCTATCTCACCCTCCTATCTACTGGGCTGTGTGCTATAGGCTCCACCCTGGGTGCTGCCACAGGTTTATTTAGAGCTGGGAGCATGTCCACACTGCACAGCTTGTCTGAATGGAGACTCACAACATGTGGCGTAACCCCCCCACCGCCACCACCACCATCACCAATAGTCACCATCTGGCCTGGTCTTCCACACACAGCAACACGCTAGGGAACGTACTGCAAGTGCACAGATGTGCGATCAAAATATTCCCATGCTCTTGTGCATATGGAGACACCATGATTCTTTTATTACTCTTCTTTTCTTCTGCATTTATTTCTTTGTGGTTCAAAATCCAGCTTGACCTCATTTTCACTGCTATGAAGTTTATGTTTTAATCACCACATGTTCATTGTGTGAAACACTCAAAAACGGCAAAAGTTGACAAATAGTTGTCCAAATGTCCAGCTCTTGGTCAGCAATCCCTTAAAGTCTTCGAAGACCTCAGAGTTGGACAGACTGTTCTCCAACAAGAGCTGAATGCCTATAAGCATGTTGACCTTTTGGGGTCAGAAATCATTGTGTCCTCTCCTTCCACTGTGTGGTCTCTGGTGTATAATTGACATTTAATGAAGGCCTCCGTTAGCGTGAGGCCATAATGGCACTGGGTAAAAGAATAGAGAGAGGGGGAAGGGGTGAAATAGGGGCAATGGTAAAGAACAGGGAAAACATTTCATAGCATATGTCATGGTGAAAAGTGGAAAAACCTAGATAAGGTGACTGATGTGGATGAGGTGGACGATGGTGCAAAAGACAGAGATGGAGAAAATGGGGCATTACGACGAAGCGGAGGAGAAGAGGACACACATGGGATACATGGGAGCGAGGGAAGAGAGCCCAGTAACAGACGTAGAGGACGACAGCCTGTTGTCCGGCTGCCAACCCCATCTGTCTATTTTCACATCACCTCCATCAAACACAGAGACCATGAGAGCCAAAGAGACGGAGAGAGAGGAGATGAATACGCTAATGTGCCACATGTTGACACCACAGCCTGACATGTCATGTTAATAGCATACCACCGCATCAGCGGAGCACATAAGTGTTCCGTCTGTGTATAGTCCTGAAACTCTGAATAAGACAAATCACCCTTATATAATGACAGGTAATTATTATCTTCCTGCGGCATGTCTGGACACAAATACATATTTTAGTGTGTTGAATAATCTGTCACAGTCCCTGACACATCCTCCACGGTGACCGAGTCAAAGCAGTTCAGGGTTTTCACCAATCAAACAATTGAAAAGGAATCTGCAGTGCCATAAGGGCAAACGAGGAAAGTTGTGTTTTATCAGTTAAAGCTACAAATACACATCAATGAGAAATTATACCAAAGTAGAGGTGACATCTCTCTTCAGGTCTCAGAGCAGTGTTTGCTTTTGAATTCATCCTGTGCTTTGCCCTTTTTCTTGAAAGCTGACTATACAAGCTGTTGCATCTATATATATATTCCTGTCATATTCACATTCAGTCAGAATTTTTGGAAATCTTTACACACTGCTCATTGTGGGTAATCCTCAGATTTTTTGACAAGTGTGCATGTCAAGCTACCTTTGATTCAGCTCAACTGCTCTGAGATCAGTTGCAATTTAGATTAAACATTATCATACATATTATGCACAGATGTGTCTGCTACTGAACCATACTTTTTCTGCACATGACTTTAATAATCTTGAGAGATAGCAGTAATAAGTAGTTACTGTGATCATCCCTCTATAAACTATATATGGGTTGATTGATTTGTGTGTAGCTTAATGTAGAAGGGAATTGTTGTTGTTGTTATTATTATTATAAGTATATCTAGCTCTTGCATAACTCAACTCTTGTCATTATGCTAAAGTTAACTTTTTAATAACTTTTGTGAATTCAAGAGATTCCTGCTGTCATGAAAAGGTATGCTTCACTCTGGTCCAATTTCACAGCTGAACAGCTGAATCACACATTTAGATGATGGTTTATTCGTGGCAGATTGGGGGCTGTAGTTGCTTCCTCAGCATTGCTTGACTATCTGCAAAAGTCACTGCATGCCATTGATCTACAGTTAGAAAAGGTGTGTGTTCTCCCCGCCGTCTCATTTGCCTACCCTCTTCGTAATGGAGTCTGTGTTTCCAAGGAGTGGCTGGTTTTTATCTGCTTTAAACCAACTGAAGTTGGCCCAGTATCAAAGTCTTCACTTGGGGAAAAACCGAGCTGAATCATAATGGTCCACAAAATGTGATTAATAAACAACAGTTTGGCCAGAGGTTAGCCATTGTGGCATGTGGGATGTCTTAATAGTGCTGCATGAAAAAAGGTTTTGCCTGAGGGCGGACAACAAATAAGCCGTGAGAGAGGTTAATACAATACGCAGCATGGAGAAGGCACGCATCCAGAAATATCTGGTTAAGAGAAACATGATACCTCATTTAAGTCACATTAGATATGTCACTATTTTTTAGCTTCATAAACTCTTTGCTCAACATTCACAGTATACTTTTCCATGACCAGGCAGTGGCCAGTCAACTGTGTCTCAGCAAAAAAAGGGAACTTCATGTGTTAGATAGCCTAGCTGAAGTAAATTAATGATTTATAACAACGTGCAAAGACAAAATAATCTGTCCTATGAATCCTAAGCAGATAGCATGCATTTATTTGCACTCTCGGTAGACTTTTATATTAATACCCGAATCCATTTGACACATTTAACACATCTAGGGATCGCATAGAGTTTACAAACATTTCTGAGCCTCAAGCTGAAACCCCTCATCGGGAAAAGAGCAGGGCATATACAGTATCAAAGTAGGACACACCTGAAGTTGTTGCAAAGATCATTTTTATATGGATTAAGTTACTGTGTAATTAATTTTTGTATTGACTTCTTAGCTGTATCTGAAAATCCACACTTAGGAATACATTATATTATATTAGCTGGGTAATTGCACCTGGATAATGATCTGTGACTCATTTTTCAAAGAACCATACTAATAGTCAAGAGGATTTGCCATTATTGAACTTCCCAGTAACTGCTGTGAGAGGAGAGAACAGACATTGCATCATTTTATTCCTAGTACCCATGTGATAGGGATGCAAATCCAGTTCACATAAAACGGCATTATTACTAATTTGTATTAATTATACTGTGACTTTCTCCTGGTCTATCAGCATAAGCATTTGTTTTGTGTTGTAGATTCATTGCTGTTTCCCCTTACGAACTATGAATGCATTGAACTTGAGCAGTTAAATAGAAATCAATCATGATTTACATATTATAAAATAATGGTAGGTTTAAATAATCCGTATTTGTGAGACAGAGTGAGACTTTTTTTTTCCTGGCTGAGGTTTCCATGACAGGACAGTATGCCATCTTTGCCTTTACAGTGGCTTGAGTTGATAATGGGATATTGTGTTGCAGAATATAGAACAAGCACTTTGTGGTTTCGGAGAAATATTTCAAAGTTAAATGGTTCCAAAACTCCTACTTCTGTAGTTCCAGGAGTATGCAACCTTGCAGAGTGCAAGGCAGGCAAAAAACTATTGGAAACTGTCTTTCTCTGGGGTTTAAAAACACTCGAAAATAGAGAGCAGTGCAGCAGAGCCAGTCCTCTGGGAGGAGTGCAGAAAGGTCGTTCCTCCTAAACAAACTTTACTTAGCCATGCAGCTCTCGCTCTCACAGCTCTGTGATCTCTGTGCAAAATTATACATTACTGCTGTCTGTAATTCACTTCACAATGTCACATTAATAGCATAACCCTGTAATTACACCTGAGGGTGGCTAAATGTATGCATGCAATGAAAACAGTCACACATAATTTTGTCTATCTCCCCGTCTGTTTAATTAGGTTCCTACTTATGTATCTGTGCCTACATAAAAACTAAATATTTGTGCAGCCATGGGAATGACTGTATAGGTGTGACACAATACTGAAACAATAGTTTGGGTAAAGGAAAGAAGCAGCAGGAGCAGGAATTTTTAGGCTTTTTCACTTGACTAACCCCAGACAAATTTAGTTTGCAAGACTGAGACTGGTCAGACATAAGAACTGGTTTTCTGACTTCACCAGGAGTCAGGTTGGATGTTTGTTATGCTGGTTGAACCTGAGACTGGGGTCATGCAGGGTCACATGAGATTTTCTGTTCTATTATGCAAGATTTGCATTAGATCTCATCACGTCTATCTCATATCTATGGCACATACCCATTACAATAACACACACACACACACACACACACACACACACAAGACGGCTTGAACTTTATGTGTCATCATCTTTCCTCCTTTCCTGTCTTTCCCGTCTCCCATTCCTTCAGTGTAACTGCAACCGCACACTTAGCAGTTAACGGTCACAGTTGTGTGTGTGTATATGTATGTGTGTGTCTGTGTGTGTGTGTGTTTGCATGCATATGTGTTTAATATAAACAGACTTACAGACACCCATCTGTCATGACAAATACCCTGTCGACACAGGGAGGAAAACAGTAAATTATACACATGATTTTGTGTGATGATGAAATGTGTGTGTGGGTGTGTGGGTGTGGGTGTGTGGACCTTTTCATGCTGTCTTGGAGACTGGCATGTGAGAGGTAATGGTTTGTAACTGGGTATTAGGATTACCAGGCCCACAGCTATTCTTGCCATGAAGAGAAATCATTATCTAAACCACAGTGAAGACACTCACAGGCTCCAACAGTTCACTGTGTTCCCTCACACTGATAAAAAAAAAAAAAAAAAACTTATCGAGGGATTGTTGTTTTGTTGTTGCTGCAGGCATCCTCACCTTATATTTACACACAAACACACACACACACACTCACACAAATGAAGTTAGGGCTGTGTGTTTGCCTGTCACTAGCTATCAGGTGTTCACACGTGGAGATGAAGGGAAGCGCCATGTGCATACCTGACCCTCTTCCCTGCAGGTTACCTGTCAATCACAGCATGTCACGGCTCACAGAGGCTGCCCTAAACGCTGTTGAGTAAACTGGGTCTTAGTGCTCACACAGCACTAATAGTCTCAATCTGTGGTCATATTAAAAGCCAAACAGTGTTTTTTTTTTAAGAAAATGACTGAAGGTGCCCTTACCAACAAAGTGAGATACTATAATTAAAATCCAATTGTTTCAAGACTTTTTTCTCTCTGTGTATGTTTCTGTCATAATTTGTTGGCCACTGAATCATTTTTATACATTTATGTTAACACAGACAATATTTAAAGGGTAAATGTAATATCTTTCCTGTTTTATTATTTTTGTTAAGATATGCAGTATGCAAATGTGTTTATCAGTATTGTACATATTACTGTTTGTTTTTTCCTTGTCTATGGGATTACACCATACAGATGTAGTTAGATAATCTGTTGGCCACTGTCTGTTAGATAAAGGTTGTCTCCACCGTCGATTTTGGATTTTCAGTTGAGAGTTCACACAAGGCCTGAAGCTAAGCTGGGAGAAAGTTAAAAAGGTCAGAGATGTAAAGAAGACGACACTGTTATCTGTCATATTTCCACACTGAGGCATGCTTCCCCTTGAGAAAGGTTTGGTGGGAAAATAGAAGAACAGCAGCCTGGGGGGGGTCACCTTATTTCCTTGTTAGAACCTTCTCGTTTTTCCCTTTTTTTCTAACTCTCATTTTTCTGGAGTCCACTTCTGTGGATGAGCCCCTGCTTCACCTCGGTCAAACAGCCAAACGGTCATAAATTCATGGGGAAACTGAAACCAGACAGACAAATGTGATTTCAGCATTTAGAGTACATTTGACACAGGAAAACTTCTGCTTTTCTTTCCTAATATAGATAATTGCATCATTTGGTAATCCGTCTGTAAATAGACCCTGACTGGGGGAAGGAAAAGCAGAGGGGATCTGAGTCATTTTTGAATGTCAGAAACAAATAAAGAAATATTTGTTTACCTATATCTGCCACCAATTTAATATATTATCTTAACATATATCTTGGTGGTGAAAACAAAAATGTTCCCACGAGAGAATCAGCAATAAAAAAAGTGTATCCTCCAGCAATCCAGGTCCTGTACTCATTCACCTTAATGTTATGCTCTTTCTTGATCTTTCTCTCTCAGACACTGAATGGTATAGATACCTGCAGGCAAGGTTTCTTAATGCTTTAATGGGGTATGTGCCCCGTGTGTGGTGTGTGTGTCTGTGTCATTTTCTCTCTAGTTGACAGGTACAAGCAGACAGAGCAATTCCTTACATTTTATCAGATGTAATCTTCTAATGAACCTTAAATTAAAGGAAAACTAAAATCTCAACCAATACTGTACATACAGAATATATTGCTCTGTATTACATAAATCAACACTGTCAAAAGATTTGTTGTCTATTCTCCCCAAAAATTTACTTTTTTAATTTATATTCTTCTATATTAACAGTTAAAATAAGTAAGGAACATAACCTGCAGGTGCAACAGTGGTGGGAAAAACTTTACAGACTTTCAGTAACAACTGGAAAGATTGAGATCTTCTAATATATATATATATATATATATATATATATAGCTTTTGACTTTTTCTAATGCTTTGCACCCTCAACATACTATGCCTGTTTTCATGTTGAATTAATTGAATTGCAGAACCAAAAAGAGGATAAAAAGAGATACAGTGTCTTCATTGGAAATTATTTTTTAAATTTAGGAAACAAATGTGTAGTAATTTTTCTTTTTCTTTTTTTTGTTTGCTGTTTTTCACGATGTGAGCTTGCACTTCCATACGTGCATGAATACCTTTGAAAATCATGAATAGAGTGTGTGTACAGAAAAAGGGGTACCCAGCAGCATCAGGGACACCCAGCAGCCATTTCTTGTGCTTGACGGAGCTGTCAGAATGCATCGGCTCTTCCCATCTCTTTCAGGAGCGCAGGGCATGTATTCTTCCATCAGAGAATGGAGGGATGAGCCCTGGGAGGTGTCTTCATCCATAAGGACAGACAGAATCACACAAAAAAAGCTATGCTAGACTTGCAAACATATAGAATTTGACAGTGCGAGTCTGATGTCTGAGTCTCTGGTGCCAGTCGTTTCACTTTTTCCAAATTTTACTTTACACAGCAAATATGTATATTACTGAACTGACTTAAGTTTAAACAAGCCCTGGATGTTATCTCAAAGAGTGGCAGTAAAAATATTGTTCTTGCCTTATGCTTTTGACTGCTAACACTGACATACATGCTGAGAGACTCAAATCCATCCTTGCTCCGGGCTTCTTTCATTCACTCATATGTGCTAAGACATGAGCAGACCTGCCTTTCACATCCCACGCCATATTATAACAAGAGAATGCCCTCAACTGTCATCTGGCTTCTAAAATGTGTTGAATTTATTATCTTATTTTGATACAGTGTGTGTATGTTAAGCACATATGCATATGAAATAAATAAATGCATGATAAATGTATCAGTCCTATCTCAGCTACTGATATGTAACTGCAGATCAGCAGATTGCCACAAGTTCTATTGATAAATCATGCCTTCCAACCATCACAATACATTCCTTGAAGTTTAAACATTCTCCATAACTGTGCAATATAAAACTCATAACTCATATGACTGTGGAGATATTCCATTAAGCTGCAGCTGCAGAATTTTGAGAAATGTAGGCTACTGATCCAACAAAAAGCAAAATCAGTTAAATTATAAATTTATCAAGATGAAGAAAACGGAGAGGAATTTCCCCAGCCACCCTCAGTCAGGGTGCCACGGTATAATTAGCTGGAAATGCAAAGTCGTTGCCGAAATCTTGTTTGGTCACTGAGCTGGAATCATCATCGGCGGCATGTCACAGCAACAATAGACCAGTATCTGACTCCTCCATGCCTGATGTAAATATAAACACTGGCAGGGGCTGCCTCTGCAGCTCCAAATGCTGTGTGTGTGTTTGGAAGCTCTACACACGGAGGGATGCAGCAGTTGGCTTACACTTTGACTGCCTGCTGCCAACACCTTGTCTGGCTGTTTACTGTACAGTGAGATAAGCAAAACCCAAAACATAGTAAATGCTCAGCATGCT
Organism: Trachurus japonicus; assembly: GCF_045865225.1. Lineage (NCBI taxonomy): Eukaryota > Metazoa > Chordata > Actinopteri > Carangiformes > Carangidae > Trachurus > Trachurus japonicus. The sequence continues at coordinate 19,907,815 of NC_140912.1, forward strand.
CCAACGCTCATCCTTTTCTCTGGAATGTCACTCAGCTCTCCGGAGGTAATCAGTTTTCACTGGAGGAGGAGGAGGAGAGAGAGTCATTCATTTAAATCACACAGTGGTAGATCCAACTGCGGTGTAATTTGTGAAGGTGACGTCATTGAAGACTGTGACTGGATGAGTAACACAAAATTTGACAGGCAATGGTATAGGAGGGAATGCAGAGCTGGCCATTGTAAAATATACCTATAATTACTACACTTTAAAGGGATAGTTCAACATTTTGGCAAATTCGCATATTGCCATAATCCCTATAGTCAAAGCTGTAGGTTCATTACCTTTAATTATTGGTGCATGTTGTTTTGAGATCTGCGGGGGAGAGATGCGAGCTGCTCAGCGAACACAATGGAGGTGAATGGTACAGGTCCCCTATCCCTACAAAATGTTGAACTATTCTTTTAAAGGAGCTGGTATGGGTGGACTTCCTTTTCTTCAAGCTGGGTTGGGGTTTCCATGTGTCCAGGTTTTGTGGTAAAGCTAAGGTAATTAGCTTCTAGCTGTACTGTCATATCAAATGGAAAAATATGACAAGCAGAATCTCCTCATATGTGGCTCTCCACCTGCAGGCTAAAAAGCAAATAGTAGCTATATGGCACACCTTTAACTTTAATAAACAACTTCAGTTTTAGATATCTTGTAGACACTGTATGAACTGAGGTGCGACCGGTACCAGCCATGGGTTTGAATCTCACCTGTGGCCCTTTGCTGAATGTCTACTCTCTAACTTACAGTTCTATCAAAATAGAGCCAAAAATGCCTAAAAAATAGCTAAAGCCGTGTTTCCACTGCAGGAGTTCCTGGTAAAGGGAGGGGGTAGGAACTTCTACAGGAACCGTCCTCTCACTCGGCCCTCTCAGTGGCCATGTTTCCACTGCAGGAGTAGGACCCCTCAGCGACGTCATGAGTTTCGATCGCCGCTTAATCGCTGTGCGACAGTTTCGACCGTGACGGCAGGTAACAAGCACATGCACAAAAATCATAACAACAACGAAGAAGGAGAAGGATGGAAGGAGCTGAGCATAATACATCCATGGAGCTGAGGCGGTAGGCGCGTTTCTGGTTTGTGTGTTTGTGCACATGGCGGTTGATTGTAATCCTGCTTGAGTTTTTTTTTTTTTTACTTTTCACGGCATTGTTTTGTGGCGTGATGGATCCCCAGTGTGTCGAGGTGCGCTGATATTTTCATTTCGCCGCAATGACTGAAACCCCCTCTGAATCTCCTCGGTGCCGTAGACTGCAATCAATGTCTGCTCCTCATCGTCGGTCCATTTGACGTACATCTTCCTGCTGTTTTCTTGTTGTTTACAGCGGTGTCTGCTAGGCTAATGCTCCCCTTCTGCTCCCCCTTTTAAAAATTCCGGTTGTTTTGGTGCTTTCTGGTAGCGTCAGAGCCTGCTCTAGCTTTAGCCAATCAGTGCCGGGTTAACCTCGAGCCCCACCCAGCAGCTTTTCAGGGCCGAACGGAAGTAGGTACTCCGTTGGCCCCCGTAAAAGTTCCTGTAAATGGCCCTGTGGGGGAGGTTCCTGCAGTGGAAACACGCACCAACGGGGCTGGCCCCGTAAAATTACCCCGAAGTTCCTGCAGTGGAAACGCGCCTTAAGACTCAAGGATATACTACCACAACACTCCCATCATCCCTCACTTCCTGTTATGCTCCACCCCGCCCTTCACCATCATCTTTTTCATGTTTGCTGCCCAGTCAGTGGGCTTGCTACTATGTAAATCAGCCATTGAGACATCTTCCACCAGCTAGCACTAGCTTGAAGCCTCAGTAGGCTACAAGAGAAGCAGCCGACCTGGCACATTCACAAACTGACTGACCCTACACCCCCTCCCCAAACACACACACAACTTCTGGCCTTCTCTGATTGGTAAGAAGCTCATTGCTGCACAACTTTAAAGGGTAATATCTCTGCACTGCTGCCAGACTGTTCAGTGACTCCAGGTCAAAGAAGCTTTGACAGCTCTGATTCACATAAAAGTATGATTTGGAGAATAATTTAACTATATTACATATTATATTATAATAATCATTGCGGGGAGGTCATGGATGAACAACTTTTTGATTTACCTCCATATGGAGCTAAGAGGTGTGAAGCAGCCAATGATGTAAATACAGGCATGCATACAAATACTCACAAATATGCACACAGAAATACACGTACTATCAAATGCACAGCACAATCCTGTCTCTCTCTTTTCCTTTTTTTTTTCTTAATCAGCCCTTTTTAATTGTGCATTCCTGCATCTCGCCTGGTGTATTTACAGAAAGCGTAACAAGGCTTCAAACCCATCGTCCAGGCGGAGAAATCACAGAAATATTTATCCTGTTTAAAAGTTTAGGAAGGAGAGAAAGGGCCTTGGCACTAAACCCTTTAGTGAGGCAAGAGGAATGAAAACCTCTAGTGTAAAAAGACCTATTAGTCTCAGGACATGGGCATTAGCATGATAGTAGACTTATCCTTGGGGCTGAAGGAGAGGGACGCTGTCTCTACGCTTTCAGCTAGCAGGAGAAGGGGGGTTTCTATACATACACACACACACACACAAGCTCTCTGATAGGCAGGCAAATGCAAAGTGGGGCCCTATACAGAGCATGAGGCACACCAGCGACCCAGTAAATAAGGAGGAGGAGGAGGCCGGGAGGAGAGAGGGCGGGTTGGGGACTGAAGGAGGGTGATGAAGAGAGAGGAGAATTAAACTTGCTAACAACAGCCCAAGAAGAGGAGAACCATTAAAAGATGTAAGGAGCAATTTGTAAAACTGCAAGTGACAACAATGCTCTGCAAGCATGAAAGGAGAGTTTATACTTTCTTTTCACTCTTCTTTTTTACTTTTTCTTGCTATCAAAGCCACAAATGTTCTGCTCTGTCTCAGTTTGCAGTGATGAGTTAACAGTTGAATGGTGTGCAAGGCAGGAGCCTGTAATATGAGGCATGGAAAATGTATTTTGATAGTTAGAGATTATCAGTGAGACTTGAAGATTTCTACCTTGTCATGCACAATAAAGAAGAAAAAGGGAGAAGATAAAAGGAAGGATGCTCAAGAAGCAAAGAGACAGAAGGTTCAAAAGAATGGGAGGGGTTAACCTGTGCAGAGCAAGCTGACCAACACTTCACGCTGAGTTTGGAAAGAAAGAGTCCACACAGCCAGACATCACTATTCTAAACACACACACAAACAAACACCCAGTGAATGTTCAAACTCGAACACATACACAATCATGTGTGGCCACAAGAAATGCAAATGTATGTGTGTGGGTGTGTGTTTGGGTTGGATGGCGGGTTTTGATGAAGGGAGTTTCCTCAGTCTGGTCACAGAGGGCATTTATGTACAAAGCATGTGTTGATATAGTGTAAAAATGGAGGACACACACACATCTCATGCAGTGAGGGCAACAAGTGAAGAGAATGAAGCTCATTGTACATCCATTATCGAGACACTGAGCATGATGCCATAGCGCTAGTGGTGGAGGGGGGTGTCTAAAACCAAACAACAAAACTGAAAGTGCTTACAAGCATTGAGTTGTGCACAGACAAAACCACCAGTAGCCAAAGAAAAGAGGGAGGGCGGGTTACAGAGAGACACCTCCAGCGGGTCCCTGAAAATATGATAAATGGGTTGTTTAATGTCAGCATTCAGAGTTTTGAGACAAGGCAAGACGTTGAGGGATTAGGCTGTAAGAGTCAATATTAGTGTTAGTGGCATGACGAAAGCTCTGTCTGGTTAAACAGAGCAGGGAAATAAAGCATTTCCAGCTGATGTCAATGTTTGAACAATGATTCTAATCATTTGCACAGAGATGAGGTCTGCCTTGGTTTATCTGATAGATCAGTTGCTGGTGTGGGGCTGTGAGAGAAACAGCTGCATATTAAGAGGAGCCACAATGGTTTTTTGAATAGACTGGTGGCAGGGCCACCCCTGGCCAAACTGGGGCCCTAAGCAGAATTAATTTTTTTCAATTACAATTTTCTAAAGTTAATGTGTTTTCATTTCAACAACGTACCCTCGCTTCACCAAGTGAAAGCTTCTTCTAATTTTTTTTCCCTCTTCTGCTCTTGATTCGTGATGTCTTTTGGAAGTCATATCTTCACCTGTGTGATGTCAAATTACAGCTCTCTTGCCTCATACTGACTTGTCCTTCGTGTACCTCATATTGCGCAGTGCATTAATTGCACAATTTGCACAAAATGCGACCCTATGCGGAAACATGAGGCCCTACGAACAGTGCGTTTTCTGCATTTAGAGAGGCATGACCCTGACCAGTGGTGTTGGAAAGTGTTGAGAACAATATCGGGAGCACTTTAAGGTGGGATTCTGTTTTATGGTGTGAATATTTGAGTGGTTCTTTTCACAAAAGATTATAATGTAGTTTTACAGAGAGTTGTAAACTGAACTTTAGTGTATGTTGAGTGCTTAAGTCCACAGGGCAATGGTGCCATCAGGACCAAATCATCTGCAAATAGCAGCAATGCCATCCTCACCCCACCGAACTGCAAGACATCCCCTGAACATCCAGAGCCTTCAGTAACTCCAGGCGGATCTCGTCAATCCCTAGGGCTTTGTCGCTGTTGAGTTGTGTTCACTCACTTGTTGTGAGTTGAGTAATTGGAAATTAAAGTTGATCCCCTATCGTCCTCCAACTCTGTCTCTTCCTCAGAGGGTGGATTTAATGGACCAGTTGGGTTGAGGAGTTTCTCAAAATGCTCCTTCCACCTCCTCAGTTGTGTTCAACAGGGTTCCATCTTTGCTGTACACAGCTTGAATGGTCCCCCACTCCCCCCTCCTGAGGTGCTGGACGGTTTTCCAGAAGCATCTTGGTGCCATCCGATAGTCCCTGAGACAACATCTCCCGTAAGGCCTCCTTCTTTAGTCGGACGGCTTCCCTGACCACCAAGATGTCCGAGGGATACCACACCTTGAGGTACCTATGACCCTAAGACCACAGCCCACAGTCGCAGTTTTGGCAACAGATGCTTTGAACCAGTGGACAAGAGGGTTGCAGGGAGGCAACCCTGGGGCTGTGCACGACTGGGCACCATGGCATACACAGCCACCAGGAGCTCCCCAATGAGACTCCTGGTCTGGCTCCAGACATGGACCCTGGGCTTCCTCCAAGCAGAGTGACCTCTGTTTGCCTTCAATCATGGGTTCTTCTTTTTCAAACAGAAGCTGCTTAGTTGAATACCTTTTGTCATACAAAACGTTGCAATCTCAGGTCTTTTTTATCTTAGAGGCAGTTATACCTTGCACGTGGTAATAATTTACAGCATGTTTTATCAAAATCTCTGAACAACCAAGGTCAATGTGTCTAAACAGATATGTCATAGAAGGAAAAGTAAAGAATTTGAAAGAAGGATTTTGAACTTCCTCTTTGGACATTCTTGTTTGTAGGCTGTCTTGAATGAGTTATGTGTTTGTTGAATTTGTCAGAGGATGCTACAGGTATAAAATCAGGATTTGAACACAGGCCACAGCCACAGTAGGGTTTGATGTAGTCGTGTTGTCAATAGACAGGTCAAAAAGTCCTCCATGGAAAATACCTTTCAGTCTTTACCTTTCAAAACAGTCCTGATAAGGAGTGGATCAAAAGCATCTGTGTAGGTGGACAATGGCGTGTTGGAACATGATCAACTAAAAATACTGGTGTGTTAACAAAGCTAAATGTTCTTATAAAATGAGCTTTGTTACCTTGACGGAAGTTACAATACATTATGGGCCACACTCTAAGATCTACAGTAGGTATCTGGGGTGGGGTGGGGGTTTAGGCATGCATTAAGTAGGTATCCATGTAAAGTTATTTCATTTTTTTTGCACACTTAATCTTACAGGGGCAGACAGTTAAGATGGTGGAAGGCAAAAAAATAGATTCAATAGCTTAAGTAAAAATAGATAAATTAAAAAATATATTATTTTTGAAAAGAAAAAATACATTTGATAGCCAAAGTGAAATCAAACAAAACACACTTGACAACATTTGCACAACTGGGTTTCATTGTTTTTCAAGGGAAATTTTGCTTTTCATGTTTCCACAGTTTGCTTTGCTCCAATTGATTTATGAGTTTCTCCCACAGTAAGAGCCCAGGGTTGTAACTGCAATTTCAAAAGCGACCCCATGTTAACTGGAAGTACAGTTCAGGCCGAATGACAAACCAGATAGAACAGATAACATGCAAATGAGACCTAAGTCAAGACTTTCCTGCTAAGGCTTAAGTGGGCTACTACTATTGTGAGTGAACGGTTGTGACTCACATTTATGTCCCTTAGAGTAACTGCTCTACAAGTGTTTGCATACATGCACCGTTTGGGCAACAGCATAATGGAAGCATACTGTAATGGTGTGTGTGTGTGTGTGTGTGTGTGTGTGTGTGTGTAGAGGTATCCCTATAAGACAGGGGGAATATGCTTGGCCCGCCTACAGCTGTGATGAATGGGTCTGAGGCTTTGTACCACGATGCCCCTCACTTCATTACTGTCACATGGAACAGATGGTGCCTTTCACCGTTGCATCACATATAGACACACACACACACACACACATACACTCACACTTTCTTTCCGGGGATGCCGTCGTTCTGTCATGTGCACACATACACACGCAGGGGACAAGTTGGCTTAATGAATTCTACACCACATGCAGCTTCTGCGCTCAGCTGAAGCATTAATTCACAGATCTGAAGAGCAACCAAACACAAAATTAGATCATGAGTATGAAATGTTAAACAAACCAAAGAGGGGGTAATTGAATGAAGCAGGGAATAAACAAAGACCTGTGTTCCATCTTCCAAATGGAAAATTGTTTTGGTACTTGGGAATCTTGATTTGCCAGCACAGCAACACAAAATCCCAAGATGTTTGAGGGAAAACAACAATGTGTTTGTGCGTGCATACGTGAGTGTGTGCACTGGTGCCTTAGGGAAACGGCAGGTTACACGCTCTTCTTTTCGCTGTGTACCTCAAACAGTGCTCAGCCTACAACAAAAACACAGAGTGCAAAGCTTAAGCAAACTGTTTTTTCTTTATTATGCATGCATGCAATTTTACTAAACCAAACATACGTCTATATATATATATATATATATATATATATATATACAGTATATATGCCAATAATCACAATAAATATTGCGCTTATCCCTGCAGTAAAAGCGAAAACCCTTTTTTCCCGTCTGGCCTCAAACCAAGTTTTTTTGTATTTGCATGTTGTTCCTCCACTTATATTTATGTCTTTATCTGCTTTCTATTTGTTCTGATTCCAGTGTGTGCTTAACTGATGCATTATATTTCTTAGTTATTTGTGATTTAACATATTGCTCTCCTGGCTCGTCCACTAGTGAGGGGTTTGACATGTCTTAATGACCTTGATTGTGTTCAGTTGTTGTGGCATGAAATTGTGAGATACCACGTCAGTTCCGCCTCTCCTCACAACGCTGAAGAAAGCTGTGTTGCTGAAACGCGTACGTTGTAGGCCCCTGCTGCCTGGATTAAAAAGAAATTAAGAGGATAAACCTATCAGTACTGGCTATCTGTGTTTCTTCTGAGCCTTTTTCTTGCCACGCACCTGGACAATTTGGACTTTATACTGCAAGGAGTGTGCTCACTTTCTCTTTGAAGTCAAACCAAGTTTCCCCACCAAAGCCGACCTTTATCCCCGCTCTTCCACACGGGGTCACAAATTAACAAGTCCCCGTGCACACAGCGACACAGAAGCATCCCTGCAGCGCACCAATGTGGTGAGGTAATGGAGCAAAAGCCAAGGGGGCTGAGCTGTGGGATGGAGATGCGTGAGGAAGAAGGGCAGTGGGTGGCAGGCTTGCCTCTCTGGAGAGATGTTTGGCAGAGTAATGATGGTTGTACAGTGAGTTTTACTGATGGGGAAACTGGCAACTCGCGAGTCTAACGTCCCTCCTCAACCTCCTTCTCTGTCTTTCTGTTGGTACAAACTGTGTCTCAGCTGTGCCAAGAAATAAAGCCAAAAACACTCACTGTCTGAGGAGCAAAGTTCAGAGGACCGCTTACTCTACTTTAAAGTTACACCTGCCTGTGAGTGGGGGCTGTAAACACTATCTGTGACTTAGCGTGCACACACACACACCATGGCTTCACTATCTAACTGAAAATCAGAGCCACTGATACAAGGATTAAGACCACACGCCACACATCGCCCAGTCCAAGCTCTATCTCTGAATGGAGAGAGTCCAGACAATATGGTCCCTGCATTATCTTATTGGTTTAACATTAAGCAAACTGTGGCAGCACACCAGACTAGCAGCTATTGGTTCCTCTTTGCTTTATCATATTTCTATTTACCTTCTTTTCCTTTTGCTATCTTGAAAGGGGCTATTAAATCTCTCTTATTTACAAGCAAACCAAAAGCAAGTGTGTTTGTGTGTCCATTTGTGTTTAGGTACTTTTACTTGAGGCCATGAGGAATAGAAGAGATTAAGAAAACCAGAGATGATTAAAGAAGGTTATTTTTTTATGTATGCAGTACAGAAGTAATGAAAATAAATGTTGAAAAGAACCACGCATATTTAAAATGACTAAACAAAGTGAATTATGACATTAGAAATTTACTCCCACTTTCTCAGTTTAGGCAACAGAAATTGCCTCTTTATTTCAAACAATAGTGTACCAAAATACACCAACAATGCCTGAGTGAGTGGATGTTTTTTGGACTATTAGTGGAGTAACTGGTCCCAGTGGGCAGCAGATGCAGGACAACCTCCCCACTGTGTAACAATAGCTCCCAGTCCATGCTGTCCATCCATCTGTATTTGTCCAATACTGTAAAGAATCCCTGCAGGAAAACCAACTGGCATTCTTTTGTTGTCTATTGTGATGAAACTATAACAGGAATGGATCACTAGGAAGACAATCCAATCTAATTCTTTGATCCCCAACCAAAAAGAAGGCCAGGAATGGACTTTGATTGATCAGGGAACAAATGGACCAGATTCTCCCTGCCTGCATTTCTCTGCACAGACTAGCATCTGAATGGTTAACTTAGTTAATTTCCACGGCCTGTGGCTTCATCCCTGTCAAAGTCTGACGGAGTGGCTGGTTTCAGTGGGTGGCTCTCGTAATGAGCGGGAGGTTCGTACATGCTACCGCTGCTGCTGCAGGTCTTCACTGTTGTCTCAGAGGTGAGTGAATGTAGACCCCCCAGTGAAGGTGAAAGCACATCACACATTCCTCTGTTTCCAAATGGAGATTACTTATCACTGCAGTGACACTGAACACACCAGAGTCAAATACACACACACATTTTAGTACATTAAGTGACCTGTTGCATTGATTTATTTGTCCAGAAAGATGCCGACTTAAACTTTGGTTGCAATTAGAACAGGGCGGTGCACCGTCTCAACATTTATCCGTTTAAATAGTTGTGAATGTCCTGTTATTGCAGCAGAGTGATCTATAGTTCTTGAGTAAGAGCCTGTCACAGCATGAAAAATTGTATGAGCTTCTGGGCTAGTCTGAAGCATCAATTCTTTCTGCACTCAATGCCTCCACAAGTTTTATGAGCTGCAAACTGTATTGAAATACGTTGACTCTTTTTATCCTGTTTTGATATTTGACAAACATTTTTTTTTATGGAATAGTCTTGGGGAGTAACCCTTCAGTTTTAAGCCTAGATATAAATTATACTATAGGTACTTAATTATTCAGGAAATAATAGAGGACAAATAGGCCTAGATTGCCGGTGTACTGGTGAGTTATAGCTGAAACTACTTGTGCTCTTTCACTAAGTAAAGAAAAATACTTTATTCTATTATCCTATTCATTTTAATGTCAGGTATGACATTAAAATGTCATCACTTACAGCGATGACAGCCATCACTTACAGTGTGGATCAATAGCAGCAATGCCCAAAATACCATTAAGGTAAATGCTAGTCTCTAAAACCATTATAGAATACATTGTTGCCAATGATATGGAACTGGACTTTTTTGTTTACAATTACATAACTTTTTGTGTTGTGAAGGGGCGCTTGGTTGGGGCATTTAGTGTTTCCACCATAGATTGATTTGCTCTTCTGTCTGCAAGATGGGAAAGCCTCAGCCTGGACTCTGGCGAAGAGAGGAGAACTGTGAGGTAGATGACGGGATGAAGGGAAGAAGGGTTTCATCTTTATTGCCCATAAAGACCCAGGAGTGGAGTCACTCGTGTGCAGTAAAAAGCGCTCAACACCTGCCGCTATGTTGACTTAAAATCTTTATCACCAATATCTAATCGCTTCCCTTCTCCCCCTGATAAATGGTCCCATGTCGGAATTTTCCCCCTCCAACTAAAAGACATGCTACACACAGGTGTGAGTGTGTGCGTGTGTGTGTCTGTGACAGATTGAGACTCTATGGGAGGACCTGTGCATTCACTCACTTATGGGTGACGTGGTTAATGCTTAAGCAGGCGTAGCTGTATCTATTGATGCCTGTATGTTTACCATTGGACACTCGATATCTGAGGAGGCCATGAACCTGGACAGGACATGAGGGGAAAAGAGAGAGCAAGTATAAGGTTGTTATCTAACAAATTGCGATTAATGGTGAACGGGCCAGACCTGCTGCCACATGCCATCGAAAATTAACCCAAAACACATGCAAAAAAAACAAGGAGATATGCTTTTTATGCTCATTATAAGGCAGATATTTAAACTGAATGGGTGTGGTGAGTCTTTCTTTTTAATTCTTCTTTGTTTCTTTTGTATTTCTAAAGACAGTACCTCTCCATGATGGAAAAGGCAGAATCAAGGGATGTTCAAAGCTGAAAGCAGCCTGACGGTTTCTATTGAGATATAACAATGATAGGTCTTTTCGAAATTTTCTGTTTGATATGACCTTCTAAGATTTTACACACTTCAAAGTGTTAGGATTACACCCTTTGCCTCTGTTAATCCCAGGAGTCAAATGACAAGAGCTGCCTGTCCTGTTTGCTCTCAATGGCAGCATAGGCAAAAAAAAAAAAAAAAAATTGTTACCGCTGGCAACAAAAAGACATAAGGGAGAAAAATTAGTTCTCTCTGCCTGGATCTAAATATTGACTCTGAGGTCTATCACTGCATCCAGTTTTGCTTTACTGCTATTCACACAAGAACAAGGTGACTGAAGATGAAAGCGCTGCACTTAAGGGGAGCGTTACAAAAGCACAAAACACGTTGAATCTGTGAGGGCTGGTGGAACTAGAGCTCATTTTTCACTCACTCATAAATACAATTCAATACAGAGCCATGAGGACAAACTTAGGAACTCTTCATGGAGGTAAGCCTGCCTCCACGTGCAGGTACACACCAATTGGTCAGGTTTGAGGAGTGACAGTAATTGTGATGTGTTATGTCAGCAGCACCACAGAAGCACAGAAACACAATGTGGTTCAAGGGCTCTGGAACAACCTGAAGGTCCTGGATGTGTGTGTGTGTGTGTATGTGTGCTCAACTGTGTCATTGGTCTGACCATGTAAACAACGACACTGTCAGTAGAACTAAAATCTTGCCACACCCAGAGGTGCATGTTACAACGGCCCAAATACAATGTGAACAGACTCAACTCACACAAACACAATCAAAACACAAACAAAAACACACTTACGGACGCACACATGGTGACCTATGTTGTCTGAACAGATAAACTGCAAAATCCTAGTCAGGTGGTGGAAAGTAATAAAGTACATTTACTCAAATACTGTACTTGAAAACAAAAACACTTTCAGTGTTTCCATCTAATTCCATGCTTCAAACTTGCAAATACATCAGTATAAATTCAGAGCATCAGTATGAGTGCAGTGGCTATTTTTCCACAGTTGGAGTTCTATTTCTTTTGACTTTATATGCAGATTATAGTTATATAAAGTAGAATGCAACATCTCCAATGGTCCAATGAATCACATAGGCTACTGCTTACAGTTCTTGTAACTTATCTGCATCCTAATTATGACTGTTCTCCTAATTATGACTCAGGCCTGCCAAAAATAAATCACTCTCCCTTTCACTAGTGTGGCAGAAACTATAGATTTACTATGTTTGAATGGGATCTCACTTTAGTGGTTTTATAGCATTCTTAAATAGGGCCAGTGCAGAGTAATTACTCTCCTTACCCACATGTGACCCCTGTGGACTTACACTAGAATGTGTTTACTTGTTTTATCTGCAATAAAACAGAATCTACAAATGAAAGTAAGGTAACAAAAAAAAAAAAGTATAAATCATAAAGCGGCCACAGCGACAGAGCAGGTGAGCACACACAGTCACACACACACACACACACACACATCTTAGAATGGTCAGCAGATAGGAGCTGTCACTGAACAATAGAAGCAGGGCTAAGGCCCAGCCAGCAAGCGAATGCAATTGCAAGGATTCACAGAGGGGACAGCGGAGGGGACGCAGACACATACTGATAGTGCATGACCTGATAAAAAGCAGAGAGCGTCAGAGAGAGTGACAGAAAAGGGAGAGGAGGAAGACCACCTACCAACAGGGCCACACAGGATCAGTCACATTTTACTAATTTATCTGACCCCCAGTCGGCTTCTGCTTGTGTTCGTTTGTTTATTTGTTTGTTTGTTTGTTTGTTTGGAGGTGACACATACCCCCACTACCCAATGATAGTGGTGGACTAGCACTTCCTTGGTAGAAGTTTGTCTGGTTTCATTTATTTGAAAAACTGGGCACAGAAATTGCTCAGTGCCCTGGCATCAATGAATAAGGCTGAAATAGGATTACACAGTGACTTGTCTTCATCTCAGTCCTCCACCCTTTTTTTTGTCGTTTTAGAGTCCTACTCTGGACCTGGCCCTTCTCTCAGGTCTACAAAGCCACACTGATGAGCCTGACTCGCCCAAGCTCTTAGGGGCAGTAATAATCTCTCTTTAGGAGGCTGAGAGAGTGAAGTGAGCCATAAGAACCCTCTCTGTCAGCTTTAACCGACCAGCAGAAAGAAAAAGTCATAATTATAGTACTCTCTCTGGCTGGATTTAAATAAAGCTTCCTGGCTGGGCCCCTATAGACACACACACACTCACTCTTCCTCACACACACACACACACACACACACACACACACACACACACTCGCACTTCAATAAAGAGGCACTAATCAATCAGGGGTTCCCCTGCCACGGCTTCATTGGAGTCCGTCTGAAAGAAAGACTGACAGCTCTCAACCTCCCAGTATTGTCAGACGAGACTGATTAGGCTTCTGACTGGCTACCTCAGCCACCAGCTAGAAAAGCGCAGAGGTTAAAGGGTCTCCATTTGAAATCGACGAGCACTGAAAAGTTCTGGACACCTGCTTTTTAAAGTGATGCTTGTCTCTCTGCTTCTATCCTCCTTTTTTGTTATTTGCAATTTGAGGGCAGCACAGGGGAGAGGGAGAGAGTTGTTTGAGAGAGTTAAAAAAAAGGGTGTGTGTGAAGGGGGGGCGGGGGGTATTGTGTGTGCGAGGGTTTGTGTATGTGTATGTGTGTGTGCATGTGTGTGTGTGTGTGTGTGTGTGTGTGTGTGTGTGTGTGTGTGTGTGTGTGTGTGTGGCTTAAGTTTTGAAGGGGGAGCTTGGCTGTGGGCCCAAGGCTGGAACAAAGAGGGGACACTCTTTACATGCATAGCCAGACAGAGTAAACTGGCCAGCAGCACTGCAAGCAAATACAAGGCACAAAAACAGACTTAGAGAGAACGGAAAAGAAGAGAGGGGAAAAAAGGGAATATCAGACTAACCCAAACCATCAGCTTGCTCCACCTCTGAAACTTTTCATCCTCCGTGTTTGGATAAAATCAGAAATGTATTGGGTGGCATGCTTATAAGGCGCTAAATGGCACAAGCTGCTTAGATCTTATTGTGTTTGCATTCAAAATGAAGCTGCGTGGCCATGGGTAAACGGAAGCTATCCCTCCACAAACACACACAGGATGAACAAATACTGGCAATTAGTGCAGACTGTGTGCAGCAGCAACAGAGAGACAGGTGGAGGAGGGGAGAGGAGAGGAGAGGAGAGGAGAGGAGAGGAGAGGAGAGGAGAGGAGAGGAGAGGAGAGGAGCAGTTTGATTCACCTGGAGGTATATCCTTCAGGCATTACTTTTGTCCTCCTAAGTATTCTCTGTGTGCTCTCTCTCTCTATCTCAACATAACATAACACTTCACATGTCACAACACTGTATCTGCTCCCCCTGAATGTCCCAATAGCAACTGAACAATTCCTCAATGCCATTACACTTCAGATGAATGATTTCTAAAGGCCACCTTTTTTCTTCCATCACTGTTATTTTTAAGGAGGTGCAGTGGATTCCTTGTCTTTTATTCCATCCTTTTTTCCTCTGAAATCAGCTTAAAGCTCTGCAATGATTTCGCCCCTTTAAAGGGGAGAGCCACTCCATCAGTGAGGGACAATAGTATATTCTGACAAAAAGTCTGAGGGCGTTACGCCACCCTGCCATCACCGGGTTCCTTTCCATACAGCCTCTGCTGGTGACTGGTAAATGCCACTTTCAATCTTTCTCTTTTCTCTCCTCTTCCCCTTTCACTCCTCTTATTCCTCGCCCTCAATGGGTGTGTTAAGTATTGTGCATTCTGATGGGGGCGGTGAGTCAGTCAGGATCATTAAAAGCAGGCCAAGCCTTTGGCCAGATCAAAATAATTAACTGGATAGGTCACAAGCTAATGAAATTAAATGGGGGCCTGAAAGGAGGCCCTAAATGGTGCTCACTAATCCTCCCTTTACCTTGTTTTAGGGAGGGGGCAGGACTCTATAAGCCAGGGCATCTCTGCTGATAATAGGTTGTGGGGTGCAGGGGGACCTGGTATGGATTTGTGTGTGTGTGTGTGTGTGTGTGTACGTGAGATGAGAGAAGGACGGAAAGAAGGAGAATCACATTCTGACTGAGTCATATAAAAATAATTTTTTTTCTTAAAAGAAGTGAAACGGTTGCCAGGAAAATGTGATGTTTTCAGTTGCTCTAATGCAAATCAGTTTTACACGTCATGGAGTGCAGTGAAGCGATCTTCTTGTTTCATCATATTAAAATGTGTCATTAAAGATAATAGGTAGATAGGTTAACTAAGAAGAGGTGTAGAACAGTTGCCCTTTGTTATTATGTTGTATAGTATATTAAGCTAGCTGTTATTCTAATGATTTGAGTGTTCAACTGTTGTAGTTGGCCAGGGTGAAGCTCATACTTTATAAACAGTTTAGTCGATTTTACAATAAAAATACATTTTGTAAGCTTGTGTAAGTGTATAAGTGATGAGAGAAATAAAACTGTCAAATGAATAGTTAATTTAAAAGAATTAATAGAAATCAATTCATTAATAAAAGGTGTATTTGCAGCTACAACTGGCAGAAGCTGAAGTCTTAAGTCGTTAAAAATGGAAATTACCCAAGTCACCGGTTGAAATTGTAATGAATTGCAGTATTAGTCATGTTGTTCCAATGAATTTATTTGAGGACTACAAAGAGATTAAAGACAGTATGAGTAATATTACGGGGATAGATAATACCCAAATATACTTACGTAGCCCTGTGCTGCCAAGATCAAGGCTGTGAAACCAGACACCCCAGACAAAGCCCAGCTGTGGTTTTTTAACATCACTGAGGCACCTTCGCTTAAAACCCCCTTTTTTTGTTGGTCGTTGTTGTTGTTGTTCTAATCCTGCATGTGCTTTCATGTCTCTTTTCAGAGTCCTTACACACAACCCTTTCATGACCAGAAGCAAGTGTACACTAAGCTTAGATACTATAAAGAAGGTACCTCCATTGTGTCATGCAGAGACATTCACAAGACATATAAAAGAAAATATCTACGTGTCCCACTGTCTGTGTGAATTGAACAATAGGAGAGTGAAGCATGTGATTTGCAGCTGAGGGCGATGCATGTCAGAGACTGAAGAAGCCATGGTGTGTCACTGTGAACAGGTTCTCCAGGGGCAAGCTCCAACCTGCGGAAGACCCTGGGACGTGACGCGTGTGTGTGTGCGTTTGCGTGTGTGTGTAGGGAGGAGTAAGTCTTGCTCTGAATGAAAAAGAAAGTACGAGTAGAACAGTGGTTTTTGGGGTTAGAGGTGAGACCTCTGACACACAGATGAAATTTGCACAACAGTCCACAAATACACAAACATTGAGACATTACAATGTATTGTTGAGTGAAGGTATGCACCTGATCTACACAAGGGAATGGGTGAAAGCTATTTAAACACGCACACACACACAAAGACAAAGGCACATACACACAGCAAGCCCGCACGTAACATGTTTTCAGAAAGACAGTTAAAGGGAGTTACCCTCTTCTTTCTCATGTCATCATCACAAAAGTGAAGGCAGAACAGGACAGGATGGGTGAGGCTGTGATAAGCTGATGGGAGGCCTATGAGCCACAAACATATTGATGGTCATACTGGAATCAATGTTTAACTGACAGTATGAAAACATATAATGAAACAAATAGGAGTTTTTGTTTAAGATAGAACCACAATGTTGACACCAATGATCAAGTGTCTTAAAGGACAATTATTGTGTACAGCTATCATGTCTCTTTTGATTATAAAGCAGGTTTGTATCCTATATTAATACAGTGAGAGTATCAAAGTGTGCACATAGCCTGTACGCAGAAACTGAGCCTTAAAACAAGCCCATAAGCCCCTCTGTAACTTTGTGATGTCACAACAGTCACTACGCTTGAGCTCGAGCCCAGATTTTCCAGAGAGGCACAGAGCCTCTCTCCTGATTGGTTTATCTCCTCATAGGTATCAACATAAAAACACAAAATGTAAAATAATGGGGACCATTTTTAAGTTAAACTGTTATTTTTTCAGGCTTTTTGTCTTCAGAGAGAGACAGGAAAAGTTGGGGGAGAGAGGGTGAGGGGATTATACTGTAAGCAGCAAAAAGCCACAGGCTGAACTTGAACCCAGGCCACTGCAGTAATGACTGGGCCTAAATGGTAAACACTCCACATGAGCCACCAGGACAACACAGGTCCTTTAAACTGTATATTAGCTACCACACATCTTCTGCTCTATTTAGCAGATTGGACAAACCCAAATGTATTATTATTATACTATATTATTGTTCCTGTAAAGGACGATTCAGGCTCAAAAAGCTGCCTGTTGAAGATGTTGAAGATTTGACAGGTCACTAGCATCTCTCCCTGTGACAGTGCAACTATTCCAGTTTAACCCAGCAAGGCTTTGCCCAAATCTGGATTTTACTACTCACATAACTAAAATTGAAACTGCTGTGTTTTTAAGGTTTGAATCCCTGAATTTAAAACTTGATCATAGTGAAGAAATCTTAAATCTTAAATTATTAAATGCTTAATACAATGGGAATTATACTACGGGAGAAAAGTGCCCTTGACACTACACTTGAATGCACCGGAGCAGCTCTGATCCTGAGCCTAAATTCCTCTGTATCACCACATTAAATCATTTCATTCTCATTTGTACACGAGAAGTTGCTGTTTGTTCCTTAAGGCCAACCTCACTGATTGTGAACATTGAGTTTTCTGTCCATTACCAACTTCAATCTCAGCTTGTGATTCCAGACAGCATCCACCTGCGGTTACAATAAGGTTCCTGCCTGTAAGAGCATC
This sequence comes from Trachurus japonicus, assembly GCF_045865225.1. NCBI lineage: Eukaryota > Metazoa > Chordata > Actinopteri > Carangiformes > Carangidae > Trachurus > Trachurus japonicus. The sequence continues at coordinate 19,925,439 of NC_140912.1, forward strand.
ACTCCATGCTACTGTTTGAGTAGCAGCTCCGGTTTATGGTCCCATTAATATCCACTATCCTATTCCCTGCACAAACCACAGACATCGGCTCCAGCCCTGCTCTTCTTTCCCAATCAGCCCACACAAGTACAAAGTAAAAAAAAAAGAATAAAAAAAAAAAACATTTCCCTGCTCTCCAGCTCTGTACAAGCAGTCCACTCCAGGCTGCAGGCTGCAGTCTCTCTGAGCCATCATTACAGTCATTAGACAAGAATAAGCTCTGTATCACAGGAGTCCACCAGCATCCAGTTTAACCCAGCACAATTAGCACATCCGTTGGAGTAGAATTACCCTGTAAAATGAGAATGCTCTGGACAAAAGAGGCAGGAGAGTTGGAGTTGAAAAAAGAGGGTAAGTGTGAGGGAAAGGGGGAGAGAGGAGGAGAGGAGGAATAGAGGAGGACAGGGAGAGATTAAAATTGTTTGAATTGAGTCCACGCTCGCCCCATTCATTTAGTATTCTGCTCAAATCAGGGCTTTTGTTCGGCCTGGCGTAAAGTAGTGTCAATCATCTCGACCCGGTTTTGTAGAATGGGGAAATTTATTATGAATTTGCTCCTGCAAATAATGAGGACTACCCCCTGCCTGCTCTCCCCTCTGCCTCCTCCTTCTCCCCGCGAGCCACCTCTCCTCACTCCCCCTAGCCTCCACCCCCATATCAATGCTGCAGAATAGGCAATAGAGAGTGAAGTTAGCAATCTCAGGGCCACTCGCACTCTGGACCCACATCAAAGTGACAGAGACGTCCAATCAGATTTGTCTTACAGGCATTACATGATGAATATGGTGCGGCCGCGGCACAAAAGCGCCTTTGTGTCTCCTCCGAGCAGACACTATTCACAGCCCGCCACAGCCAGCCAGAGTGGAAGTAAATGGCCAAAAGGGCCCAGGCCAAAAAAAAAGCACCCAAACTTGTGCAGCACAATGGCCCATGCAAATCACAGCCCCCACCGCCTCCACCCTACCACACATCCCCACCTCTTGCATCCCTCCACCCTTCAGTCCTGTGCTTGGTTCCTCCTCTGCTGGGTCGTCTGAAGTTTAGGGCCTATTCACACACATACAGAGGTGTCAGTTAAAAGTGCCGAGCTGCACGCATTCAAACTCCTTTTTTTTAACATTCATTTGAAAAGTGAAAGATTTCTCTCTTTTTCTTGAGAAAGATAGAAGAAAAACATGAGTCGAATGACTGACTTTTTTGTCAGAGAGTAAGAGTGACTTGGCGGCTGTGAGCAAGATTCCTATTCAGAGAGACTTTTTGGCAAAGGGAAGAGGGTATTCCAGCACACTGGAGTGGCCATGAGATAATGGCTTACAGGGAGAGAATTGATTAAATGAAATGTGACAAGCCTATTTTGACACATCTAATGATCCATGTACCTATTCCTTAAACTCAGCCATGAACAAGTCTGTGCATTAGATGATAAACTGACTCGCTGGCAGATATCCAATGCGACAGGAAACTCATACGAAGAGTTAATCTGAAATTCAAAAAACGAAATTATTCGATATAGGTTCAAATGTTTGCCCCACTGTACCTAAAGGTTAGATATGCTTCTTTCTTTAGGAAGAAATGACAATGGAAAACAACTTGTTCTATATGAAGAAAAAATGGTCCTTTGGTCCTTATCATCATGTCTATTGCACTTTTACTATCCAGGACCTAATTAATTACCAAGGGGTCAACAGAGAGAGAGGGGGGGAGAGAGAGAGAGAGAGAGAGAGAGAGAGAGCGTGTGTAATTAATGTAAATAAGGAGTCTACTCCAAATCAGTTCAGTATGTTTTCTGTCTATATTAATGTAAACATGCCTGTGTAAGCATTGCTCAAGATTGTGCGCAACCTCCTCATCCATCCACATTACCGCTCCATCTCTAATCCTCTCTCCTTTGTCTGAAACGGTATTTGTCACATTTGCATGTTTATAGCTGTGGCTCTGATCACTATTTCAGAGAGAAGCTATAGTGTGTGTGTCAATATTTATATCAGCTAACAGTCCCCCTGCAAAATTAAAATGTGTGGGTTCATGGAGTTATTGCACAAGCTTACCGAGAGGTTGTTGTGGAGAGTGTAATATTTTACTGTTTAGTACACTCAAGTGAGGTATAGAACATTTATCTAATTAGTAAAATTGTGAATGTTTGGTGAGTGAAGACTCAGATAATTTCAATGTCAGGTCCCCTCAGGTCAGTCACCGACTTAGACTCTAGTCTGCAGACCCTGATGCACTTGTTGCTCTGCAGGTGGATGAAGCTCTGAGCTGTGATTGGACGAGTTTCACACAACGAGTTTCCACTTTTGGTGGACTACATCATTTGAAGGTACAACCAATTATTTGTAAACTTGAAATGCCTGAAAACTCATATAAATTGGAGTACACATGTGCAAAAGACTGCAAAGTTGTGTAGAAACTGGGCTCATGTGTGATCAGTGGTGTCATTTTAGAGTTCCAGTTTATCATTGAACAGGCATACATGTCTTTACACTGAACAAAAAGTATTGAAATTTTGCAGATTCAGGTTTTTGGCATGACTGTGGCAATATGGCTCTTGTAGTATGGGTCACCTATATGAGCCAAATTTGGTACAAACACCTGTTATGTCTTAACACTGACTGAAAGAAACAACAGCTCAATTTTGGTTCCTCTGACATACATTGTTGGCTCGGCCCCAACTTCACTTTATGTGCCATTCTGAGGTATACTTACACTCCCTAACCCTAACCCAATTCGTTCTAATTGCGTCAATGAACTGACAACTTATTTGCTTGCTATTTTTTGTTTGCATGTTTGTTTGAAGTAAGTTCAGTGAGAGTGTGTACCACAGGTTCACTTCTTGTGACTCGAACTGAAATACTTGTTGAGCATCCATAAAACTCATCAAAGTTTATATATATTCATTTTTGGACAGAAATGATAAAAGACCAGCCATGAACACTTGTGTCCATTCCATAAAATTTGGAGCAAGTCATCATAATCACCACTGATAACCAATTTCTTATTTATGAGGGGAATTTTTTTCCTGGAGAGCAAATTGAATCCAGTTCTCTTCCATTAACTTTGATGAAAATTAAAGATAAACAATTTGAAATTCGGTCAGCTGTATTCTATTTTGATGTTGATATATAGTACACTGTATTGTAGACCAACGTGTATTTTACTTCAGCTAAATGAATGCATAATACATGAATCACACTGAGTTGCTCATTTTGATTAAAGAGAAAGGTAATAAGAGAGAGGATCATTGCGGTTGGACTGTTATTATGTAAATATTGTCTACTTCTAAAATGAATCATGTTGTGGGGGATACACACTGATAAACGTTTTTTGCCCACGGGATCAAAACATATACACAAACTAGTTGAGCAATGTGTAATTTACGCCCCACTGAAAGAAGTGATGGCCTCCTGTTCTTGTAAAACGGCCTGTAGGCACACAGCCTGATGAGTGCATTCAGAGCAACAGATGACCTCTCGTCACCCCGCTTTTGGCCAATTTGGTCTTATATTATAGTCCCCCGTGGTTTGCGCATACATCATGGCTTTTGCGCACGAAAACGCACGCATAATTTGGCTGCATGTGATTGATTGTTAACCATTGGATTACCCCCAAAATTAACATCGCCCTTATGTATTGTCAAAGTGAAAATGACCCACCGACAAAATGACATGAATAAATCTATTTTCGCCCCTGCTCCTCCTGAGGATAAAATTACATATCCATCTTAAGAGGACAAGAGACGAGCGCTTATTTTCACTTTGCGCCCTGGGCTGGCCTCTGCCTGACACTGAACGACACAAGAAAGTCCATTTCAGCCCTGTAATAATGGATCAGCGGGGTGTTTTACGTCTAGCATTGATTTGTCTTTTTTGAGTCCCGGTGACGTAGGAGGATATAAAGCAGAGCTTAATTAATGTCATTTATCACTTGTTTGATTTTTGTCACTGCCCTCTCAGACGGGGCTCGCGCAGGCTATACGCGAGCCGTTAACCAATGGAAGCCTCGGAGCCTTTGTCACCGACTACAGGCACGTGGCTCACACCTGCAGGCCTGTGTGTGTGTGTGTGTGTGTGTGTGTGTGTGTGTGTGTGTGTGTGTGTGTGTGTGTGTGTGTGTGTGTGTGTGTGTGTGTGTGAGAGAGAGAGAGAGAGAGAGAGAGAGAGAGAGAGAGGGGGGTGTAAGAGAGAGGGAGAGATGGAGCGTGCATATGCGTATCACTCTTTCAGGTGCAAAAAAAAGAGAGAGAGAGAGAGAATATCCCACTCTTGATTCAGTCTGTTACTTTCTGGTCATATTCCAACAGTCCAGCTGTGTAACTTCTGCTGTTCTGACCTACTGTTGCTCATAGCCTACTCTTTTCGTGCGTTTACGTTTTAATATTGACTGTCTGGTAGCCTCTCGGTTTTTATGAGACCAGTTTCAATCAAGCCTCTCCTGCTCCCAATTTTCCACTCCCCACAGAGAGCACCAGGTGAAATTAGACCAGTTATTTCTCTCTCCGCCTCGCTGAATCTGGCATCACGGTGTTTATTTACAATAGAAGATCTTCCATAATTCGCATAATGAGGCGCAAAGGCGTACACAATAGTGCACACTATGGGGCGTTGTGCTCCCCATTTCGCCAGGAGATAGGCTTTTTGATTGAGGCTGTGTGCGCCGTGAAAAACACAGTTGGGGATACAACTAGTCTACAACCCCGGGTTTTATTTAGATTGATCTCAATCGGGCAATAAGAATTTTGACCCGACTCATTGTCTTGCTGACTTTCCCCAGGCCGTATTTCAAAGTGTCTATACCCTTTGAGCGGAGTGAATTGCACCCCCCCACCCCCCGCTTCAGGCCCTCTGGGCTATTGGGTAAAGGCAGAGTATGCAAAAGAAACAATGCAATGCATGAAACGTAATATTAATCTCCCGGTCGTGAATGCAGACAAAGCGCTGTAGAAGGTGCACGTCTATAATGGTTATTGAGTGCTCACCCAGCTGCGCAATTTTCCCCCGTGTGCCAAACCAAGTCGGGAAAAGGTCAGGCCAGGGCTTTGAATAGAAAGAGAGGCTCCCTAGTTTGCTCAATTACCGCCGGCACTAACACACACACACACACACACACACACACACACACACACACACACACCCCTCTCTCACTCTCTCTCTCTTTCTCTCACTCACTCTCTCTCTCTTACACACATACACGAGGGTAAATATATGTATCATCAGCCAAAGAAATCAAAGTCACTGCAAAAAACATCTAATATAAATAGATTCATCTTTATTTATAAAAGTTGTTTTACACAAAATATATCTGTTAAGATCAAATATTTACATTTTAGGCTACGGAGAAATGGAGAACAAGTGCATACATTAATAAAGGTCTCGACAAACAAAACAAAACAACTACAATCTGTCACAGGTAGTAGCCTCGGTATTGCTGTCCAGTCACAACACAGCTGCCAACTCAGCTCAACTGTTCCTCTGACAGTTGGTGGTTCCCATGACACTGTCAGGAGGGAGTGGGAGGGGATAGTGGCAGTGGATGTTCTGACTCAATGTACAAAAATAAGTCTTCATGATAAAAAACAAACAACACAAGTCGTTGATACAGTTTTGTTATGAAAAGGGGGAGGAGAGAAGGGAGGGGGGCAATGTACATCACATAAGAAAGTCTGTTTACGCATCATCTTTGTTGTGTTCTCCAACAGATGTGGCAGCAGAGGAAGGCAGTCCTGCTTCTGATGAAACACTTATCATCACCATCATCACCATCATCATCACCACAAGTCCTCTGAAGCCACAGCAGCGTCTCTACAGAGCCTGCTGCTGTGGCACGTATTAATTGCACTTATTCAAGCAAAAAACATCAACAGTTCTTTACTTCCAGTGAGTCCAGCTCCCTCCTTCAGGGCGACTATTTATACTCTATGCAACAAGAGGTTCCCTCTTCCACACTCTCTCTCTCTCTCTTTCTCTTTCTCACTATTGCTTTGCTCCTGCAGAAGCAGCCCGCGCGAGGGGAGGGAGGCAACAGATCACTTCCAAGCACCGAGAGCGAGACTGATCTGACGCCTTCATCAAGTCTTTGTCAGCGTTTGTGAAAGAGGTCAGCTGCTTTTTTTCTTTTACGCACAGACTCTGCTGCGCGGCGATGACGCTGTCACTCTCAGTACCTGTCGAACCAGGTTGTAAAGTCCAACAGCTCCTGCTCCTCGGAGCTCAGCGGCTCGTAGCCGCCTTCATCTGATGAGTAGGTGGAGTGAGGCGACTCCGGGTCGGCGGAGTAACTGTTGGAAAGTGTCGGCGACGGCAGTCCGCATTGGAAAGCAGCCGACACGGCGTCATGCTCGTCCAGGAGTTGCTGTAAAGCCCTGATGTACTCCACCGCAGACCTCAGGGTCTCCACTTTGCTCATCTTCTTGTTGGCAGCGCCGTTTGGCACATGCTGGCGCAGAGTCTGGAAGCCCATGTTGACTTGCTTGACCCGGTTCCTCTCCCTTTCGTTCCGCCGGGCCACCGCCACGGGCTGCTGCTGGGGGATGGAGTAGCCGAGGCCGTTGAAGCTCAGGCGCCGCTTGCAGCGCAGGAGCTCCGGCGAGCTGGAGCGCTGTCTCTTCAGCACCTTGGTCTTGCTTTGGTAATCGGCAGCGCTGGTGATGTTATTGTTGCTGGGGTGCACGGCGGGGACGACGCAGTCCTGGGCCGGGGCGTGCAGACTGAGGCTGGCGTGTCTTTCAGTAAGTCCAAAGGTGAATGCAGTCTGCGTGGTGGTGATGGTTGTAGTTTCCATCTCTCTTGACAGTTGTTGTGAAAGTGATGGATGCACAGGGGGCGATTGCGCGCGGGCCCAAAACAGTGGCACTTAGGAGAGGAGGAAGAGCAGAGAGGGGTTGGCAGTGCACAGCTCTCGTGTCCTTCGCGTGGGCACCGTGTGGCTAACTCTAGTCCAAGTCTCACTTCACTGCTTACTCCACGAGCCGATCTGACCCAAACTTTGGCAGCACTCCTCTTTTTCAACACGCGCCCCACAACCCACCCCCTTTTTTTTTTTTTTTTTTTGGAGACGCACGCTTCGTGGCGAGGCCCCGCCCCGCTGTGTGATTCTTCTGCACGCCGACTCCCCCGGGCAAGGCGCGTGGCTCCGGGAGCTCAATAAACAATCCCGAGCTTTCACTGCGCCGGGAGCACGCGCTGGGCTCATTTACATTCCAATGTCTCTAACTTGAAGGCCCATTGGTCGATTCAAACGGCCTGCAACCGTGCGAAAAGAAAGAAAGGAGGGGAAAAAGACAGAGAAGGAAGAGAAAAAAAGAGGAGAGAATGAAAAAGTGAATGGTTTGGTTCTTTGAAATGCCTTTTGAATTTGACAATGTACCCCTGGCAAGTCTTCAAATTATCAGTCTTCCCCCCTCGGCCATCTTTCTCCTCTGGCTCTTTACAATCACAAATACCAAGGACGCTGTCTCCTGTATCCAGGCTACAGCTTTACACGACTAAATAAATTGCAAGCGTGTCTCTGAGAACAATAATTGGCAATTATAAAAGCTCGCGCATGGGGACGTGCATCAATGTAAAGGCTGAACATCATGCGTATGACGTGGAGGCGCATACAGCAGGTAGCGCTCACCTCAGCTCTCTCCCCGCAGGTCCACTCTCTGTTGGCACATGTCTGACGGGTTATATCTCGGCAAAGTCTTGTTTAATCCTGCACAAAACTTCTTCTTATATATGAGCGGAAACATTTTTCCTCTGGTGGATATAGCTATTTGTTCTCTTCTTGCTGTTCACGCGCTGTTCAGTGCATTTCAGCACCACATCTAAGCGGATAGTTAAACGCAAAATCTTCCTTCTTTAGTTTTGCATTGAAGTCGCATTGGGTTTTGTTTTGTTTTTTGGCTAGTAGTTTATTTTCATTCAGACTTGGTTAAATAAAAGCTGCTCCAGATGCGTTTTGCTTGTGGAAGAATCTCATTACCGACAAACTCCGGCAGAGCAATAAAGTGTTGAGACGCAGTTAGTCAGTCGCCCAGCCTATAAGATACAAATGGGACACGAGCGACCTCTGGCGGCGGTGGGGGAAAAAAAATACTCAAGTTTTGTACTTTGTTCTGGGCTGTGCTCAGTCATGGAGAGGGGGGATTTCCTGGCAGGCGGTGGTTAAACATCTCTTCCTCATGGCTGAGACTGATCTTATTCATCATAAACACGTGTATGAGTCCAACAAGAATACCATGAATTCATATAAACAAGGGTGCAAAGTTTAGACAACTTTCACATTTCTTGAGACCTTCAGTTCTCACAATAGCATAAAAAAAACTGTTCAACACTGTTGAGATCAGAGTAAGTAATTTAATTTAAGCTTTTTAGGTAGTTTGCATTAGTGTTAACATTAGTTACTATATTTCTAAGCTATTTTTTTGAGTGACAGTCTCCTACAGACAACATCACAGTTGGCAAGGCAGTACTCAGGAAGGCCAGACAGATATCTGGGGATGCTTCACACCCCTTAAATTTAGAATTTGATCTGCTCCCATCAGGCCGCCAATTCAGGGTACCAAGAGCAAGCAAGAACATTTATAAGAAATATTTTTGTTCCATGTGCTATAGGCACTCAATGCAAATGACTGCACCTGATTTTAAGTAGATTTTTCCTTTTCTTTTCTTTTTACCTATTGCTGCTGCTATCTGTTGTTATTTCCTTGTCCACTTGTATGGATGGTCTGTGTACTACTGTAATTTTATGTGGGGAAGCCAAAGACAACAATGAAGTTAAACTAAACTCTATTATATTTTTCTTTTGCTGTAGTTGAGGGGTGAATGCTACATATTTTGACTTACCACTGTAACAGAGGAAGGTTTTCCCATACATATGTTGAGTATACTATGAATAAAAATCACACATAATCAAAGGCAAACTGTGTGCTGTGTGGTTGTTTCGTTTTGTGTGGCAATTCCCACTTTCATCCTCTCTGCTTTGCCCTTCCGCCTTCACCTCTGTCTGGTCTTCAACTGTCAACAGCAGAGGGCGCTGAGTGCAAACAGTAGAACATCAGTTCATCCTGCTACTCCACTGAATATCCAAATAGCATTTGTCCTGATGCTCTATCTTAGGATAATGGCATGCAAACCTATAATTAGGCACTGTTGTGCTTTTTTGTCATGATTTCCAAAGGAAGTGTTGAATCATACAACTTGTTTGATGTTTCTTGGTCATGAAGTGCTTTCATTTTCGACTACTTGTTTAAACCTGCAGTACATTTTATTAAAATCCTGATACTGCGTTTAAATGTTAGACCATGTGAAAAAGATTTTTGGGGGTTGGTCACACAGATCTTATTTAGTAAAAAATCCAACAGAAATGTCATAAATGACACAGAAAAGATAATGGCTAACAAGTGTACATCTATAATAAAAATGTAATGTAATATGATACAGCCCTGATGACTAAGACATTACATTGCCGATCAACAAATACTGTTTACCTCCAAGTCTCACTTCCACACCTAGGCACATACACACACACACGCACACACACTCTTAGTTGACACTCAGTAAGGGTGTGGCTGCTTAAGTACACTGAAACTCCAGAGCCATAATAACACCACCCACCTTGTCTGATATCTTTTTTCTTTTTCTTAATAATCTCACAAGTCATCAAATTCCATATGTGACACATGTGGATGAGAACAAGATAGAGATGATTAAGTGTGAGTGTGTCTTCCTGTGTGAGTATTAAGGAGGGAGTTAGGAATCAGGATGTAAAATCTTTTGTACTGCTATTTGACTTTTCAAACAAGCTGGATAATATTAGGCTACCTTATGTGTGAAAAAGGATGTAAATCTTTTTTGTGGTTGTTCAATAACCAGAGTATATCCTTCCTTGGTAGCAGCGATGGGGCCAGCATCGACTGAGCAGTATTTCAAGTGCTGGGGAAGAGGGAAGTGCTCCATCAAAGCTTGTATCACTTCGCTTTTCCTAACACATATGCTGGACTGTATAGGCCCAGTGGCAGAATAATACATACGCAATGGCTTATCACTAGCGTATTCTGTGGTCAGTCAGACAAGAGAAAGCATTTCTGTACTGCTTGCCTCTTTGATGAAGTAGTGAGGGGAAAAAACAATGGTGGAAAGAAGAAGTGAGGCCTTTTTTGTGATATTAGCAAAAATTAATGTTATTTAGATGAGGGGATCCCCACTAGACTCTCATTACCTGTCTGTCTATGAAAGTTCTTATTTGAAAGTCACACAGCTAAACACCTGCAGCCTGTGGAAGTCCCACAAAACACAAGAATACACCACATCTTTATCACAAATAGCCTCAATAGCCACCGGTGGATTTGTGTGCACTAAATTCGCTGGAACTTGGTGGTTTCATGATATTTTTGTAAATTTTTGTAAAGGCAGCCAACATCAGGTGGGGCCACTTCTGCTGAGTCACATGTCTGTTGTTCTCTGCATGCCTCAGATCTTATCATCCATAGATTTGTATTTAAATATGAAAATAGAATGGCACGTTGAAATATTAGAAACCATGATTTGCATTGAAACACTTAGCTCCCAGTTCATGGAGCACACTTTAACAAAGCTAATGCAGTCTAAACCAATAGCACTAGGATACATATTAAAGGATATAATGTTATTCTGAGGATGTTAATTCAACTTTCTGGTATGTTGTTTCATGATCATAGTTTGTGGTTCTCATGAATTGTATTGCATTACCCCATAGCCTTCATGCATGCTGCATTTATGTTTTAAGGCAAGGTATAGGGTACCTGATAACCTGTTTTATACCTGTTTATAATCGCTTCCTCTGGGTGTTTTGCATCATATCTCTCTTGTAAATGAGACCCTGGGTCTCAATGAGATTTTACCTGTATAAATAAAGGTTAATAAATAAATAAATAAAATATCACATGTTGATCTAGTCTTATGAAACAGTTGTGTGATATGTCAGAGCCCTATTTTTTTTATGAATGCAACATGTTTTCAAATATAAAATTATATAATGCGTCATAATTCTGCTTCACTTCTTGTAGAGTCTTGACATTTCCAAGTCCTTTATGAAATCAAAAGTAAATGCCATATGCCACCACAATACAAACCCAGGTGATTCTGGGTTGGTTCAACAACCGGTTTGCAAACATACAGTAGACTAAGTGTACTGTCGGCTATGTGTGTCGTCATTCTCCGGAAAAAAAAACAAACAAAAAAAAACTGCCTCCAGTTAAGTCCCTGTCTATACCGGTAAGAATCGGGCGAAATAAGCCGCAGCAATAATGTGTGGGCGGCTGCGCCTTGACGCCTTGGCAGCAGAGAACCGCGATGATGAAACGCGGGTGACGTGGTGATGCAAGACGACGGATGAAGACGTATCTCCCGGTAAAACATAACAACTTTCTGTTTCTCTCCATAATCTTCCGGTGAGAGAAATTCCATCCTCCTCCCCCTCCTCCTCCTCCTCCTCATGAAGACCAGCCCCAGCCCGCCTACCGCAACACCGTCTGCATCTGGCCCGCAGAGAGGACACCCCAGTGAGGAAGCGATCGTCCTGCCCATCCGCAAATCAAAGTCACCCATTCGTGCCAATTGAAACGCCACACGGAGTCGAGCCCTCCCACGACCCGCCCCCCTTCCGAAAACGTCACATCACAGATTGTGTTAGTATAAATGCTGACGAAGAACTCCAGAGCAACTCGACCAACAACTGTGTGAGGAATACAACTTCTGCTGAGAGATGCAAAGGTAGGGAGAAACATAATCTCTGTTCTTTCTTATTCCCCTGCACATGTACTAGATTATCAGTATGATTCCTTGTTTCGTTTTTATTGGGAGTGGTGAACATAAACTGTGAAGTGAGTTAGTTTAATGTAAAACCCTGCTGTGTGTGTGTGTGTGTTGATATATGCAGCTCTTTTTCTACATTGTACTGCATAACTCTAGTTAAGTGTGCATGTTGCCAGATTGGAGCCATGACATGGGGATAACAGGCTTTGTCTTTCTAAATGTCTGCATGAAGTAAGAAAAAAACAGTGCTGGATGAGTTGTTTTCAACTTTCAACATAATCCATGTCTCATGTCTCATCTCTCTCTCTCTCTCTCTCTGTGTGCGGCTTAACTGTGGCATTTTTTTCCCCTCATATCCTCTCCCTGCTCTCATTTCCTCATGTTTTGTCTCAGCCCTCCAAAGCCTCAGTTTGCGAGCTGGCTCATAGAGCAGGTGGAGACCGGCCAGTACACGGGCCTGCGCTATGTGGGTCAAAACAAGTTCAGAGTCCCCTGGAAGCACAACTCCCGAAAGGACTGCAAAGATGAGGATAGTAAAATATTCCGGGTAGGTTTATTGGCCTGTGTTCAACTGGTCACTGAGGTTATGGCATCGTCTGGGAAAGTGTGATAAGATAATAATGTTAATGACTTTGTTGACATCTTTCTCTCTCAGCTGAAAACATGATTCATTTTGTGTCACTAACACATTATAGTCTGTTAAAAAAAAGAGAGAGACAGAGACAGTAATGACTCATGATGTCTGGCAGGTGGCAACTGCCAGCAGCAATTCTAGCATGCCAAGCAGTGGTTTGTGCCCCTTCCGCTTTCTTAAAGTCAAAACAGATGCAAAGTAGCAACACTAAGGTTAATGACCACAAAGAAACATCCTACATTCACATATTTCCTCAAGAAAGCAAAGCAGCTGCAAAGACTTTAAGTTTTCTGCTATGTAATCACTTATGTTTGACAGACTGAAACGCTATATATCATTTAGGGGGTCATTCAGGTCTGTCAGGTAATAACAATTATAAACCACTGTCAGTCCCTGTATTAAAGAGACTGCCTTTCTGTTTGGGAGGAAGTTATCTCTTCACTGCAGGACTATAAGGGAGTGTAAATTATTATTCATAAATAATTCAATAATGAATTCATAATGATGTATTAACTTCATTATGTAAAATCTTGATCTGTAATTTAACTAATAATGTCAGGTGTTAGATTAAGGCATATACGTGTATGAAGTTCCCGCCTCTGGCTAACACTGTGTTGCTGCTTGTATGATTCACAGGCATGGGCTGTAGCAAGTAGTAAAATCAACGAGTTCCCCAATGACAAGGCCAGGTGGAAAACCAATTTCCGCTGTGCTCTCAACAACCTCTCAGTGCGCTTCAAAATGGTACAGGATAATTCAAAGAACTCAGAGGACCCTCATAAAATCTATGAGATTATCAACACCGAGTGTAAGACAACTGGTATTTGGCCTTTCCACTGCGGAACTGTTTTGTGTTCAATGTCAAGCTAATGCGCGACCTTTCTGGTTTTCTGCAGACAACTACGAAAATCCGCCAAACCACGACTCACAGGAGGATTCTGACATGACTCCTGATATTTACAGCTCTCCCACTAACTACTTCCCCCCAGGAAATGAGGTGCAGTATTTCTTACAGTGCACTTTCACTTCTCTCTCTCTGAACTGGTTTAACAATAGTCATATGTTCTTTGTTGACCGTCGCATTTCAGTACACATTTATTGCCTAAATTGTTGCATTTTTTCCTCCAAACAGCACAATCAAATGGTTACCACTTTCACAGCCTTAGATCTTGGCAACCATCCAACAGGTATTGTCTTACAGAAAGGGACATGTTGATATATGCCTTGATATCCCTTCATCAGTTTCAGTTTGATTTCATGTGGTTATATAAAAGAGGGTAAACATAGATAAATATCACTTTTATTATCTTTGACAGAGAACCAACAGTGGGTGAACTACGGTCAACCCAATGCAGCTGCCCCTGGAAGCTATCCTGTTGCAGTCGAGAACCAAACGCAGGTTTTACCAAATCAGCCGACCTACTACGAAGGTATGTCTTGCAAAACAGAGTGAAAGATTCCTTTGATGAGTTTCAATGTTTTTCTGGGGAAGAAAAATTCCAAATAACAACCGTAGAAAATGCGATGCGTTTACTTTTTTACAGAACAGCCACTGCCAGTACTCACTCCACCTACACAGCCAACTATTTATGACCTGGAGATTGCCATTCACTACAGGAAAAAAGAAATGCTAAAGGTCACGCTCTCCACTCAGCGTCTCCAGCTCCACTACCAGCATGAGTCCCCTGAACTCAGTGCCCAGCACCTCTCCTTCCCTTCCACTGATGGGCTGTTAGACCACAAACAGGTATGTTTATACTAAAAAATCACCCATTAATAATTTATCTCTCTTTGCTTGGCCAGTTTTTACACTATAGTGCCTGCAGTTAAAGTATAATTGGGCAACAATCCTCACTGTTAGGTCAGAATCTGTGAAACTGGGATAATGTTGGCAATCTGATTGAAAAACTAATCTACATCTACCTTGGAAGCATGTCTTTTGGGACAGGTTTCTGGTAGGTCGTTTAAATGAAGTTTCTGTTGACATTAATGCATACCAAAACATGTGATCTGTATCTATGATGCCAAACAAACATGATGCAACTGATGCTTGACGTATTCATTTCAAAGATTAGGTTCATGTTGGAGACAGAGCTTCAGGACTGAACAGGTCTCAACAGAGTACAGAGTTCTCACTCACAACCTTCTTTACACCAGATCGAATACACCAACCGCATCCTGAATAGCATCCAGAAAGGTCTGCTGCTGGAGGTTCGGGATACTGGTATCTATGCCTGGAGACTGGACAGGTGCCATGTGTTTGCCAGCACCAGTGACCCCAACGTGGCTGAACCAGACCCTAGAAAGCTTCCCCAGAACACCATGGTGGAGCTTCTCAATTTTGGGAAGTATGCAAATGGTAGGTGTGACTCTACTGTTGTCCATTAATGTGAGTAAAAGTTATGTCTCACAATTGGATTTCATTTGTAACCTGCACTGATGTTTACACTGTGAAATACATACATTTCAGACCTGATAAAGTTTAAGGAGAACAACAGTGGTTCACCGGACTACACCATCAACATGTGCTTTGGAGAGAAGTTTCCTGATGGAAAACCTCTAGAGAAGAAACTTATCACAGTCAAGGTAACACTCCTTTCCTAATTTTGCTGAGCTTTGCCTGAATGCATGTGGTATGTGAGTTCAGCTGCTGTCAGTTGGGCAGTTTCTAAGTGCTGTCTCTCTGTTCCTGTAGGTGGTTCCTCTGATCTGTCGCCACTTTCATGAGGTTGCCCAGATGGAAGGAGCTTCGTCTCTCCACAGCGCCAATGTCAGCCTACAGATATCTCACAACAGCCTCTATGATCTCATTTACTCCGTCTTTGGCATGCCAACAGTTGAAGATTCAGCACGGGCTGCTGCGCCTTTCCTACATCAGAGCTGAAATTTCATCTCTCACTTGCCTCCAACCACTCCACTAACCTACAGGACCACATGATGTACAATATCCTGCTCTTAGCCAAAGCTCTGCTTCAAAAAGTTGCCAATCCACCGGTTTGGATTGACATGCTACAGCTGAAATGGGAACAAACAGAATTACATTTGGCATTGCAGAAATATGCTGTTATAGATCAACTAACACCACCCTAATGCCTGACGTGTCTTTGGCAAAAACTGACATTTTTTTATCACTACAAAGTAGAAATAAACTCTGCCTTTAACTGAGACTGTTACTCCACTCAAAGACTTGTTTGAGAATAAACTTTTACATGAATACTGTAAATAGTTATTGTTTTGTTAGATGTCCTACATATGTCTGTAGATGATCACGTATGGGATCATCAGTCCACTATGTACAGTTTGTGATTAATGAGAATATATTTATAAGCTTAGGTTTTTTCATGTGTCATAACCACTGGATGCATGAGGTATACATGTTTTGCAATTTTTACACTTAGCTGGATATACTGCAGTTCTACTTTTAACCTGAATGGAATTACTTTGATTTCAAATAAACAGATTTCACCCTAAGATTGTGTTTCTTTTCATTACCACTGAGCTGGCTTGTAAATGATGGAATGGACATCTTCCATGACAGCCCAAAGAGGGAAGAAGACAAAATTTATTTTCTTTATTAAAACATTGTCCCTGAAAAGAAAATACAAATGCCTACGGAAAGGCTGAAAAAAGTGAATGTGGTCAGCTGTAATTCTCATAGTATATGTTCACATGTTACCACTTCAAGCCTGAAATCCTTATTAAACAGAAATATTACAACAGGACAAGATGACAAAGTTTTTGAATTAAACTGAGACAAAACCTAATTATCATCAATTATTTATTACTGTGTTCCCTCTTCGAAACATCTCGTGTGTTTGATCAAGTAAAACAAAACAAAACAAAACAAAAAAGAAATACATTCATATAAACATTAGCACCTATTCTGTCTTTCTATTTTTTTTTTTTTCATTTGTCCAGTCCCTGGCTTTATAAAGCCAAAATCATGTCCAACCAAACTGGTCAGTCTTTGCAGTGGGCAAAGTAACTAGAGTAGAAAAAAAGGCAAACAAGTAGAAATGAATGTTTCATGAAAATTGTTGTTGAAGAAAGCAATGTAGAGTAGTGAGCATTATTAAAAAGAGTGAGATTTAGGGTAAAGAAACAGTATCAAAGAAGTCATTAATGAGGCCGGAATCAAATACTGCACACTAGAGGTGTAAGTCCAAAAGATGTTTTCAGTGTTGCCAACTTAAGGCCTGTATTTACCTCTATCATGCCTACATTGGAAAATGCTGTCGTTTTAAGTCGACACTGTAAATTCTCAAAACATACAGACATTGAATTGAGCTAACAAGTCCATGAAATTACGCCAATAAAATTTGCTCAACATTTATTAATGAACAAATACAAAAGGAAAAAAGTATCTATCTTTGTAGTTTACATTTTGTGAACTTGATAGTACCAGACTGGTCGGCAACAAACTCTTGATATTATCATTTTTTGTTTCTTTATTACAATTTCGTTTCACTTCAAAGTAAAATCTATCTAACCCACTATGTTGTTGTCACTTCGTTGTGTAAAAATCTAATGCCCAAAAACAAATTAAATCTCATTTCATCAAGGAAATGGTGCATTTTTTTTGAGTACTATTGTTTGTTTTTTTTCTTCTTTTTTTTGGCACAAAAAGAAAATATTCCATTTCAGTCATGTGTTGAAAAAAGAATAATGGTGAGATTCAAAGTCCACAAGAAATAAGTTTGCCTAAAGTAAATATTGTTATTTGAGAAGAAAGACTACATTGTTCATTTCAAACTATTGAGCCAGAATTCACCAGTAGCACACTGAACTAGGTTTCAACTCAGGAAACATGGATAATAGAGATGTGGAAGACAGATAACAGAGGCTTTTAAAATACAAAACAATCAATTAACTCTATTAATTAGAACCATTTATGTCATTTGCAACAGGCAACACAGATGAAAGGAACATATAAGTGGATATATCAAATCTATATTATTTACAACCAAATCTAAAACTGTTTAATTACTGTACTGATAAATTTTCTACAAAAATTGCATAACAGTGCTTCTTAATGTGACAAATGTCTTATGTCTGCATATTCTCCATACTTTATATAGCTTCTTAGCCAACAAAATGAGTTTTGCCACTTATAAATACCCCTGTTGTCCCACAAAACAAAAAAGCTGGAGAAAATTCAAAGCCCACGCTGCATCCTCCAAGTGATATATGCCTGCAGTGAAACCTACCTGATTTATCACTCCATGGGAGGTTCATATTTGCCTCTTTAAGGCAAAACCTCAGAGTCTCCCATTAAGTTTCTGAGCCGTACCACACAAAAAGACCACTTCTTGGCAGTGACAGTCCAAGCACAGGACACCGATAGGTGCTTTTCAAGTGTTTAAAGAGATGTTCGACCTAAGAAATTCTCCTTAAGATAGAAAGTCCGACATTATAGAAAATGTTCCGTCTTGAAGCAGTGAATCTTCGATAACCATGTAAACTGGTTATGTGTTTGAGATCATACCCAAGGGTAGGGCATGGAGTAAAACGTAGTTTAACTTGAGCGAGTGTTTGCAGTGGGTGTGACTGTCCTTGCCTGTAGTTTAGGTCTCCTCATGGGCTGTCAGAAGTTTTCATGGCCTCAGTCTGTCCCTCAGGTGCCGTCTCTGAGTCCTCTCCTTTCCTGTGTTTCCTAGCATGTTTGTATTTGTCAACATATGCCTTGACCAGATTGCCCACCTTCACCGGGTTGATCTCACCGCTCTTGCTGTGGCACACCTGATGACCAGGAACATAAACATGATTACAGACCAAAGTCTCATGAGAAAATTAATTCAACCGATGATCCAAAAGTTATTAGAGCTTTAAATTGTTATACAGAGAAAAATGTTCTAGCATCGTGACAAAATTTTAACCCACCTTCTGGACGGCTTTGCGTAGAATCTCTTTGTATTCATCCTTGTTGATGTCTCTATTCTGGTAGAAAGGCTTGATGGCTAGCTTCACCTCCTCTATAGCTCTCTCCTGCATGTGCAGCTTTTTCAAATACTGTCAGGATAAGAGCACAGCAAATATATGTCGAGACAAATCATCTCAAACAACAGTTTTACATAAATACATACAGTAAAAAATAAACACCACATACAGTATCTTACTTCACTGAATTAGTTTAATGTGCTTATGCTTTATTATTCGTATTCCCGGCATTCACCTTGTCTTTCCTTGACAAATCCCCTTCTTCTGACTCTCCTTGTCCAGATATTGATAACCCTTCTGAATGTAGGCCCTCAGATCGGGAGGAAGTACTGAGTGCACCTACTGCACCTTTCTTGGAGGGGTCACTAGCAGCTCCACTGATATCCTGTTAAAGTCAAGGGAGATGATATGAATGAGAAAACGACCTTAAGATTACATGGATAAGAGATAGAATATGTTATTAATCACTCCACTGACTCAATTATTTGGTCTATTGACATAAAACAACTCTATTCCCATTATAGTTTCAGGCAACCCTATTGTTTGTGATAGTATATTATACAAATTTATGTTTGCCAGCCAAACACACATAATGATATAAATTAATAACTTCTTACACAGACAGTCTTACACAAATCTCTATTACATAATTTATAGACTGACAACACAATGGCTTTGGAAAAAGTGTGTAGACACAATGTGTTGACAGCCCATTTGTGTGGCTTTTACTTTCATTTACCCTGAAAACTCTTCGGTATCAGTTTTAGTTTCTATCACGTGATTTTTCCAAGGCAACACATTTTCTTCCTATAAGTAAACACTGCCACCCTCTGGTCATTATTCACAGTACATGTTAAGTGCATTTCAAAAATGCTTGTTGGAAAAAAGTGGCTCTGTCCTACCTGACTGGTTGTCTGGACTGACAAAGAGGGTCTGCGAACTCCTTCCTGCTTCAACTTCAGTTTATACAGAGCCACCTCTGTGCAAGAAAGAAGAAAGAAAAATCTTTTGCTGAGAGCTGGAGGCGAAACAAATCTTCAATCTCTTCCTGGTAATGAAAAATTATGAATTCATCCGCAATTCATCTGTATTACTTTTTAAAATTTTGACACGTGTGTAGAATCTTTTGATATTAGATTAATCGTCAATCAAAACTGGTGTGGAGTGATCAGACGGCAGTACTTACTGCTTGCAGATTTCTCCGGTTGAGGCCCCTCAGGCTCCTGTATATTCCAGGTAACCCTCTTCACTTGATTCTTGGATTTGGCACCGGCTACAGGTAATACCTGCTCTCCTTCATTTTTCATTTCCTCTGCTTCTTTCTCTTGTTTGACAAGTGCACTACTTGCCTCTTTGTGCTCAGTCTTTACAAAATCCAAGTTGTCAAGCATCACATCTACATTGAAGTCATCATCAGAGTCTGAGGGTTGCTGAACTTCCTGCTTTACAGGGACCGTCAACTCCGTAGTGTTGAGACAAGTCTGAGAGGCTGCATCCTGGTGACTGTCTGCTGAACCAGGTGTGGTTAATGTAGAAAATGAGGTGGCAGGGGGTGAGAGGCATAAATCTGGAGAGCTTGGCTCTGACTTAATTGCAACTTCACAAGTCTCAGTCTTGATGAAGTCTTCTTTGATTCTTTCCTCATCTATGCCCTTGGTTACTGTCAAGAAAGAGGTGTCCATTTCCTCTTTTTTAATTGTTCTAGTAATAGGAGAATCTACAAACATATCAAGAGAAGGTTCTTTTTCTTTCTTAATGTCTTTTACAACCTTTGTCTTTTTCGTCACATCTGCCGTTTTGGCCTTGCCGTCTGCCTCAGGGTCTTTGTGTTCCTTTTTAACTTTAGCAGTGGATGTACAGGAGTGCAACTCTTGTTTATCTGCTTTAGAATTTATTTCCTCTTTGATGGACCTTTGAGTGAAATCCTTCTCTGTTTTCTTGTCATGGAACTGTGTCTCTGTGTCTTTAGAAGCTGAAACACAGGACCCTGAAGTTTTCTGTGAACTCTTGGATGATGATCCTCCTTCTTTTCTCCGCTCTCTTGAGCTCGATCTAGACCTGTGTCTCCGCTTGTCTTTAGATTTTGACAGTACCTTGTCTCTGGAGGAGTGAGTTGGTTGTTGCGGTCGTGAGCGATCTTTCCTACCTTCCCTGGATCTGGATCTAGACCGTGAAACTGACCGTGATTTTGAACGCGACCGGCCCCGTTTACTCCTGTCCTTTGATCGAGAGGTAGATCTAGACCTGGAGCGTGACTTTGACCGAGACGTTGAGCGAGATTGACGTCTCTTGTCCTTTGGCACCCATCGTCTCTCGTGGTCTCGCTCCCTGACATCATTTCTCTCCTTGCTCCTTTGTTTATGTTTCTTCCCCCTCGAGCGCTCTCTACTGCTAGAGCTGGAGACAGACCTAAATATCAATAAACAGAGACAAAATCTTTAAGTGAAGATTTTTTTTTGCCTAAAGCAAAGGTCTAAAGGTGAAACAATTATTACATAGTTGAACATCATAGAGGACAAACTATTACACATTTACCTGGATTGCCTCCTGCCCTTGGATCTGGACCGGGATCGCTGTCTCTTTCTCGAAGTTCTGTCAGGCGAATTGGACTGAGAGCTTTCTGAGGATGTGCATGCCCTCCTCTTCTCTCTGGACCTTGACTGCCTAGAACTCCTTTCTTTATTCTTCTCCTTTTCTTTCTTCTGGCCTCCTCTCTTGCCCCTGTCCATCTCTGAACTGCTAGAGCATTGCTCCTTTGAAGCTTTGGAGGTTTTCTTCTTAGGGGCCGAATCACTTGGCAGTGACTTGGAAGAGGCTGTTGAATCCCATCTAGATTCTACCTTTTGTTTCTTCTTGGTGGATGCTGATGAATTGTTCTTACAACTGGGAGCCTCACTGTTGGGAGTCCCCTCACTCTGTCCACTCGGTTCTTCTAGACTCTCTTTCTCAGTCTTAACGAGATCCAGGCTGTGATGAGCAGTTGGTGTCATTTGGGTGCTGTGGCCACACCTCTCAGCTTCCGCTGCATCATCTACCCCCGGCTCTTTCTTTATTTTAACGTCAAGTAATATTGTTTGTTTCTCAACCTTAATGTCCACCAACCTTGAATTCTTCTCTTCCTTGACATAAGGTGATATGGTTTCCTGAGTATTAGATCTGTGTGGTTCTTCCTGTGAGACCTCAGTTTCCTGTGATTCACTTTTCACATGAACCTTCTCCTGCTTTTTTTGTAATAAATGCTCCTTGTTTCCTAAACTGCGAGATTTCCTCTCGTGTGTGGCATTTTGGAAGCTGCTATCCAGACTTGAGCTCTCTGCTTCACCATCTGAGCTGCCGGAGTCTGACAGAGTAGGATTAAAAGGATCATAGATATTATTACTGTCTTGTTCCTTATTGACCAACGTCCGCGATGCTAGCAGCATCTGTTTATCTCTATGTAACTGTCTCTTTTTTGCTTCATCTTCCTTTTCTCTCCAGGGCTCCTGCATGCTTCCCCCACTAGTAGAGGGTGATGTAGTGCTTAGCCTTCTTGAATGCCAGGAGTTCCCACTGGAGTTAATGCGGAAGCTCACTGCTGCTGAAGATGAGGAAGATGAAGAATAACGTGACTGGTTGGCTTGTGAGCCAGTTGAGGAAGAGGAAGAAGAAGAAGAGGAAAATGAGTTGGAGAAGGTGGATGATGAGCTTGCTCCGTCAGACCTATGCCTCTGGGTCTGACCATCACTTCTGCCCCTTTGCTGGTCAACACTTTGCTGCCTAGTCTTGTCCCCAGCAAGGCTGTTTGTGCCCATTTCAGGCAAGTCGTAACCATGGTTAGTGGTGGAACTACTGCTACTTCCCCTACTATTACTAATTCTACTACTGCCACCCTGACTTGTTCCATTATTTGTGACACTGCTACTCTCCCTTTTTATTTTTGGTATCCGAGGAAGCACCGATACATCTACCCACATGGGCTTTGTTGGTGCCTTTTTAGGTTGAGAGTGTGATGGAGCCTTTCCCTTGCTTTTGGAGTTCGAGTTCAGGCCATGGTGGTTTGATGAGGAGGGAGTTTCCCTAGGTGCCCCAAATCCATTGGTTCCTCGGTGACCAAGAGAGGGGTTAGGTCTGTTTGGACGAGGTGGCTGCAAACTTGGATGTCCCCTGTGTGGCAAATCAGAATTGGGAGGTTGTTGGGTGTGGGGGCCTGGGTAAGGCATACAGGGTGGTAAGGAAGCAGAGCTCTGGGACAAAGGTATGTTCATGGAACTATGGGAGGATCCAGGTTGGTCTCCGTTGATCTCGGTGCTGTCATCTTCTTTGCTGCTACCAGGCATTGACGCAGATGGCATCACTGTTAACACAAAAACATATGATAACAAGAGGCAGAAGTTCATTCTATATCACTCAGCAGATTTGACTAATTTACACACTGTGCATAGTCATTTTCAGACCATCACACAGTGCTCGGAAAAAAACTTCAAAATAAGGAACTGGTGACGTCAAACAAAACAGTCTGAAAAGTCACCATCCATGTGGGGGAACACAGGAAGCATTCCCAAAGTCTTGTTGAATATAGTTTAAAGTTTGATATTCACAACAGGTGTTTGTTTGTCAACAGGACTACACAAAAAGCACTAAACCAATTTTTACAAAATTTGGTGGAGGGATAGGGAGTGGGCCTGGGCGGACCCCCTAAATGTTGGTGTGGATCCAGTTAAAGGCAGATCTAAGAATTACTTTACCTAAACCATGATTAGGCACATGTTTGTTAATATCTCTGGAAATTACATATGGGTCTTGGATGTAAAAAAAAAAAAATTATAACATGAATGATGAGATCTATGAAAATTTTTGAGATTCAGCAGCCGGACTCAATAAAATAGCTCTACTCTTACAGCGCTGTTGCTATTTTCATTCAGAATTTTCATTCTTATCCCCAAGACTTTTTTTTCCAAATGTGCCACACACTTACCTGGCTTTGATGCTTTAAGGGAGCCATCCCGATTGATGACAACATCAGAGCTGTCCATCAAGAGCATGCTCTGTCCTGACAGGATACTGCCAAGCAGGTCAGGCACAGGAGCCGCTTCCACGACACCCCCTGATCGGGGGACCTCCATACCCCTCCTGGTATAGCATAGCAAACCTTTAATTAAATTTCCAGAGTATTTATCAATCTACATACCATCCTGAACACAAACACTGAGGAAGCTGTAACACCTCATAATTACAATATCTCAAATTAAATACCTAGTTATGATGTGTGTCAGTTTCTGATTTTGAGCTCATTTGGGGCCATTATGACTAGGATGAAGGGAATCAAAAGTAGTGTTCTTACTTACAAGAAACAAATTCTCCCCAATAATTACATTTTGCTGTGTGGTTGAGTTGATTCATGCATAACAAGTGACATAGCAGCAGGTGCACTGAGAGATTTCAAGGATGGTTTAGCAGATTCAAATAGCTACCCAGTTAGCTCTAAATTTTGTGAATAATTATGTTCACTTCATAAACTGTTCTTTTTTACCCAATTCCACACATCATGGCAAGGAGGTGATTTTACCTGGAAAGGCTTGCAGTGACTGGTCGGGCAACGGGCTGGTGAGAACGAAGGGCAGAGCGAGAAATCCCTCGCCTCTTTGCCTCCAGCAGCGATGTAACATGGACCTGCTCTTCCTCTTCACTGGGCAAATGGATACATCAAGTCACAATTTGCTAAACAACAAAAACTGTGTTTGACTGTTTTCAATTCAGGACACTGAGTGGGTCACTTGAGGACAATCACAGAGTTGTCCCTAAGTACATCCTCTGTTATCTTCACTAGCCACCCACTGCATGATGCTGCCAGCGCTTTGCTTCACCAGGAGTACAGAACTAGCCAGGAGCACTTTCCTTCAGAAGTGACACTGAACTGAGGCCAAACATTTCAGTCTTGCTTTTATCAGACCAGAGAATCTTGTTTCTCATAGTCTCTTAGAAAGTCTTCTATCTGTCGACTCTGCCACAAAGCCAAGATAAGCGATGGCTGTCCTCCCAGAGGTACCTGCCCTTGCTCTTACATATATTGCCAGCCGTGAGACAGTATGACAGGTGTGGCAAATCCTGTACAATCAATTGTATTTCTCATAGGTGGACTACTACCAATGTAGAAACATCTCCACCTGAGTTAAACGTAAAGTGTCAGAGCAAAAGGGTCTGTTTTATGTCAAAGTGAGATTTCAGTTTTTATCTAATTTACACCTCATCTTTCTTAACATTTTAAGAATGCACTACACTGTGTATTCAAATATATGATGATGATACAATAGCTACAATGTGGCTGAACCAAACTATTTGAACATTTATTTGTAAACTGTATTTGCTGTTGCAAGTCAATACTGAAGAACCACTTTAATGGGTTTAGTTTTGTTTGGTAACAGAAAATACATTTGCACATCCGTTATGTGTAGCAAAGCATAACTTAGTAAAGTGGAGTTACGTGCATAAATATGTATATAATATGTATGTAAGAAAACCAGTGTAAGAAACCAGTGAAACATCCAACGTTATTGGTTGATAAGGAGCAGTGTGATAAGGAGTTAATGTGCAAATTAACTGATTAATAATTATATCAAGTCAGATGAACATCAAAATGTAAATTTGTTACAGTCAGCCCGATAAAATGAGCAAGTCCTCTTACCGTTCAACAAATGGATCCAGGTCAAATGGGTCTCCATAGATAGAGAGGGACGCAGCGCCTATGTCAGCACGCATACTGCTCAGCGTATGCTCCGAGGGCCGATATACTGTTGGGAGTGAAGAGCCCTTCTTGTCCTTTTTAATTCCAAGATTACTAGCAATACGGCTTCGGGGATTGGCTGCCTTTTTCAGCATCTAGTGGGAAAATAGAGTACAGAATTTATCTAGAGAAAAAAGCATGTAATGACAGAGAAATTAATTATTCGTTTTTCATATTCTGGGTAAGATACATCCAGTGAAACATTTAAAACTGAACACTCACCAGCTTTTTTCTGGATTTAGTTCTCCTCACTTTCCGTCTCCTCCTCTTGACTCCCGTACCTGTAGCTCGACCCGTTTTACCCTTGGCGGAAGATGTTTTCTTACGTCTGACCTTTCGCCGTTTTACTGTTCAATCATAAAAAGGCATCCATCATTACACATCACTACGCAATGCCTGACTAGACTCTACATCAGTGTATATCCTGTATATTTAATGTTTGCCTGTGTTTATGCCAACCGGCAGCATTTGTTGTGCATTCCTATGTGTGCTTGCTTACCAGTCCTGCGCCTGCGGGCATGAGGTGTCAAGTCCCGGATATACACAGCTGTATTAAGCCCAGCTACCACGGCATTAATAGTCTCATCCAACCATGTGGACTGTATGAGATATGTGGGAGCCAACTGGAAAAGAAAAGTTTAAATTACTCCACTGGTTCACTCCAGTGGTTCAAACCACTGTTATGTAAACTCCAAAACACATGCATGAATTTTAATCACCAGTCAAGTGAAACGGTCTAAAAACATACCATTAGTTCAGTTGTCAGTACAATTTATACACCGCCATACCTGTTATAAGTAAATCTAATCTGCACACAACAAACTCTATGGAAGACCAAGACATTTCTACATTCAACATCATACCTTGTGCAGTGGGAGTGTGTTAGAAAAGAAGCCAAGACAGAAGCATCACGCCTCATGCCAAACCTGTGATGTGCGTGCCTGTGTGATGCGATGTCGGTTCACATTCGCTCGAACCCTCTCGCTCTGCTGAGTTCGGGCGATCGCTCTGGTGGGACCTGTGGCACGAGACTGTCGGTGGCTGGTAGCAGAATGGGCAGTAGAAGGCAGGCTCTCTGCATCACTAACTTCCTCAGCTGAACCCCCTGAGACAGAAGATTTTACATAGGCATACTTTGAATGGGTGCTTACGAGTGCAGACAAGGCTCAAATGCATACAAAATAATAAGTAGGTTAGTTATGGGTAGATATTTCGCTGTTAGATTTATTTGTTTCTTTGCCCAAAATGTTTGATCAGGATTTTACTTGTCCTCATAAGTTATGAGGACAAAAAACTTCATGATTTACTTGAGTGACGATTGTTGGCTTCACATTCAGGACAGAACCATTCCTCTACAGGAACTGAGTCGAGAGGTGGTGTAAGACACTCCATGTGATACCTATGGAACAAAAAGGAAAAACCATGTTTTATAAGAAACCTGCTAACAAATAAGCCGGTGCATATTCTCATTTGCCCAGGTCATAGTATATCAAAGGAGGTTAAATCGAAAGCAACTGGACTTAGTTATTTGTCTAGGAAGACGTTTCGCCTCTCATCCAAGAGGCGAAACGTCTTCCTAGACAAATAACTAAGTCCAGTTGCTTTCGATTTAACCTCCTGCTAACAAATGTTATTTGTATGAACTCATGATCTTATGCCTTCACTGACGAAACCCGTTTAACCACCATGTTTTGTCTTATTTTGTTTGGACCAAATGTGTGTAAAAAGGAAAAACTTAATGTAGTGTTTTTGTTTTGTTATTACTATTTGTTTGTTTTTTTGCTTCAATGATTGTTCCTGTCGTGTAGGAACATACACTGTATGGAAATACATTGTCACTTTGTCTGCTTTTTGTTTTGTTTTCCTTAAATCTTTTCCTACAATGGAAAATCTATTAAAGAAACTGTTGGAAAAAAAGAAGAGGAAGAATATTGTCTGTCTCACCCTGCATCACAGCCATCGCAGAGCAAGAGGCGGTCCTCACGGTCACTTCCACCACAAACCTCACAACTGGTCTGCTCCAGGTCCAAATCTACCGTTTCCTCTTGGCCTTCCTTTGCAGGCTTTTGTACTGTGATCTGAATGAAGCAGTTATCACACAATTCACATACAAGCAATTAGAACCCACAATATGAATGTATACAGGGTTAACAATGGGTTACAAAAGTTCACACATAATTAGCATACTCACCATTTTTTTCACTTTGCCTCCGAAGCATTTCCTTAGGTATATACTGTTAAAGGCAATACGGTCTACAGGACACGAGTTTGCATTCTAAATAGTGGAGAACAAAAAATGCTAGAATTCAGCATTCAGTTTTCTCTGCCATAAATGGTTTATAAAATATGTGCATATATTGAAAATCAAGATATATCCTGTATATTTCACTGAAACCCACCTTGGCCCATTCAAGGATGCAGTCAAGACAGAAGTAGTGTTCACAGTTCTCTGGTGTTGCAACAGGCTGGCTGTTGAATGAGTTAAGGCAGATGGGACACTTTTCTGCATCCTCATCTGAGCTCATCCCTGCAAGATCAGCAGAGGTCCCACCTAAAGCACCGTCCTCTGGCTTAGCATCCTCCTCCTCTTCTTCATCTGAGGAAAGTGAGTAGAAATATACTGTGTAAACAATATACAATCCACATTTAAGGAAAATATTGATGCATAGCACAAAATGGTGGGTAAATAATCATGTAATATTTAATAGTGTACCACTAAGCCAATTTTCCCTCACTGAACTATTCAGAAAAACTAAGGTGTATTAAGTTACAACAATTTCAGTATTGTAAATTGTATCACAACAGCTAAACATGACAAAGCACAGTGTATAATTACCTAAATCTTAATCAAAATACACAGACTGAGTAAATGAATAACTCCATCACAGTCTAACAATATGAACTCAAAAGTAGCTCCTACCATCCTCCTCGTCATTTCCTCCTTCTTCTTCCTCCTCCTCCTCATCCTCCTCCTCCTCCTCCTCTCCATCCAAATGATCCTCTTCATCTTCCTCAGCACTATCAGAATCTCCATCCTCAGACTCTCCTTCAACATCATCAGAGTCATCTAGGGGGGAAAATATTATTAAAATACAAAAGCAACATGCTTAATAAAAAATCTTATATAAATTAATAAATAAGTCTTACATATGTTTGATGCTGTATTCTTATGGATGATAGGGCAGTTTTGTTCAACCCATTTAAATGTTAGATTCAAATGTTTAAAAATGACAAAGACGTAAATTACACAAAGTACCTGAGATGGCCCACAGGGCAGCCCTTTTCCCTTTGCTGTGGGAAGCACTGCGGTTGATCAGCTCATCCTGGCTGTCATCTTCATCCATGGCTATTCATCGGAAGTACACCTGAACAAATTCTTACAGCCTGTCTTTGGAATAACCCTTTGAATATGGAGCAGAAATGTAGATTGTGTTAACAAAGCAGATTAGTCTTGATCTTCTCATTTAAAAAAAGCCAGTCTACTCATTGTTTGTAGGTCAGGTAATTAGGAACTGATGTAGCCTAGTGTATTATCCACCTGAACTTTTTGCTTTAACATCATGCATTATGTTCTTCTGTCTTTTTTGGAACTGAAGGAAAGTGTTTAGCAACAGTAATCGATGAGACATGAGTGACCCTTGTGAGATGCACCCTAGGAGAATGTGTTTTTGTTGTTCACAGAGACTTAAGTTGAGGTTTAGCCTCGTCCAAAGGATGAACCCAAGGTCGTAAAATTATATATAGGCTAGATCCTGTCTTGTGTTCATGAACACAAAACATGAACTGTGTATGTTAAACAGATACAGGTATTGTTTGGATTTACAGAATGCTTCTGTTAATGTCAAACAGTTAATGCCTAAAGTTATATCCTTATGTGGGGAGAAGGTGGAGTTTTGGAGTGAGAAAGCATATAAAGATTGTGGTTTTGAGCCATAGGGAGAGAGATCTCACATTGGCACCAGAGATGCTCCAAGATTCGGCATTTTTTGTACACTGTTCTACTTCTTGTTAATAAACTACTTTTTTGAATGCAAGTGAAGACGTGTCGGTGTTGATCCCTTCTTTTCATCAACACATCAATATACCACACTGACAATTAAGCTTTGGCCCGAGTCCTGTTGCAAAAAGGGGAGAGCGGTCATCGAGCATGTGGGAGCGTGCCTATGTTCCCACAGCCCTATGTTCCCTCTGGACTCTCTCTACCTATCTGGCCTGTCTAGCCTCTACCTGGTCTTTATACTAAACTTAACCAACTCCTTTCTTCATTGCCTAAACCCAACCAATGGTGGGACCAAAGGGCTGAGGGAACATAGGGCCTGATTTTCAGTGACAACAAAAGTTAGAAATGAGGGAACATAGGGCTGAGGGAACATAGGGCTGTGGGAACATAGGAATGACCCCGAGCAATGTACTCTTGGTCGATGAAAGGTAGTTGTAACAAGAGGTAAACAGACAGCGCAACTTTCTCACAAACCACACATGGTATCTGAGAGCTTGCGAGTAATTAAGAAAATGCCAAGCAGTCATTAACGTAACAATGTCTTGCTTGCAGACAAACAAAACAATGTTACCCAACGTTAGCTAGCTAGCCTGCAGAAAATGCTAGTGCTACATTTGTAAACAAAGAGAACTCGGCACCAAACAGAAAGAGCGTCTACTTTTTTTTCTCCTATTAAATGCATGTGTCTCGTTTATATATACACCCATGTTATGGATAAACAAACTGTCAATAAAATATATCTAACCTGTCACGCTGCTCTTGCAGCACAAATGGCGCTAGCTTGTAACGTTAGCAACACTAACTACAGCAGCTAAATTTAGCGAACGTCAACTACACGCTCGCTCAGGTTCTGTGCTATAGCTAAACACCCGGCGGGTGAAGAAGCGGCACTTAAATCTTTATATCAACAACACACACAACTGCAATGTCATATTCGAGCATTTGATAGTAATCTCAGACCTACCCTATTCGGCTGTGTATGGTGTGTTTGAGTAATTTTTAAGTCTCCACGGCTGACTGTTGAGTGACACCGCCGGCTGGTCAGAGGACGGAAATGGCCGAGCGCACTCAGACGACTCTTAAAGGGACAGTACCTGTTTCATTAAGATCAACCAGAGACACAGCACAAAGTGTAAGATTGTAAGTGTGGACAGTGGACACACCTTTATGTATTTAGGGCTGTGTCCAGTCATTGACATTAAATGCACACCATAATCAAAATGCCCCCAAAATAGTAAATTATAATTATTATATTTGTATTTATTCTTATTATATTTTATCTTATTTTATTCTGCTTTTATTTTAGCAATAATATTTTTATTTATCTATGCATATCTCACTTTGTGTTGATTTTGCTGCCTATATTCAGGAGTTTGTAACAAAAAAAACTTCCTTCTGAGGATAAATAAGGGAATATTGAATCTGAATCTGAATCAAAATTAGGATAAAAAAAAACTTGATATCACTTCCATTACAATAACACAATTGTCCATAAAGTCTTTAGATTCATGGACCAAAACTCAAGACAAAGAGACAGCTTTATTTTTTTATAGAAATTTTGCTCCCAAAACAGTCTCAACTTCTGGCCCTTTGGCCCATGATGACATGATTGCACCACATTATTTCTGCAGCTGCACTCTCCTGTTCTACCACATCCCAAAGGTGCTCTACTGAATTCACATCTGGTGACGGAGGAGGCCACTGAAGTTCACTGAATTCACTGTCATGTTCATGGAACCATGTTTGAAATTGCTTCTGCTTTGTGACATAGTGAGCTTTCATGCTAGAAATGAAATTCTAAATTGGTCATAAAGGGGTGCACATGGTCTGCAAGGTGCACCCAAACCAGTGGGCTACACTATGAGGAGTCTGGACTGTTGACACAATCAGGTTGGGTCTATGTTCTTGATGCAACATTGTGACCCAACCAGATTCTTCCAGGACCAGGAAATATTTTTCCAGTCCATATGCTGCTCTGTACTGGAGAGCCTGTGCGCATTGCAGCTTCAGATTTCTGTTCTTGGCTGAGAGGAGTGAAACCTGATATGGTCCGATAGCCAATCCACCAGCTCAGTGGTTCAACATGTAGTCTACACTGTGAGATCCTTTTCTGATCACATAGTTGTAAAAAGTGGTAACCTATCTGTCACCAGCCAGTCAGAATATTCACTCTTATTATTAACACAGTCTGCTTGTCCACAGAACTGCTCCTCGCTGAATGTTGTTTTTGTTTGTTTCTTCAGCACAATTCAGACAGAGTAATAGTGGCTTCCCAGTCATTTCAGCATAAGCAGTCTGTCTTACACCACCACCAATCATGCAAGGGTTTTCTAAGATCACATTTGTCTCTATTCTGATGTTTGATGTGAAAAACTAACCTGAGGCTTCAGACCTGACACCTGCGTAACAAATTAGATAATTGCATGAATAAGCAAGTGTACAGGTGTTTCTAATTAAGAACCCAAAGAGTGTTTACACAGTAGCCTACCTCACACCTCAATCAATTGAATGTGACATTATTGCAAACCACAAGGAAAACACAAACATACATACGTTTGTGTTTTCCTTGTGGTTTACACACTCACACATTTTGGTTCAAATTCAATTCAATTATTAACTGATCTAGAGGTGAGAAGGTGTAAGCTGTTCATCATAAATTGTCATAAATCCACTAGTGAAACATTAATCAAACATTTTAAAACGCCTGGTAAATCTGACAGAGTTATTATAATATAAATAAAGCAACAGAAGTTATTCCCGGGTGTCAAAGGGGTCACACATAAAGGCAGACAGTGAGTAGAAACCAATACAAATGTCGCCCCCCAGTGGCGACTTTGACTATATCAATCTCAACTGTTACATAATACACTGTAATCCTGATTTGTTGCTTTACATGTCATGGGGTTATGTGTATCCTGGCTGTGAATAATCCTACACCTATTGGGCTTTGTCTCTCAGTCAAAAACCGATCAGAGGAATATGCCTATCTATAACAAAAAAAGAAGTTGTTAGATAACATTCTGGAAACAAAGAGGGAACATCATGTCCCAGTTGACAAGTTCAAAATGGGGTCATTCACATGTTACGATTTTTTTTATAAATCAGACAACATGTAGCCTATTTATTTTCTTTTAGTTAACAATGACAAAATCAAATTAAAAAGCTGTTTTAAAAAAACGATATCTTCCTATTTGGTAGGCTATAATATGCTTATTGTTCTTTAATTGAACATTTAATATGTTCTCTAATTAAGTTCTAAGCACCTAACTTTATTTTCATTTGCTGTTAAAATATAAAATAGTGGGAAAAGTGTCTTCAAATCGATGTGAGACAATTTGTTAATGATGTCAGGGAGTCCCTCAACTCTCACTCCGTAAATTATTTAGAGTTCATCATCGTCCTCCTCCTCCACCTCCTGGTCGTCATCATCAGATCAGACTGTCATGCTGCATCCTTGGTACGTGCACAGCCACACTCTGCTCATGGCAACACTGTACACAAGTAAGCCGAGTTCAACCACTTCACACTGTAGGGGTAGGGGGGGTCCTTTGTCAGAGGGGCTTCTACGGGGTTTATCGCACCTCTGACGGCGGCTGTGACACATAATGCCGGGGATATGAGAGTGAAGGAAAGTTTGTCGCGGTTGCGTTTGCGATAAATAATCTGTCGGGACGGGAAACTGTTTACAGGAGAATGGTTTGTTCCTAATGTACGACGTGCAAAACTGAACGCGCCGCACCCCAACTATAACTCTAACAACCAACCGGACGTGCTGACCTCTCAGAGCCCGCCCCCCGCGGGTTTTGATTGGACAACCCCCTGCGCTGGGCGTGTCGTTCCACTCCAACTCGGCGTCTCATTGGTTTAACACGACGCCGCTCTCCTCTTAATTTGCATAACCAGGTCGGGTTGCAGATGCAGGGGAGTGGGCAGGGAAGGGGTAGTGCAAGTGAACTCAACTTCTGCGTCGGTGTAGGCTATACTATATTCTTAAATGCACCTAACTTTAATCATGCAGTGTGATAGCTCTCAGAGAAAAAACAATCTGGATGTGTGGATGGATGTCAGACAGGCTCCTGGGAGCGAAAATGAAAGATTTCTTTGCTTTAAAAATTATTCCAAAAGAAAACTTGGTAAGTAGCTCCCTTTATCTGCCACTATTCTTTATTCCGTCTATATGGTGGGGAGGGATAGGCCACGCACTGTGTATCATGATGTGTCATTTTTCTATACATTTATTTTCATTTGTCAAATTGGTGGTAATTTAAAACTTTTTTTTATAACAAATGAAATTCGAAAGCATTTGGATGTATTTCGCTGGCTACATCCACAAATGGTGACCTGAAGCCAGCTGTAATTTATCATTCTAGAGTACAGTTTGTTACAGTGATTGGACAATATGGTGGATTGAATATGATCTGTCAATTTAATGAAATTGTTATATAATTTCTGTGTTTTATCATTTTTTGGAAACAATGCAATTTAAGTGGAAGTGATTTGAATAGAAGCCATAGGTCGACTCCACTCTTCATGTTGACTATGTGTGATTTATTACTGTCTTATCACACGGCTTTTGTGTGTGTGTGTTCCTCCACAGATTGTGAGCGCTTTTGGGGGCTGCCACTATAATGTGTGAGATCTAAAAGCAGGTAAGCCACTGACTAACGCACATTGTGCCAGTTGTCAATTCCACTGTGCGTGTGACAGCGGCTAACCTGGTTTTGGGAGTACCTCTCATTTCTTTTTTGATTCGTCCAAGACAGACCTATCTACAAGCACCCCCCCACCCCACCCCACCCCCCCTCTTTGACCATGCCCTGTGCACATTGCCGGGACAGGCCTGCTCTACATGACTGCCCTCCCAGTGGTCTCCATGTGTATTGTAGCTTACTTCCTCCTATGTGCACACACTGTACCTTATTTAGGACCAAGTGGGGTTTTTTTGTGTGCATTGTCTCCTATGGAGCCGACCTCTCTAATGCCACCTACTGTCAAGACTATTGGTGAGTGTTTTGTTTCAGTTTCAGTTTCATCTGTGTGTGGTTTAGTCAGGATAATCATTCTCATAACGATTTTTTCACTATTTGAGGTCAGGGGCCCTCCAGAGGTTCCAGGAGGCCCTTCAGTAAGAAAAGAAAAAGAAAAAGAAAAGAAAAAGAAAAAGAAGGCGCACTAGAGGAAGTTCTTGTAACTCAGCAGTGTATAGCACAAATCTGGGCTCTTAACTAAGAAAATCACAATAAGTTGTATCCATTGTGTATGTGTGTGTAAAAAGTATCCCTAAAGTAAAGTTTCTACTCAAATCAACTGTGGCATCATGTATCTTGTTTTGTTTTAAAGTGTAATTCATTTCTCAGTATCAGTCAGGCTGTTGTATTACCATCAGTGCATACAGTCATTGTGACACACAGGAATAGATAAGTGCAGTATGTCAGACTCATTAACTTGTTGCGGCATTAATCATCATCGCAGAAATGTGGACGTGCAGATCCTCACTCACGTCCACATGGAGGAGGTTTTTTTTTTTTTTTTTCCACTCCCTGTTATAAATATTGATCAGTTTGCTTCTCGAAGTGAGATCAACATTGTACATTCATCCAAAAACCATCTGAAGCTAGATAGAGATGGGGGGCACCACTGTATGAGCAACAATAATTATTTCAATTCAATGTCCTAATTAATAATCATAATATGTTAATGTCCCGTTTATGAGATCTGACTCCTCTGGGTTTATGAAGGGGGTGAAGTTGGACAGATTTCACTTTTCATGAATGAAAACTGGACTGGAAAAAAAACAGATGCCTTAGGTCGTCAGAAAATAAACAATTAGTGTTAAAATTCAGTATGAATTTGTTTTCCTGACACTGCTGTTACCCAACAACTCATGTGGCATGCAGAGAGATGTGTGTGCGTGTGTAGCATCGCTCTTGTCCACAGGCAGGCGTCAGTGTTGCACCAGATCCTGAGCTTGTCCAGACAGTAGGAACTAAACAAGGATTTGAAGCTTATCTATCTCCTGCCAAGCCAGACAGCTCTAAAGCTTCTCAGTGTAATCCAATTCTACATAATTAATCATAATATCTAAACTGGCCGTCTCATGTACTTCTTCTTAATTCTAAACACATGATCAGAAGTTAACAGCAGTGGCACAAAGTGAAAATGGTTGATAAAAAAAAGACAATCACATATTTTTGATGGTTTTTTTTATATATGTTCATTCACTGGAATGTGCCTTGTTGAGGATTTTACCTGGCGAGTGTCAGCAGATGAGTGTATTTATAGAAATCCACAGGGTTCCAGTCCGGGGGTTAGCCAGAGCGCTAGGGAAACTCGCGTCACTCAGTGTGTGACAGCCAGCCAGCATATTTACTCTCCAGGGTAAACAAACAGGAAAGGGGTGGAGGACAAAAGTGTTGTGCAGAAGCCTGTAGTTGCGCAGTTGTGTGTTTACACTGTACCCGGGAGATTTTCTTTTTTTTTTCTTCTTTTTTTTTTTGGGACAGAATATAACCAAGGAATGAGTAGTTTTGACGTAAGTAAGACATTGTTGAGAGATAGTGTCCACTTAAACTCAGGGGTGAAGTCCATAGTGTTCTCCTCCTATAAAAGAACTTTGTCTCTTTTCACTTATTGAAAATATGTAGCACTAGTAGCCTACTTAAACCAAGGTCTCCTCTTGTACTGAAGCTTTACAGTAGTATAATGTAATCATAGAAAAAATAGAGGAGACTCATTACATTGGTTTAAGGAACTCAGCAACAACGTACATTTTACAACTAAATGGGTCATGTTTCTGAAATGTTCATAAATCTGCTGTGCCTATGTGTCTTTATTGTCATGTGTTATACATAAACTGTGTTACATCACCCGTGACAACAGTAGCCCTGATGCCAGGATGTTTGCCACATTTCCCTCTGCATCCAAGCATGCTCTTGGTGAACTTGCAGTCGTCTGTGAATATCAGCTTTAAAAATGCCCAGGAACGATTGTGCGGCATCTTAAGACCCGTTCTAGCACAAGCAAAGAGGACAGCATCCATATTCCAGCACCTATAATATATTCATAATGCATTTCACATAGGAGCTCTATGGCAGCGTAATTTTTAGAAAGTGTACAGTGGTGTGTGAATTATTTACAGAGGGTACTACTGCAGATGAGCTGCGCCTTTACTCAGAGCTACTGTGTCATTTAAAGACGGATGAATATAACTAAATGGGGGTATTAAAGGGTATTAAAAAAAAAATTCCACAAAAGATTATCTAAAACACAATACACATTTTTATTATATTTAAATACATAGTAATAGTAATAATTTCTCTAGGTAAAAGGTTTCTAAATTATTTTACATTTCATACAGATACATTGCAGTGTTTAGAGTAGCAAAACTCTGTAAATATATTTGTCTTATGTATGTACACAGTATGTATATCATGGTAGCTGAATAATGATAAGAGTTACAAAGAAAGAGGTCAAATAAAGAGGTGACGGTGACAGAACAGTGAACAAGTTTCCCTTGGCCCTGTGGTCCATGTTTTATCTCCATGACGACTCTCGGGATGTCAGGACTGCAAGACACAAAAATAAGTGGGGATGATGATCCCTTTGTTTGGAAAACACTTTTCTGCTACAGACACAGCAGGTGAGAGAGACCTGGCTCAAGTCAGAAATGCACACATGCCTATGAGAAACACAAGGTGACACAAGACCAGTCACTGGGTTGTTGACCCGTTGAGGTGTTTTTTGGACTTGGACTTGAAGTCTTGTGGTCAAGAATAGCATTTTGAGACAGAATTGTTTCTACTATAACAAGCACTGAGACGTGTGTCATCGCTAAAGTAAGGAGAGGTTGTAATAATCCCCACAAAGAACACAGCAGAGTGTAAGGAGGAGGAGGTGCACACGCAAACACACGTCACTTTGACCTGTCAGCATAATACAAAGACATATAATGACATGCTAAGTGCTACGATACAGTAAATATTGGTTTAGGTGGTTTGAATGGCCAAATGTGAATAACGAAGCGAAGAGGAGGGTCAAAGCACAGAGCACGACAGCATCCCTTACTCGCTTGATGACTGTTATTAGAACTTAGGTTTAGTTAGATCATCCTAAATCTACAATATATTGAGGTACAATGCAAGTTATGACAGGTCAAATGTTAGGTGTGATGACAAGCAAAAGAACCAGATGCATCCATCCCAGTGGAAGAAAAGAAAAAAAAAATGCTGTAACAAACCCATGGCCCTGTGGCACTACTTTTTTGAAATGTATCTCCTCTTTTAGCACAGAGCTTGACAAAAATAGACTGGCAAAAAAGCTGCAAGCTCCTAAAAATAAGTTGCACTGACTTCAGAGCGGGAGCAGAAAGAGAACAGTAAGATACATCTCTCTGTAGGCAAACAAGGGCCAAGGCTTTACACAGGATGAATATGAATGGGACAGTGCAATACATATTGTTTTTTTGTTTGTTTTTTTTGCAGAGCCCTCCATGAAAGGCTCTTGCTCTTTGGAAGTCAAGCATCACCAAAGTACAAGGCATTGTATAGATACAACCCCCATCACGTAGAAACCGTATCCATACATAAAAAGGCAAACTGAAATGACATTGGTCTCGTATCTTTCCATGTCACGTTTATAAAAAGCAGTGCTACAATCAGAATGTCTGCTACAGTCATTCCCCCCGGGGCCATCGCTCGCTGTGTTTACATGGAGATACAGTGAAAAGCAGCTGTCCGCAGAAGATTGTTGACTCGAGGGTGGGGAAGGCCACTCTGTATTACAGAGGGTGGTGGTGGGGTGGAGGGATTAGGAGGAAGTTCCCAAGTGCATTAAAGTATCACAAAAGCAGTTACTGTTAGTCCAGAAGCAAACGGTGAGAGAAGAGGAGGTACGGGGATTAGAGGCAAAATGAAAGCACAGACAGACCCAGAGCTTTAAAGAGTTAAGGAACATATGAGGAGATGCAAAGAGGAATGCGGAAGATTAAATCAAGTGTGTAAAAAAAAAAAAAAAAAAAAGTTAGGGGGACATGAACCAGCAGGGGACTGACAGTTAGGTGCAGAAGAAAAGATTTTCAGCCTTTAAAAGGAAGAAGCAGGGACCTCCACCACTGCAGATGCTTCTTTCACTACCCCACACCAAAAAACAAAACCAAAAAAAAACAAACTCAAGCTGGGGGTAAAGAGGGGGGGGGGGAGTAAAGGGCTCTGGGACCAGGGGGACGGGGGGACGGGCAGGAGAGGAGCAGAGCAGGATGGACTCGGAGAAGCAGCAGGGTCTCACACATACACACCCTCAGGGTTGAGACTGGACACGAGAGGGTTTTGCAGGTTGCGTGGATGTCCCAGGAACTGTTTGGCGGTGGGACGAGGCGGCGATTCCATTAGCGACACACTGTGGCCTGAGAAAGAGACAGAACAGACGTATGCGTTTAGAACAACAACATGCAATGAATGCTGCGTAAAAGACTCAACTTCTGTTTTTCTTTTTTTCTTTTTTCCCATACTTCCGTTCGTGTATCCCTCTTGCAGAAGATGTGCGAGTTCTAACTGCTCTAGCTGCTCCTGAAGGTCTGTGCGTGACTGGCTGTGCGCCGGCAGGACACCTGTCTGTTGAATGAACTGCTGCAGGTTGCACTGCCGCAGCTCCTTGTTCAGCTCCTCCAGCTCATCCTGTTTGGCCTGAGATGGGAAAAGAGCGGCGGTGAGTGAGTGAGGAAAACAAGTGACAGCCCAGAGCTCAGCCAATCAGCCACTCACTGACTCACTCAACACTATCACCTCATTTGCCTGCACACAGATGCGGGGAACAGCATATGAAAACGAGACTGAATTATATCAGGCAAGATTTGAATGAAAATGTTCTGGTGTGTATTTATAAAGAAATACTTCATCTTGCCTTGAGGTGACATTACTTTAACTGGAACTGCGAAGTGTCCTCGCGCCACAAGAGGGCAGTACAGCCTACGAGTCTAGTTTCTTACATGTGAAATGTCATTATGCTACAATGAATCATCAAAGTTGCACAACTACCATCAGCAGTTTTTCTGATTCCTTCAAATTCCAGCAGCCCGGGGCACGCTCATAAATTCTTAGCAATGCTCATTTCCCTGCTGTGTTTTTAAGTTGTCTTAACACACCACATGCCACAGAGATATCCACTGTTGGGATCTTCCACGGAGACAGGAGTCATCATCATCACCTCTGCACCCACAGATTAAACTCTAATGTACACAAACAGGCCCAGTCAATCAGTCTTAATCAACGATCCATTCACGTTTTAATCAATGTGTCTGCTCACAGCTACGCCACGACTCCAGAGCTTGTGTGTGTGTGTGTCTGTGTTGTGCATGTGCGTGCTTGTGTGTGTAATAATTGATGGTGGACGGAGGCATCTGCTGAGGCAGTTCACACCTGCAGGTCTGCCTCCATTAGCTTAATGACAGGAATGCTGCGCTCATCACCACCACCACCTACTCTTAAACACTCTGCTGACAGCCTGGACCGATCGGCTCACCCATGACTGACACTGCAAAACATCAACCCTCCCCCTCCACCTTCCACTGCTCCCCATTGAGATTTATTACACCGTTTTATTCTGCCAGCATTGACACGTTATTCACAGGAAATAAAAACATCTTAAGTCGTTCCTCAGACAATCACAGCTTGGCTGCCTCCGTGATTCCATTTTAGATTACAAACACTTGCATGTTGTGACACGGCGGTAAAGATACTGTGTGAGTCACACACACACCCCCCAATGACGATGACTGACTCTAGAGCAAATTAGCTTATGATTATGTTTTGATCTATTTTGCTAAAGTCCAGTGGACTGAGAACGGGACACATTCGATCGGTCGGTCCTGACGGTTTCAGCTTACGAGGACGGTGAAACTCTAGACTGCAAAAACATTTTCGGTGTGCTCTATGCCAAACGCCAAAATTAAAAGAGGTATTCAATTTTTCTTCCGTTCCCTTGGCTGGAACGAGTCCACATCAGCTCTGTGAAGTGAATACCTCGGTCTCAGGTTTCATTTGAAATATGAGGAAACTCATAAAAGTTTCACTTCAAAACTGGTTCAGGCTTTTTATTGATACAGCTGCATCTATGACAACCACGAAATGTAAACAAATGACAACGCCACAAACTATGAGGAGGTGAGTGCAATAAAAAGGGGCCTTTGTTCTTCTACCAATCATTCCTCTTTAATCTTTGTTTTCATGCACACGGTACAAAAATAAGAAGTTATCAGTCAGTGTGATATAAACACCATTAGCAACCACGTGTTTAGAGGATGCATGCAAATTGACACCTGCCAAACCAGTTCAGCTAGACTGTAAATAGTCACACAATAACACATTTTCATCAGTTCAGTTAGGATTATGAGCGTACAGCATTCATGTCTTCAGTTTTATTTTTTCAAATGTATTTCTATATCCAAGTACTACAGTAAAACTGGAGCTTTTTTTGTTACTCATGATTTCTTTTCCCTTTTGTGAGTGTCTCTGCACTGTCATGTGTCTGCTGCAGTGTGAAGGTAGGAGAGGGATACAGGTTTTACAGTATGAATACAAGAGGGTCTGCGCTACACCCTGCAGATGGCGATGCATTTGGATTTACAGCCCTCTCTCCAGAACCGTGACCTCTCTCCTTACCTGCAGCAGAGACTCCGCCTTTCCCAGAGCCTTGTCAGTCTCAGTTAGATGCTCCTCCAGCTCCGTCCCCTGCCTCTCCTGGCTCTGGAGCTCTGCCCTCGCGGTGTCGAGGGACTCCTCCGGCCCGTTGGCTCTCCCCTCCGCCTGGCTTTCCCGTTGGATCTCCTGCTCGAGCTGAGCGGAGCGCACCGAGAACTCGTGGAGCCGCCGCCCGCAGTCGTCCAGTTTGGCGTGAAGCTCCCCCAGCTTCCTCCTCATCCCTCGCTCGTTCTCCATCTCGGCTTGAAGCTCCTGCTCCCAGTACTGCTCATGAGCGAGTTCAGCCTGGTTCCTCCGCATCACTTGCTCGAGGGTGTCCACCTCTTCCTGCAAACGAGCGTCAGACACCGGTGAGGGACAGGGAGAGGGGTAGGGCCGATCCCAGGTATGCGAGTCCCTCTCTAGCGCTTCTAGCTGGACCTCCATGGCTCTTAGTCTCTCTTGCTGCTGGAGAACTTTCCTAAAGACTTCATCTTTGGATGGGCCTATGGGTGGTGAAGGAGATGGGGATAGCACATGAGGGGATACGGGGCTGGGAGAAGGGGAGGGAGAGGCTCTCTGTTCCGGAGAGTCCCGAGGAGACCTCTTAAACTGTTTGGCTTTGGTTCTTGGAGAGGTCGATGGCCCCAAGTTAAAGGTGAGTGCTTTCTTGGGCTGGCTGCGTTTCGACGGATCTGGCTCAGGATGCTTGGGTAGCGGAGGTGGAGTTGGCCTGTCTTGTTTTGAGACGGGTCCGTCGCTGCTACTGGGGCCGGTGCGGCGGAGAAAGAACTGAACCTCACTGCCATGTTGGCCTAACTTAGCCAGAGACTCCAGAGGCCTCTCTGTGGCCAACAGCTGCCTCTCAGTGTCCCTAAGACGCTGGATCAAAACATAACGGCCCGTCTGACCTGAGGGCAGAGACAGAGAGACACAAAGAGAGTCTAAGTCAATAAATGTACCACAAACAACACAAATTAGAAAGTTGTATTGATGTATAGATAGATGTATCGGTAGATGAGATAGATAGATGTATAGATAGATAGATGTATAGATAGATGTATAGATAGATGTATAGATGTATAGATAGATGTATAGATAGATAGATGTATAGATAGATAGATGTATAGATAGATAGATGTATAGATAGATAGATAGATAGATAGATAGATAGATAGATAGATAGATAGATAGATAGATAGATAGATAGATAGATAGATAGATAGATAGATAGATAGATAGATAGATAGATAGATAGATAGAAATGTGTTACTTGTTACAGTCTTTTTTCCCTTTTCAGTGTAAGTACTCCTTTCACTGGATCTATACAAGTAATGCAATGTGTAGACATGACATCAGACTCATTATGATGATGCAGATACCTCCAAGTCTCTGCCTTTGAGGACTGGAATAAAAAGACTGCCGTGTAGGACTTGCACAACATGTAAAAATGTTCAAATAAATTGAAGTTTCCACAAGGACCTTGAAATTAGGACAAATCCTCCCTAATGACTTGGCAGGCAGCTCACTCATAGAAGGAGGAGAGCGCTAAATCTGGAGTTATGTTGTTCAATGCTGCTGCTTCATATGGCTTGAATAAAGCTGAAGGATATAGGGACAGAGAGCCGACTCAAATCCAAGCTAACCCTTTCCCCCTGGCAATTCGGCAGAGTTCTCCATTTGGGTCAGCGGATAATAAAAAAGGTGAGAGGAGCGGAGGATTGCTGAAACCCTGGCATGTGTAAGTACTCTTGTTTCGTCTGCATCAAAGTCTCATCGCGGGGCCGTTATCTAATCACTCAGTGCCTTCAGATAGACTGTCAAGCAGACGGGTGAGGTGCCAAGAAACAACAGCTTGGACACAGTTTTTTTTTCTTTTTTACAAAATGAAGAGACACAATGATTTCAGAGCTTGAAATACTCACCAATGGCCTGTGCCAAGGCGATGACCACATCCTGACAGGACGTCTCCTCAGATAAGCCGCACACCACCCGCACCACTCCGTCCACCCACACTTTGAGCTCCATGTGGGACCGGGGCTAAGGCAGGGCAGCGCAGCGCAGGGTTAAGACGGTCTTCAAAACAGGTCGCTTCAGCTTTTTTAGGCTCGACTCAGGTCAATGCTGCATGGCACTGGCTCTGTAACAGACAAAGAGCAGAGACACAGAGCTCAGAGGTGTGTCAATGAGACTGATGATTAATCCTTCCTGGTTGGAAGACAGTACTTTGGCGGATGAAGAAACAAAAAGCAACTTCCTATGTGTGATTGTTATCTCTCTTTGAATTGTAGATGGTAATTCTACCTCTACACATGACACAACCTATTATTAAAGTCAACATTGCGAGCCGTCACACACACACACACACACACACAGGTACCCAGCAGCACGCTTGTTTTGTGGAAACACCGGCTTCTATAGTGACGTCTGACATGTTCTTCGCAGAGTGAGAGCGTCGTTGAATCGGAAATTTTGACACTAGCAGCCGACGGGTAGGAGCAGTGTAGCATTTTGTAAAGTTCCTAGTGGTTAGTTAAGAGCCGCAGCAGTTATCTCGTGGACCTGGGAGCATAAATGCCAATCTGTAACCCAATTAAACGCTCTGCTGCCCTCCTTCAAAGCCGTTATGATAGCTTACTGCCGAGGGGAACGGACAGGGAAAGTGGAGCAACTCAAGTGTGTCTATGTTTGGAAGAGTGTGTTTGTGTGGGGAGAAATACATAGAAACACAGCGGGGGAAGAGGGAACAAGTGTGTGTGTGTGTGTGTGCTTGTGTGTGTGTGTGTGTTTGTGTCCCTGAGTTTGATCCGTCTCAGCAGGACCAGAACTGGGTCTTATCCACCTTCAGAGGGCAGACCAGTGGGTAGACTTTAAGACACGTCTGGGCAGCAGGTTTAACCTAAATGAATATCATTACGTTCGCCGCTCGCTCCCGCCTGTCTCTACTTTTATAGCTAAGCTTCAAAACAAGGTAATGAAATACCGCAGTGCTCATAAAAAAGTGAAACGCCTCGGGCAGTGGCAGGATTATCTGTACAACTTGGCACAGCGAATGAAACTTTGTAGCCTAGGTGGGTAAAAGACAACTCTTCACCCACCGTCAGACAGATGGTGTTCTCTTTCTGTCTCTCTCTCTCTCTCTACTTCTCAATGGGAGGTGTTTAACACTGAGCTCCACCATTATCTTGCCGCTCATTCAGTGCCTGGCTCTGCTCCACTGGCTGCCTATAGGGAGCTGCTCTGGAGGAATGCACTGACTTCATCTGCCAGCCGGAAGAATTCCTGCTTTTCTTAACAAAGCCCTCAGCCCGACCCCTCCTCTCCTCCCACCTCCCCTCCCTGCTGACCTGGCTGCCCCCGCGCCGCCACTACCACCACTGCTTCACTTGGTGTTTGGACGCCAAACACAAAACTCTGCTGGGGGAGCAACAACAGCACTATCTGATGTGGCAACAGCGTGGAAATGACACCGCATACAGAGAGAGGGAGTGACGGCAGACTGAACCCGCACCAGTAGATCACAGGAAACACATCGGAGATGGTGACGTGATGATCATCGCCGGAGGAAGAAATTCCTCAGTGCGATCCGAGCAGGGAGATTTCATTCCGGAGTGAAACTTGATGTGAAAAAAAGGGAGCGCTTATCAAAACCAAACAACAGAAATTGAAAAAGCAGCAGAGATGTCAACATTTCCCCTTTCAGAGGGCACAAAATGTTCTGTGATGGAGTACATAATTAAGCTGAACTGCATGAGTCACAGAGTAAGCAGAGAACCATTTACTTCATCTTTTTGAAAAAAAAAAAAAAAAGTGAACAGGAGGAGGAAATATTTTAAAATATTCAAGCCTCCACTAAAATGCTACTTTCCAGGCCTGAACCGGAATTGCCTCTTCTCCCTGTACGTCTTCATACCCTGGGGTGATGTGAAGAACATGTTTACAGAGCACAAACAGAGGTCAAACTCTAGCCTGTAGTGAAATGATCTACCCT
This sequence comes from Trachurus japonicus, assembly GCF_045865225.1. NCBI lineage: Eukaryota > Metazoa > Chordata > Actinopteri > Carangiformes > Carangidae > Trachurus > Trachurus japonicus. Next base: position 19,970,246 of record NC_140912.1, read on the forward strand.
ATCTACTGAACTGAAGTGTTTTTTTCTTTTTTATGTCTTTCCAAGTTGTCGTATGCCACCGTAACAACCACATACATGAGAGGACAAACACAGCAAACAGTGTCACTCTCCCATGATGCTCATTCTCGTCCCTTCTGGCTGCTGAAATGTGATAATCTGCACCAACAGGAAACAAACAGGCCTGCGAGTCTCAGGTTGCCGTCTATTCTCTCCGTCGCAGGCGCAACAGCGCTGAGAACCAGACATCCGCCTGACCCCGCTCCCTTTCTCAGCACCGCTCTGGAGTCCAGTGTCACTTCTTCTGCTGATATACACACACAGAAAGAGTCACCTTTACATTGTTTGTGAGAGAAAAACCATGAAGCGTATCATTTTACGTGGACGTGCGAATGAAAAAAGGATGACCCTCAGAATATTTGTCTGCCAGTAAGTACGTCCACTGTCCAGGAGGACGGGAGGGAGGGTGACGAGTCGACTGCGGCACGTTCGGTTTCGGAGTCGTCATGCAAATGCCGTGGGCAAACAAGACTGCTTTTGCACATGTTGACAACACGCACACACCCATTTTAACACAAACCACTAAGATGGTCCCAATAAAACTCATTTCGCTCCACATGTCTGAGCCACACCCCGACAACCTCAGATCACCACCTCCCCTCTAAATAATAATAATCAAAAAAAAAAAAAAAGACATCCAAACTCCCACTTCTACTTTCGCCCACGCCCCACCCTCCCAGAACAACACAGGCCACAGTTTCAGCTGAAACTCTTTGACTCTCACATGTTTTCTCAAAGAAAGAAGAATAAGAAAAAAAGGACAATCCTTTTTAGGTAAACAACAAACTGAAGCAATCTAAAATCTCCAAGCTACAACACAATCTATATCCCCATGAAAAAAAAAAAAGTCACTTGAGGGGCTTGTCTGCTGAGTTGAAAACAGAAAAACAGACTAGTCATACAGTATGATGAAAGGGAGAGAAAGGGAGACAGTGAGGAAGACAGACAGTGAGCAAATGAGAAAAGGGGGAGAGAGAGAGAGAGACCAAAAAAAAAAAAAAATGAAAAGCTGGCAGATGGACAGATAAAGAGGGAGAGAGAGAGAGAGCGTGGTAGAGAAAAGAACAGTGATTGGAGCCATGTGCCGCTGCCTCTCTCTCTCTTCTCTCTCCCCTCTCATCATCACTCACCCATCCAGCTAACCCGCTTTGCGTCTTTCATCACCCTGTCTGTCCCTCTGTCTGTCTCCCTTCAATAACAGCCTCCCAGCTCCTCTGTGAATTCGACTCAAGGCAGAAGTGGTTAGCATCACAGCCCTGCAGACACACACACACACACACACACACACAGGGCATGATTTGGCTCGTCTGTGTGTGTACCACTGTGTGTGAGCAACAGCAGCGGGCTGTGAATTGATGGACCCTTTCTGGACAGGCAACACACGGAGAAGCTTGCTTATGCCAAAAAAAAAAAAAAAAAACTAGCACTGTGTATGCACAAGGCTTGAAAATAAACATCTGTGATGTGATCTGGCTGATTTCTTTTTTTTTTTTTTTTTTCCTTGATATGACTTTGCAGCACTAAAACAAACAGGAGACATCTGGTTCAGACAAGGATCTGGTTGGAGACGTGTAGAACATCTCCTCTCCACCTACGATTTTTGTTTTTTCTTACACGTTAGAATCCAAAAAATGCACGCAAAAGCATGCACAGACAAAGCCAAGAAGAAAAACCCACATACTCGACAAGTATTCACGCAGCTGGACGGACACACCCTTATATCAGAACTTCCTCTGCGAAGGTGTGTCAGTCAATTCTCTGTTAGTCATGAGCATCACTGGGAAACATCCATCAGAAAGTAAAAACTTGTCAGGAAAATTGCAATCGAGCTTTCTTAACGTAAGGTAGCCTCTCAACGCCTGAGCCCTTAGGCTACATGAAGGAGTACTGTACTGTGCTCTTACTGGGTGAGTAATGTATGTAGGGAAAATACACACTATGTACTCCAGTGCATTGGTCAAAGGGTGGGGTATGCATGTGTTCATGTACGAGCGTGTATGTGCAAGTGTGTTTGAAGGTATACAAGCCTATCTTTATGAGAGGCTCCTCCAGGCCACAGCCATTACTCTGCTATCTCTGCAGCAACAGAAGTCTAAAGGAACAATAGCGGGGTAAAAGGGCAGAGTGTGCACATCACACATTCATTCAGGTTTGAAGAACAGATGGATACACAAACACAAAAAACTAAAAAAAAAAAAAAAAAAAAGGGTAAAGAAACAGCAATCTGTATCAGTATCAGCAGGGGAAAAGAAGCTGGTGGCTAAAGAGCACATAATGAGTTAGAAATCACTGCTAGAGGACAATGAACAGTGGTGGGTGAAGCTGCGTCCTCTCTCTGTGCCACTCTGCTCCAGGTTGGCAGGGACACGCAAACACTCAAAGAGCCAGTAACACGCTGGCACCGGGCAGCCCCGGTCTCATCTGTACTGCAGAGACGCTATTGTTGTCCTGGTTCCACACTCAGCAGACAGTGTTGTCTCTTTTGTGGCCTCTGGCATCGCTGGCTCGCCGGGGCCACGCCAGCTTTTACTGCCATTCCGCTGTGTCCACATGTTACCACTGATAAAGCTAATAAAAGGCAAAACAGATACTTTTTTTTCTGCCCTCTCTTGCCTTGTGTTTTGCATTCTTTATTCCTCCTCCTCCTCCTCCCTATCCAGCGCTTCAGTCGACCAAGTGAGCTAAGTTTATGTGCTCAAGGACCAATGAGACCAAAAACACACAGAATAAAAAGTCCATAACGTGCCGAAAGTTAAAGGCAGCACAATAATTATTTGTTGTCATTAAAATTTGCCCTCTGTGGAAATCTTGTAACAAATCACATGAGTCTAAGTTACTTCTTCATTACACAGCAAGGAAAAGATAAAACATCTAATGTCCACTGGACTTTGAGAGATGTAACACACACAGACACACAATAACTGTTTAAAATACCTACGCACAAGTCTGAATTTTTTGAAACAAGTATCCAAGTGAAGAAACAAAGTGGGGCAAAGAGCGATCACAAGCTCTGCTCAACTCCACACATCTCCTTCCAGGAAATCAGAAGTCTCCCTAAAAGTAACAGTCGCCTCCAGGGCCCATCTCAATCACACAGACAGCACACGAAGAACGTATTTGGAGAGATGCTTTACGTGACATTAAAAGCACTGACAGGCCCAGCCTGGTAGCCTCATGTTTTTATCTGTTCATAAAGACGGACTTGCTCTTGAAATTCCCGAAGAGTTACCGGCAGCTCCGTAAAAAATTCACTGTGACCCGCGTGCAGGGGGTGGTTATCAGCAGGACTCCAGCTCCTGTGGTCAGAGAGCAGGAAGTGATCAACTGGGCACATGAGGAAAACAGATCAAAGATCTGAGAGCTTCTATTAGACGCATTAAAATGTAAACACATCTCTCACGAGACAATTTGCTTTTATAGTATCTCACAGTCAAATGCTGTCATAATAAAAGTCGCGGCAGGATTATTTATTCTGTCTGGGAGGTGCCAACAAAACATCAGACAGCAGTTGGGTCGCTTTGTGGTACACGATCAACTTCTGTGGCTGCTGCTGTTTTTTTAAAACGGTAGCTGGGTTATGTGTGATCTGGTTTTGTGCTGGCAAAACAACATTTAATTTGCATGTAGACATTGGTGCCCTCTTATGTGTTAAAGTGTGTATTTCGCTATGACAGTGACTGTGATGCATCATCCACTTCACAGTGGAGGGCCAGGCTGCAGCAGGCTCTCCAGACACACTGCTTGGTAATTAGACTCAACGGTTGCCTGGTTTCCTGCTAACGGAGCTTCACTAAGGCTTCTACACACCTGATGAATAATGCATTTTTTCACAGCACATTAATTTGGAAAAATATTTCTCGGAACAAAGTCCAAATGCTTGTGACTGACTACCTCTTTGAAAATCTCCCCACCCCCCCTCCTCTCTCTCTTCTCCTTCAAATGTGTCTATAGTTTATTGACATGCTAATGACTCAGCGCAAAGGAATCAGCAACAGCACTAATAAGCTTTTGTTGCCATACTTACATACAGGGATCTGTCGCTGAAGCCTTCAGCCTTTCTCCATTATAATGATTGGCTCGTCCAAGTGTGAAATCTCAATGAGACGGGATCAGCGGTTCATTAACACAGGGGACATCATTGCCTCCAAATCAAGGGCAAATATGGGTAGCGTAGTATTTACAAAAGAAGAGGCTTTGCTGTGAGATTGCAAGCCGATATCGCAGATCACTTGAACAAAATGGGATTATTCTATGATTTACTTCTAGATCTCACGCACAGTCACCAAAAGATGTGTAAAGCCTACGCATGTAATTGGTGACTGATGGGCGGGAGCTTAAAAGGTTAAAGTCCATTGCTCCGCTTGATCTGAAGCAGACCTGGACACGGCCTTTCCGACTCTCACCTGTGGCTGTCACTACCACTGCAGACACAGTGTGTAAAACAGCACTTAGTGTGAAATCCCAGTCACCATGAATCACCAGCAGCACTTCCACAGACAGATGGCGACCTGGCCTGAACTACACCAAAGAACTAAAGAGGGAAGGTATGAGGAAAAAAAAAAGCCTCTCATCTTTACATAACCTCAGTTCTTAAAGTGCTTATAAAGTAAAAGTTATTCTGCTTCGGAAATACCCTGGCACACTTTTGAATTCCAGTGAAAGGCCGTAAGGTGACCACAATAGTTTACACAAGTCAAGTACTGCTACATTATTCATCTCAACCGAGAGAAAAGACTTACTCATACCTGGTTTGCACGGGTTCACTTGTTCACTTCGACCCCGGACACTGAGCGGAGGCGAGCACATTAGAGACCAGGAATTTGTTTGCGCTGACTCATGGATACACCCACAGAGCCGGCAGCTAATGGTGAGAATGATAATGCAGGATTGCACATAGCCTGTTGAAGGCCGGGCAAAGCCGGCCTCCGCCGAGAGCTGGGCTCAGGATGAGTGGTCTGGCTGCCTGCAGGCTGAGCCCTGTGAGCACAGGAGTTTGTATTGTTGGGGTGAGCCGGGGAAGAAGGCTCTCAGACTGCTGATGGGCACCCATGTGTAATCATATACTCCCGACCTGACTCAGCAGTGCTTGCCAGGGAAGGAAATCATCGCTCCGTTCCCAAGCCAAACCCGTTGTGCAACATACAGATTGAATAATACGCATAGCTTGAATACATGAGCACATACATTAAACCAAGCACTTCACAAAGCATACACTCGTGTAGATACGGGTCAGGAGCTTCAGTTCACGTTCACGTCGACCATCAGAATGTGTGGAAAACGGGATCTCAGTGAGTTTATATATAGACTGAGACACATCCAGTTATCACACAGACAGCCGAAATAATATATTACGTGGCTGGAGCATAGACGACAGACAGACAGACAGGCTGGCTCAAACTAACTCATGACACCTAATTTTGTACAACGGCGACATGTGACCGTAAAAAGTGAACCCGCTAATTTAAAAAAAGGACAAAATTTACGCACAGAACATTTAAGTGCAAAATAGTAACTTCCAATTAACCAACACATGCAATTTTATAGTTGTAGCGCGCGTGTGGCTGCTCCATTCTGGCTTCATGTGCATGCGTCACAGAGTGAGTCAGGAATGCCATGGCCTCCAGTGTCACAGGGTTGAAGCTAAACTCATTAGTAATTTAAAGGTCGCTTCCATGTCTTCTCATATCAATTATTCACTTCTATTTTTTGTTTTCTTTTTTTTTTGCAAACTTAGATTCTGGAGGCAAAATCCCAAATAAGAAAAGGTTTGTCGCGGTTAAAACCATCATGCTATCATAGGAAATCAAATCCAACACAGAGCAGAAAAGAAGACACTAGTCGATTCAATCTAAACAACTGAGTAATTTAATTCACACAGCTGCTTAGACGACAGAGGCACTGAAGGAGGCCTGTTTTGTCAGTGACTGAGACTGGTGTTTCATCATATTTTAATTTCATGCAATCCGTGATGCAATATACACTTGCCAGTCCTCATCTGAGCTGAAGGGAATATTGCCATTAGCATGCCCAAGGAAAAAAGAAAATCAATGTGTTGCTGCAAAGAAAAATGGCAAACAAGAGAGTTCAAAGCCTCACACCTACATCATCCGCACGCAGCTCGCTCTGTCACGTCACGAGCTGCAGTGATACACGAGTGAAGTTCAGTCGCTGGCCAGGCGGTGATCAATCCGGGAAAGAGCAGGTGCACATTCTTCAGCGGGGTTGTAACAGTAATATAGGAAGGAAAATAGAAGGCTCACACAAAAAAGAAAACACTGGCCCCGTCTGCTGAATGGATGTTTTCACAGATGAAAGTTAAGAATTCCACATGGTTTCCTCCCAAGACATCAATCTGAGGTACGCGGGCCGTTCACACAAACTTACTACTACACACAACCGCTGCAGCCAAAGCAGTCCATTCACCTCTGGATTAGATTAGATTCGACTTTGAAACCGAAAGCCAAACTTCCTGACGGTGACATTACTGAAACAACTGTCGGGAAGTTTCAAAAGAAAAACCACGGGCTGCTGTTCAGAGTAACATGTTGCTTCATCGCTAAGGTCAGTCTGCTGTGCAAAACATGTCTTCTCACACTCTCCCAATATTTACCTAGGGAGTTCCAACATACAGGTCCTTGGAGAGAGAGAGGGATACAGGTAAACACAGTGGAACAGCGTGACAGACCGTGAATCAGCCTGTCAGTGCGCGTGGCTGCTTGCGTGCGCGTGTCGACCTTCAGGTAACCTATCGCACCATGACCATGTTACAGACTGATAAGATGTAATCTTTTTGTAACCATGAAGAAGATTCATTCCGCAAAAATGTTATTGCATCTCCTGTGTGAGTGCAGTGGGGGCATTTAAACAGGAGAAGCGCTGTGGAATGTGCGGTACGTCATAAAACTGTGAACTTTAGTCAATAATGAAGCTTTTGTATTGTCAGCTCTCTCACATCCACATGAGCTCACCTGGAGGCCAGGTATTCTAGTCAAATTCTGAGCAAACACCTTTAGTTAGTTCAGTCAAATATAACTTGAGCTGGGTATGTAACTGTTCAAATTGTCAATATTTGGAACAAGGTTACAAAAAAAACTGTGTGCCAGCTTTTGCTACGTGACATTATAGTCAGTCCTGCACTGTATGCACACATGCAAAATACGCAAAAAGTAAAAAGGCTTGAATGTGTTTGTATTGCATGTGGATCACAAGGCTTTGGGTGGGCCTTGATTTACAGTTTGATGGGGAGGTGCCACACATGGCTCTCTCTCTCTCTCTCTCTCTCTCTCTCTCTGTCATTACCCTGGAGAGGAGGAACGATCACACCTATCAGCGGAGAGGATGTGTGGACAGTCCAGATGAGTAAGGAAAAAAGGTAGGAGGAGGCCAGGGTGCAGATTTATAGCCGATTCCCAGTACCCTAGGAGAGCACCTTTGGGACTAAATAAGACAGTATATCTGTCTGAGTCACCCCCCCCCCACCCCCCCTCCCCTCTCCCCAGCCTCCACCTCCAGAAAGCTGCCTTTCAACGCTGACTGAAGATCACCGGGGTGATCTTTGGCATGGATACACACATGCATATACACACAACTTAATACCAACACGGCCGCTGTTGCTGAGTTTACATATGAGAGACAAAGTTGGCAACCGCCCCCCCCATGGGAATGGCAAAGAAAGAGGGGAAGGAGGGGGGAGGGAGTGATGAAGGAGAGGTTGGATAAAGACTAATGTTTGCTATGTGTGTGTGTTGCGGTGGGGGGGGTGGGTCTAAGATATGTATTAATTGCTTGTGTTCTCACCCTATTGCTCTAATAAAAGTAAAACAAAAAAAGAAAGAAATGTTTAAAAAAAAAAAGAAAAAGTTATGTCGAAATGAAATCGACCAAACAATTACGACGGCCAGTGTGAGTGAGGTTTTTCATAAAGGAACTCTTTCATGAAGCACGTCAATAAACGTAATGTAAAACCCGGAGCGGTCCATGTTCCACATTTCTAGGGGCTTCCAGGTTTTACTCCTGGCAACTCGGTAGACCTGCATCTTGGAGCGGGGCCAAGGTTTGAGTCAAACATTGCATCTTAGACCACAGAAAAGAAGGGAAACCTGACACTGTGAATCTGCCTTATCTGTTCATCTCTGTGGATGAAAGAAGTATCTGCTTCGGTCTTTTTGTCCTGTGGGAAGCAGCATGGTGGCCTAGACTACACACTCACGTGCACATTAAGTGGAAAAGTGTGTTTCTGTGTGTGCGTCAGTTGATACCTACATTAGGAGTGTCACTCAGGTTGTTTAGAGCGGTTCCTGGGAGTTTTTTGAAACCTTTCACCTCACAGAAAATTAACATGACAACCCCATCTGTCACGCTGTCACGCTCATGCCTCCACCTTATCTTATCTCTCTCCAATCAAAACAAATCAGGCTTTCAACATGATAATCACTAATGCTTCCCCACCTATATTCCCAGTATCTGATTTTGGGCCCAGCTCACTTCCGCTCATCACTGTGCGGTTGTGCACTACAAGTATCAGTCATCTTGCATGTGCTTGCTTTCCTCCCAATGTGCTTGATCAAACACATCTACATTCAATGACAGCTTCGACATCAAACCCTCTCAGCGTGAGGGATGAGACTGTCACATCCACCTGCCTCTCTCCTCTCTCCTGTCTGTTGATTTAGTAGTCCCAGGCCCTGAGGCAGACATTTTCTTTTTTCTTGCTGGCGTCTTGACCCCCCCTTCTCCTCCCGGACCCATTCGGGGGCCCTTGGCGGAGGCACCGTGTTATTTACTGCCCAGAGAGCTCTGTGAGCGTAAGAGTCAACGCAGCACGGCTGGTTGAACAAGCCAGCAACCTGCTGCTCACTCGCACACAAAAACACACATGCACGGTTGCCGACAAACACACGCACATGCTGTCACATGACTGTCCCGGAGGGGGAGGGGGGTAGGCAGAGATGTTTACCGTGCTGCAATCACTACACACAGTAGACCTGAGAGCCGTGGATGAAGAGACAAGACAAACAGATACAGACCGACGTCCATAAACCCCGGCAGGCGACTTGCCGGTAGTTTCAAAACAGTTACAACAGAAGAGGAAATGTGAAGCTGGGTTTAATGATGTGACGGGGCAAACACCCATGAAGGCTACAGGAACTTCAGCCTGACATGACGTGACAGCATTCGCTCAGGTGAACTTTATGGTCAGCTGGACTCACGTGGGAGCGTGTCCCCTCAGTGAGGACATTTTTGACAGCGCACCCTGACCTGCACCAGTTGGATAAATAAAGACAGACTCAGGCTAAGGAACCTCTTTGTCGCTCACTGGCCCCTGAACCTTTTTCCAACCGTTTCACCAATGTTCCCTAAAAAAAAAAAAGGTCACCTGCTAGTGGAGACCAAAACAAGTACAAAGCCTGGGAGTTGGCAAACAAACCGCTCCCTTAAGGGTGATGTTGCTCAAGCCCCCAGCTGGGATCAAAGGACGTGCACTTGTTTTTGATCGGTCCAGAAATTTCTACACAGTTTTTACGACACAACGCTGTGTTCTCAGGTGCTCTTAGTTGAAACCCCACGTCTCCGAAGATCTAAAAGCAGAACCGCAAGTGAAATTCCTTCTCCAAATGCCCTCCTTCCTCTCAGTAATTATAGCCTCCCAGCTGACAAACTACAGGTCTGCCGTGTTTATCTTTGCCTCCACGGATACAACAGGTGAAGTGAGGTCTGTGTGTGCCGGGATGGCTGCCAGTCTCTTACTGGTTCTGCTAGCCAAGTGCATATTAACCTTCCTGGTGCAATAAAAACACCTGGGGAATGAAGGAGGAAGAGACCGATGTGTTGTCTGGAAAATTTTATAGGAGGAAATATATTTCCTTTGCATCACTGAATACTTGAGCATGGCATCCTACATGAGAAAAACGGAATGTCCCCCTTTATGAAATCCTGTGAGGGGAAAAAAAAAAAAAGTTTGCCATAGTAAACTTTGGTGAGGATGATTTATTTAGAGTACAGATGATTTAATAAATTGAAAAATGGGCTGACTTGAAAACAGGGGTGTGAGGCAGGATGAGGGAGCAGGGTGTGAGGGATGTGAATGTGATGCAAGGAAGACTGGATCAATCTTTTATCACTGCAGTGTGCTTTCATCCCTAATGGATCCGACATGAGCAGAGCACAGCACTACCTTCCGTCACATTGCACAGGCAGGGGGAAGGACGCACGGAAAGGAACAAGAGGGAGCAAGAGAGGTAGACAGAGCAACACATGAGAAAGAGAGAGAGAGAGAGAGAAAGGGGGGGTAGGGGTGGTTCAAACCAGCCTTCCCAAAAATAATCACAAACCCAAACATGCAAACATATTATTTCGCCGACATGCTGTTATGGCGTTTCCAATTACCTCTGGCTCTGAGTGCATCTGCAGGAGTTGGGAAACACTCCTGATAAGGACGGCGAGAAATTAAGTCATCACAGCATGAAGAATGACTTTGAAAAATTCCCATCAAGAATCCCAAGAGATGTCTCGCTGTGCATGGGTGGACTTGCTTTCCTTGCCATGCGAGCTGAGTGACAGACAGACAGACAGACAGACAGAAACATGGACAGGACTCACAGACAGACAGACAGACAGACAGACAGGAGTCTAGGAGAGGAGGGGAGTCCATCTGTGTATTCGAGCAGTGAAAGAGCAGTAAAAATAACATTGCGGAGAACAAGGCACGATGACTCTCAGAGGACACTCTGCTCTCTCCATGCTAAACAGGCTCATTCATGTGATAGAAAATAAGAAATATCTCGGCGGTGAGGGAGACACAGAGGGAAGGAGGGAGAGAAAATAAGTGCTACCTAAACAAGGGCTGTGAAGAAAAAGTTGAAAGTTTTATAATGCGTTGCGACTACTGACAACTGCATCATTATCCCGCCGTCTGGTTTTCACTTAGGATGAAATACTCACAGCTCTTAAAGGAAAAAGAAGGCGCTACATTATTATATCTCCACTGCTCTTCTCCGTCTGTCAAAGGACTGAAGCAAACATGGTCGACTTCCTACGTGTCACTGGCTGGAGTTAATAAACACCCTGCACTCGGCCTGATTTCCCATGGACCTTGTATCGGTGCCTTGAGACACTGAAATGAGCAAAGGTCAATGTGGACTTATAGATTCGAACCAGAGCGCCAAAAACAAAGTCGTCCATTTCATTCCATGCCACCGTCTGTTATGCTGACGTTATCTCTCTGGAACCAAGTTAACTGTGTGCAACAAATAGAGATAATGCACAAGTGTAACTCAGGAGGAAAAATAATCACCTCCCATGGGGGTACTGTGTGTGTGCGCGTGTGTTTGGGGGGGTGGGGGGGGGGTTCCAATCAATAACCCTGATTGGATAACAAATACAGCCTGCTAATGAGCTCTGAGTTCCACTATCTGACACATACCATGCTGGGAAATGTTAAATAAGAAGCTAGTAGCCATGCATATTGATGAGGCGGTGTTTAAAATAGGCTTCAAGTGGTCTGGTGCATTAGACTTGCATGCATGCAGCGTTGCCGTTTCGAGATGTGTAGCACGTTAACAGTTAAATTCAGCTGGAACACGTAGTGAGTGAGTGAGCTGAACTCTGCCCGTGCCCTCCAATGAATTAATCTTTAATCCCACAGTGGTAAAAAAGGTGCAGCCAGTGTGACAGGAGACCGGTGTAAAAGAGAGAGCCTGCACTTGTCTCACAGTTCTAACACTGTAAATACTTTCACACCCGGAAAAAAAATAAAAAAAAATAAAAAAGCACATGTAGGCCACCTTTCAGTCACACAGGGAGGGAGTACTCCAAAACACAAAGAGGAAAAAAAACACTCAGAAAGAACAACAAAAAGGAAAAAAGTGTGCAAAGAGTGAAGTTTCACCCAAACAGGTTTGAGTCCTTATGGCTCATACAGGAACACTTGGGTGGCGGGTCTAGTGTCAACAGGTACATGTGAAGACACAGCTCACCTCCTTTAAGACGTAACACAAGATCGCCTTTGTTTCCCTCACACTCACTGAAAACCACACGGGTTCATGCTTATTAATGATAGTAATGGCTCCCTATACGAGCATGCTGGGACATACAACAACAGACGGATCATCTGACTTGAGGGAAACTTCCCGATGTTCAAAGAAAAAAAACAACAACAGGCAAGGACACATTCAAACGATCCATAAAAACCTGAAGACCTCACACTCACCGAGCGGGGAGGATCTTCTCCTTCTCTTCGGTGCCTTTAATTTCCTCTGTCAGTTGTTTTCTTTCCGTCTCTCCCTCACTCAGGGAAATCCTTAATTCTGACAGAGCAGCAGAGCCGGTTGTGTGGCTGGCTGGTGTGCGAGGCAGCGATCGTGTGTGTGTGTGTGTGTTTGTGTGTGTGTGTGAGGAGTCTGCGAGTCCAGCGGAGGTCAGAGGCAGTCAGATGTGGTCACGGGAGGAGATTTAAAGGATGTCGCGACTTCTCCTCTGCTCTATCTTGCTGCCTTCTCCTCTTCTTGCTGCCTCAGGAATGCACTTCTCCTGGGTGTCCTCACCACAGCCAAGATCTGAGAGACTGCTTGAGTTCTCTCTCTTTCTCTCTCTCTCTCTCTCCTGCCGTCTTCACCCCTCCTCCTCTTCTGTGCCTCGCACCCACACAGAAACACACCCTCCCTGCCTCTCTCTCTGTCTCTCTCCCTCTCTCTGTCTCTCTCCCTCTCTCTCCACCCTTTTTGGCTGTGCTGACAGATCTGGTACCTCCCCCCTTTTCAGGTAGTTGAAAGCGCGTTTTCAGCTTTGTCATTCTCCCTCCATATCAATTTCCCTCACACATTCTCTTTGTATTCCTCATTTTCCGATAATACAAAAGGGCTGCTCGGACAAAAAAAAACAAAACTCGGAGATAAGTCGAATAAAATCAACTTGAAACTTTGCATGCACTTGCATTTAACACGTGAGTGTCAGTTTCAACAACCTATAACCTGAGGCATTATACATCCTCCCTCTGGCCTCCACTGACATGAACAGCTGATTACACAAATGAGGCCATCAGGTGATTCTCTCTTCCTTTTCCTGGAATGAGGTCATAGTCCGACAGACCAGGTGCAACAGCGGACTGTGTGTGTGTGTGTGTGTGTGTGTGTGTGTGTGTGTGTGTGTGTGTGTGTGTGTGTGTGTGTGTGTGTGTACCTGTTTGCATTGGACAACGCCCTGTGGGAAAATAAGATCGGAGCACCTTTAAATCTGACCACTCTGGACTAGAAAGCAACACAAAAGCCTAATCAATCAATTACAGGAACTACTCCAGAATCATTAATAAAACTGTGCACTGTGTTCCTATCTGCACAGCCGCCTCCCACACACACAAGCACAGAGCCCAGACACGTGTGACCAATGGGTCAGGCAGAATATGCATGAGCCCTTCAGCACAGACACGACCCGTTCTCCATCTTCACATCTATCTCTTTGTAGCCTCTTCTTCATTTCTCCTTCACCACCACGATCCTGAAACTAAAGCCTGGACATGATACCAAGGAGACGTCCGAAATGAAAAATTGAAATGGAAGTCAGGCTGTTTTATTGACCCTGCTGGCAGTGTAAATAAAAACAGAACAATTTACTACACTGCATTCAAAAAGTCTTTAGACCACTTCATTTTTTTTTTGTGGCAACCTTACATGGAAATTAAATGAAAAAAATTCCCCTGATCAGTCTATACCGAAACTCCCAATGTGTGGGGGATCTGGGGGATAAGGTCCTGTGTGGAGATGGGAGAAACTTCCAGAAGGGAAATGAGCATAGTTTGATGAGAAAAACACTTTTTGCATAAGGCTGCAGCAACAACATGACTAAATGAGAAAAAAGTGAAGAAGCGGGGGAGACTTTCTGAATGTAGATGGTGCAACATTGTTGAGTATGAGTTTGCTGACACCAGTGGATAATAAAACCTTACCTAAAGAAAGGTTCTGATAAAGATGGACTCATATTTTTCAAAGAACTTGACAGAACAAGATATGCACCAAGGACAAACTATGACATCATTGTTTCTCAACTACCTCAAGCATTTTTGGCTGCAGTAATACTCCCATACCGATATATCTGTGATAAGCCAATATTAGCAGACAAATCAATTTAATTTGGACCTGGAATTTTTGACTGCTGCCGCTGAATCTGACTGCTGCTTTCATTTCTTTGCTCAATTTCCATGTGTGAGCCAAGGACATTAGATAAATACTGTAACAAATGCTTGCCACAAAATAGTTTCAGTCCAACAGAGGAATTTAAAAAGTAAAAAAAAAAAAATGTACTGCCTGCAGCATAAAACCATTGTAGTCATGGAATTCAGATACAATGATTCAGCAGCAGCTGGCCAATGACAATACCTACATTATCCATGTGTTTACTTTGCCTTTATCTGAGACTGTATTCTGAACTAGACTAATGAGGACATGCAGTCACAGCGTCTAATAACCAGAGAGCACATTGTATAAAGCAGATGTTCCAAAAATAGATGTCTTGGATTAATTGCATTAATTTGATGAGTTAAATCATGCAAACAAAAGACCACAGTGAAGAATGCTGGAGCTTTTAGCCAGCTGAGTCACAGAGGCCCACTGAGAGTCAGTTCACATTTATGTGAACTGTTTCACTGTTCTGTCTATAAAGCAAAGCTTTTGGCACATCTAAGAGCTGTGTTGTCTGACAAATCGCTTAAACCACACTCTAGAATAAAAGTGGGGAGGGTGGGGCTCCTGAGGCGCTGCTAAGGTACCAGAGACCATACTGAGAAAAGGCTGAGGTGCCAAGGAGGAGTGACATTTTAAAAGCAGCAGAGAAGTAAGTACACTTTATGGATCGTGACAGGCTATTACCCCCTCAGTGGGATCATGCTTGTCCATCGTCAGAACCACACTATGTTCGTTCAGGGTTTTTGTTTTTTGTTTTTTTGAAAGACATGACCAGGCGAAGGTAAACAGGCAAGGGGCCCTGCTTATTGGAGTCTGAAGACAGAGAGAAAACAATCAGAGCGGTGGGTGAGGGGGGGTATTGTAACGCAATGTGGAGGATTATCAGTCCCAAAACCTCCCAGACCTCGCTGACACCTTCCAGGCATTCCTCAGGGCACCTCCCACTGCTGTGCCTCCCTCATCCCACCCTCCCCTGTCAAACCCCACATATCATCCCTCTTTTTTTCTGCGTGACTCAAACATTCTTGCGACCCCACCCCACCCCCCTCCTCCTCCTCCTCCTCCTCCTCCGACCCTCCCTCCCTCCGCTTTCAGCAAAGAAGCTGCGGGGAAACAAAGACGAGCCCTTAAAACCTTTAAAAACCTGCGCTTTCAGTGGAAATCCCTTCCCCATTTTGTACTTATTTACCACTTACTGCTTGACGCAACAAAAAAAAAAAAAGGAGCTGAAAATGCACTCAGCTCTGCGGTCTACATGGCTATTTGAGTGCTTTCAATCACCACCTACTACCAAGTTAATACTCAACAAGTGATAGCAGGTATAAATCTGTCCAAAGAGTGGCTGGCTGGCCATAACTCAACTCAGAGGAGACAAGAAGATGGCTCTCAGGCTGAGAAATAGACTGGCTGGGTCTGGCAGGAGTTCAATAGGTTCTGTGGTGGGGAGCAGAGAGAGGGAGAGAGAGAGAGGGGGGGGGGGGGGGGGGGTACATGCTGATAGTGTCTTTGTTGGCCATTATTCACCGCGAATGAATAGCATTAAGTTGCTGCTGTGGCTCACCCCTTCACGTCTTCCCCCGTTGAAACCCCCACCTCTACTTCTCTCCGCGTTTATCCAACCTTTCACTAAAAAAAAACAGCCTTCAACAGGTGGACAACAGGTCGGTCAAGACTAAAGCCTGGGTGGTGAATGGAATGAGAGTAGCTCTATTTTCAGAAACCAAAACAAGTTGCAAAATCCTGAACTTTTGTTGACATCGGGTTTTTTTCGTGCTCATGGCAAGCGACGTAAGGTAGTGATGCTGTGTTTGTGCCAAATGCGCCTAAGTATAGCATTGCTATCTCATTATGGTTAGGCCAATGCTGTTGCTCCAGTAGTGTAGCTATGCCTTGTGTATCATTATGACAGGCGAGATGGCTTTCGCCAGCGAAGGTAATTGCACTGCTGTGACATAAATATAGCACATCCCACACCAAGAACAGACAAAAGACTTTTGTTTTCTTCCCAGAAACGTGGCTCAGAAGATGATTCATGCTTTTGAAGCAAATGACTGTCACTATATCATCTCTTTACAAATAACAACAGCTGGATTGAAAATGCGATTGCCAAGGTAAAGTCGAGGACAAAGACATGACAGGGGGAGTACAAAGTGAAAATGACAGGAAGAGAGGTTCAACTGGATCAACATATACACAGCTGGTAAACAAACTTTGTGTTCCCCCAAACATGGGATAAAAGAGAAGCCAAGAAAAAAACATACAGCCCTATTTTATCTTTCTGAACACTGCTCTCAGGTCGAACTAACAGAGCAAAGAAGAGAATCTCCGTTGTTGTTTTTAGCAGCTTCCAAGTTGTCAAGACTTTGGCCGGACTCCTGCACCCTTTCTCCATCGTGTCTTTTTCTCTGCTGCCTCTTTATTCAGAACCAGTCTAGACCGGCTCAGGACGAAGCTACCATCATTAAAAAAAAAAAGAAAAGGAAAAAGACAGAAAATCCACTACCTCCAACGTGGCTTTGTGTTTTATTTTCGACATGAACAACTATTTTTAGAGGTGAAATAAATTTGGACCTCGATCATAAGCTGCTGCTTTATCCGTCATTGCTTTTAAGCGGTCCTGTTGGAGAGAAAGCTAACTAGTCCCTCGTACCGTCTCCTTCATCCCCCTCCAGCTAAGCCAGTCTGTTCCCATCCTGCCTCTAGACGTATAGTCGCTCTCTGTCTCTAGAGATAAAGCTGTACCATTAGTATCACACTGCGCTTCTCGGCACTGTTCCTATCAGTAAATAGAAGTAGGCTACAGCCTGTCTGATTAGTACAGGGAGAAAGCAGTGACTCGACTTTACTCTTATATATATATGGGACGTTGACGCCGGTGAACCTGACCTCCCGCTCCAACCTCATCATTTCTCTGTGTTTTCTCTGCCATGCTTGGAGAGCAAGTGGGTCGGGTGGGTGGGGCAAAAGAAAGTTAGAGTGCAGTCAACAAGGTCTTTGTGCCCCCCCTTTTGCAACCCTGGTGGATGCACACACTGCGAGATCAAGGGCACAAAAGACAAAGAGAGAGTATAGGGTAAAATATTGGGGTGGGGTGGTGGGGGGTGTACTTGATGGACAGGAAATGCTGGTTAGTGACAGGGGAGCTATCAGGTAGGTGCAGGTCAAGGGTCAGAGGTGAACAAAAGCTTTGTAAGCCCCCACACATAGCGAGAGAGGAGAGGCCCCCCAGATGCACTCACACCAACACCAACACCCAGTCTGTCTGTCTGGCTACACCTCTCTCTCCCTCTTTCTCTCTCTCCTCTCTCTCCCTCTTTCTCTCTCTCTCTCTCTCTCTCTCTCTCTACGCTTAAGGCTGCAATTTGTTTGTCCAAAAGTGCATTGTCACATCTGTTTGTCAAAGCTAAACGCTTCTCTATTTGTCCTCCATATAGCCCAAGACGTCACCCTTACTTCTTCGTCCATTTATTTAAAACATTGTTTACAATGCTGGTCTATTCCACTGAGTGTCTGGTCTACTCTGGTCTGGGTGGGGTGTGTGTGTGTGTGTGTGTGTGTGGGGGGGGGGGGTTATCCAAACACCTGCAGGAACAACAGCATTTAAAAGCTTTCACTGCACCAGGCCTGTCATCTCTCTCCTTCTGTGGCTTTGCCGGATCAAAGGGAAGCTGTAGCTGTGTTACAGTAAGAAAATCTTTTGTAGCCCGCAATCACGCTCTAAAAAGTACACACACACAAACAGAGATGTACGCACACATGTGTCGCACACAAAGGGTGACAATGATGCCGATGATGAGACCAGTGCAGAATAGGGGTCTCTCTAATCATGCCATCTTAACGACAGACATCTTATTTTGAAGGAGAAAGAAACTGATTCACCAGTTGCTTCGAGTACAGACACTTAAAGACCTGTTGAATTTTAACAAGGCCGGTAAGACCGCCATCGCCATCTTTATCTGGGTGGTAGAGGGTTTGAATGTGTGCTGGAGTGGGCATGAACGTGACACCGAATTAATGAGTGAGTGTGTGTGTGTGTGTGTGTGTGTGTGTGTGTGTGTGTGTGTGTGGGTGGATACAGCAGATTACTAATCAGCGCTTAGACAAAGGCCATATGTGTGCAAGCCTGCGCATCTCTCCCGCATATCTCCCACATACTCTCCTTCCACGTCTGCGTAAACCCCTATCAGCGGGAATGTAGGGTTGCCGGGTCAGCAGTGGTGACATCATCATGGCAGCCTGTCAGAAACAACAACACGGCCTCGGTGCCAGTTTCCTCTTGGTTGCATCAGCTACGCGCTACCAGGCGGCAGATCAATGACACTCGCTCCAGTCGGACGACCAGTTCACTTAATGGTTGTTTTAGACGCTCCGTACAGATAAACACACACACACACACACACAAACACACAAAAATGTTGAAGCTTCGAAATCAAACCTGCTTTGCCTGCAGGACAGTCGTAAAACGTGTCCACTTTGTGAAATAAAATACAAGTGGCTTTCTTTGAGACTCTGGGCCAGTGGTGTCAAACATGCGGCCCGCGGGCCAAAACTGGCTCAACAGAGGGTCCAATCCGGCCCGTGGGATGAATTTGCCAATTGTGAATATAACATAGAAGACAGAAGAGAAATAATACTGTTGAAATTGCACATAATTGTCTCAAGAAATTTTCAGGTTGTTCATATTGTTTGTTAAAAGAAGAGTTCCTCAATTGTAAACATCTTAAAATAGATAGAAATTCATTTTCTCAGCTGCATCACATCTCACAAAGACGGTGTAAAAGAAAGATAACAATAAATATTCATGAAAAGAAAGATAGCGGCTAATAACTATTAAAAAGACAGAAAAAACTCCAGTGCAATGTACTTGTACTGCTTTGCACTAGAACAAAGGGAAACATTTATTTCTCACGTACTTACTCGTTATTTATAGGTTATTATGGCCTACTTGAGATCAAATTGCACTGTATGTGGCCCCTGAACTTAAATGAGTTTGACACCCCTGCTCTGGACCCTTCACCTGTCTGAGGTGGCCTAAGGTCAACAGTCTGACATAAATGGCTTGATTGTTTACAAAGAGATAATAAGTGTAGCCTGAGGTGAGGAGAAAAAATATATCAATGGACCTCACATGTATCAGCACAACAAGAATATATCAACATTATTTTGACAAGAATCAGTTGCTTCTACCTTCAAAGACTTTTCTTTCATCTGCCCCCTCGTTTGTGCCAGGGGTCAAGTGTCAGCAGACAGATGCATGCTGGTCTGTGTGTGTGTGTGTGTGTGTGTGTGTGTGTGTGTGTGTGTGTGTGTGTGTGTGTGTGTGTGGTGAAGTGTTTATATGCAGAGGATCCTCCAGGTCATCAGATAAAGTGCACCTGAGGGAGGGGCAGGGGCCTCAGTTTGAAATGTTACCACGGCGACCAGGCCTAGACGCGACCAGCCGACCACCTGGTTGGTGGAGCTATAGAGAGAGTCTCAGGACACTGCCACTTCAGGACGGTGAGCATGCCAGAAAATAACTCATGTATTTACAAAAAAAAAAAAGAAAAGTGGTCTGCTTCCCCAAAACACAACCCATATTGTGTTTGAGCCACGACGAGCCAAGCGGAGCGGAGAGAGCGCACACAGCTGTTCAATCTTTCATGGAACATAAAAAAGAACTAAGCCTTCTGTACAGCTCTCATTACAGCAGAGAAATAACTTTGGCCCCCATCTAGACCGTGTTATGTCCACACATGGTTTGAGTCACCGATTATCCTGTTGGACATTTGAAAGCCATGCCAAGCCAACCATGGTTGTGTTCATATTATAACAAAACGTATAAAATGTGCCCCCAGAGTCACGCTTAAGTAAGCAGACATCACGGCTCGTGATCATACTGCTGGACAAAAAAAGATGAATGAATGATTCATCACCAGTTATACCATATTATTACCATGCTGAAACATGTTAAATGATGTAACCATAGTGACTAATACAGTTTGATAAGAGCATCGATGGCTAAACTATCCTGTCTTTTAAAATTAAGTTCAGCCATGTCTTCAACTTACACAGAGAAGGGGAAAAAAGTGAAAACTCAGTGGGAAAAAAAGTCAAAACTCAACAAACAGGGCTATTTGTCTCACTCACCTCCTGCAGTGTAATGGTCTCTGTTGACTGCCTGCCTGATGAAAAAGGAGAAGACGAGGAGGAGGAGGAGGAGGAAGCCCTGCGACTGTCACAGTGTGTGTGGTGCTCACGGGGGCCACCTGATCCTGATCCACCACAGCCTGTGGGAGAGACAAGAGTGACTGAGGGAGACGGGCTCAGAGCAGGGCTGAAGGGGAGGGTGGGATGGGAGGGGGGTTCAGCTGCAGAGAAAAAGTGAAGTGGTGCCGCCATTCCCCGTCACCCGGGAAACCAGCGTCCCCTTTCAAAGGAAACCGGCCAATGGCAAACACCGGCAATTGTGTTCAGACAAAAAGTCACATGACTGCCCAAACACACACCACCACTCCCTCGGCCTGCACGGTGAGAAGAAGGGAAGAGAGGAGGGGGAGAAAAAAGTATAGTGGTGGTGGCTGGAGGATGATAAAGAGGGCGAGGAGTAAAAAAAAAAGAAAAACAAGCGGGGGGAAAAAGAAGAGAAGTGAAATAGATATTGGCTGGTGGATTTGAGGTGAGTTGCTGAGGGAGGGAACAGATGACCGTGCGTAACTCCATCCTAGAAATGAGTGTGCAAAACTACTTCCACCTCATCTTTTCCCCTCTCGCTCCCATCACCTCACCTCAGCACACCGGCCTCCTCGCCGAACAGGTTGGCTGGCTGCAGCCCATTTGTGATTGCTAAGAGGAGCGACGCCGAGCAGCACAGTGTGACACTAATGGTGCAGCTCTATCTCCGGCTGGCAGACGCACACAGCACCTATCTACTTCCATATTGGGCCATTTATACTGAGGGCGTACGGAAAACACCAAGAGTTCCTTGCTACACTCTGATCAACTCGTATAGTGTTGACCATCCATACATAACCAACAGCACTTCTAAAAGTTGTGTTGCAATTTCTAGGTGAACCTAAGGTGTTTTCTGTGCACATACATACTATCAGCTGTTCTGCCCTACAAAGCAAAAAGGCAGTAACTACGCAGAGTTCCAAACTGAGAAAAATGACTTTAAAGTTATCCTGTTGTCCAGCCTAAATAGTTGTAGGTAGATTATTGGACATGAGGCAGTTTTGTTACTTTGTATTAGCTTATTCTTTGTACATATTAATTCTCATATTTGATTTGATTTTTTACCCCTATTTTGCAGTTACGGTATTCTTGCTTTGTATTACTTGCCAAAAAATGTGGCACCATACCAAGCAAAAAGGCAGTAACTGCAGATTCTTCAAAAACTATTCTGTCACAACTTGTGCTCTAGGTGTGTTAGATACACTGTATCTGGACTAATTGGAACCATTTGTTTCCCTGAACATGGATATACCAAACCCAAAGTAATCTGACCAATATTTTCCACCCGGAAATTCTGGTGTTGAAATTGCTGCTTAAAGTGTCTCACATTCCTAAGCTGTATCAAGGCCCAAATTAGAACAATTTATTTTGAATAGTACCACATTCTTATGTGTGAATATTAGATTAATGTGTATCTGGGTGTGTTTATCTAATGTATCGCCTATATTTACAACAAATCACATTAACTGTAAAGCACTGTCAACTTCACTTTGAAGCAATATAGGCAAGTTAGGCTAACTCCAATTCAACAGGGCAGAACTAAATGATTTTGATTGAGTAATGATAATGAGGAAATATTGGAAATCATAAATATATTTTTATATTCAGAAGAGGAAACTGGGGTATGGGAAACATGGAAACAGTAACTTCACTCTGCGGCAACATGGTTAAAACAAAGCAAAAGTACAGTAACTGACAGTAATGGTAGCTACTGTCTTCTTGCTTTGTTTCACTAGGTCTTTTTGCAGTTACTGTAAAAAACGACTACCATTTTTCTCCAAAACGACACACATTTGAGATGAGATATTTTGTCACATAACAAAGGATGCCTTGAATGTCATGAAAATGATAACTCATTTTCGACCAAAAATGCAGTTACCGCCTTTTTGCTTTGTAGGGCAGTGTTGATCATACTATTACAAGCTAGGGTTAGTAGGCCTGAACGATATCAGCAAAATGTCCGATGTGCGATGACTGTTCAATGTTGCGATGACGATATGAACTTAGGATAAGAAAATATTCAGGTATATTAACCACACAGTTCCTGTGTCTTTTTGAAAACACCTCAATACGCTGTAGTACATACGCCAGGCCTGTAGGGGTGCTGTAACACTGCCACACAAATACACCAAAAACAGAGAAGAAGAGTGGAAAGCTTGCGCTCTGTAAACAAACATTATGCATCAACTAAACACGGAAAGATGTGCCAGTACAAATACGCCAATGAATGCTGCGTGGATGCGACAGAAGTCTAGCCTGGCTCTCGCCAGACCCTTGTAGTTCCGCAAAGCTCCACCAGAGGCGCTACGCTCAGCTTCACACAAGGGTCTGGACCATAGACTGTAAAAAGAATGGACATAGCGTCCGTGACGTCACCCATTGGTTTTGGGGAGTCGTTTTTGTGACTCAAATATGGCGGCCTGAACAGCGCCATGTTGGATTGGCCGGCCAAGAACCCGCCCACTGGCCTCGAAGCAGCTGTCCACGGAGCTGCTCGGACCTGTCACTCAACGTTTCCGCGCCCTGATTGGCCAGAATTTTAACCTAATAACAGTAAAACTGTAGAGTTAAAAAAAAATTCACCCCCCTCAAAGTGTGTGCGGGGGTAGAAACTATCGATTGAGACGAAAAAACGTTCTGACACCAGGCTTTTAACATGTTTACTGAGGATGTAAAGTCGGCAATTTTAACATGGGGGTCTATGGGGAATGCTCCCTTCTGACACCAGCCCCCAGAGGAATCCGAGGGGATTGCAGTTTTTTGAACGCGGAAGTGAGCTTCACTTCTCAGACCGACAACTGCCCCCTTGGTCTGGACTCGAGGCCAATGCAAACTTCTTCCCCGGAGCAAAAAATAATGAACCAATCAGGATCGCCGGGCGGGACTTTCTGAGGTGTGACGCCCCCCCCCCCAAAAAAAAGTATAGTATATTGGACTCTTGAACTTTAGGATCTATCAGTGTTATACAAGACATACTAAGGAACTTATGCTGCATGGCATATCACATACAGATTTGTGACAGGAAGTAGAAACTATATATTATGATTGAAAAGAAAATGGATTGATGTCATCTTTGTTTTGATGTAGAAACTGATGCATCATCATCATTGGATCCCTCATATGACTTTGTTATCATCAGAGAGGAGAGGACTACAGGTGGGAGAATGATCACTCATTTTTTGTATCACAAAGGTCATGGTGTCAGTTTTGGCAGGTGTTAAGACAAAACTAAGAGCCAATGGTTTCTGTGAAGCAGAATGCAGATTCAGCTTTTACAAAATAATGATTGTCCAGGGGTTCAGAGAGATAACGAAGAGCTTTCTTCTTCACCGGTGTGACGTCAGTACAGGACACAGAGACTGCTTCGTTTAGGGAAGAAGTTATAACCCAAAGGAGCCCACCTACTGTTTTCTATAATGCTACTGCAGCTTTAGACTTGGAAAATGCTGATCCTCACTTCCAAACACTTTTTACTCACCTATAAACAATTCTGGTACACAGTGAAAGTCAGGAGCCCCAATGAAACCAGCAGAGCTCCATCATCTGCAAAACTCAGTCATGCATAAATCCTCTTTTTCAGGGTTGATTCAATATCAGCAGAGCACTGAAGAGAAAACTGCATCCCATATTTATCTTGTCACCCTGAAATCTTACAGCAGAATAAGGCAAACACTCTTTATCATAAATTCATTAAGTGATAAGTAATTTACCCTACATCTTCAACAAGACAAAAACATTCATCTTAAATATTTGTACATGTTTTAGCTTCAGTCTGCTGCACAAAACAAAGACTTCAAAAACCCCAGAGTGTTAAATGTGTCATGTTTTCACTGTGCACACTGGCACCTGCCCAGGGTGGTAATCTAAATTACAGTGAGGCTTTCCGGCATAAATTCCCGACAGAACAGGGAGACAATGTGGTCTGCGAACGTTGAAGAATGGCAGCCGTTTTATTACTCAGGACTGAAATCACACATCTATCACTTCCTCAGCGATGTACTGTACACTTGAACACAATCATCTCTCATGTAATACATCGCCTCAGCGCCAGGAAATTACCCTACTTCAGCGGTGGCGCGGGCAGGTCTAGTTCTCAGGAAAAGCATTTACCAAGTAAAAAAGGGGAACTGAATTACCTCTCTACAATGTGAATGTGACGGGATAACTGATGAACCACGGCGAGGGGAAGGTGACGACGCCGACAAGCACCCGGAGCATGGACAGCAATGACAAGTCTAAGACTCTGACATTGATTTAGTTTGAAAAAAGAAAAAAACACTAAGGAGAGAGGACTACCCGAGGATTAACAATCCGGTATCAGCTTGTCAATACGTAATAGGCACATTCTGGCCCTGGGCTTACTGCAGAGTCTCCCAATATTTCTGTGGATTGACCATTGCCACCTGGAGATTAGATCTAATCGAAAAACGTCACTAAACGCAGTTACCTTTTTGAAAACTATAATTTACAGTTTTATTGAACTTTTTGGACTTTTCTATCCATTCAACTAACAACAAACTACTGTATTATAATGTTTAGTTGAATCAAATCAAAGCATTGCTTGTAGGGGTAGATTTATATGCACCATCTTACACCCCAGGCTATATGGATTCATTTATAGATATATCCCTTCCCTTCCTCTATCATATTGTGTTGTTTATTCTTTCTTTCTCCTTTCCTTCCTTTGCACATTCTCTCCTTAAATAAACTTTATACAATGCATTTGTAATGATTTTATGAGTGCAAATAAATCAAATCAAATAAGTAACACAAATATGTGAATCAATACCTGGCAGCATATTAGAAAGACAAAGATATAGGTTTCCTTCTACCACAGTTCAGATGATGGTGAATACATATGCATGAGACGCCAGGATCATAAATAAGCAGATCTGACGGCTATAATAAAGGCACAATCTAAGGATCCTACAACCCATGCAAGTTTCAGCTATAGTGAAGATAAACTATGCCAGTGTTCCTGAGAGTCGATACTTTTAGTCAAAAGGGTGAGAGGAGGGCTGCATGGTGCTGCAATGATTTAGTATCTGCCAGATGAAAATTGGGTATGGGGGCGTGTGAGATTCTCAGCTGGTGGAGAAGCCTTTCTGTTCGGTGGTGTCGAGCAGCTGGACAGATGAGTCACCATGTACGGATTTCATTGTGTGGAGGGGGACAAAGAGGTCAAGCAACTTAACACTTGACTGTCAACTTTTTGTCCCACTTTTCCATTTTACCCCAGCATTATGAACACAGACAGAGCGAGCTGCAAATTCATAAAGGGGAAAAACAGAGGGGAAACACTAAATCACAAAATATTTCAACTGCAGCTAAATGAGCTTAAATCCCTTCGCAGACCCGCATAAAAATATATGGCTGCTTAAATTAAATTTGCCCTGATATATGATCTTCTAAGAGTTCTGCATTAATGATCCGCCTGAATGGACAAAGAGAGAGTCTGCTGACCAAAATAAAAATAGTAGCTACCAAAGATCGCCCTTCCTCCTATCCTCAGAAAGTTTCTCCTGCAAACATTATCTAATAAAATCCATCAAGGACTCCAGAGGAAAAACCCACACACTACTTGCAAAACAGCAACAGCTTCCACATTTCAATCAAAACATAGATAATATATGCATGAAATGGTTAATAGCAAAGGCATGAAGAGGCCATAACAACCATCAGTCATGTGGTCAATAGGTGAAGTGGGAAAGATATAGAAAGAGGAAGAAAACAACAGTGTATAAAATAGAGGGAAGTTAGAAGGGGAAAGGGTACAGAGGATGATGATGATGCTGAGGAGGAAGTAGGCTGCAATAATCAAGATTAGAAAGAGACAAATACATATTCTGTCAATAAGCAGAGCTCTCAATGTCAGTCAGCCTTTATCAATCAACAGAACAACAATAAGCACATGTGTGTGTTTGTCATTTCAATAATTTCTCAACCAAATATAGCCTACCACTCTCCACTCAAGCTTCTCATTTATGAGAATCAATTAATCAATCCATAAAAACAATCAATGATGACAATAATGGGTGGTTGCTCCACAGTAAGAGATCAGTATTGTACTGTCTGCCACATCAAGACTAATAGGTAAACTGGCATTTTCCTCCATACATTAAGCCAACTATTCTTCCAGCACAACAAAGGCTGTATCCATCCTTCTAAAAGCCACTGAGCTGATCTCACTGAAAATGCGAATACAATCAATCAACATGAGCAGAAACTGAATAATATGGTAATTATTATAATGTGGCTGTTGGCATCATGCTGCTTGCCTTGGACCATTCTTCTTTAACTTCAGTTTGATATTAGTATCTTTACAATGTAACCTAACCTACTACATTAAGAGCAGCTATCAGAAAATAAAGTAGGAATTAGCGGGGCTGCGTTTACGTAAGCACGTCGTTCACAGTTTTTTTGGACAGGCTTTTAAGTTAGAGCTAAATTAGTGAACAACTAAAAAACCATATGGGCAGTAAAATACCTACTCGCTGGAAACTTAACAGGTGTAACTCAAAACAAATTCGCCCATATTAAAACTTTAGTCTAACTCAACTTAAAGCTGTCCGAAAAAGTCACTGAGAAAAGTTTTGGAGGACTCCAGTTCATGGTTAGCATGACATCACCCTGCAGGCTGCAGGTGCAGCGCTCCGTGCTCACTTTACAACACTTGTTGCATCCTTCATCCAAACTGTCCAAAACCTTTTTTTAAAGTTGACATTATTCTGTTGGAAACAAGTACAAGTTGGAAACAAGCTGAAAACAACTTACAGGCGATGTGGAAGTCGATATAGGACCGATGGGAAACCGAGTGACTCATCCTCTAGTTCCCATCGTCAAGAGTCCGCTCGTTTAAAGGCACCCCGGAAATAGAAATATTACAGTATCCGGTCAGAAGTTTCAAATTAAAAGCGTCAATTAAAAACAAGTTAAGACCATAGACTGTAAAAAAAAATGGACGTAGACTTCCGGTCTGAAAAGTGAAGCCAACGCGGAAGTAACTTTACTTGCAATCCCCCCGAGATCCGCTAGGGGTGTTTCCAAGAAGCCCTGGTTCCAATCCACTCCCATTCATTTTCAATCATGAAATACTCGATCAATAATTTTTTTTCACAACTGATAACGGTCTAAAAAGCTAAAGTTCCTCATCCTTAAATATGACCTGGTGGTCCATCTGAAAAAAATTATATAATTATTTAGATATTAATCCTTAAAGGTTGGTATAACTGACCAATCACCTTCCAGCACGGAATATGATTGACAGCCTGATGACTGAGACGTCACAGGTCAGACACAGCGGATCAGACACCGAGGATTAACACCGAGGATTAACACCGGAGGGGACCTCCCGTCGTTTGTGTATTGTGTTCAGTCAGTTTTAATTTAATTTCTGATATTTTGTCGATATGTGTGGATGATAGATAGCACGGGTACAGTGTTGGCAGTTAATTAATTTCACCCAGTTTTTCGTTTATGATTCGTCCGACGGTGCTAACAGACCGGAGGAAGCTGATATCACGATTTGGTGAGTAAGTTATTTTTTTCTTTTTCTGAATGTGTAAAAATTATATCTAATTAGTTGTATATTCCAGAAGACCACTGATTACTTTCCAGTGTGTTCTGACCGGAGAACATGAGACTGTCACCGTCCAAGACAAGTTAATTTATAGTTAATGTGAATAACCGATTCACTTTGCTACACGGCTAACGTTAGCTCGCCATTAGCTCCGTGTTAGCTCCCGTGTTAGCCATGCTAACCGTTAGCTCGTCTCCGACTTTTACCGGACCGGGATAAATCCGGTTTAATATTTAACGACCACGGCGTCATGTTTAGCAGAACAGTGATCGGTAGGATCGGTCTACAAGCTGCAAAGCCCCCAGGTTTATCCATCAACTTGTTATCTTGCTCGTAACGTTATCATACTGTAACGTTACTGATAACTAAGGGGATTTGTCATTTACTGCTGTAAAATCACACACAAAAAACTGAAGCAGACAGTCCTGCACCTCTCAACAATGTTTTAATCTAAGTTCTTGTGTTTTACTGTGATTCTAAGGAGCCACTGAGAACTGAGTGACCGGTGCCAACAGAAGGAGGACATCATGTGAAGTTATGGAGCTGTGATGATGATGAAACCAGAAAACCTCTGATGAGAGAACAGACCAACTGTTAGTTTATTATTCCATGTCCACATTTGACCTCACACTTTTTAGGGTGAACCTAAAATTGACAGTGAAGATTTTGAAGCAGCTATTTTCATAGTCCAGTTAATACAAATGCTTTATTCAGTCGATGATTATCATTGAAAATGTAATAATAAAGAAAGTTACTGTGATTAAACTTTAGTATTTCTTTTACATATTTAACATAACCTCGTGGCCAATATAATGTGACACTTTCGTGAATTATTGTTTTCAGTATCATAGATTAGTTGACAAGAAACATCAGGAAAGCACAAGCTCTGATATTCATCTCTTTATTATTTCAAGGAGGGTAACATTAAACATTTGTATTTTTCTTGTGTGTAATGAAAGCATACATAGAAATAGTCCTGTAAGTTTTTCCTGAATGTATTGATTACAGCAGTGTGTCTTGGCATTCATGTTACTGTACAGATCTGGCCCATTAAAAATCAGTGAAGCAATTCTTAGTAAATAAATTAATTTCAGGTTTAAGATGCACTAATTTTAGCATTTTACAGCACTGAAAACGTTTTATAAGCTGTGGATGATGTAAAGGTGAGCCATACTGTCAAAAGACAAGCTTGTATTGTATTAGCTGAATTTCCAGTACATCTACATGTTGGTAACCTGCAAAAAAGACGTGCATATATATAATAGGAATGTAAAATAAATAGCTAATAGCTGGGTGAATGCTGTAACGTGGTCGACAGGTCGGAGCTCCAGCAGCCGATCATCGGTGATGCAGGTGAGGTACATCAAGTCCAGGAGCCGTCACCCACCAGTCTCAGTCCATGACAGTTTAATGTGTTGCAGGCAGCTTTACAGTTTGAGACAGAAACTAGTCTCTGGGTTCTGTAAAACAATTTAAAACAATATCAAAATACGTTTCACAGCTTTACATTAGCTTATTAATGCTAACATCGGCTACAATAACGTGTCACATTACTCCTCATGGGATCTTATGTAGGCTAGTTCAAACATGGATATGTATTTAATAAGCTTCTGAGATTACTTTCACCATTAAATATTAAGTTTACCTCGAGTTGTAGATGCTAACGGTGTTAGCAGCGTACCCGCTCAGCAGTTAGCCGGTGTTGCTGGGTAAACTAGCAGCCTCGGAGACACGGGTCCGACCCGCCCCTCGACCTCCTTAGCTCCGCCCCCTCGTCCAAATATGGTTTCTTCTGGCTCCAAAAATCAAAAATGGCGGCGCCCTGAAAGCCAATCTCCGGGCTTCACAAACGGCCCTTCACAAACCAATGGGTGACGTCACGGAGGGTTGCCACCTGGTTAAGACTAAAATAATTACCATATGCAGCTGTCAGCTGGCAAAAAGTGTTCCTGGCTAAATTTAAACTCATTGCAAACTACGACACCTGTCTTTTATCACTGAGGAGGATCTTATCTTCCAAATATGTAACATGTTACAGCGTGTGTTTGACCTAGAAACAGGATGAAGTGTTAGAAGGGAAAAGTTATAATTGCTCCCATAAAAATTTTTTCAACTGGAACAGTCTGTTTCCTAAACAAAGGGAAGGGAAATCAACTATGTAGCAGTGATATTAAGATATTGGTTTTGGGTTTAACAAAAAACCTTTAATGATGAATAAAGAATAAAAACACTGAATTAGCTACTACACACAATTTAGCAAATCAAAATATGATTGTTATATTGTCTGTTATTATTAGCCAAAATGTGCATCATATGTTACCAGAGTCCCAATCCAGATAAATTAAAGAATACAATTGTCAATTCTCAGTGAATGCTCCTGCAAATGTCCCACATTCATCTTTCATCTTTCTAGGCCAAACATTCCTTAAACTACAAAATCTTATTTGTTGAGAGGCATGTGGTTTTGCCAACACATGCAGAACTAAAATAAATTCTGTATTTGTCCCACAAATTACAATCACTGCTCTAAAACAAGACCTTCTGAAGAGGAGACAATTGAAAAGGAATCACAAAGCAGAAAACCCACAACAGCTGTTTGTGGTTTTCTTCTGTTGGAATAGATTATTAAACACATATTATTAAGGCCTGTACTTTCTCTAAAAGCATGCCAAGATGCAGTAATTTAAAATTAATATATGCAGTATTAGTAGGCCAGAAAACAGGCTTCTGTTCCACTCCCCGTGGCATTTCTCTTTTTCTTGGACAACAGGTATTTGTCAGAATGCATGAGTTTTATTCACTTGATCCTCTTATTGCATGTTTTATGCTGATCTTAATGTCTATGTGTGGTGCATTTATTAGTTTTACTATCTGTTTTCTGTGGTGTTAATTTACATTGGTTTTAGCTATCAGGCCAGGAGAAACTGGATAGGTGGACAGAAGTCAGGACTTGTTAAGGTGGTTGTGAACATGTGAGCAGAGGAAAACGAAGGTTAGAAGCAGTGCAGCAGGAGATGGGGTACAATGTCTACACACATATTGTATGTGGTGTTTATAACACACATTAAATAAGGGATATCAATTCAGCATTGCAAAACAATGAGGGTTTGACAATGCTTAAATCTCTATTTGTCATATCTGATCATTTTATACTTTATTAGTAAAATCACAAATGTAGTTAAACTACAGTACATGGATGGAAAACCAATATTAATATATATTTATGGAATAACAGGAAAATAAACACAACACTTGGCTTGTTTACATAAAATATATTGCTTTGCCATGCAAATTTATGACAACTGTATCACAAAGAGCATTAACCCTAGTTCAGTACATGGATAATTGTAAATAATTGTATGACTTGTATATCATTAAAGACTGTATGTCTGCCTGTGGTTATAAAGGTGTCAACATAAAAGTGAGTTATGTATCCCAAATACCTCCCAGTGAAAGGAATGTTCCTTCCGGCAGGATCTTGTGGTCTTGCATGTACTGTACAAACCTGTCTGAACTCATACTGCAGGTATTTTCAGTCAACAGCGTGACCTGCCTCAAGTCAGTGTTATTACTGCCTGATAATAAAATGGAAATATCACATTCCTTTCTATGATAAAGTTCACTGTTGTGTTGCTGTGTTTGGGAGTGAGGTGTCAGTTACGCGTGCCTACCTTGTTTGCATTTAGAACATGAAGAAGCAGTAACCTACCCCATGCAATTAGACTATTTTATACACCTCATGTCTTTGATAGCTTCAATGACAACTCTTTGGGTGGATCTAACTACCTGAGATGATTGAATCATGGATTTGTGGCAGACAGGGGTTTTTCGATTTTTGTTTTTGTAGTCATTGTCAGTGAAAAGGTCTTACAAAGCCAAGTTATGATGGGTGTTTTAGCTGTAACAGTGTTGTTTCGACTTGATTTTTAACACCTGGGCCGTTACTATTCCAACCCACTGTGTTTTGTTAAGCCAGAGGCCTGTTGTTTTAGGCTTGTCTGTGGCAGTCTCATTTTTGTGTGTATGTTTTCTCAGTAACACCTTTCGTGGAACTTCTTCAAATTTGGCACAAACATTCACTAAGACTCAAGGATGAGATGATTGGATTTTGGTGGTCAAAGGTCAGAGGTCATGACAAGCTCACTTGGGCCTAATGAATGCAATATCCAGAACTCCTCAAGGGAATCTTTTGTATACAAATGCATTTGCCCCTGAGGACAAGTAAAGGTGATTAGATTTTGGTGATCAAAGGTCACAGTGACACAAATGGTTGACATTCTATATGACTCATAATAAACAGGAATGTTTTACAAAACCTGTCTTAGTGGCAGGAGCATACAACTCCAAAGTGGTAATTCAAGTTGTATCAGATTCTAGATGTATGCCTTTTAGAGAAAAGCATTTCCTGTGAAACTGTTGTTTCACTACATATCAGACATTTTAGAGGAAATTGTTCTTCTTTGCAATCCAATTTTCTGCTTTTCTCACAATATTTACTATCTCAAATCAGTAGATAAAGCCCAGGCCTGACTGGTTTGTTACATTTTCAGGTAATAACAGGGAAGTGGAAGTACAGGCCAGATTAGGTCTTGACGAGATGTGAGAATGATCCCTTTCTGAGAAATTACCAAGAGAGAACTCGGGCACCATCCTATACTTTCCAACCATAAAAAGCCCCACTTTTCACTCCATTCTCCTCAATTTGTGTCTTGAGACTTAATAGCACCAGTGTGATGAGAGTATGGCTGAAAACACCTGATGGACAGTGGGAAAGAGAAAAAATCCAACGGATGAAGATGAGAAATACAATGTTATATTACTGCTGCTATCAAATGGCTGAGTGGACTACATGTACATACACATCATACATTCCTGTGTCTGACATGTAGCCTACACACTTCTTAATCAAACACGGTAGAGTGATGTATTAGCAGCGCTCTGAAGATTTAATGACTGTGTTTTGGCACTTTGGCTCTTGTATTTACATCCTGTTTCTGTGTATAGAAGTGACGCATATGATGACAGAAATATGGGAAGTGCTTTCCAATGTGTGCATGTCAGGTATTCATACTGGGCAAGTTTGGAAGTGTCAGTGTGCTGGTTGTAGCAGAACCACTGAATTTGAACTCCATGTAAAAATCAAAGTGACAGTTTCTAAATAAAACCTTCTCCTAACCTTACACATCTCAAAGACCGACTGAGGTGTTCAAGACCAAAATACTGTTGCTGCTAAGGGTCTCAGGACAAAATCTGTCTCAAATTTCCCTTCATATTACAATGGATAGTGAATTTATACCACATCTCATGGACAGCCACAGAATATGTCACCATTAGACCATGTGTACTCTAAATGGAGTTGATTTGTACCAGTCAGTTCCTCGTGATATGTATCTGGCAATATGAAATGAAACACTTTGTCCTCTGTTAGTAGTCCCCAAAGGCAAAGTTGATGTAAATGACTTGGATGAGCGCCTGCACAGAAAAAATGAAACTTGTCTTTCAAGGAGGTGGATTTTACAGGACTGTTTGTCTAATGAGGTTAAGGTGACAAATAGTATTTGATTTCATGTTTACAGATAGTGCCCCCAAGTGGCAAAATTACATTATTACACCATTAATCACTCACTGAGGGAAATCTTGTCTAGGTCTTATTCCATCTGCCATTATTATACCCTGAACAACCTGAGCAGAAGGTTCCAATTTGGTGTGTGTTTTTTTTTTCTATTTCCATGTTGTATGTTTAGATGTGTGCTGAATGTTATTTGTTAAATGTAGTACTGAATGTGAAACCAAATTTCCCCTTGAGGACAATAAAGCATGGATCTGAATCTGAACCATATATCTCAGTATTAATGAAAGAAAACCACAATGATCTGAAGTAGATAGAGATTTTTTTAATTGTGCCAAACACAAGGTAGAACTGGAGTTATAATAATGAAATATTTCAGCCTGAGAAATGCAAATGTGATGTAGTAATTACATCCCACATTGATTTTCATCTGGCAAAACACCAATTTAGTGACATTAATGGAATAATCTCATTATAGCAAGTCCTCCAACTACACAGCCACTCATATTATTTACACTTGAGTACACAATTACTCATTTTAAAGGAGGCTGGTGTGTCATTACTAACTGCACTGGAACGGCTTTCAATATCAAGAAAAAGAGACAGTCTTGTGGGAAAATAGTGTTAATCCCAACACACCTCAAGGCAGGGGATGAGCAAGGTTCGACGTTCCACTTAAATGGCCTCCATGCTACAACTCTTTTTCTTCAGGGTATGAAACAGTCACACACTTACACATCACATTTATCACTGGCAAGGCAGCCAAACATCAGCCCACTCTGGTGTCAGTCTGGCTGTGAGCTCCCTCTGCAGGCCTGAAGCATGTGGTGCTGGTGCTGCGTCTGTAGAGCTGCCCTGGCTGTGTGTGGACGAGTAATCACCGGTCTGTCCAAGAGTTTTGCCCTCTGAGGAGTGTGAAGCTTCTTGTCAGACTTCTTCTTGTCAGACTGCACACTGGATAAGTCCATGTCCACACTGAAAGACAGGAGTCCTTTCTTTAGTACCATATAAACAACCACTTAATGTTACACAGTGGCAAACACAAATTATTTAAATCACAGTTACACTAAATATATATAAATAAGTATTCTTCTTTTGTGAAAAAAATAATTTATTTCATAACTGTATCAATTTTTTTAACACTACAGACCAGATTACTTCAGAACCTACTTAAGTCCCACAACTAAAATGAAATGATGCTTTAAAGTAGTTTTTAATGTCACAGACAGAAAATAATTATATTATGTTTATGCTGTATAAATACATTTACATTGAGACACAGATTGAAACATAAAGTTTAATAACACCTTACCAGGATACAAGCTCTTCACCCAGGCCTCTTGCTGGTGGCCGGTGAGGTATGTGTGCAGCTTGACGTAACAGCGGTACACTGGTCCTCGTCACATGTGTCCCGTCTGAGTCTCCTGTTGTTGTGCCCGTCCTCTGGGAGCATCCTTCTCTGCCGGAATCACATAAATGCTCTGATTTGGTTTGGCTGAGTCGAAGCCTGTTTGCACGAATCCCTCGTGGGTTCCGACTACCGGAAGCTACTGTGGCACTGGCAGGGGGAGAAGGGTACAGCTTGCTGTCTGCAGACATGGGAGGTTGAGCCACGTCAGGAGATGAAACTTCTCTGTGACGCAGATCTGAAAGCACAATCATCACACATGGTTCAGTAGCTGCTATCAATGTATGTTATGTGCTGATTTATAATAATTTATTTTGGGCTATGGTTAACCAAATGCCATGTGACTGAACTAGAGTTTTCCCATTGCTCTTTCAAAATTGATCATTAAAAACTGTTTCTATAATGGGAATGTTAAGAGTCTGCATTTCATTTCACATGAACATAAGGCTGTACAGGTCATCAAATGGGCTGACACTAGACAGAATGCAAATAGCCTAAGATGCAGTCCATATACTATTTCTAATTAACTTGCAGGAGATGTTGTTGTCAAAAGACTGTCACCAGATTTTCATATTTTATCACATTCCCATTCTTTTTCAGTGAGAATTCACCAGGGGAAAGAGACTGGAACGAGGAATCTGGTGAGGCAGCGGCTGGGCTGTCTCTGCGCTTCTCCTCTCCATCTTCTTCATCGTTACTTTCATTTCTCATGCCACCAAAACCTTCCTCTTCTTCATCTCCTTCCTCTTCTTCATCACTGTGTTGAATAACCAGGACCTGTGGCAATCTTTCTGTCTTTATGGCCTGGAGAAGCCTGTAAAACAACAGGAGAGGAAGGTCGGACTATCATGGCAAAAATTAAGAATCAGCTTTCATATAATTTCATAATTTCATGTATCAGAGAGAGAAAGATAGAAAGCTGTGTAAGCGTTTAGTACTTGCTGTGCTGCTCCCTCCAAGCCCTAAGCTCAGCAAAGACATCACCACGGTCTCTAGCATCAGGCTCCTCAAGGTCGTACGTGTGCTCCGGTACATGGATAGGCAGGTCGCAGGGGGCGAAAACTGACCTGGTGGGTGCAGTCTGTGACACAGAAGAGAGGGAGAATGAGCGAGATGGCAGGAGAAGAAGCTAGGAAACAAACAAGAGAGTTGAATACATCAGTCAGGAATATATACTTGGGTAATGATTAGACAGTGCCAACAAAGGTAGGCCGAACAGTAGGTATGTAGATGACAGAGAGGGACAGCAGCGGCGTGTATATGCTAGTGTAACAGATCACATGGCGCTGGCAGCAAGAGCCCCATCTGTCAAATCCCTCTGACACGGCTGCATCCCTAACACATCTCCACACCCCTGCACACTCCCACTACTGCGCCAGTCCTCTCAGGTTTCTAATAATTAGTCCCTTCTGTTTATACTGACATGATATTAAGGAGATGAGCTGCTGGTGCCAGACGGCCATAATGACCTGTCAAAGCCCATAAAGCTTGTTCTTTTCAGTGGACACAAAGTACTCTGCTGCAAGGGAGTCATCATGCAAAACATTGCAGATTGGTGTGGATAGGAGGTCTGTTTTTCAAGAATAAAATATTTTTTTGTCTGTTATACAAACTACACACCACATACCCGAAGCTTCTCTCTCCTTGCTCGAATAGCCTGAGCCGGGTTCCCACAGAACAAGATCTTACCTGCTCCTTAAAAAAATCAACAGATAAGAGGGATTTCAGTAATGATTTTTTTTTTTAAATCCTCTAGGAGGCACTGTTGAGTAGAGACTGCTATTGAGGGTCTTAACCATGTGTCATGACACTGGTTTCTGCTTCCACTGCTGCTAGATCCGAGTCTGCAGAGCCAGGTCTGGACCCAGGAGGGGACAGAACTCCAGGCCCGGCCGCTGACATGGGTCTGTAGCCAGTGTGGGGTCTGGAGCCCGCTGATGAGAGCGGCCAGACACAGGAGCGGCTGGAGGCAGGGCGTCTGGCTGAACTGGGTCTGCCAAAAGGGCCCGTACTGTCTGCTATCTCCTCTAGAAAGACAAAAGTGAATGGTCCATTAAATACACTAGTGTAATTAACTGGTCTGCACTGATTGACTCAAAACAACATACACACACCATCTTCAGTAGCACGCTGAGAGGAGTTGCGGTCTCTGATGGAGTTTCGGAGAATGGCCCAGTCTTCTCCCATGGTGCCGCTGCAGCTCAGCCCATCCTCTTCCACCCTTACACTGTCTAGGTAACGTAGCTGAGGGACCAACTCCCTCACTGCAGCCCGATATCTATAGTCTGCACCCTGTCAGGAGGAGAAGACGCAATTGTAAGAGAGAGAAAGTGAAATGTTACACAAACTGTGGTGCAGTTTGTGACAAACTCAATACCCCTCCCTTTCCAGGCATAGGAGAGCCAACATGGCCTTCAGGTAATGAAAATATGTTGTCTGATCTGCACTACTATAGAAACATGGCTGTGCAACATGGTGGACTGAACTTGCTCTCAATCTAGACATGAAAGGTTCATGCTGAGCTGTTGAATATGCAATCATTCTTAATTTCAGTGGTTGCACACCAGCAGAAACATAATTATGAACATCATCAATCTAATCTGTCAAAGGAATCCCCCTCAATTATATACACTCAATATATGTATAATGTGTAAAAACTGAAGTAGTGTGAAGAAAGTGTAAAATATACTTTGTGCCAGACTCAGGTGATGTATGGGGCGCTTATAAAGTGAACTATAAAACCTGTTATTTAAAACATCTTATGATTTTATTTTAGATTAATGGTATGTGCAGTCTTTGTCCAACTTCTTCAAGTGCATTATGTAACAGCATTTTCAGGACTGCTTAATGTACGGAAATCTATCACTAATACATACATTCCTGTTGTGGCCATGCAGTTTATGGGATGGTTAAAATGATATAAAATATTTGCTGTGTACTAAGTTCATAATTGACTAATTAGATAAATAGACTACTCAGATGCATGCTTGACATCAACTGATCCACTTAATGATGCGCTTTGTACTCCACTTGGCTCCAAAAATATTGAATCATTGCTCCTCTACTCTAAATTAGGTTTCATTATATGTAAAGTGCTCTGTAATTTGGCTATACTAAATAATGCATAACTATACAATATGATACACAATGCCTCATATGTGATAAACAACCAGGATAAGTTGCAGAGGAGATGCCAGGTGACTCATCACCATGACATCATCGATTTGACCCACATTAAAAAAAAGGTTTATATAGTCTACCAAACCTTTGGTACTCTTGCAGTCCAAATGTAGGGCAGTACTAAATGTGTCAATAGTTGCTAGTATCACATTACAATAATACCCATTATCTGTATGGTATCTTTTTGCACTTGTTTTTGACCAATATGATGCTTAAATTCATCTATGAACCTAAGACTGAGTGAAGCTACATAAAACTATGCAGGTTAATAACCAGTCCACAATGGGCACTTTGGACGGAGGTCTGGACATTTATCAGCACACTGACAGACAGAGAAGGAGGGGAGAGAGAGAGAGAGAGAGAGAGAGAGAGAGAGAGAGAGAGAGAGAGTCTAGTAAATCACTGAGCTACTGAGCGATCAAATTAGAGCATGGCTCTCCTGTCCTTTACCAAACCACACAGATGCAGTGAATGAAAAAAAAGACAGAGAAAGGCTGGCAAGGAGGAAACGAAAAAGAAAAGAGGAGGAGAATGAGGGCCGAGTGAGAGGAAGTAAGCAGATATGTGTGTGTTCTTGTGTGTGTGTGTGTGTGTGCGTGTGCGTGTGTGTGTAGTGGAGCAAGAGGAGTGATAGTTTGGCAAGAGAGCAAACCCAAGACCCCCTCAGTCACTACAAAGCACAGGCCTAATGCATATTCAGCTCAGCATCTCCCCTCATTGCCCTAGTTTCCTAATTAATGCTCGGCTGGTGGGTGTAAATAAACACATTCACAGTGGCCCAAAAAATAAAAGCACACTGTGTCTCAAATCCATGGAAGGTGCAAATGCAGCTTCTCCCCTCTATGTCACTGAAATGGTCCTCGGTGAGCTGCTTTATGTACTGGACATTTACATGACATTAATAATGTATAAGGCAGTTTTCAAAGAGATCCAATATGCACAGCAATGTAATAAAAAAAACAGTCTGTGTCATGGTGTCCTCACAGAGGGGTGCATCAATTATGAGGCTGTTATGTTTGATTATTTTGATGCCTCCTGCTCGCCCCATCTCCTGTCTGATGTGTTGAAGCCCCAGAAACAGAGCGGTGACATCACATGGATACTTTCATGTCTCAGCACACGCTAATTACATTTTGGCCATTATCTGACAAGGCCATGAGGGCTAACAGCATGCTACTGTAGCATTGGGAGACACAGCTAACTGAATGATACCTACATCAGACCCACAATTGGCATTTGCAAGTTGGCTTTTACGACATCAACTGAATACAACACTTCCTCTTCAGGAACTCTGCCCAGCTCCTTGCTCAACTGTTCATTCACCTCCTTTCTCCGTTTTGCCAAACTGCAGACTCTCACCCTTGCACTACTTGATATTAGTCCCTTAAAGGGGACATATTATGGAAATAACACTTTGAACACTTTGAAGGCTCTTTAACATAGGGTGTTTGGCTTGCCGTCCGGCCCCCAAAATGTGAGAATTGACCAAAAAAAATCTGTACTTCGCAGGTTCCCGAGGTTGAAATCCATGTGGTTTTACGAGCTGTTCCCTTGGTTGTCATACAATGATGTCATTAGTTTTCGAATTTGCATAAGACCACTTCTACCTGTGAGTACCGGTACCGGTAAAAGGGGCCAGGGCGGGGTGAGCAGTGGCTCATTTGCATTTAAAGGGACAGGCACTGAAACCAGAACAGGGCAATTCTGAGCAGATGAAAAGAGTGCTGTGATGTTTGATCCTTTGGGTATTTTGACCGAAGCATGTGATACACATGTCTTTAAGACACCTGGAAACTATTCTAATTTGTGGAAAAGGGGCATATAATATGTCTCCTTTAAAGTTCTGTGAACCCAGGATCTTAGTTGCACTGTCTTAATGCCATAATAGTAATCTGGATACACAAAAGAACACATAAAAACACACATACTCCATCAGATATATATATAACTTTACCATATGTGTGACCATCTCTTTTCACTGTATTGACATAGAAGTGTTATTCAGTTCTATGCACAATGTTAACTGGACGTTAGCTTACCTGAGTAGCAGTGGGGTTTGGGAGCACGCAGAGAGGATTTCCCTCCAGGGTGAGTGTCTGGAGTTTGCCACACAATCCCAGATACTGGACCTGGACTAAGTCATCCACATCATTCCCTTCCAGATCTAACAGCTGCAGGTTCTCCAGCATGCCGACCTGACTCAGGTCTGACACAGCATTATAGGCCACGTACAACTCCTGAACAGTCAAAGAAAAATACAAATATGAAAATATCGTCAGTGAGAGAGGGAACATATTAGACATATGGGCAGTTATCTGACAAAGAGAGAGAGACAGATGAAATCTTCCAAAGTCACAGAACCTGGAATCTTACGAATTAAGCTCTATTTTCAATTTCTCACATTACTTTGAAAATTGCAGGATTTGCTGAAATGGGAATGACCTGTGGGACTACAATTTTTCACCAATGCAAGTTCACAAAATAAGTGAAAACATGTCTTGCCCTTTTAAAATAAATATGAAAACTTTGTCTGAGAATGCTTTTTTTCTCCTCTTCTTTTAATCAATACACAAATATTTTAAACCTTTGTCCAATCAAGTTTTTTTTTTCACTTTAACAGTTTGCTGAGTTGTTGAATTGTCTCTCAACATGAACATCTATAACCTTCTCTACCTTTAGAGAAGAAAAAGTAGAAATGCCATCTAGGTCCTTTAGGCAGCAGCGAGACATCCACAGCACCTGCAGGTGGGAGAGGGTGGTTCCCAGGTCTCTAAGGAGATGAAATTGAATAAATTTGATTCATGGCGCAAGGGAAGGGAGTTACACAACACTATGAATCATGACAAAGACTATGCAGTCCTTTTGGCCACTGAAGCTTAAAGCTCCTTTCTCTTCCCTAGATGCGGGCCTCTCTTCTGCCTCCCACTTGTCTCAGCTCAGCACAGCCCTGCTCTGACCCTTCCAGCAGAGGCTCATTCAGTCTATCTACAACGCCGTTACACCCTCTCCACAACAGCTCCCTCAGCCCAGAGCAGGAAATGCTATCAGAGGCAGTGCACGTCCGGCTGGCTCTGCTCTGCTACTCTCAGGGTGGAGCAGACAGCTCCCTATCTTTCTGCTGTATACTCTTATCCTTCAGCAGTCTCTTGAGTAACAATTCTCCACCTGCCCTATTATAAGGACAATTTACAGTTTGTGTATCTCATCCGTGGAAGTTATTGCTTTTCCTGTATCTGATTTTGATGACACGGCTGCGGCTGCAATCAAAGTGGACACTGCAGATTTCCTGCCTTTTTTTTCCTGGAAAAGTCCAAATGGATGAATCTGAAAACTGATATGCCACAAATCCCTCTGTGTCCTATTGCGAAGCGGGTGAACCTGTTCTCCATGTGTGTCTGTCTCCAAAAATGTATCTAAACAGAACATCTGCTGCTATCTGGTTTACAAGCTTCAACATGCAGCCACCATACAGAAACATTGCATTACAAGTCCCTGTTGGAAAACCTTGGCCAAAGCAGAGCACTGCTCCAGACCTGCACTGCCACCGCACTGCACTTTTTCTGACCTGTCTTTCTACTTCAAAGCCCAATCTTTTTTTTTTAACTCTGTCCAAGTCATCTCACGGAAGAGTGTCCGTCACACACATTCAGCCAATGTAAAGCATGACAGTAATCCCCGTGGATCCATCCCTGCTGAAGGTCAAGTTACAGTTTTCTGTAACTGTTTACACCAAGAAATGTGTTTTGTGGAAGGAGTAATACATCAGGAACACATATGCTGTTTTGTTCCATTTCACATTTGACTTTTGGTTTCAGGATTTGCAATTTCTTGAGAATCCCACACTAATTGCGACATAGTATAAGTGTGTGTTGTGACGAATTTTCTTCCCCAAGGGTTTGGGGAAAAAAACAAGACTGTATTTCTGGAATTTGATGCTTACCTTATTGACATGATCATGCTGTTGTTCATTCTCAGTTGCACGAGATTGGGCAAGAAAGCACCTAGAAGATCATCAGACAAACAAAACAATCTCTCCCTACTTACATCACAGTGGGGTGATTATTACCTGGCTCATTTCCAAATGCACAACATCATGTGTTCAAACTAAATTAGCTTAATAGGAGTAGCATCTATAGTGATGGACTAGGCATGACTCACAGATGTACAGATTACACTTTGTTGTGCCTATTCGTTGTGTAATATAGGATTTTCTCAGGACAGAGGTGAGTATAATTATGGAGTTATTCCACAATTATCAGTTCGTTCTTGCCCTCAGGTCAGTATACCTGACAGGAAATCTGGTATGGACACAGTGCATTAAAGCAGTTTGTCTATTTCTGCTTTGTAGTTGTCTTGTTTTTAAAAAAAAATATCTATCATGAATCATTTTGTACGACACATAAATACAACAGGAGTATGAAAGAAAACCCAT
Organism: Trachurus japonicus; assembly: GCF_045865225.1. Lineage (NCBI taxonomy): Eukaryota > Metazoa > Chordata > Actinopteri > Carangiformes > Carangidae > Trachurus > Trachurus japonicus. Next base: position 20,012,858 of record NC_140912.1, read on the forward strand.
GTCAATGACAAACAGTGAGCTGCAATAAGTATTCACGCCAATGCTCTGCTTATACAATAGGTTTTGAAATAGTAGTCATGTTTAACTTTTATAAATGCCTTGGTGTACGTTATATCTCACCAAAGTTACCCAGCGTGTATTCTTGTGTGTCTATGCAGATCTCCAGTGAAGTCACATGAGAGAGGTCCCGAGTTCCACACAGCAATTCCTGTGAGGAATGTAAATTATCAGTACAACAGCTGACCTCTGACTGGCATACTGAACTGGATTTTGCCTTTACTTGACTTTGTTTCATTATTCAATATTTGCCTGTGACATACACCCATGACAAATTATGGAAAGCCCATGGTGTGAAATAATTCTGTCTCACCTCACCTTGAAACAGCAATCTCCACAGCCTGTGCTGTCACAATACAGACATAATAATGCAGTGGGAATACACAGAGAGGACGTTAGATTTTTTTCTCTCTATGCTGGAAGGTCCTATGTTATCTCTCAAAACTAGTCTCAACAGATAAGATGGAATAAATTTGAGTCAAGCACATAGACTAACATGAAGGGAATCAAGGGAGGAGCAGGGTGTATCAGTGGGATGAGCACAGGCTGTATCCTCAGGCACTTCTGAAAACTTACAAGCCTGTCTGAAGAGAGGTAAAGCTCCACTGCTGTCTCCAAGTCTTCAGAGGTTTTAGTGGCAGGAGTTGGGTTGACAAGGCCTGAACCACTGAGCTCAGTGACCAGAACTCGTGCTGTGCCAGGACGAACCTCCTGGGGCGCAGGCCCATGACAGCAGCTCATCTCTCACGACTACCTGAACACAACAAACAAAATGAAAGCGTCTCGGTCGAATGACGTTCTGAGAAACTAAGAAGATGACAAGTACTACTATAAATAGTAATAGGCCTATGTCTTTCGTATCCAACTTGCACTAATTATATTAGCTAATCTAACTAGCATCAAATTAGCTAACAAATTACCGTTAGCCTATCTAGTTTGATTAAATGCTGACATAATACGGAAAGAAAGTTATTCCAGTTTGAATAAACTCGGAAAAAATACTTTAAACGGTATATTACACAGTGAATTCACTCAGAATACATTTACCTGTTGCGAGAAACGATAGTTCAGGGAGATAGACTACACATTTACAGAAAGACAGCCTTGCTTACAAGCAAAAGTTTGCTTGACGACCACAAAGACTTCCTGGATACCACACTACGAGGCCCGTGGCTCGCTGGGAAATGTAGTACACAAGAAACTAGTGGCGTTGATTACAGCCATTACAGCGCTTTCAGTTCGACTCTTGAGGACAGCATGTAGATAATAATTATCAAAGAGCTACTTTGATCAAAAGTTTCACCTTCTATGACCCTCTGAACTGTCTATGCTGAAATGCACCCACCTTGGTCTGGTGATGCATTCAAATGGTCGTTGTAAACTACGGGTTTGTCAATGAAAAATAAAAAAAATTCACGTGTCTCAATTATGATCATTTAGGTTTCACAACAATAATTTTCTTGTTGTCTGTCTAGCGAAATAACACACCAGGGATCCTTTTTGATTCCGTTTCAAAGTGATTAAGGGCAAGACATCCGATTTAGATACAATTAATGTTTTATTTTTGTGAAGTCCACTGAGTAAAGATGGAATTGAAGGTCAAACAAACACTTAAAATGAAGCAGATCGTGTGTATATATTATATTATGACACATAACAAATTACTACACGAATACAACTAATTTGTATTTAGGAAGTTACATCCTTGGAAATAGCTAGGCTTCCTTTGAGAATTTGGGTTTTAACAAAGAGTTCACATGTACAAGATACAGATCCACTGCTTATTGTGGGCTTTTTGTGCTGATTAAGATTTCTTTCATAGACACTATCTGTCAAAATATGTTTGTTTTTGAACAAGCTCAATTTGTAAATTATACAAATGTTTCAATATTTTCTACCAAAAGAACACCAGACAGTGAAGAGAGGGTTTATTTATAAAAAAAAACACTTAGGTCATTTTTATAATGATCATGTTAGAGACTAGCTTTGCTGATGGTTGGTGTTTTCAGGTGGGTGGGGTTGTATTTGGGGAATTTGGACCTATGACCTCAGCATCCTGCTGGCTCGTTAGTCAATTCAAACGGATCTCCATCACTGTACTAAAATGTTTTCCGGGATTTGTTGTCTATCACACAAGTGCAATTTTGTAATCTTCGATTAAGTCGGTAATGAACAGCTGTTTTGGGGGGGGTCAGCTGGTGTTCACCGCCGAGTAGGTATTTTTCCGACAGCGTGTGAACGCAGCAGTTACATGCATGGTAACCGGGGCGGTTCTATGTTTGATAGAGCTGGGCGTGGGCTCGACGCTCCTCATCCCCTCTCCTCTCGCTCTCTCTCTCTCTCTCTGTGGAAGCACATTGTTCAACGCGGGCTCGTTTTACCCACAACCAATGAATGCCTTGGTGCATTTTACCTACTGAAAATTAAACACTCACTGGGAAAAGAGAATAAGGTGCAGATATCCGAAGACGGCGGGAAGCAAACCAAGAACATTTTGTTTCCCTCTTGAATACAGCTGAGAGGCAACAGAGTTGGAAGATTTTTTTCTTCTTCTTCTTCTTCTTCTCCGGTGGACGAAACGTCGCTCTTGTCGCTAATTAGACGCCTGCTTGTTGTAAGTATGCAGTGCACATTCCTGTGTCCGAAATATGTCGGCAGCCTCTGTATTTATCTGGTGGTAGGTTTGCTTTTTTTTTCTTGCTTTTTTTGAAATGCTTTCAGTGATTTTGGCACGGCTGGAAATTGCGGTCCACTGTTACAACATGTTAGCTACAGTAGCTATCATAACATTTTAATTCACGCCCGGCGAGCTTTAACGTCATCTGTCGAGCTCAACAACTCATGCTCGCCTTTTTTTCCCTCCAGCCCTTTGAATATAATATGGATATTGCCTACACATCACATTGAAAAAAAAAAGGAAAAAAGAAATGTCCATTTTGAGAAACAGTCTCTGTGAGTTCGGGTATTGAAACTTGGTTATGGAGGAATCTGATTGGACCGCGGATTTCCCCTTCTTTTCACTTGTAAAAACAGAAACCGAAGGCACTTAAATGAACATGACTGTATAGTGGCGAAATGACTTTGTGCGGCCTGTGTTTTTGTCCAGTGTAAAAAAGACAGTCTTGAGTCTGAGGTTGCTGCTGCCGATAGTGGCCACAGACAAGAAGGGTGACGCCCCGTCACACTCAGTAGAAAACCGAATGTATCACTGCGGAAGTTAGATTCCATTACAAGGCATTTATAAAGCTGACGAGGAATAATTTATACTCTGGAAGCTGACTGTTAAAACTGTTTAGTAAGTTGGAAAAAGAAAAAAGAAGGCAAAGACGGCACAAATAGGCTACCTCATTGACCATTAGGCTACTCAATTTTGGCCACAGTGGCTTCTAAACGAGAGGAGAAACCATGAACTCATCCAGAATTCATTTTTATTCATTATAAGAAGTAGAATAGAAACATTTAAGCTGGAGTTGTTTGTTTTATGTGTTTCTCTGTTGCCTTTATGGCATGTTATTGTCATTGACAGCTGTTCATACCTTATTCTGCTCACCACAATATCACTGTGGCTTATCTAAGCATCATACGTGACATGTAACACCTACATAGACCACATAAGTAGGCCTAGCTACAGTGCAAAGCAAAAGTCCACTGTCACCACTGAAATTGACATCGGCACCTGTAGTGTTCGGAGCCTATAGGTAAAACACTGTGGCAGCTGGAAAACAGCTGGAGCTAGTTCAGCCAGTGATGGAGGTGTGATCTGTTGTTGTCTGTCTCTGAATGGCTGAAGCCAGGGTGCTTTCCAGCTGACTCCTCTGGATACCAAGATTCTGCAAATGGCCTCCTTTTTTTATACTGCTTTCATTTACAGCTGTTTACTATGTTGTGCAGTGTGTGTGGCTTTGAAGACGGCTCGGGTAAGGCTTGTGTGTACATGTGAGGAGATTTTCTCTGGTGTTTTTGTTTGGGATTCTTTGGGAAAACTGATGGGGATCTTGTGCAGGTTAACTGGCAGATTTGTTTACATGACCCAAATTCTGCCTTGTGTGCACTTTGTTGCTTTTACATGCCACTCAAACACACATTTAAAAAAAAAATGGACAAGAATGTCTCATTCGTCTGACTAGCCAAAAAAAAAAAAAGAGCAACTGATGAGTTTCGGGGTGTTTGGTGTCTGATGATAAGCCTTGTGGCTCCTCTAACTGGCAGGCCTTTGTGTGGAGGTCAGCTGGCCTTTTCATCTCTGCTGCTGCCTCCACTGTCTCACCCAGTCTGACAAGCTAAAAGGATGACCCAGTGGAGAAAAGGTCACTTGGACTCCAGTGCCTTTAAGAGCGGCTTGTTTAAGTGTGCGCACTCCTACTTCTCCTCTCCATCTGAATGTTTGGGATAATTATTAAATGGATGGTCCTTTTTGCGATATAGTCTAACAACTAGATTTATCAGATAGACTGGATGATAAAGAATCACTTCAAGCTCTCACTCACTTCTATTCATTGGCCCCGGAGAGCAGGAGAGTCATTCTTCAGATGCTGATCAAAACGTATGCTTGGATGCTGTTCAGGGGGATGATGTCATTGGTGAGCAGTGGGAGGGTGCAGTGGGCTACCGAGGCTTTAGGATGGCTCTTGGAGTCTCAGTGTTCGACTGTGGTGCCTCCCCAGAGAGGGTCTCCTTACCATCATTGCTCCATTAAAAATCTATTATCTCTGCAGTGGGCTTGTGGCTCTGCCAATATGGATTCTTTAACCAATTAAGCACTTTAATGGAGAGCAGAATGCATGTCAAGGAGGACGGCCATTCATGTACCCTCCTACTTGCACCATGTGTTGAGGTCAGAGAGTTGTTTTCCAGGTTACGTGGAGTCATTGACTGTAATATTGACCGTCCTTATCAGAGCCATACGGTTGAATTAGCTTAGAAAATGCTGCAGAATGTTGTGCATTTTCATTATTGATTTCTTTATTTATTTATTCATTTTTTTTCCAGTTTCCAGGTCAGCCCCTCCTTCCTGTGGCTGGCTGTGCCCTTGGCATATAGTAAGAGTGGCCCTCTCACTCCCTCGCCCACAGCCATTCTCCTTCCATCACCCCTCTCTCTGCTCTGTGCTCGCACCCTCCGTAAGCTGTCATGTAAGATTATCCTCTCGGTCCAGGCGGGGCTCTAGGGTTTCAAAACGAACTGTTAATTTCCCAGGCTGGAGGTGGCGAGCTATAAATAACCTTAAACACAGACATACTGTGTAGTGCTCTATGATCGGAAAGGGAGCAGCCATGTAAAGATTTGGGAGAGTTGGGGAGGAGAGGTCACCAACTTGTAGACAAATCTCCAGCTATGGCTGTCTCAGAGTAGCCTAATCACTGTGAACAGCATAGGAGGGAAACTTTCTCTATTTGGCTTGTTTTCTTTGCTACAGGATTATTAATTGTGTCTTATGTAAAATTTAGAAAAATAAAAGAATATAGCTAGCTTTTTTAATAACCAAATTTTATTCAACAATCTGCATTATGCAGTATCACAGATTCAAGGTTTTAGACTATAATATGCTCCTCCTCCCCCAGCAACCTCAATAGCATCAATACTACTAATATTGATAATTTAAGACATTAAATGAATACAGAATATTTGTACAACTTAGAAAAAGGAAGGGGGGTGGGTGTGGGCGGTGGACAACTGGTCATGGACCAAATCAACATATTATTTTGACTGCCTGCACCCTACAAGGTCACCGTCTATTATGTATAATAGATACAGATACTCTGTTACATCTGCAGACAATAACCATTCATACTCACTGAGCCCCTGTACTGTACATGCACACAGCTGTGTCTGCATTTGGTCATGTTTCCCACACCTTAGCCCCAATGGGAAAGATTTCATTGACTCTAAGAGGGAGATGAGAGGCTGCCAATGTTTGTTGAATTTTTCAGCCGAGCCACTGACGGGAAAATTTGATCCTTTCCAATTTCATTAATGATTGCAATTGTGTTCATGCTTTTTAAAATTTTTATACAGAGGTTACTGTTATTATTACTTCTGTGTGTGTGTGTGTGTGAGGGGGGCATGTGCAGATGTGGCCAACTGTTGCACATCTGGAGCAATTACTGACTGCACAGGTTAATCATGCGCTGACTGTAATTACTGTACAGTATGAAAATTAGGAGTTTAGAGGAGAACAAGGGAGGTGTGGCATTGCTACAGGGAAAAAGAAAGAGTGAGGTAAAAAGTTTATTATGCTAGGTCCCTGTGTGTGGATGAAATAAGTAAAAAAAACAAAAAAAACAATAGATTTTCATTGATGATTGGGTTCTCTCGTGGCTTTATCCTCATCCATCGTCTCTTATCTACACAAAGCTCAGTATGAGTCCCTCCCGACAACAAGTGGCTCTGAAAAAAAGCAACAGCATCTATCAATGATTAATTTTCCTATTCATCCCCATATGTATGTGTGGATTATTAATCAGCTGCTGACATGGCCTAGTTTGAGACGAGATGGCACTGCTGCTGTCTGTGTTTCTTTCTTTCTTTAGTCTCCCAGCAGCGGGCACGTGTGTATTGAATTTGCATTTTTAGGCTGTGTATACCAGTGGTTTGGCAGATGTACACTTGAGATGTGGTTATGTAGAAGAAAAGCAGCAACCAGCCATGTCAGAATCCGGAGAGTGGTGGTGGGTGTTTGCGAGAGTGCGGGTGTCAATCACTTCTGTTTTTATTTTGTGTGTCCTACATTTTTCCGTCTTTCTTACTCATAAGTTCCGTTCACTTTTGCTTTATTGGCACCAAGCCAGTGAGTATTACTAATATAACAGACTTGGTTGCTACTGTCAGACAAAGGCTCGTTACGCAGGGAAACCAAGGTCAGCCAACTATGGATGAGGTGAAGAATATGATGGTGTGGTGGGCGTGAAGTGAATCTTGGTAGAAGGTTAAAGAACAGAAACATTGGAGAGATCCTCTCGCTCATTTTCACAGCATCTGTCGTCTTGGACTGGGAATAACTTTGCGAAGACAGATCCAGAAACTAATGATTGTGCTCAGGTGTAAAGATTTGCTGTATTTTATGTTATAAATAGATAGAGATTGATCATTTATACATTTCTGTTCTCCAGTTTCTTAATATTTATTGGCTAGCATATAAATGTATTTCGCTAATATTGGCTTCTATATTGTGGTGAACAAATCTTTTGACACTTAATAGACAATACTGTTGGTCGATTGGGAAAAAGCAGCAGCAGATTAACTGATAACGTAAAGACAATCCAATTGCATACTGTTTTATTCAAACACAGAGAAGTAGTTCCTGGCAGCCAGCCACTGATGTGAATTCTTGCCCCGTCTTGAGCTCGTAGCCTTCGGTGACCAAAGGTGCTCCACCGTCTGCCGGCCCTGTACGACGAGTCATCCCTCTTTGCACAGCTGCTGTTTATTTGGCCAGAACAGGCTCCGAGCGGCGAGGGCTGGCCGCACGGCTCGGCCATGGGCTCTATCTGTACTCCAGCCAGGGCCAACTGCACTGTGTACCAGGTTGATTTATTTACAGTGAGGGAAGAAGGAAGTTAAATGTTTGGCCACAAGATTGAGGGGTCAGGATAATTCCCTTCCTGTTGTGCTTGAGAATTATAGCAGCAAGGGTGTTTTTACAAGGCGGACGTTGTTGATATTGGTGACGGCGGTCGGTCAGAGCTACCTGTTCCATTAAGGCCAGCAGTGGCTTTACGGGATCACAGGGAGCGTGTTGCTAGAACATGTGTGTGTCCGTGTGTCACTGAACGAGGCCAGCTAGATGGCTGTGTCTTGTCTTCAGTTAACAAGTCTGCTTTTTTTTGGTCAATCATTAACATCAGTCAAGCCAAGTCTCGGTCCTGGCTAATCTTAGTGCACGGTTACACACACTTTCAGACACAAATAACACTGAGCGAGTTTTTTTTTTTACAGAGGTGCAATGCAGACAACCAAACCCAGAGACACATTTAGGAGCAGTGTCTGTTGCTTTTCTCTTATGGCAGAATTAGCTTTGTAAGTTTAGTTGGCGTGTCGTTCCTTCATGAGACTTTTACAGAAGCGTGTTCCCAACACCTGTTACTACTCCTCTCTTTCTACAAGTCAAGTTTAAAAGCTGTGTGTGCGTGTACTCCCTGGAGGATAAACCACAAGAGAGTGGGTGTGTGTGTGTGTGTGTCTTCGTCTTCTACTCGGGCCGGCCGAAGCGCTGACATTCACCGCTCTTGAGTGAGCAGCGAGGAGTTTGTGTTACTGAGCTACGCGGAGTGCATTTTATGTTCGGGGGGCGGCAGTTGGTGTCCTGAAGAAGGTAAAACAGCATATGTGACCCGCGGCGCTCGTGAAATCCTGACAGATTGATTACACACTGTAGCAGGTGGTGCAGGTTGGTGATTATTATTTTTGTCAGCTCAGTTAGCATTCAGCAAAGTGAGACAGTGGCAATGAGCAGACTGAGATGTTTCACCTCACGTGACCTTTTTTTATTCTTGACTGCTCCGCCTTAACAACGAGAGAGGCTGCTTTTTAAGGAAGAGAGACTTTTAGGTTTCACTTGGTGTTTGGGTGGACTTGCTGTGTCAAAGAGGGTGTAATACGAGTCTGAATCTGTCCAAAATTTGACGTATAATGGCGTGAAAACATCTGGAGCTCAGTTTTTAGCTAATGTGTCAAACAGAAAGTGGAACTAAACAGCCACTCAGGGATTTCGCAATCTCTCAGGTAAATAGGAAACCCCAGTGATTTTCCCATCTGTCATCAGAGATGTGTGCTGTGATGTGATAATCACAACCGATGCTTGTATGATGTCAAACTGAGGTTGTAACCACGGCAGCGGCTGGATCTATTGGTCACACCAGCCCCGGCCTGTGCGTATTTAATTCCTCTGGATGGCTTCATGTTTTTCCATCACTGACTCATCGTGTCTTCGACAGGGCCTGGTACTAGGTCATTTTTAGGTCATAGATTTGGTTTCTTTTTTTGGGGTCAATTTGCAATAAGCTGAGTCATACATTGTCACTGTATGTAATGATAACGCCCAGATGACTTCTCTCTTTACCAGTTGACGCAACACGCGTGGAATTTCACTGGCCAGCAGCAGCAGACAGCGCTGTGGCGGGTTGTTGATGTCAGGATGCATGATGTGCGTGCCTTTGTACTGGCTCGTGTCTATACATGTACACACATGCAGGGCCCCAGCTGACTCAATAGCTCAAACTGCGATAACGTAATTGAGCCAAGCTTTTCAGCAAAATTTCCACGTTTACTGAGCAAACTTTGTTTTTGTGGTCAAATCCGGATTAGTTAGCAATACTCCACCTATAGCTCTCTGCTTTCTACTTTCTGCTGCTGTCAGTAGGTTGTTGATAAAGGGATGAGAACCCAATAAACTGTGGCAACCCTGAACTTTTGACCCAAGGTGAAAGAGAATATATGCACCACACCCAATAATTTAAAAACCTGCCTTCAATAAATGGGAATGGGAAATTCCTTTTGTGGGATACACATTTCCCTTTTTTTGAGTAACATGCAAAACATGGTTTGAAATTCAACCACTATAAAAATATATGTCCTCCAATGTGGGAACTGCTTTACTTAAAGGGGTATTTCAACATTTTGGCAAATTCGCCTATTGCCATAATCCCCGAGTAGGTTTAATTGTTGGTGCAAGCTGTTTTGAGATCGGCTGAATTTGCCAAAATGTTGAAATATCCCTTTAATTAAACGACTCTGTTTTCAACTGGCCCAGGTTCATACATTCTTGTAAAGGCAGTGTTCACCTGTGTCAGTTTTAGCCTTCACAAAATGGACATCACTTATTCTTTCTCAAGAGACTGGCATGTTTCTTTAATAACTCGCTGTGATTTACAGTCAGGGCATCGACTAGACCTATTAAGTGAGTTCAGTGGTTCCACAGGGGGCAACTGCAGGTACACCTGGTGTCATAAAATCCTCTTTTAGGTCTCTCATTTTGTTGCTGTAGATTGATCCCTGTGGAATAACCAAGCCAACCCAACAAAAGCAAAACAATATTGGCAATAGCGCTTTGTTAGGAATGGACAATTACATTTCTTTTACACATTTTTTTATTTTTTTTTTTACATCTTTACACATTTTTAGATCTTTTTATTTTCAGCTCTTGTTTTTACTTCATTCTTGTGGTGTTTTTCAACAGACAATTTTTGGCCGAGGCGTCTCTCACCTTGGGTTCAAAAGAGGCATGAGTAATGTGAAGCCTGAGTGATGAGGATCAGTCTACCAGTGTCGTGCCCCTCCTTTCTCTCCCTCGCTGCCTCCCTAGCTCTCCCTCTCACACACACCCTCTCTCTGCTGCTCACACTGAGCGGGAGAGGATTGGAACATTGAGTACCTTCAGCACATTTTTCACATTCCCCTTTGAGGGTCTCAACCTCAGCCCCCACTACACACACACACACACACATATACACACTCACACCCATACACTCCAACACATTCACACAAAACACTAATGTTTCTCACCCCTGGACTGTAGTGACAATGCATAATATGTTTTGTCTCCACCACTGGCTATGAACCGCATCATAGCAGGGCAGTGGCGGAGAATATCATGCCAAAGCTGTTGTGTGTCAGTTGCTCTGATAATGTGTATATGTGTGTAATACTGTATGCTACCCTGCACCTTTCTCTAATTCCCTTTCGTCTCTCCAGCAGTGGTGTGTGTGTGGCAAGCAGCAGCAGCAGCAGCAGCAGCAGCGGCAAAGATGACGGAGTATAAGCTGGTGGTGGTAGGAGCTGGAGGCGTGGGCAAGAGTGCACTCACCATTCAGCTCATCCAGAACCACTTTGTGGATGAATATGACCCCACCATAGAGGTATGACTCTGTTCTGCGTGTTTTGCACATTATTCTTGTTGTGTCAGGTTTGTTTTTGGGTGGAAGGTTACTGAAGCCGTATTGTTTCAGACACAAGCTCTCCCCTGCTCCCCCTTGAACCGCTGTGTGGATGTACACCTCTTTACACCCATGTGATGGTTTGTGATTGTTTCACACAATCGTCCAGACCCATGTCAATGCTTGAAGAACATAGTCTAAACCCGGAGACGACAGCTCAGTCCCAAACCAAGCAAATTTAATTTCATTAATTGGTTAATCAAATGGCCAGGCAGAGAAAGACACATCCACTCCGTCCTTCTTTGTAATTCTTATATTCTCATGAAAATAAGACATTGCAAAGAGAAGAGGGAAGCCAGTGAGAGTGTTTTCTCCTCTTTTCTCTCTTTTTCTCCCTCTCTGACTCCACTCTATCCCTCTCTTTCTCACCACGCCTGCCTCTGGCCAGACAATGTCCTTTTTGTGTATTTGCATTCCTGGCCCCTATGCTCTAACAAACAAAGGGACGGCACTCCATGTTTTTGTGTCTGCGTGTTGGAAGGCTAAACATTGGCTCCGATGCCCTGCTCCTCTGATCCCTTGTTGTTCATTTGACCTCGAAGAGTACAGGGAATTAATAACACATACCACTTAATACGCAGTCAGTTGACTTCACGTCTCTAGATCTTTGCGTACGTACATGCTGCTTTGCTCTTTGCACAGCGACCGAGGCCACGGACGTGACGTCCTCAGCGACAGCAACTGACCCACAGTTGCCTCAAATCCCACAAGTTCTGCTCATTCACACATTTCACTGGTGTTTTTTTTGTTACCACTTCTCTAAACGTTTGAGTTTCTCCCCTTCTCCCTGCAGGACTCGTACAGGAAACAAGTCGTGATTGACGGGGAGACCTGCCTGCTGGACATCCTGGACACTGCAGGTCAGGAGGAGTACAGCGCCATGAGGGACCAGTACATGAGGACAGGGGAGGGTTTCCTGTGCGTCTTTGCCATCAACAACACCAAGTCTTTTGAGGACATTCACCAGTACAGGTGTGTGTTTGTGTGTATATCAAATAAGGACAGAGAGCAGAAGGCACAGCATTGTGATATTGACATTGAGCATGTCGAGATCTATTGTTGCAGATGTGAACATGTGTATTCGCTGGTCAGGTTACAGACCAGCCAGGGTGGAGTTAGTTCAGGCACAAAAAAATGGCTTCTGTTCTGTTAGTCCTCCTCTAAGCTTCTGTGTATGTGCATTTGTATATGCAGTGTGTGTTACAGGGACTCCCATGGGTGTGTTGGGGGTGGGGTGGGGGTGTATACGTCTCTGTGCCAGCTCTCTGCAGTAGTGGGGTGATGTCATGCTGTAGCGTTTAACACGGCTAAAGAAAGCTTAGCCCCCAACTGGAGGATTACAGCACGATGCCAATGAAATCGATCCTGACTCAATTAGAGGAGCGAGGAGAGGTAGCGCTCCCAAGGACAGGGAAGGGGAAAGAAAAGGGAGGGGGGGTGGAGAGATGACAGCGTTTTCTGTCTTTGCCACATTCTGTCTTGCTCATCACATCAGACACCAACATGCCAGTTTTACACGTGGCCTGTATGAGGCTTGCATATTTGCTTTGCCACTTCCTTCACAGTTATGCTGGGGTTTTTTGAGTTTATTGCACACACACATTTGTTTGACTTGCTGCAGGCCAGTGAGTTTTTTTTTTTCTCCCACTGTTAAACCTTTGTGCAGCTTGTGAAAGCATGCATGGATCTTTGGCTGGGTGTTAGAATAGGTGGTGGCCCAGTTAGAGCTGTTGAGTTATTTAAAGATCTGTCATCTGTTATACAGGCAACGATTGTCTGAGGTATTTTTCCAAAACTTCCCAGTGTTGTCAGTGTACTTACACTTCATGGCAACTGCTTAAAACTGGACAGGTCATCTTAACAGTATATTCCTCCTGGTTGAGAATATTATAGGCATTCTTGATAATGCCTATAATAAGACTTTACCTGCTTCACCCTAAACAGGTAAAGACGTGCGCTTTGCCGTCAAGTCTCAGAGCAAGTGTGGTCATAAACACCATAATCAGTGTTGACTGCAGCTGGGCTAGGCTGACTGTAGTGGCTGTATCCTGCTGCACTGTGGCTGGGGGAGAAGAAGGGCTGAGCTGATTGATCTGACCCACTCCTCTCACTCAGTTCCCCCTGGCTGCCTAGCGTTTGGCGCTGGCTGCTGTAGGGATGAGGTAATGCTGTTTGCCGCCTGCCTGTTGTCCATCCCTACCCCTCCCTCCCCTCCCCTCCCCTCCCCTCCCTTCCACCTCCCTCCTTCAGCAGTGCAGCACAGCCCAGCACCAGCGGGGCCCTGGCTCTTCCTCAGGGTCCTAGAGCTCCCCGGGTGGTTGGTTCTCCAGTGGTGAAGCTGCTGCTGCTGTTGTTTATGAAGCTGGAAAGGATTTTCAATATGTCACTGTGATAAAACTGTGCAGAGACGGGGTTGTTGAGGACACGCCCAGAGTTCTTTTGCAAATGAAATGTCAGTTATTGCAATTTCCTTTTGTTTTGCAATTCACAGAGAACAGATTAAACGCGTAAAGGACTCTGACGATGTGCCCATGGTGCTTGTGGGAAACAAATGTGACCTCCCAGCGCGCACAGTGGACACGAGGCAAGCCCAGGAACTTGCACGCTCCTACGGCATCCCTTACATTGAGACCTCTGCCAAGACACGACAGGTAGGTGGTGAACATTAACACACGCTGTACATGCACTGTCTCTTTTCCTCTCTTACATTTAAGACCACAAACTCACAAATGTACCTGATTCATACTGCATCAGTCTAATCAACAATTTATGGCCGCGTTCTGATGACGGCCCTGTAATATTTGTTTATGTTGTGAGGTGTGTAATGGCGCGCGCATTAACACATGAAGCACAGTGAATGGCCTGCGGCACGATGTGATTTGTGTTGCTGGGAACATTTTATTATGCTGCAGGCGATGACTCATAGCCAGGTTACCTTAGCTGGAGAACAGAGCTACAGTATGTGAAAAGGCCTCGGAAGGACAAGTCACCACACAGCTCCCACTGTCTGACTCACTGTGACACTTTATGTAGGTTCATACAGACTCACACATTCATCACCACAACAAGCTGAATTCAAATGGTGGAGTATGTAAAGAACCAAGCAATGACGTCACATTAGTTATTATGATTTCTTGATTAAGGGTCCCTGAAATGGTCAGGGTTGCCATGGTAATGTTGCAAAAACCTCTCAACGGCGAGTACACCTGAGAGGTTTGATGTCAGTTCTAATGTGGCATGTTCTGCTCATAATCTTTTGTTCTAAGCTTCTGTATGTGGCTTTTACTGAGCTGTGTGTTTCTATGTGTGTTTACAGGGAGTAGAGGACGCCTTCTACACACTGGTCAGGGAGATCAGACAGCATAAACTGAGGAAGCTGAACCCACCTGATGAGAGCGGTCAGGACTGTATGAGCTGTCGCTGTGTGGTATCGTGATGCAGGTAAGACAAAATGTACATTTATCTCTTGACGCAATAATATAATAAGTAAATTGGTCTGTTATACTGGAACTTGACACTAGAACTGTAAGGAAAAATAAATGTGAATCCATATTTCTCCCCAGTAAATTTGATTATGTGACAGTTTCCCCAGAAACAGCTAAATGTCACTAACATCTGCTCTTCTCTTGTGTCATTTCATTCTGCAGCTGACTGTTGCACGTTGAGGAAAAATGCTACAGCGCGTAGTGGCAGCATGGACTTTAATATAGAAAGATAAAACAACTCAATGATGAAATATAAACTTTTTCAAAAAGAGGATGATTGAAGTAAACGCTCTCAAGGAAACCACCAGAGCTGACTGAACCATAGACCTTTTTATGGAAAGGATGATTTTGGATTGTTGCCGAAGCGGCTAGCCTGAACTAGCCTGGTCCTGGTCCTGGTCCCATTTTTTGGTCCACACGTCGACCTGTGAGCAACACCACTATGACTCTTTGTCAACTCCATTGTGGTCTCGCTGGGTAGCTCCACAAGTTTTCTGCTAACTTATTGTTTTCAGTCTCAACACTGGTCTTAAAGGGGGTGTCACCAACCACCCTCCCGCCTTGAACGCCTAATTCCACTCCTCCCCCACCTGACCACTGGAAGGACTGACTGACTTAAATGGAAAAGACTGGAATGGACATTTAGTTACCCCAACACCTCTTACATAAATGTACATCTCCATCCCACCCTGCCTGCCTTTGGCTCCCCTCGAATGGCTTTGTAGTCCCTTCATGATACTGAATTCAGGGGGGTGGAGGCTGACGTGGGAATGGCTATAATTTGTTGTTGTTGTAACAGTTAGCCTATCTGTAAAAGTCTTCAATTTAGTTTCTGATGTGGAGCTTCTTTTTGTGATTGGAAGATGCGAATGTCACTGAGCACTATGTGAGCAAGGGTGTTTATTTCTGATGGCACCTGATTTGACAGTTTTCATGACCTGCCCAATGTAGTTGGAATTCCTTTTTCAGGGTAGATATCTTGAATGGAGAATCTGAAGATAGATGACTTTCCAGAATGCAGCTGCCTTCTCTCCTTTCAGATGTTTTTTTTTTTTTAAGCTAAGACTTGTCTTCGTGGAATAATAATAGTAATGGCTAGTGTACGTAGGTTCTGGTGCAATAGGATTCTTTACTGTCCGATTTACACAAAGTATTGGGAATAAACCACCTCTCGTGACTACTTATTTTCCTGTTTTACTTTGGTTTAGGAAGGAGAGGTACAGTGCATGAAAATGTAGACATCTTTGCAATTCCTAAAGCTGGAGAGGTTGCCTGTAGAATAGGAGGAAAGCCCTACACTTGTACAGTTACACAGCGGCAGATTATGGTTTTAAATGAAATAAGAACCGGTTGATTTTTTTTTTTGATTGTGAGAATTGTTCCTTGTGGTTAATAAGGCTCAGGAATCAGGGTCCAGGAAGGTCTCCTGGAGACCAGGGTTTCACCCAGGATGTCACCAGTTAGCTTTGCAGAGTGTAATGCACAAGTCCTGCCTCAGAGTCAAACTTCAGTTTTCCCACACACCATGCTATCCTCAAACTGCTTCTCTCTCTCTCTCTCTCTCTGTCTCTGTCTCTCTCTCTCTCTCTCTGCCACCTCAGCTCTTCAGATGAACAATAAAAGGTCAGGTGCTAATTATGCCATCATAACCATATTTACTTTATGTGTGGGACTGTTGTGTGTAACAAGTGATGGATATTGGTTTTATCGGAGTGCAACGCTTTGTTTCTTAACAATGACTAGCTTGTGCTCTCCACAACTGCATTAATTTACTGCCTAAATGAAATGGACTGCTCTGTGTTTACTTGGCCTTCTGTTAGCTAGTTTGTACCTCATGTATGCAGCAAGCACGACCTTAGACAATTGTGTGTTCTGTTTGCTGCATTGTTTTGTTTATGTTTGACTGTGTGCGACTAAAAAGATATAGAAGTGTGTTGATTTTAGACATGCGCTGTACAGAATTTGAATGACAGGACAGGCCCCTAAAACACTACACTGATTTTTTTTTTTTTTGAAAGGTGCTTCTTTTTAAGGGCATGTGAGTCTGAATATGATTCTGTTTAACACAACTGAAAATGAAAAACAAAACAAATTAAAGAGAATTCTTCAGACGCCCAGAAGAAGCCAACTTGTCTTGCTCTCATGTTCATATGACATTAAATTCCCTTACATTAGGACATGGTAACTGCTAGAAAATGTTACTTTTAGTCCAGATCATACTATAACAAATTTAGAGAATTGGTAATGTATGAAAATGTACGGAGTATCAGACACTACAGGCAGGTTTCGGTAACAACCTTCAGATGCAAACCTCAGACATCTCAGACCTCTTAACATGAAAGACGTCAAATGTAATTTTGCCATTGTCTCTTTTAATAGAAACAAAGTTATTTTTTATTGATTTTGTACAGTTAAAGTGACTCTTTTTTTCACTTATGATAACATCAGTCTAGTTACTGTATGGATGAAAGTGGTCAACTTGTTTTTATCAATTAACTGTTCATTTCTCTGCTTAGAGGACACATATGAACTGTGAATGTGTTTAAGTCTTTGGATATTGTTTGACATAAGCCTCGTGTTTAAAATTTACAACACTGAAATAATGCAGGGGTTGGTCCCACTCCGGGCTGTGTTGTTCCTAACTTTTATTTCGTCACCCATTGTACTCAAACCTTCTAATGGTAAAAGAGCGTGGAGTTTGTAACATGTAACTACGGTCCCAATAGTAGCGTATGCTTGTCCTCTCCCTGTCGATCTTTAAACAGTACATTCATAATAATACCATAGAATTCCACAAATCTATGCATTCAAATTCCCATTGCATTAGAATATCACTGTCATGTTTCCGCAGGGATACTCCAGCCAGCAAACCACAACAAGTATACAGGTCAGAAAACCTGGCGAGCATGACAAAGACTGCACGGACCATTGGGAGTTTTGCACAAGGATACAGTGGGCTCAAGGGCTTGTTTCTCGCCTTGCTAACTGTGGAATGGATGCGTGGAAGGAATTTGTGAAAATGTCAACTGTTTAGCTATTTAAGATGTATTTACTCTTTGAAAATGTGGCAAAATGTATTGCAGGACAGGAATAAAGATGTCAAGATGAAACTGTGTCTGGATCCTTCAACTGTCAAACTACTATGTTCCACTTACATTTTGAGATTTGCTGCCACCTACAGGCTACTCTGTATATTGAGTATAACAATCATTGACAAGGACTTTTTTTTTCTTCTGAAAAAATCAAAACAATTTTAACTGTTCCTCAGTGAGTGTAAATGCAGCGGATGTGTATATAAACGGTCTTTACAAATCTTTTCCCTGTTTGCCTGGAGGGATCATAATGTGCTTTTTAACGATGTGGGTAAGCAGTGATAGAGGTTCAAAGGACGGTCATAAACCTCGTGTTGACGTGAGTTTTACCATCAGCAGTGCTGTTTATGAGAAGTTTTGGCTTGAACAGGTGAACTGGCCACACCTCCACTCTGGGCATTTCACTCTACAAAGAGAAAAACAAATGAGACCACAGTGACCTCACAGATAAATGCTTCCTTTATTTTTCCCAATAATCTACCCATGGTGTCAATGTCTTTTTTCCTATCAGTTCTGATGTTATTTGGTCACTTCCAGCAACTGAAAGGGGAACAAGGAAGTGCAGGAAAAGCTGTAGGATTGAAAGATGGGAAGCTCAGTGAGGCATGGCTAATATTATTTCTGATTTAATTGTATTTGTCAAATCATATGTTATATACTGTATATAGTATGAGCTCATTTTAAAGATGTTGGACAACAGACAGTCTTTGTTTGACCAACAGTGGTTACAGGTCAAGATCATTATTGAAAGCGCTTTGCAAAAATGATGGTAAGTGGTGAGGAAGTGCAAAACAGCAATGGACTTCGGTACTGATACATCAGCAGGGTGATCCTAACAATGACCTCACCTGACCAATGAGATTTAAAAAAGAAAAAAAAAGAAGAAGAAGAAAGAAACCCAGCACTGGGCAGCTTTGTCATAAATTACAAATTCACATATATGAAGTCACTGGGTCAATATTATGCTGTCTTCCAATCTTGTTTGTTCAAGCCATGTAGCTTACTTTTTAGGGCAGACAATTTGCATAATTGTGAAACTCTTCCATTACTGGCTCTTAAAGGTCATAAAAGATATGAGGTTATCCATAAACCCCAGAGAGACAGGTAGATAGACAGACAGACACAGGGTGAGGACTGGGACACGGTAAAATTTATATTTTCCTTTTGGATAAACCACAAACATGTCATACGGTATTGATACCATAAAGAAAATGCTTCCAAAGGTAAGAATAATCATTAACAATTGAGAGAAAAATTATTTTTCTCTCCCTAACCTGTACATAAACAAGGTACTGTACTATTGTTAGATGATCTTCTCAGTGATTGTTTTTTCTCCTTTGGTTTTCAAGGCTTATGTTCGCAAACATGTGGCTCATGAAATATATGCTGTAACGACTCAGTTCAGAAATCTTGTGCCCATAATGGATAAATATGGTAAGATGCAAAAATATATATATTAGCTCACCATCTGTTGCTCAGCTTATTCAATATGTGGTTGATGTTAACAAGTACTGGAAATGATACAATCCATTTTCACACAGTTTACAATGATGGGACCAGAAAGAACTTGATGACTCTCACCGGAACCATTCCTGTCTTATATAATGGTAACAATCATTTCACATTTTTTACTGTAATCCCTTTTTATCAGCTGTATTGCAATCAGATGTTCGCTTTCATGTTGATTCTGGTCATTTGAAATAACAAAAATAAAAAGACATCACTGGGAATATGTAAAATAAAATATACCCTTTCCCTTGTTTTTATACAAGACAAGACCTATAACACCCCCATATGCTTGTGGCTTGAGGAAAGCTACCCCCAGACTGCACCCATCTGCTATGTCAGACCCACACATGAGATGATGATCATCACGGGAAAGTTTATCTCCAGCA
Organism: Trachurus japonicus; assembly: GCF_045865225.1. NCBI lineage: Eukaryota > Metazoa > Chordata > Actinopteri > Carangiformes > Carangidae > Trachurus > Trachurus japonicus. The sequence continues at coordinate 20,032,318 of NC_140912.1, forward strand.
ATGGTGAAGTGATGATGCCTTACCTGGAAGAGTGGAAGAACGTGAGTATATGTGAACATAATGGGACTGCATAAGGTACACAGGAATATAAGATTTAATTTGAAAGGAAAAGGGGTAGGCATAAATAAGTATTCACTTCAGCCTACTCCTTTTTGGACATTAAATATACCTTCCAACATATTTATTTATTGAAACAATTTAACCTTTTGCTTTGTTTAGTTTTCACATGTCTGTTTTTTTTATTATTGTTGTTATTATTTTACTACTGTACTGAAACATTATCTTGCTCTTTGACAAAATTGACTGGAACAGGGTTGATAAGGAATGATAGTTGCTGGCACTGCATGTTCAGCACAGTGTGGTTCAGAGCTTTAAGGCCGTGCTACTTTGGTGCATGTAACTTTTCCTTTCCTTCATCAGGGTGAGTGTGACCTTGTAAGCCTGCTACAGGTGATGACAGCCATATTTGGAGACTTTCCTCCAGTGTGTATGCAGCCTCCTCAACCAGAACCCGAGCAGGCCTCATGTAAGTAACACTCAAACTGTCAGACAGCAAGGCTCCATGTTGTTTCAAACCAACAACAGTGTCGATGCCCTAGATACAAGCTGATGTTGATAAGACAAACCAAGATTCATATCTAGGCCAAACATGATTAAACACGAATCTAGGTTCACCCCTCATAACTCTAAGGCTCACAATATCTTTCTCAGGTCAACACGTTTATGAATCTGTTTTGACTGATAAGACGCCTTCTTTGTTTCTTTAGGTTGGCTACAGTTCCAGAGGCAAGCAGAGGTGCTTTCAAGAACAGATGGGAGTTTTTATCTGTCTTTACCCAGAGAAGATGGTCAACCTTTCCAGCAGGAAAATGAAACCAACTGTTAGTCTATTGTGTACAATAATTGTGACAATAATTTGTGTAAATAGCTACTATTTGGTGTTGCCTGTGTGTTTTATACTGTGTACAGTGTCCGATGGTATCCATTGACTGTTTTATAGATAATGAATTAATGACTTAAGACAATAGAAAACATGCCGTGCCCATATTCAATGATTAGGACTGTAAATTTCAAACAGAACCCGATGAAAAGATATCTGCTATGTTTGATGGGAATGTTAAAGAAATGTTATGGATTTCTTTTTCTTATAAACAAATGGTAGCCTATTTGAATAGCCATGTCTTTACAGGTAGCTCATAAAATAATAATATTGTGTAATATTCTTGCATTTGTTGTGGCCACAGAAGATTGGGTCTTTGGACCATTATAGGCTGCTACACACCCAACTGCAAACACAATGCAGCAGGGTGTGGTTGATTTAATTTTGACACAAGAGCAGAACAGAAATTCTGTCAACTCAATCCAGCTTTGCTTTTTGGTAGATATTAATTAGGCTACTGTGTGAAAATATAAAATATTAAAAGCCTTGATTAACCCAAATCTGTAAGAAAATAAAGTCCAACTATTTCCAAAGACTGCAATTGCAAATGTATTATTATTTTGACTGTGCAATTAAAACACCATCACAGTTTTAGAAACAATTTCTTTAGCCTACTTTTGTCTTATAAAATATTGATTGATTAATTGATTGATTGATTGATATAGCCTATTATTAATCACTAGGTGGAAATTAGTTAGTCCCAGCAGCACTTTAATAAAAAAGCAAAACACAATCTAATCAGACAGAATAAAAGTAGGCTTGACACACAACACCCAATAAACTTCAGATTAATTCAAATGCACACTTCTGGAGGCCACATGTAAAATAAATCTAAAAACAATTGGCTACAAGGTTAGGCCATGCAAAGAAGACAGTGCCTATAACTGTTCCACAGGTGCTATATAAAGTCAAACCTCTCTTATCAATTACAATCACGTTCGATATAAAGCTATCAAGAAAATGTAAGTAGTCTATCGCTTTGTAATGTGTGGACTGGACTCTGGTGGTTTGACCGGTTGGACCAGGGTTGGATCACACCGTGGAACTGACGCAGGCGGCGGACAGGAAGTAGTCAGGTACTGCTTCCTTTTGTTGATAATCGGGTGTTTGTTTTCACGCCTCTATTCAGAACTATTGATTTGTATCTGTTTTCTGTCCACAACTGCTGGATCTCGGCGCTTCGACAACAGAGGCACCACTTGTGCTGGACCGGAGGGTTTCATATAGAAACCAGATCGCTGCCCTGACTATTAGCCAGGCCCGAAGCTGGGCGTTAGCCTAGCATCCAGTGAAGCCCTGCTAGCTGGCGTTAGCTTGCCTTAGCTGTCACCCCAGCTGGCCTTAAAAACAGCTGTTCACCCATTTAACGCATTTTAAAAGCCGCTGATAACAAACACTCCGAAACCATGGCAGTTGTCAACGAAGGTGCCCTGAAGAAAATGCTGAAGGTAAGCCTCCTGCTTCAACTGTTTTGCTGTACTTGGTGGGCAACAGTAGCAAGTCAGCTAACTAATGTTACCGTCACTAAACATGGCGCTGTTAACTAGACAGCCCCTGATCAGTTCCAGGAATTTGATATGCTTAATAATCAGGCACTTTCTGGACAATTATAAAACATTACATTTGGATTTGGTCTTTGAGTTGTGTAAAATGACCGCTTTTGTAAATACTCTATACGGCTAGCTTGTTAACACTAGCTTCCGGCTATCTCGCATAGCCACGTAGCTAGTGTTGAGTTTAGTGCTAACGATTGATTATAAACATGTTCCAGAGCAACTACCCCCAGTCTGTGTATGGCTGTTTTTAAATGTCAGTTTTCCAACATTATTCTACATGTCAATAGGCTGTTGCACGAACTATAGATTTTAAAGTGTCTACTTTTATCAAGGAAATTTTGAAAATGAAAATGTTGAGAGTATAAGTTACACTTTAAAGATGGCATCGGATTAGAACAGGAGAGAAGAGTTAGGTTTAATGCTTTCTAAACCTTGAAACTAAATGTGTTTTTTTCCCTCTCTCCTCTTTTCTTTCATGGTACAGCAATACAAATACAGAGATCTGACCGTCCGTGAGATAACCAATGTCATTTCCCAGTACAAAGACTTGAAGCCAGTAATGGATGCTTATGGTAAATTAAATGATACTAATTTCCACTGTTTGACCCTTTGATCACAGTTATGTCTTTTATATAATTGTTTACACTGTATCAAAATTGTTTTAGTTGTTAACGGGCACTCATCTTGTGTTTCAGTGTTTAATGATGGCTCCACAAGAGACCTCATGAGTTTAACAGGAACAGTCCCAGTGAGCTACAGAGGTGAAGAATGTTTTTCTTATTTTCTAAATAACACTTTCTGTATAAAACCATATTGCAACATGTTCCTTTCATTGCTCCATCTTCCCTTTTGCTCTCTCACTTGTCTGCTTGCACTACCATGCTCTATTTATCTTGTACTGTTTTGGCCCAAATTGTCAAATACGTACTTGTGTCAATTCAAGGGATATATAGAGAGAAGTGGTTTGATCCAAGACACACACAATTCTAGAACGAGCATGTGCTTACAAAAAATTGAGTCTTGTATTGTGCTTGACTAACCAGTTTTCTAATATGTCATTTCTTATGACAGAAAGTAATTTATCAAGCATTAAAGGGATACTTCACCTAAAATTGATAAATCGCCAATTTTCTACTCACCGTCATGCCAAGGAAGGGTTTTCAGAGTTATCAAAACGCTTTTGGAGTTCCAGGGGGGGTCCGGCTGGCAACAGATTTTCATATAATGGGGGCGGATAGTGCTCACTTTTGAATTGTCCAAAACACACATTATGAAACATCCAAATACCTCCATACTGGTCGTCAAGTGTCCTGAAGCCGCAACGAGAAAAAGTTGTTCGGAAAAAATATTTTTAGCCTTGTTGTAGTAGCTCCCAGTGGCTCTGTTGATGTTTGTGTGCATGCGCGAGATTTGCTGCGAGATGTTCTTCCGTGTTTACATCATATATCCAACAACTACGAACGAACATCTCGCAACAATTCTCGCGCATGCACACAACACTTGGGTCAGTACGGACAACAGTATGGAGGTATTTGAATGTTTCATAGTGTGTGTTTTGGACGATTCAAAAGTGAGCACAATCCGCCACCACTACATGAAAATCCGTTGCCAGCCGGACGCCCCGTGGAACTCCAAAAGCGTTTTGATAACTCCGAAAGTTCTCCAAACCCTTCCTTGGCATGATGGTGAGTAGAAAATTGGTGAATTATTGATTTTGGGGGAAGTATCCCTTTAAGGGCAGAGAAAGAGCATATTGAAACTTAACTGCCACATTTTAACTCTGTGTGTTTGTATCCATTAGGCAATGTCTACAACATCCCAGTGTGTCTGTGGCTGCTCGACACATATCCCTACAACCCTCCTATATGTTTTGTCAAACCTACCAGTGCGATGATGATCAAAACTGGCAAGCACATCGATGCCAATGGCAAGATCTACCTGCCTTATTTACATGAGTGGAAGCATGTAAGTGTGAGGTTATCAGTCAGTATTTTTACCCACAGTTTTGACAGTATATGAAATGTATAAAATAATATTTATAAGAAGCACAAATATTGTTTAAGACATTTTGAGGTGTGACTACAGCGGTGACATTTTTGAAATAGTAGATGCTCTACCAAAGTGTAAGAGGAACATTTTGCATATATTTAGCATTTTTAGTCATCAGCACAAAAAGGGGAAGTCACAAGGGCCAAAAATGTAGCTGAAGCTCTAAGGAATATTTAACCTGTAACTTTCCTTTTGATAATCAGAGGGGCAGTCGTATGGTTAATAATTACATCCACTGTGTATTTTACAGCCTCAGTCAGACCTGTATGGCCTGATTCAGGTGATGATTGTGGTGTTTGGAGAGGAGCCTCCTGTGTTTTCACGTCCAACTACACAAGCTCCCTACCAAGCCTTCCAAGCAGCTGGACCCCCAAACCGTGAGTGACAACAAATTTTTGTCATAAACGAAGCAATCTAGGTATTTTAAGTGTTGTCCACATTGAATCACAGATTGTTTTCATACAAAGTCATATATTACCTATAGAGCTATTTATGTTATATATTTATACGCATTTACGTATTGGGCACTGCTCAGTGTACTGTAAGGTGTTAGTAATATGTCTTAGACCCCATTTATGGATATAAGAAACGCCTCTATGCATTTATTTTCTTCAGCACCAGATGGAGCTCACAGCACATCACTGACACTGACAGTAAATGTGTTCTAGTGAGAGAGATGAATAATATTTTGACCTGTATGTCCTTTGATCTGAATGTTTCACTATCTATGTCTTCCTTAGCTTCCTACATGCCTGGCATGCCTGCGGTGTCACCGTACGGCCCAAATCCTAATCCAGGGTAAGATGTTTGCCAAGTAGTTACCTACAGCTAACATGTGTACTGTATGTCCCAAAACACCTGTCCTGGCTCTGTTTGTCACATATAAAAACTAAAAACACTGAAACTGACTTTGGTTTGAAAGCATCAGTTATGTATTGATAATATAACTATTTGCAGAGGCTACCCAGGATACCAGTACCCAGGAGGCAACTCTTATCCTGCAACTGCAGGCACTACACATTACCCAACCCAGACTCCAGTCTCTACAGTTGGTATGTATGACATTTAGTATCTGAGGTGGTTTATTTCAGTTTTATATCAGGGATGCACTAGAAATTTTAAATCTGCACTGGATTGAAAAAAAAAAAAAAAATTATTGCGTGAATTTCTCCACAAATGTATTCCACACGTAAATGTATAAAATGATATTTGGCTTATTGAAATATTACATTACAGTGATTCAATTACATAAGAAGGCAAAGATTAATTCACTCCAGACAAAACAATGCCTTTTCGTCTTTCCATGGTCTTGATTTAACCCTCAATGAAGACACTTGACCTTCTGACTCAAACTCTCTCACCCTCTGTGTGACTTCAGTGGCTCGCTGAGCCATCACCAAAAGGTCGTTTCTGTAACTAGAGTGGGGAGGTTTAAAGGCCAAAGGGTAGGATGGGCCTGAAGGGGAAAAAACAGTCTCCTCCAGCTCCCACACCCTATACCTTTAGAAGCACAGAGCGCTATGTTTAGGATAGGAACAGAAACTCCACACAAAGACAGACCCATGATCATAGGACCCATCTGCTGCTCCAACATCAGTTAGCACCAGTGAAATGCTGGTCACTGACCAGCAGGCAGGAGGAGTGTAAGCCGTCTCCTATTTTTAGAGAAGAAATGGCTTTGCCTGTAGACTACTCAGATCTCAAGGCTGATCAACTCTGACATTTGTAGTGCTGACTCCAGACTGCACATGAGGTGGTCTTGACTCTGAAGACATTTGTCATGGTATTTTCAATTGCATAACCTGGGATTTGTCAGAATTTAAAGCTAAAATAAAATATTATGAACACTATGATTTTGTAGAGCTCTAACAACACTCATCATGGATAACATTCAATCTATAACCTAAATGAATGAGCATCTAATCTCAGTTAATTACAGATGGGCGATAAAATGAAGATGGAGCCCAAGTTAATACTGGGAGAAACATAATGGAGGCAGATGAATACAGACCACAAGGGGTCACTAAGTGGTTGCAGTGGGGAAATGATGAGTCTTATGCTGTGTCATTCAAAATTACCATATCTCAAAGGAAGCTTGATATTTTTGCAAAATTTTGGAGCACTATTTTTAACATACCCGCTCTAGCCATTTCAAACCATCAAATGAGTTAGTAATGTAGTGTTGTTGAGGTTTGTGAAAGGCATTTTACAAAGATGCGTGTTAGTTTTCCTTGAATTTCATATCCATACATACCTTGGTCATGTGGCTCAGTGCTGTGCTTTGACTTGGTTCTGGACTTGTGTCACTGCAAAATGTTATCTTTTTCAGTTTTGCCTAATTTCATATTGTCAATGCTTGACAGAGATGCCTGTGCCAAACATAACAATTTCACACCTAACAACTGTCATTCTCACTTTTTTACCTCTTTGTCTAAAGGTCAGAGCCGAGATGGCACCATTGGTGAGGACACCATCCGCGCATCTCTGATTTCCGCAGTAAGTGACAAGCTTCGCTGGAGGATGAAGGAGGAGATGGACAGAGCTCAGGCTGAGCTTGATGCCCTGAAGCGAACAGAGGAAGACCTGAAGAAGGGACATCAGAAACTGGAGGAGATGGTCTCAAGACTGGACCAGGAAGTGGTGAGATGTCTCTTTCAAAGTGTTGAATCTCTGTTTATCAGCATGTTTTTAATGAGAACCAAATTAAACAATGATTCTATGCTTTCTGCAAGACTGAGGTCGACAGAAACATTGAGCTGCTGAAGAGAAAGGACGAGGAGCTGAGTGAGGCCTTGGAGAAGATGGAGAACCAATCGGAGAACAATGACATTGATGATGTCATTGTGCCCACGGCCCCGCTGTACAAACAGATCCTGAACCTGTATGCAGAGGAGAATGCAATTGAGGACACCATCTTCTACCTGGGAGAGGCCCTGCGTAGGGGCGTTATAGATCTGGAAGTTTTCCTCAAGGTGACCAGTTCAGCACCAGCAAATCACACGAGAAAACAGGGGAAACACGTGATAGCCGTCTTCTTTTGAACTGACTCTTACTTTCTTTTTGTTACAGCATGTACGCCTCCTGTCCAGGAAGCAGTTCCAGCTTCGTGCCCTCATGCAGAAAGCCCGTAAGACTGCCGGCCTCAGTGACCTCTACTGACCCACACTGACTACCTGGAAGCTTCTATATTTCCTTCCTCTCTTCCTCTCCCTTCTTTCTCCATTTCTGTCTTTCCCTATGAAATCTGAAGAGCAACACTTATGAAGAATTGGGCTTTCTTGTTTTAGCACAGTGACATTTGAAACTGTGTCGCCACAGTTGTTGTTGTGTGACAATATTTGTATTATGATCTGACCAAATACATTTTTGAAATCATTATGCATTAACAGTCGTGACCCACACCTTACTCTTGTGCCCCAATATATCCAAGAAAACCAGTCACTTTGCTGTGAACCACGCACTGTGGCTGACATGAAATCCTGCAACCTGTACGACACATACCATATTGGTAAAAGTGAGGAACAAGCCTATTTTGTGCGTAGGGTATGTGACATTTGCCCTAAGTGTTTGTGGTGCAGCGGGATGTCGTGCAGCGAGTTAGGGTGTCAACCTGTGCTTGCTGCACTGCGGGGTAGCCAACGTGTTCTGCTAACAATACCATTGCCAGACAAAGTCATTTGTCTAGTAAGCACAAATTGTTAGGGGCTAGTAAAGAGGGGCTTTGTAGAGAACCCTGCATGTCCATACTCCTCATAATGAAAAGGTTAGGCTATGATATAAATACCCTAGGCAACCTTTCAGGAAGGAAGGACAGGGGTTCAGCCTCAGGATTTAATGCTGTAAGAGGTCTGGGTCATGTTAAGTAGCGATGGAGTCAAATGGATCGATTTTCCTACAGTAGAAGGGATAGTCGACGACCTGAACTGTGCATCTTCTCTGTCTTGTTGGGATCTGTCAAATGAGCTGAACTTTGAGTCCCCATCCACTTGCTCTCACTATTGTAAGTTGTTTCCCCTGATCTGTGTGTATCTCCTTCAGATGGTGTGAGTGAGGTTCTCTCTCTGTGTGTCAGCTGCTCAGGTTTACCCTCCAGTCTGACTGCGCTAACCAGTCAATCATGTACAGTGGTCTCTTCGCTCTGTACACGGTCTCAAATTTAGGTGGGCAGTCTTGACATACGTATTTCTATAAGGTATTACAAAAGAAAATCTGTATCTTGGTTTATGTTTCTTTTTTCTTTGTGTTGTCCACTCATTCTCAGCTCTGCTGTGAAGTTTAGGTTTTCAGTAAAAAGTTGTGAATAAAGCCAGAGCGTTGGAGGGTACAAAAAAAAATAAAGAACTATTGTACTAATCAAAAAGTTAACTTATGTAAAGTTTGCAAAACATGTCTCATTTAAATTAGCCTTTTACTAAATGCACTTTGAATTGTATGATAGAATATCTGCTGTTATTTTTTTTTCTTGTTTCCAATTCAACCACCTGTTCTTTTATATCTGTAGATTTATGTAAATCAGTACAAATAAAAGAAATCTGATTTAATGGTTCATCTCTGTGAGATCTTTTTTTGTTGATGTGTTGTTGATGCTATTTTCAGCAGGCGCAGTGGTATGTAGTTAATGTCCTAGTTTTGGTTTCCTACATAAAAACCTCTTAATCTGCCTCATGCTGATCCGTACATGAGCAGTGAGAACAGATGAGACTAACCCTAAACCTTCCCCTTTGAACGTGTTGACTATCTTTTTCCTGGGTGGAGGAGGAAACACAGAAAAGGAACAAAGAGACACACTTGTATCAGTATCCTGGCAGATTTATTTGATATTACAGCAAATAAAAATCAATACCCACCTGCCAGGACAGGCAGAGTTCCTCAGTGAGTCAGTGAGGGATTGTCCCTATCTATTGTAACATTGATACATAAATAGATCTTGACAGTATTAATAGTGATAAATAATATCATCATTTTCTCTTTTGATATCCTTATTTCCAGAGTCAGGTGGAGAAAAATAAATACAAAACCCTTTGAGGGTAATTAGGGTGCGCAAACACCTTCTTCAGGATTGTTACATTCAGTTATGATTCATAACCTGACCCATGGTCATCATCATAGCCGACTGTTTCCCATTGGCTCTCTGTTATCTCTTTGCTGAGTTCAACTATGGCAAGTCACCCTGTTGGCAACACCTTTAATTCTCTGAGATGTAACCGTTCTTGACAGCAGCTGTCTCTGAAATTGGTTTTTCTGTCAGTGCACTTGTGGTTAGGTTTGTTCGAGAAGGCTTCAATGCCACCCAGAAGATGCAGCATTGCTTTTTTTTTTTTATCTCAAGTGATAAGGTACTTTGGTATCACAGGATGTTGGCCCTGTGATAGATATATTTATAACTGTGTTGTTATGACTCTGGGTGGTTAGGAAGCCCTCCTCAGAGAATGGAATGTCTCCATTATACTCCAAATAAAAAAAATAAACAGAGGTTACCAAGTGGGAAAGACCAACTGGTTACAATCACAGAATACACTGGATACATACAACTACAAACACGGAGTGTACGGAAGAAACAGTAACAGTATACAGTAGGAGTACGTTCAAAATGCATAGGCTTTACACCTGACGACAGACAGACAGACAGGAACCTCCTCTCTCCAACAGGCTGAGATCAAAGGCTAAGATACAGTATGAGACGTATTTCCAGAAATTCAGTCATGACAGGGAGGGAGGAAGGCAGGAGAGGGACTGGCAAAGGACAATGACATCCGTGCACGAATATCTGATGGTAAAATCTAGCTTCCACTAGTTAAGCTACAAACACTTGGCCTTTTTTTTTTCTCTTTGTAGATATTCAAAGGTCTCATTCATCCGTTGCCACGAGGGACACAGGAGGTACAGTAGGTTGGGGTTGACCACGTGGTGTTCAGTGTGGATTGAAGACTTCAGAGGAAAGCTCTTCACAGGGTGAGCTCCTTCTGCACGCCCCACAGGGTCTCGGCGCTCTTGACCAGCTGCTTCTCCTCTTCGGGCTTCAGTGTCATGTGAATGACATCTGTCAGACCGCTGTTGCCCAGGACACAGGGGACACTCAGGAAGACCTCATCCTTCACTCCATGCATGCCCTAACAGATGAAAGGAAGAAGAAGACATAGGACAGAGTGAGCAGGCTGACTCAAGAAGACTCAATTCCAGTATCAACAGGATGATTATTGTCATCTAGGATTTCCCCCATCTTGTTCTCAGTTTCCTCACCTGGACCAGTGTGGACACTGGGTGCACTTTGTGCAGGTTCTTTGTGATGCTCTCGACCAGGTCAGCCACAGACATGCCGATGGCCCAGGAGGTGTAGCCCTTCAGCTTGATGACATCATAGGCTCTGCAGTGTACACAAATATATGAAAATAATGAGAACAGGTTCTCTCCTGGACTCAAGTGAAAGTCAAGCTGCTAGTTCACGTTGGCATTTAGGACTATGTTTTTCATTGTCCTCTAATATCCCTTATCCATCTTGTCATGCTGAGAATTTATCAGTTTAGCTGGGTGTTGGCTGATGCTGGTAAATTCAGAGCCTCTGCTGTGCTGCTGAGCTTGATGCATGCTGCAGAGAGTTGGCACATACAATCTGGTCTGCAATGAGTTATTTAAATGACCAACAACCACAGACTCAAATCCATGATATAAAGTGCAGTTTCGTAACTCACTGATACATTTGACAGAAGTGTCAACAATGTCTACTCAGAATAAAGCCTTTCCTCTGCTGGCTGAGTACACAGAGAGGGGTGCGCTTTGTCACCTCTTTTCCGTTGGGACATACTTTCTTTTATACCTGAATACCTTTGCCAATATCCAAGATAAATCACCTATTGTGTTGTACATGACTGTCCCTAAACACCTGAGCTGAGATAGGTCAGGCTGTCTCGCTGATAAGGCAATTATGATAAAATATCAAAGATTACAGAAACCAATGTTGCAATATTGAGTTAAGTACCATGGATAGATCACATTAATTATATTTGTTTGAGAGAAAAACCTTTCCGCAGTCTGGATTTAAGTTTTCCATTTATTTCATTAAGGCAGACCTGGGAGTCTTAGTGAGGCCATGAGCTCTACTGTATTATGTAACAGGGAGTAAACATGGCTATTATATTACCAAGTGCCGGGCTCTAGTGAAACCATAACACAGCGGTGCACTGTGTGCCTGTCTCTGCTTGCCTTTGGCTCATTTATCTGGTTGAATTCCTTCCTGGGGTTAGTCGGTTCTTACTATACTCAATTGTGCCTGCTGGGATTTTTAGTCTTAATAAGCAGCTGTGACTGTGGGGCATTAAACCCAAAAGATCTGTTTCAATAAACCATCATGTTTATCACTCCAAGGCTGGACAGATGGTGTCTATACCCATGGAGGAGTGTGAGACAAGGAAATGTGGAGTTTTTTTTTTCTTTTTCTATCTCATTGGTGTTATACTGAAATCTAAACCATACTCACCCATCAACCACCATCTTGTGAACACCCTTCCAGTTCTCAGTGTCACCCTCAGCTCCCATCTTGGGGTTGAGAGACTGCAGAGAAACTCCGGCAATGTTCACACCACTCCACACAGGCACTAAGAGAAACAGACACGTAATAGTAATCGGTTAGTTGATGTTGAATATGAAAATTGTATCAATAGTGACAGATATGTTGACATAAAACATACATGTGATCCGGCTAAAATCAAGATTTATTAAAGATTAAAGAGTAACTGCGAAGTACAGTAGGAGACTGGCTAACTTGAGATTTTATTTTTAGTCGCAGCTGCATACCACTGGAGTCTCCGTGCTCGCCGATGATCCAGCCGTGACAGCTTGAAGGGTGGAGGTGGAGCTTCTCTCCCATGATGTGGCGGAAACGGGCGGAGTCCAGGTTGGTGCCAGAGCCGATGACGCGGTGACGGGGGAAACCACTCAGCTTCCAGGCCACGTAGGTCAGGATGTCCACTGAGAGTGTGAAGAACAACAGGAGAAATGATCAGTTATTGATCTGGACCTATATCTACAAGTCTAAGGCCCACACCTTTCTTTTATCACACTCCCATCCTCCCTCCCTGCCTCCCTCTTAGCCTCACCTGGGTTGGAGACCACCAACAGGATTGCGTTGGGGCTGTACTTGACGATGTTGGGGATGATGAACTTGAAGATGTTGACGTTGCGCTGCACCAGGTTCAGACGGCTCTCACCCTCCTGCTGGCGGGCACCGGCGGTCACGACCACCACCCTGGAATTAGCTGTCACACTGTAGTCTGGTGAGAAAAAAAAAAAAAATCATCATCATTTCATTACAGATCACTCAACATCCAACAAATTCATCAGTAGTCAAAGGTTTTCATCTTTACTTTTGTATTCTTTTTTTTTTTACCTTTATCACCGACAATCTTGTGTGTCTTCAGGAAGAGAGATCCGTGCTGCAGGTCCATGACCTCACCCTTCAGCTTGTCCTCCATCACATCAACCAGAGCCAGCTCATCGCACAAGTCCTGATGATATACAGTACACACAGTAAGTCCCTCTGACAGCTCAACGCACCTCAACAGTGTATATCTTACAACAAATCTATTATGCTACAGTGAAGCTTACTGTAAGTGCCTGACCTGTAGGTTATGCCCAGCTAACAATATGGAGATAAAAGCTAAGAATGACACTATTCACCTCTGCCTAGACTTGGTAGCAGTATTAATAGTTTTAAAGACCCACAACCTGGTTTCTCTTGGCCTCTATTGTTCCTCATCTGACACTGATCAAGCTAAACTATTGTTAGTGGGACAGGATGGTAGAAGGGAAGTTCCTGTTTTGAAACCATTTTGCATATTTCATATTAATAATGCTAATGCTGTGGTCATGGCTCCTCATGCCAGCCCAGCAGTTCACTTTTGTTTCTTGTAGCTTGTAATACATCTGCACTTCACTTTTATTCAGTAATACAAACACATCATCACCCAACTTTTTCCATTCATTTCAATCACACCTCCTCTTTCTCTCTTTGCGTCTCACCTTGAGCAGGATGCTGACGGCGGAGGCCATGCCCACCATGCCGACGCCCACCACGGTGACCTTGTTCCTGGTGCCAATAGGCTCCTCCTTCATCACATGGGTGATCAGCTTCTCCTTGGTGGTCATCTGAAGAGAGTGAGAGGTATGACACCATAAGTGACATTAAAGACATATGGAGTAAAGAATGTGGGAGAAAGAGGGGAAAGAGGGAAGATAAGATTTAAAAGAAGAGGTAGGATGTAGTAAGAAAGGAGAGTGAGAGTGGAAAGAGTGAGGCAGTAAAGCAGACCTGTATAACGCATGTGGCACCTCCTGCCAAGCCCTCACAAGGGCGTACGTGACTGCTTTGTCATCCCACAATGAGTCAAGCGTGGCTTTCCCTTGAATTTCATCATCGTTACAGAAGTGAGAGCGTGCTCTTTTCATAACCCCCAAAAACACAATTTTGATCAACCACAAGTTCCAGTTTCTTTCTCAATAATCTACCACCCTCTCCCATTTTTACTTCCTCAAGTGGTTCAGGGACTGTACTTGCTTGTACAGTGCCTCTTTAATTCTCCATGGCAACTAGAGCCTGAGAAAGCACCGTAGCCTGTCTTCCCGCAGCACAGACCAGCCCCGGCTGACGTCACACTCTAGTATTTATGTTTCCTGTTTGAGGCTGGTAAGGCTGGGCCCTCTCCCTCTCGCTTTGCAGGCGTTTACATCACCAGCATGACTGTGTAGTGGAGTGAAGCACGTAGTAGAGTACCTGACAGGATTACCTTCCTTGAGAGGATATTTAAAACCTCTCCATGGCGAGTTTGCACACAATAGTAAGATATTGTAAGTGGGACAGTCATACCGAGCATCCCTTTATCCAATTATCTGTCGCTCAGGCAGGAGCTAGAAGCTTATGGCACAGCAGAACCTGACCCAGAGGTGTTGGCTCAGTTTGCTCTTCATCACAAGGCAACCCCTTTGTCAGCTCGCAGTAAAAGATTGCTGGTCAGTGCTCTCGTCTCAATATAAGCTGCACAAACCAGCCAAGTGACTTCCTTAGTAGCTTGACTGAATGAGGATTACAAGATGGATTATTAGTAGCTAAAGGGACTTAATGCGATATGGTTGGAGAAAGAGAGAGAGATGGATGTTTAACGTCAAGCCTTGGATTATATAAATAAGAAGCTGTTTCACACAATTGAGCCACTAAGACGGCTTTGTGCATGTGTGTGTATTATCACACTTTCCACCGCATCATGACATTTACTTCATTTGATCACCAGGAGGTCAGCAAAGGTTTACTGAGCTCGGACAGGGTGTCAGGTTATCACGGCCTGGCTTTTAGTATCTGGTCTTTCGCCTTGCTATTTTGCAGGTGACTGTGAACACTCCACTGAGTTTCACACTCCCAATCCAAAACTCTGTATTTCTACCTGTAGTGGAAAATTCACCAGCAGGAAAAACTAGTCTTTCTCTGCACGGTGCATTCATACCATGTTATCAGACAATCACCTGCAGCTGCCAACATACTACAACCGTGGGTTCATTCACAACTCTGTGCCAAGAATAGCATTAGACTGATTAAACCAGAACGTGTAACCAATGCAAAGTAACAGTAGACAGCTAGGCCCTAAAGTGATGTCTGCCAAAGCACGGAAACATTAGTGATTCTATATCTGCAGCATCAACATTACTCTCACTGACACATGTTCTCCAGTGATGTGATATCAGTGCATTTCCTGGGCCAGGTTCAGCACTGCTGTCTGGAAGATGGTCGCCACTAGCAGCAGAGGGCACTTGTGTAATACTGCGTATATTACATCAACAAAATGCTCTGATGCAATGAGAGGAAACTGATTAAAACCACCTCCCTCTTTGGTGCTGTAACATATATCTATTATAGAGGATATCTATTATATTTCTTTTGAATCATGCATTTTGAACGTGATCGTGTTATAATTTCCTGTTGGCACATCATGCATGTCCATAATTTATAAGTTAGCCTTCCATTCATTTCAGTGACATGAGCGTCACTGCAACAAGTGGGAAACGCACATCCTGTTGCTTCCTCACTTAAAACTTCCCGTTATCGCACCGATTCGACGTGCTTATGTAAATCGTGACCTGTCACTATCGTTGTTGACTTCTATAGCCTACATCGGCACACCCCTCCTCGTGTCATCTTAAAATGCGCATCTGTTTTAATCAATGAAACACGCACGCGAGACACTGGCATTTCCGGGATAAGCCTGAAGTGTAGCCTATACCTCCTAAACGGACAACACGCTATGCTGCCTTAATGTTTCAGTGTGATGCCTTTCACTTACCTTGAGTCTTTAGTTAAAAGGGTGAAAAACCCGAGCTGGAATGTGATCTCCTCCTGAGTGCAGCTTTTCCGCAGAAGTGGTGCTGTGGAGGCGGCGACTCTCCGTATTTAAAGACAGCCTCCTCCGTGGACGTTACGTGCACATGCTAATGAGGGTGGGTCTTTGGCTGCTGCCGAGATGTGTCTCATGTCACGTCCTAGGGCCTAGGCCGGATGCTGCAGTGAGTCGATGCACATCATCCGTTTAGCCGCCTCGTTTTATAATAAGTGGAGATACTTTGTAGCGATATAAACACTAGACGCGACAATGGTTTTGAGAACCATGATGTCCCGCGGTCTGTGTCACATCAATATTCACACTCTAACTTTCATATTTTAAAAGTGAGGAAGACTGATACATTGTGTTATAGTGATGATGCAATGTGATGGTTGTAGAAAAATTCATTCATTCATTTTTTTTTTTTTTTTACTATTAGAAGTGATAAAAGCAGCATGATCATTCGTTTATTTCCATTTTTCCAAATATAGTGACAGTGAACATGCAAACATTTAGTACAATCCATCTTCTAAGTGTCAGGATACATTAGAGGTCTATAGGATCTGAATAATCCACGTGTTGATGGGAATTCCTGGCATGTGAGTCTTTCACACCATGACTCATACTGAAGATGCAGTTTGAACTAAAGCTTTTAAATGTGTCTTAATGTCATCAATTAGTTTAGAGGAGCAGTTATATACATACATATATATATATAGCTATTGAAAATAATATCTACAGTGATCAATAAGGCTGTTTGTCTAAAGTCAATGTGAAGGAGGTGAATGGTCACCAGAAGAATATGTGTTTGGAAGAGCAGCAGGTTTAACGCCACCTGCTGTCTCATGTAGGTAATTGCAACGTGGTTAAGTAATGACTCAACCCTCTGCAGTGAAGCAGGTCATGTGTGTTTTCTATCAGGGGAATTTTCTCGTTGTGATGGAGCTGAATCACTTAACGAAGGACAAAGAAGTTGCATGATAGTTGCAACATAGCATTTCTATTTCTTTCATTGTTCTCTATCTTACTCTGGGAACAAACGTGCTCTCAGACTTATTCACTTCCAGATACACTTCTTCTATTCTCATATTTTCCATTGGTGTGTGTGTGTGTTTAGACTGGATTTTTTGTATCTGTATCTTATATCATGATTCACAGGAATCTATATCCGAAAAATGAACGACAGGCCAGAGGCAATATATTTAAAATGACTTTACTTTTTTACTGTGTTTTGATGATGAGATGTTGAAACACATTTTAATTTCGCTATAATGTTCTTATTTGTAAATCCATTTACATTGTAGCTTGTCTGTACAGTAATTGCATGATTAGTTTTTGAGGTGTAGTGTAGAGACAACCTACAGTTTCAAACGTAGTTCTTAAAGGTCAGTATAATGTTTCATCTCCTGTTTTGAGTTTAAATACACACACTACACATCTTTCTTTGCTTTGTTCATGGTCACAGGCATATCAGATTACAGCCACTGAAAACCATTACTTGTGTTGTCCTGGTCAGCCAGTTGATGTAGCCTACACAATTTTTTTGTGATTGTCCAAACCAATGGTAACATGATATTTCCTTTGATGAAGTCCAAAAGACCAGATACCAATGTTATTCCATAACCTGGAAATAAAAGTATCTAAAGAACTAAGCTCTCTTCCAACAAGGAGTTGGATGATAGATCTACTAGTACTACTTACTTTCAAAAGAATTGGATGGTTAACCTAAAGGAAACAGCTACAGTTTAAGTGCCGAGTGCTTTGCCACATGGTTCCAGCAGATGTGTCCACAGCTCGCACATGACGCACCACCCGCTTACTCACAGTAGTTTAGTGGTATATTTAATGAATCACTGCTCTGAGAAATCTTTTTATTCCATGTCTGCTTTACTGCTGCTGTAGCATGCAGTATTTTTTATAAGGTGGTTCATGTTAGGGGAACATTCATGGGGTCAGGACGTTAATACTGTCACTCTCTCTGTTAGGTTTGATGGGGACAAAGCCTATATATGAAATGTCAGCAATTAACAAAAAACAGTCAGTCAGATGTGAGTTGGATGACTGAACTGTGTGGGCCATTTTTGTGCATGTCAAAGAGATATCAGTCTGACCATAATCAAATTGTGATTGATTCCCCCAGTGGGTTTGGAAAATGTATTGCATTGGTTTAATATTATATGAACTTTTTCTTTCTTTCTTTTCTCAAACTACAAAGCTTCCCCTTTTAGCCTCCTGTTTATTATTATATTATATATATATACAGTATATATATATATATTATATTATTATCTTTATTATCTGGACAGTTATTGCGAACCAGTGGCTTGATACCTGCAGCTCACCAGTAGGAGGTGCTATCATAAAGCCAATAGAACAACCTTCAGGCTCTTTTCTTTACCGACTACATTGCAAGGACATGGACTTGAATCCTAATTTAGTTTCTACCTGAATAACATAAAGTATCACCTGGTAGCGATGGCGATCAGTGCATCACTCACACTACAGGTCATAATAAAATCACAAAGAAGAATCTTATTATAATATTTCCATTTATCTTCAACTTTGATCACAGTAGGCCTGGATTCAGGCATGGATTCAGTTATAAATGTATAATTATGCGATCGATTCAAATGGAAGTTTTTTTCTTTTTAAGTCATAGAATATTTATCATATTTAAAAATTAATGTTCAATTAATCAATGAGATGCGTATGTGCAGTGTTAAAATCACCTGCTGACCTAAGGTTCACAGTGGTTTTTGCTCTGGTGGATCCCCAGGGCTTCTATCAGGTTATCTTGGAGGATTAAAGCAGATGAAAAATGGTCCCTTAGAATAAAAGCCACAATTTTAAAGTAGATAGAAATCTATCGTTTTCTAAACAATATACCGTACTGTGTAATCAAAGGTAGATTATCCACTCACAACCTGAGGCTCATGCTCCTCAAATGGCAGTCCCAGCTCTTCAGTTTAAACAAGATCTATCACACGGGCTCTGTCTAGAAAAGTAATGAAAACTTCAGCGTCTCTGTGTGCGACTATATGCGGCAGTACAAAACACTGTTGGAAACAGATGAAGTTCCATTAGATGTGTGTGAAATGAAATCATCTCCCGTCGTTTAATGTCCTCAGTTTGCCTACAGCGATGTACTCCAAACTTTCCCGGCAACTTCTGCTCGTCCTTGCTACAGAATTACTCGTCTTTGTCCCCACATCTTCCACCACCGCTTTGAATTGTCTCTAGAGTGTGTGCCAATTCAATCACCACTCACGCCCTCCCCCTCCGTCCCCCAGTAGAATCAAGAAACACTAGTTTGTCATGTTAGCTTCGCTTCTCACACCACAGGGTCATTTGCCAACATGCTGTTATTGCACAGGGCATTGGGACCGAGGTGTATCTGCTGTGGGCGATATCCTACCTGTCTCGTAATGGAGAGGAATCTAATCGCCTCGCCACAGCCTCCTCCTTCTGCAGCTTCTGTTTAGAAATAGAACTGAGGCCGAGGAACAAGGCCACATCAATCATAGTGGGATTCTCCAGGGGGAGAGATCACTCTCACAACTCTGTCAGAACAACATCCAGCTCACTGATGTTACCTTAATTTACCTCGGCACGACACATCCTCAACCACAAACATTTAAACCCAGAATCTTGTGCTAATTTGTCCTTCCCTGTCTTTCAACATCAATCAGAAAATCTCTATTCCTATTTCCCTTTCATCCCACCCACACTCACCTCCCCTTCCCACCACCCCACCTTCTTCTTCCTTCCCCGCTCAAAGCCCTCCTTCTCCTTCCTTTTCTTTGCTTCCAGTTTCGCTCCATGCACACCTTCTGCCTACAATTGATAACATCCCTGATGGAGCTCCTTTATTAGCCACCCACAGGCAGATTAACTAGAGCAATAATACACCAATCAACGGCAATTATGCCCTGATAAGCCCAGGGAGAGCTCTGCTGGATGCGGGGGAAAGGGATGTGGCAGTTGCAGACTGATTTTAGTGCAGGATTAAAGGTTGTGTGTCTGTGCATACATGAACATGTGTTATACGTGTATATTCGATTGGGTCTACTTTGTTTTTCCGCCCGCAGTCTTAATCTCTTCATAGGTTATATTATTCTAATCAGATGTGAGATCAGTCCCAGTCCCCTGGTTCTTATCAGGTGCTAACTGAAGCTATGATCAGGCAGCGCTGTATCCTCCAGCATGAGCGCAGCAAACCAGCTAAATAAATAGAGGTTTTTGAATCCATATGGTGCATCATTTCTCTCTGAGTGTACTGTAATGGTTGAAGATTATTATCCCGTCATTACAGCATATTAAAACACTTCAGTTACAATGTTGGCACTTGTTAGTTTTTGGATTTCACTGCTGAAACAGCAGCCTGGCATTGTTATGAAGCCGCTAAATGATGATGAAAACAAGTAGAAGGGCAGAGTTTCCTGCCTGTAGGCATTAATACACCAGCCAAGTCTGATTTGAAGAACAGCTGTGTGGATTTGCCCCCCCCCGCTTTTTGCACACACATTCACATGCATTTGAATACATGCACCCACATGTACGCACATATAGGAACACACACGCACACACACAAGCAGGAGTGTTTTTCTTAAATAGCAGACCAAAGCCCCTGGAAGCTGTTTACTGCTGTGCAACTGGGAAGCCGACCGATCTTTCAGGTCCAGATTTTGCTTTATACCAGCAAACTTGCCAAACTGTGTGTGTGTGTGTTTGTGTGCATGTGTGTGTGTGGATGCATCAGATTAGTCTCTCTTACTGACTTGAGAAACAATGATCCTATCCAAATAAATCAAGGTAGATGACTGATTATACCTACTGTGTATTTCATTTGGCTCTTTCAGGTTTCAAACACAGCGCAGCAGATTTAAATTAATTCTTGCAATTTCAGCATCAAAATGTTGCCGTGTAATTTTGTGTGTGTAAGCAGCGCCTATGTACCCTTCTTTCACCTTAGTTTCCCTGAACATGCATGTCTCCTCCAACCTTGTGGTATCTCAGCCAAGTGACCTCCGTCAGTTAATCCTGGAGCACAAAATGAGACAGACATTTACCATTTCTTGGAGCATGAAATTAAATACATTTCCTTTGGCGATCCCACTTCTAATTATCTCTGAGGATTTATGACGGTGTCACTGTTATTTGTTTGAGGACAGAGTTTACACGTGTGTTGTGGACTGCGGCAGGTGGCCTCACATTCTTTTACATGTCAAGGGAGAAGCTCCGCAAAGCCTCCGTCTCCCAGTCCAGTGACCTTAACACCTGTGAGTGATATAAGAGGGGAGATGTGTGTGTGTGTGTGTGTGTGTGTGTGCGTGCATGAAGGGGTAAGGTTAATTGAAGTTGTTAGAGTGAAAATGATTCCCTCAGGGGGACAAAGCAGGTGGAGGCGATGGGTGGGTTCAGCAGTGGTTGACGGGGAGAGAAAGAGAGAGAGAGAGAGCAGGAGAGTGGGATGAGATGGAGGGGGTAAAAGAGAAGATGGGTGGGGGTCAAAGGGATTGCTCCTCGCCCCCAACGCTCAGAGGCAGTGATACATGAGGACAGAGAAATGAAATGATTCATCTAAAGGTCAGGTGTGTCCGTCCCTCCCGCCATTCGACCCCTCACCCATTGCTGTGTGTTTTTTCCCCCCTTATCATCCTCTTGTCCCTCTCTGTGTTATTTTCCCTCAGCTAAATGTGAACAAATTGACTCTTTTTTCACAGTATGTCCTATTAATTTACACCATAACCTTTACTAAACCAATCTGTGCGCCCTTCTCCTCCTGTCCCTGTCTCGCGCGCGCATCCCTCTCTATCTGCCGTCCTGTCTGTCTGTCCCCCCCTCCTGTGGCCTTTCGCCTCTCTTCCCATACTAGCCTTCATTTCACAGATGACAGGTTGGCTGACTGTAATCCAACAGATGCTGGGGCGGGGAGGCCTGACCAACTGTTTTAACTCCAATCAGCTTTTATTGCTCTCCGGAGGAACTCCACAACCCCCTCCCCCCCTTCCCTCCCCCCTGCCAGCCTGACATTTCAGAGTGTGGGGGGAGAGAATAGGACATATATGTGTGTATATGTATCTGTGTGTACACATATGTGACTGTGTGTGTGTCGATTAACGCAGGGGGCTGATGGAGAAAAAAAGGGTGACAGTCATTACCTCCTGTGCCCGGTGTGGGGCCAAACCACTGGCTTCAATCAACGCAGACGTGTGTGTTTGTGCATGCGTGTGTGTGTGTGTGTGTGTATGAGGGTGGGCGTGTGACTGAGAGAGAGAGAGGGTCCGGCATCAGCAGGGATGGAGATGTCGCTGGTAATGCATCTGCCACTGTTGGTCGCTCCCGACAACCTGAGCCACTCCTGCATCGCCCGCGTCTGTCGCCTCCGTCTTCCTCTCCATCCATCTCTCTCTCGCTCTGCACCCCACCTCCAATCCTCCATCCTCATCCTCCCTCCCTCTGAGACAAAGACAAAAGCCACTGCAAATTCCTACCGTGTGACTTTGAAGCTGTTAATCAAACAAGACGATGCTACGTTGCTGTCTGTGTCATCTACGCGGCCTCACCTCTAAACGGCTGCACCTCTGTAGTGTCCCTAAATGTCCCTGTGCAAATAGCTATTATCAGAAGCCTTGCATGTTTAGCCCATTACCTGGAGTAGCAGCAGTGCTGTTTATTGAATTGTTACTCGAGCTACTTGAGGATCTTTCAAGAGACTTCTTGTCTTGTTTCCTCTACATTATGCAGGTAATTTTATACTATTATCATACTACTCCTGTGACAACTAATGCAATTATTGTAACTGAATGGCTATGACAAAGGTATAGGGAGAGGTAATTTAGTTGTGATCTGTGGTTGGATTCAATTTAACCTCATTTGTGGAATGTAAAGGGGAAACCTCATAGTTTATGAAGAATTAATAAGAATAAAGTGTCCAATTTCTACTATAATCTCTGACACACAAAGGTTTTCAATTGGTTGTTCTGCCGTCAGACTGTCAGCACATCTACAGACCCTGGATTCGTTCAGTTCAGCAGCACAAAAGCAGACATTCAGAAATCATTCAGTCACTTGATAAAAGTGGACCTGTATTTATTTGATGATCAGCGAGGTTTTTAGTGCTCTCCGCAGATCTGTGGGCCACGTGAACTCTGCAGGCTATTAAAGCCAGGGAACGCCATAGAATCACTTCTATTATACTGCCGCTGCCACAAAGAGGTCATGTGACCTTGTCTGCAGTGGTGTTGTTTAACAGCACCTTGACATTATATGAGCATTCTTTAAACACGAGACATCCTTTCTTACATGCCCATGTCCATGTTCGTGGTCATATCAGTACTTTCTCACAGGCTAAAATGACAGGACAGACTCACTAAATGGATGTTATAGCCTGCTATATGACTAATGACAAGGGTACTGTACAGTATATCTAGGGCTGTGTGCTCACATCATTGACATTTTCTCCTTTTTAAACATTGCCTGAGTTGTATTTTCCCTTGTATCGCTGCCATGAGGTTCAGTGATTCTGGGTAGAGATGCTGAGTTTGAATGTGACGGCTTCATCAGCCAGTTGCAGAAATACACACCTCAATAATTTTTTTACACACTTTATGAGTCTATTTTAGTATGAGCTGATTAAACATACAGTTTAATCAGCTCATACGTGACTTGTTCCAGCACCAGATGAGAGGTTTACATCTCTGCTAATGAATTTTGTGCCCTTGGTTCTATTTCCTACATGCCTCACACAACTTTATCCTGCAGAGCACCACCATTATATTATTAACCTGTTGACCTTCTGAAGAACATATCATATACTTATGTATATACGGGGGTCCAAACCACCAAAGTAACACAATGATACGTTTTTTCTGTTGTTTTAAGTCAAACCAACTTTCACAGACTACATCTTAAAAGCACATTTCCTTGATGGTCTGATTTGCCTAATGTGAATGAGTCCTGAACAGCACAGGAATCTCTCACTTTGAAACACAGGGGCACACAATCAGCTTTCATCTCCTTCCTCTCTTAAGAGAATATTTTGCCTTTCAGCAATTACAAGACAGTTTTAATGTAATGGAACATTTCTTTGGATATCTGCAAATGAGGCTTTTCATATCTTCTGATGTAACTCCTACACCAATTAGGGGAGAAAAAGATTTATTTTTGAGTGTAAAAATAGAAAACATTTCATGTCATTGTTTCATACGCTCTCCCCTGCATCTCCACTGTGTTGCGAGGTGTTAAGTATTCCTCGCAAATTGGACAAAGATTTGAACATGGCGACTATTAGGAAAGTAATTAAGATGATGGTAAAAGGTTAGCGGCCTGGCTTTGGGAGTGGGGAGGAAGATCATGCACTGCGATGCGCATGAATACACGATGTGCCATATGTTTTTCTTGCGAGTAAGTCCATTAGATTATGTAGTATCTATAGCACACACAGTGGGTTTCTAAAGGCAGGAGAGAATGACATTGCCAGCGGCAGATTTTAAATTGTCTAGAGAGGAAAGCTTGCTTTAGTATAGGTGTGAGTCATTTTCAAGGGTACTCAGCCGGTGTGCGACAGGGAAAGGTCACCTGTGTAGTCAGCCCCACAAGCAACTGCTCTTAATAGTGAGTAAATGGGTATTGGCAAATAGCCAGTGCTTTTAAAAATGACTGTTTTCTTGTCTGTCCAGGAATCTACGGAATATATATAGGGTCTAAAGTAGGAACGCCACTGAGGGTCAAATGGTGCATGCAATGTATATATATGGTAAAGACTGTAAAAATATAAGCCTGGGGGGGAAAAAGAAATGAACACCTGGTGGCTTCACTGTTTGTTTAGTGTTTAACAAATAACATAGAAGAAGTGGATTCTGTTACAATCTTTTGTGTCTCCTAAGGAACTGATATGTGAGAGACAGGGATGTGTATGCTGAATGAACGATCAGTGAATTTATTACAGCTAAATGTACCGTAGTTGTTTTAGTCTTTCACCCCACGCTGCCGTTAAATGTCCCTATGATTAGTGAGGCACACACAGCCAACCTAATTATCCAATGCTGCAGCCGAACCTTCTACGTGATTACTAACAGTTTGCTTCTTATACTGCAATTATGTTCTTTGCAATGGCCGAAAGCTATGATTAAATAGGTGTTTAGATACCAATGTGCATTAATGTTTGGATTTTTAAAAAATAACAAAAATGCGTTTGCTTAAAATGAAACACATTAATTACAATACTATCCACCTGTTTCTGTCGAAAGTGCTTAAATGTAGAAATGAAAAGTGATGTTGAGGGCTGATCGCAGTGGTTCTTTGCTGTGCAGGAACAGTATTTGAATCCATTTTTTTGTGTTAAGACTCACAACAGGACTGAAAAATCTATCTTTATTGCTGAGCACATTTTGCTGTTAACAGAGCTGTTGAGGGCTTGAAGGCTGCAGCACCACAGAAGAGAAACAGAAGCAAACTGGGTCAGATGACTGTGGTTGTGATATCATGATGTCAGTAGCGGTGGAAAGAGAGGTGAGACGTGTGGAACAGTGTGAGACAGTGTCTCTGTGTTCCTCTGCCGACATCTTGTCTGATAAAATTTTAGATATAAGTGTGTATTGTCGTAATTGTACAGAAACAATCAGTTTTCCCCCCCTATATCCTATTATTAGAGCATTATGGAGGTCCCATGTGGGGGGAGGTCGGGGGTTTTGGGAAGGAGGAATGTGAGTTTTTCCAACCAGCAGGGGGCAGTGGAGCTGCAGCTGTGTATGTGTATATGTGTGTCTTAAGTATATGTGTGTGTGTGTGTATGTGCATATGTGTGTGTGTGTGTGTGTGGAGAGTGAACCTTTTTCCCCCTGGAGAGAATCCCCCTCAGACTTACTCATGGGCATGTCAGTGTACAACCAGCACACTGTGGTGACATTTGAAATGAACACCCGTCGACCACTGATCGTGGTACATGAACATACTGGATGTTGGAACATGAGTATGTGCGTGTGTGTGTGTGTATGTGTGTGTGTGTGTGATCCCACTGATTTGCATACATAAGTGGCAGGAGCTCAAGTGTTTCACACTCCAAAGTCCTTGTGCGGAATCGGAGACGTGCCCAAGTGTCCTCCAGTCTCTGGATCATTATGGGACTTCATGTAGATGGGTGGTCCATGTGACCACAAGACACATTCCTGCTGTGTGCTTTGAACAAACCTTCTTGTGTTACCCTCAAAGCTACATCTTTCTTAAGAATACAATAATATCTGATTACCTTCTCAGTTCATAATGCGACTTTCATTCCTTTGAGGATGTCTAAGCAGATATACTGTACGTATATTAGCATCTGCTCATACTTGCATGTACACACACACACACCTGCACGTGATGGATGGAAATGAGAGCCTGAGTGTCTGTTATCTGTCGAGCAGAGACACATGTGAGAGTAACCTGTCCTATTGTTTCCCTTGGGTGCGCCCCTCTTGACTCCCCCTCCTGTCTTTTGTGTCCGCTGGGTGTTCTATCTATATCGTGAGAAACAGCATCACCTGAGCTGAATATGAAGACTCTGTCCCTTTTGTCTCTCATACCATTCTCCTTTCCTTTTAATTGTCCCTTTTTCTGCCATTAGTCTGGATGCTGCTCTCGAGCCAAGAAGTCTACATGACTCCCGTATTTGTCAGGCAGAGGTCTGGTCCTGCCAAAAATCCACCTTCACCTTTCGTTCATTCCTCTCCTCTCCAGTTTTCTAAATGTTTGCAGATGAACACTAATAGTCTCTTCTGTTTGTGGATGACACGCTAATTAATCAAGCTCATCATGCTGGCCAAACTGGTATCGGCCAACAGCTTCCAGTGCAGCAGCTCGCTGGCAATAACCAGTTTGTACAAGCCTGAAGGGCTGCGGGTTCACATGTACGCGTCTGCGTGTGCAGCAGTTGTTCCTGGTTGGAAGCGCCGTAATAGTACAAGAGTTTGAGTTTGTGTGAGTGTAAGTGCCCGTGTGTGGTTGTGTATTGTGCAGACATTTAGTGTAAGGAAGTGTGTTTACAGCCCCCCGTTGAATTGGTCAGACTCTGATGCGAAGCTATTCATTATATGGTTGTATGGTGGAGATATTATGCAGTCTGGGCTCATGTCCAGAGGTTATTGGACTCTTGCCACACATTAAATATGTTCCACTTTTTGGTAAACCTCTCCCTCTGTCTCCCCCCTCCCTCTGTTTTTGTTTTCTCTTTGGCACACCTCATCTTTCATCACATCTCCCTCTCTCTCTCTCTCTCTCTTTCACAGATGGGATCAAAAACAAACTTAACAATAACGTGTATTTGGAAAAAAAAAAGTCTGGGCACTGACTGTACACACTGCTCCATGAAATGATTGATTTTTAGTCATTACACCATTGTTAAGTTTGATCGGTTGTTTGGAAAGAGAGTGACTATTAGTATGCAAATCCTGTGAGTGTGCGAGCCTGCAGTTGCAGCTGATTGCTATTTGGCCAATGGTACATTTGTGTTATCTATCACAACACTTTGATAATTCTTGCGTTGCCACTCCGCAAACATCCAGAAGACAAGGAGCCGTTTGGAATTTTTGCTCATCCTCTTGATTGAATTCTGCAGCTTGGTGGCTCTGTGTGTTCACACGCGCATATACACACAAACACATGTCCACATGCACGCGCTATAATACACAAGCTCAAACACAAACTAAGAAGACTTCTCATTAATTTCTTTGCTGGAAAGTAGGAGAGAGAGAGAGAGAGAGAGGGATGTAGGCTGTGAAGAAGTGCAGAAGGATTGATGGGAAGCAGGGAGGTACAGGCAAGGTGATTAAAAACTCAAGCTACAGATGTTTCTGGAACACTTCAAAGTGGTGCGCCTGCCAGTGCCAGAGTTGGGCATGATGCATTATTGAGATGGTGCCCACCTGGCGCCTGCCGCTGACATCACATGCCCGGTCCACCTGGCACCATGCAGTCACGTGGGTGACACTTTGGGTCACACCTCCTCCTCTGCACAAACCTCAGCTCCCAGCGTGATGAAGGGCATCAGGGGAAATGGCACACATGCTCAACACAGACCTCAAAGGCACCAAACTGGGGCATGTGCAGTTTGTAAACTTCAGCTTCGTGAATGAAAAGTGAGGAGGCAGGAAATGTTCCTGCGAAGGATTGCGCTGCATTTCCTCCCTTACTTTACTTGTGTTTTGAGCAAGAGTTGATAGGTGCGAATATTTCTCTCCAACCCAAAGGATTTATCCCTTAAATAGAATTGTACCTCCTCACTTGGCTTGTAACTGCCTGTTTAAATTTACAACACAGCACAGTTGTATAATGTTTAGACGATATTGTGTTTTGTCTGTACATGCTGAGGGAAGATGAATGGAAATTAGATGATGCACTACAGCATTTTAATTTCTTACCAAAATAAATTATTGGAAAAGTAGGAAGGATAAAAGGTGAGAGTGTGTGTTATTAAGAACATGGTGATCTTTCAGGAATGGATTTGGCTTTGGAGAGTCTGACAGAGTGATGCAATTCCTGCTGCTTAATATTTCAGCGAGCCCCCCTCAACCTTCTGTTAAAGAATATTTAGAGGTCACATAGTGTGTTTGTAAGTGTGCATGAATATCTGTGTGTGTTTCTCCTGCATGTGTCCCCTGACACCTGTACTCTCTCAGGGTGTGTGCAGAACAGACAGAGGCCACAGCCACAGTCACAGGTCTCAGACCAGTGGGGTGTGAAATGAATCAGAGGGCCAACACACTCTCCCCCTGCTGCACACACGCACACAATCACTCGTGTGATGTGTGTGCCAGAGAGAGGAAAGAAAGGAGAGCACAGAGAAAGGACAAAGGGAGAGAGAGAGCAAGAACAAGGGGGCAGAGACGAGAAACTCCTCCACTGTGGGTCTTGACTGCGACAGCACCTCAGTAAATAAAGTCAGTATAAATATTTATGAACGCTGGAACAGTTTCTGGTGAGAGATGGTGTTTGGCATAATGGTGGTTTAGCACACCGTGCTGGCCAAACCAATAACGGCCAACAGCTTCCAGTACGCAGCTTGCTGGCAATTACCATTTTGTAGCCTACAACCCTGAAGGGCTGTGAGTTCACATGTGTTTGTGTGTGTAGCACTTGTTCTGTGTGGAAACGCTGCAATACTACAAGAGTTGAGCATTATTCCATAATGTGATGGGACATGAGGGGACTTTGAAGGAAACGGCCACTGTAGATATATGTACACCACATACACAGAGTGCAAAGGCACACTCAACAAAATAGACACACAATAGAGGTAAAAACAAGTCTTTAAGTGCCTGTGCCGACTCTTTGGGGGCTCCAGCTTCTCCCCACAATCCAAAGACAGGAACACTATAGGTTGATTGATGACTCTAAAACTGCTCATAGGTGTGAATATGAGTGTGTGTGCCTTGTTCCTCTCTGTATGACTGCTGATCTGGCCAGGTGTATCTGACCTCACCCGTGTCAGCTGGGATTGGCTGCAGCCCCCTGATAACCTGCACGGATAAGCGTTGCAAACAATGGATTGACTGAATGACTGTGCAGAATGGTGCATGTTCGGACTTTGACACTGGACGGCTGTTTCACACTCATCTACTAGGTGGAAAAGTTTCTTTGTGTTGACCTTCACTTTTTTTGACCTTTTTTTTCTGATATTACAAGTTCTAGTTTGGAGACCAAACGGTCAATTATGCATCTTACACAGGTGTGATGGGGAAGGTCAAAACATCCAACACATAGCCTGTATACTGTCAAATGGAGATTTCATTGACACAGGAGACACAGCTTTAAATTTTTTAAACAAACAATGTCTGCATATTCACAGATTCTGAGTTCATTTTCTAAAGATGAATAGAGATTTGATTTGATTCTACAAAATATCTTGTGGAAATCTTCCACACATCATTATTCAAAGAAGATACACACTTAACCAGTGGCATACTAGAAAATGAAATACAGTCTGAATGAAGCACTGGGCGTTGGGCCCATAACCAGCTGCCAGCAGTTGAGCATGGGTCAGTCCTGACAACTGCTGTCAGGGGCAGGGGCCGTGCGCTGTTCAGCCTAAGAGGAAGGGCCCAACTTGAATGTTGTGTTTACCAACTGCAACAAACAAATCTACAGACTCTACCTTTAACAACAGGAGTCAAAACCTCAACACTGATTGAATTTGATAAATAATTTTCTTCTTCCCCCACCAGCCTCATATCTATGAATGTGTTTGAACTCCATTATTCTTACATAAACTCAGTACCTTGAGTTAATGTGGTCCAACTCCCTCCAGATAGATCTCACCCTGCAACTCTTCTTCAGAGAGGGGGGAAAAAGTAAAGATGGTCCAGCAACAAGAAAACGGGGCGGCAACTTTAACAAGGTAACCTGCTCTCTGATTGGCTGCGGCCACTGTCAATCACCCGCGACGGCTCGGCAGCACCTCCCACAGACGCACAGCGGCAGCACAGCCTCCACCGACAATGATATTCAAGGCACTTGCGGCTCGTCTGCAGCGATAGAGGAGAGAAAGAGAGAACCTCACCTCCTCAAGCAGCGAGTGAGGTAGAGGAGAAGAGACAGAAAGCGACAGAGGAGAGAGCGAGAGGAAGAAAGAGAAGAAGCTGTGGAGTTTAAAGAATAAGAGAGAGAGAGAGAGAGAGAGAAAGCAGCGGCTTGGACCTCCAGCGAGAGGACTGTTTTAATTGTCTGCTCTGTATTACAAAGTGTTTAATTTGAACACACATCCGACATGTCATCGTCCGGTAAAGACAACAGCGGTGCCCAACATGCCAATTACGTGGGACCTTACCGTTTGGAGAAGACGCTCGGGAAAGGACAGACAGGTTAGTTGGGACAGCTTTGCTCACCGCATCCCCCCCTCTTGTAATTGCACAATTTATTTTCCAAGCGCTCCGCGGCGAGTTGAAATTTGGCCGGCTGGGTGTCTGCAGGTGATAGATAACTAAACACCTGCTTGTCCAAGTCTGCTGGGTGTGTGTGTTTGGAGAGGTTGGTTGTTTTCATTATTCACCGGTGAACTGTCCACATCTATGTTCACACAGTGGGACCAAAAGGAGGGAGGGTGGGTAAAGGTGTGTGTGTGTGTGTGGGGGGGATTTAGGTGATGTTGCTTTACATTGGTTTGTTGGCTGCGTGCGTTGGCGTTGGACTGGGTGTGTGTGCGTGCATGTGTGGTGTGTATCCAGGAGAGAAGCAGCGTGGAAAACGTTCAACGCCAACAATGATGATGATGATGACAGTGCGACGGGTTATGATGAAAATCAACTTTTTTTTGTGTGTGTCCTAGCTGCCCCTGTGTGTGCGCGCGTTTGTGCGTGTGTGTGTCCTGTGATTGGAGCGCAACGACGTTAATCCCGATTTGCCTGATACATTGATCTATTCTTAGTCCGCAGGCAGGCAGGCAGGCGTTTCTCCTATAGGCTCTGACTGCAATACGTGGGTTTCCTCAGATAGAGTAGAAGGTCCCACCTTGACAGATCACACCACGAGCTGCTCACAGAGCTGGGGAATAAGGGCTACACTGATCTATATTCATATATACCCCAGGGGATGTAACTGGGCTTCCTGAATAAGGAGCACATGCTTCATCTCAGCATAGACAGCAGTGACACTGCAGTTTGTTAAAGTTGCATAGCACATGTGCAGTTAATGACAAAAAGGAGGGGTCTTAGTTCCACAATATTCATGCTATTTCAAGGTGATGCATGTATGTTGGCATGGGTTGTGTGTCATGTGTGTGAGTAACTGTGGTCTATTAGTTCAGTTGCTGTTGTCAGCATTGGTGACTGTACAGTGAGAAGCCTGTGCGGTCAAGTAGCTACGTACATGCAGCCAGTGGAGCCATCTGAAATAGAGGCAGGCACAGCCCTGTGTAGGCAGACATGGCAGGAGAGATGCAGCATGTTTTGCAAGCTCACCATCCTTAAAGAGAGAGAAAGACACAGATAGAGAGAGAGAGAGAGAGAGAGAGTCAGAGACTTTTCCTTCTCCTCTGCCGAGAGATTTTCCTCCCATCTGTTGTCTAAAACGGCTACAATAGGCGTTACTTCCCCAACCCGGTCCAGCTGGTCATGCTGAGCAGCCGTGTGTGCGTGTAAATGTTGTGTTGCGTTCTCGCAGACAGTATGCTTTCTTGAAATATTCTCCTGGTCACCTCACTCACCTGTCTGCTGCTCCCCATGCAGCGGCCATTAACGGAGTTTGTCTTATTGCCCCTCTTTTGACTGCAGGAGGTGTTTAAATGCACACAAGTGTGTCTCCCAGCAGAAGTCCCTAATCAGAGTTAAATTCCAAGGCATGCTGCATCTACAGGAAGTGAAGCTCAGTGCCCAATATCTGCAATATTATGACTGTAGTATGATCAAACAAGGGAATTGAACATTAAACACAACAAACACGATATTAAAACACCTGAGCTAGACTCCCCTTTCTCCTGAGACTTGTTTAATCATGTGTGTTTACAGGAGGATCTTTCACTCACAGCCAGACTCCACTTTACTTTCAGATAGCAGATCTCAGGAGCGTCTAAATGGCTGTTTATGGTGGTATAGAGCTGGCAGCAGTCTGTGTGTTGGGTAAAGACATTAAATGACATGGTTTTGCTGAGATCATCCATGCCCTAGGATGTATTTACGAGAATGTTGAGGGCATATTCGGATGCATTTTCCTTGCTTGCCTGAGATGCCAGGCCCGTGGAGGTGTGTGTAGCATTGTGTCCTTGCCGCTCACATCTGGTTGTTTTAACTTTTAATTTTCATAATTTGAACCACGTTTCATGCAGGCAGGAAATTGTAAATCATATAACATGTATTCATTTTGAATGACTTTGGCCTGGTTTTTCAATTATATTTTCATGTAACAAATGCGCAGCAATATCGGGGCTCAGCATTATGAGTGCGCGTGTGTCCTCTGTTAGAAAAATCATTTGCTTACTGGCGTCTGTGTAGCTGACCCGTGCCAAACCTATTCAGATTAATGACAGTGCATAAGATCCCATTCGCCCATTAACCATTGGTTAATCTGTCAGATCTCTTTCCCAGGCCCCCCACGGAAGGGGTTGGCCTGGCAACTGTAATCGCCCAATGGGCCGAGCTGGATCGTGAATGGCAGCTGGGACCGTCCAGTGGGTTAAATCCCTCCGTGAGCTTTCCCAGGCTGTGATTGGCTGGTATTATTAGAGTGGAGAAAGCGGAAGACCTCTAGTTGATCTGGCTGTCCTGCTCAGAGGAGTGGTGCTGTTCCGTGTTCATTAAGTGATTAGGGCCTTGTCCTGACATACACACACACACAAATACACACACACACATACACATACACACATGGCTGCCACGGTGGTTCTGGTTTGGCTTCCTGATCTAATCCCCTACACAGTCAAAGTCCCCTCGGCTCTCACTCACGCACTCACGTGGCCCAAAGGTAGAATGGGCTTGCCCACTCTAGCTTGGCAACTTAGTGCCTCCATATTACTGCTAAAAAATCTATTGCACTAGATAGGCCACATAGCATCAGCTACAGTTTCCCTACAGCCATGACATACACAACAAATTGGATGTAAGACCTTATTACACTTTTTTTTCTTCCAGTCAGTAGAGATTGATAAAGTATTCACACAGTGTGCACCAGACCTGTTGGCCAGTCAGTGATATACCTTTATATCTCCCACCACTTGTTTCCTTCAGCTATATTGCTTTCTCTCCAGTATCTGTAGACTATGTGTGTAGTCCCGTCTTAGTCAGGTGTGCATCAGGGCCTGATGGAATCTATAGATATGGAGTGTGAGCATGGCTGGCCACTGATTGAGGATGAAGCCACAGAAGCATGGAGGCCATTTTCCAAGCCAAAAGACAGAGTTATTGAGCCTGATTGGCAGAGCCTGGCCAGGGCATTGTGTCTATGGCATGTCTCATGTAGGTCCTGCTGCATATGGTGTATGTGTGTGAATGTGTGAAACACCTGAGCCTCAGCATTTTCTCCAAAACTTTTGCACTGTTTAACAAATTCTGCAAATCAGCTCCATTTCCTATTAAATGCTGAATTAGCCCCATGCGCTGCCTGTTAGGTTGTATAATGTACTATATTAGCCTCACAAGCCTCTAATCCATGTCACGATGCTACTATAACTGAGGTAACAGTTATAAAAATGTAGAACTCCCTTTGAACGTCTCCAGTGCAGCAAGGTTTGGAGTAACAGCCTTCTTGTATTTCAGATTCTTGAAGCTTTGTTTGACAAAGCTGAAGATTGTGGATTTGTGTTGTTGCCAGTGCACTGACTTAAGACAGGCTGAATCACCGCTCTGTTCCACTAATGCGTTGGAAAACACAGCCGTGCTTCGCCTTGACTTTGTTCCTGAAGGCTGTTGATTAGTGGAATAGAGGCCTATTGTCTGGAAAACATTGCCCATTAATCCAGTGTAAACTCCTTGTTTTTCACGAGACTTGGATATTGACAGGCTGAGGGTTGGAAGTTGATGTGCGGGCTCCTTGATTCTCTGATTGACGTTTAGAGAGTGAAATCATCTGCACTTCAGGGCCTTTTATATTGACAGTTCATCTGACAAAAAGCTGCCTGTGATGTTGAGTCTTGCTCTTTCTTTCACTCTGTTTTGTCGAACTGCTTGAGAGTTCTTGTTCCAGGGTTCCCCTGGTTTACAAGGCATGTAAGCCAGAGTCCAGCTGTTCTTTGTGTTTCCATGTCAGCAAAGGGCCGTCCAGTGTGTAACTCTCAGTGTGGGTTTCTCAGTTGGTGCGTGAGGCCATGTTTGTTTGCCTTTTGTGTATGAGGGAGTGAAAGAAAAACTCTCATTTGTCTTTCTCTTCAATTAACTACACATGCGCACACTTGCGCGCATTAACCAGATGGTTGCAGGAGGCCGGTACGTTGCATGGTAACGTGAAACCGTTAATTCGACGTTGATTGATAGCTGGTGAGCCGGGGATGGTTGATTCGGATCAATGGGCACTCCCAAAGATTTCCTGTCTGGTGGAGGAGATCCATACTGTTTCACAGCACATGATATTCCTGATGATGACAAGTGAGGAGGGAATGCTCAGTCGATGCTGTCAATGAAAAACCACTTGGCAAATCCACAGAAACTAAATGTGTGTGTGTGTGTAGCTTGTGAACAGAGCAGGTGCTCAAACTGTGTTTGACCTGTAGCCTCTCTGCTATTAAAATAATCTTGAAACCGGTGTTGAGCTCAAACACAGGAGTGTATCTCCCAAGTCGTCAGCTTTGACCTAAAATTGGTGAGTGAGGGGGAATAAATGAGAGGCTGCGGCGGTAGACCCGTGTTTAAATGGGGCTGTTCAGAGATTCAGGTCAGAGCAGACCCGACCCAATGGTTGTGCTAGGTTGCCCCCCCCCCTCATCCCCCTCCCCAGCTGTGTAGTACCCCGTGTTAGCAAGCTGGATCAGAGCTGTGGAGCAGGAAGCCAAGGCCTGCACGGTCTCAGCTGTTCGACTGTGTGGCTGAAGCCAAACTCCTGCTCCCTCAGCCCTGAAATGTTTCCTAACTGCTGGGAGACTGGTGTGCGAATGTGTCCACTGATAAGTATGTTGTGTGAATATGTATGCCTTACTGTGTGTGTGTGACATCAAGCACAGCAGCCATGCCTTGAGTAAATCAAAGCACGACTTAGCCTATAGTCTTTTCACTGTCTGTGACTTTGGCTGAGGTTATATAATGGTGATGGTCTCTGTCATTTAGTGCGCCTCTCCCCTCATCCGCCTCGCTCCATCCTCTCTCCCTCTCTCTGTGTCCCTCTCTTCCCTTGGCCAGTCAAGATTCATACAGGGATTCAGCCATGTGGTAAATCAGACAAGACCTCGGTGGAATTGCATCGATTGGGAGGAATGTATGTAGCCAACGATTTTCAGAGATTAATGATGAGGAAAGAGGTGGAGAACTGGAGGGGGGATGAAGTCAAGGAGAAGAAGGAGGAGTAGAAGAAGGAAGGGGGGAAAAAAAGGAAAAACCTTGAACTTAGACAGCATGAAGTGGTTTTGAATGTTCTGACTGCAGCGGAGGTTATTAATTAAGGCAAAGTATTGATCATCCTCTTCATTATCCTCCCCTCCTCCTCTTCCTCCTCCTCCCTGATTTTCATCTCTCTATTGCTGACCTCCGGGGGAGAATAGGGCTCAATCTTTAGATGGAAGGTCATTGAGTAAGTGAGAGATTGTTGGAATAGTCTCTGTGGGCAATCATGAATGAGCGCGTGCCTGTTTGTGTGTATGTGTGTGTGTGTGTGTGTGTGTGTGTATGTGTGTGTGTGTGTGTTGTTTTGGACAGGCCCCATCACATCCTATTTGGGTTTCATCCTAACTCAGCGCATCCACTGTCACTGTTTCCCTGCCATGTTATATAGCGTGGAGAATCAGGTTAGGGTGACATGGTGCTATGGTCCATTTTATCCTGGTTATACCAAGACACACTCCACACACACACACACACACACACACACACACACACACACACACACACACACACACACTCCACACACACATGCTCATACAAACAACACCATCTCTCTCTCTGTTGCTGAGGTCCCCAGCCCACTCGGCTGCTGTGTTTCGCGTAATGTGTTATCGTCTCATGTTATTTAGAATTTCATGGTGCTAGTTTTCCAGCGCAGCAGAGGGAATGCAAGCAGAAACGCACCATTTCTCTTTTCACCGGTGCATCAAATTGTTACATTTATATATGACTTCTCTGTTTCTTCACTTAAAATGTGTGGTGCTTTCTGCTTTGCCTCTAGACATCTCTATACCAGCCCCAAGTCTCCGTGCCAGTCAGTTATTTAGCTGCTCAGAAAGTCAGCTGTCATTTCTTACTGTATGATCTTTGTCGATTTAAAATATACTGTATATTAAATGCCTGTGTGTGTGTGAGAGAGAGAGAGAGAGAGGCTGGTTCTCTCTCTCTCCTCTCTCACTAGCTCAGATTAACCCTTGCTGAGCCGCCCGTCTGGCTCCGACTGTGAGAACGCTGGGTTTGGTTGCCAAGGTTGGTTGTCTGGTTGTCATGGTTTCCCTGCTCCTTGCTGGTTCCCAGTCTGCCCCCATGAAGAAAGAAAGGGAATGCTCTCTCTCTCTCTTCTTATTCTCTTGCTCTCTCTCTCTCTCTGTTTTTCTGCCGCTCTCATTTCTCTCCCCATCTCGCTCTCTCGCTCTTTACGTGGCTGCAATCTGAAGTGAGCATCACAACAGTCAGGCTGAAAAATCCTCCGTTACTATTCCACGCTTTCAAGTTTTGTCTTTATCTGACTTCCTTCTCTTCATCTGCGTTGCCTTTAGCGAATGCGACTGTGGAAACGAGTATGTGAATGAATGTATGACTGGGTGTTTTCACATGTAAGCTTCATGTGTGTGTGTGTGGGTGTGTGCATGCTTGTGCAGCCCGTGTGCTCAGACATACGGTCATGGATCAGACAGGCTTGCCCTGCTCTGTGCTCTGCGCTGTGTGCTGTGTTCCCATTTAAATCTGGGAGATTAGCACATGTGGGGAGCCTCGGCTTTAGTTGCTGTCAGCTCAGCTAGTCTTGGCAGGCTGTCCTCAGATCAGGGGGGAAGCTCTGCGCTCATCCCCCCATTGCTGTCTGTCCTGCTGTACCTTATCCATTAACAAATAGATGGGTGGGCCAGTGACCTTGACTTTGGGAGAGTTTTCAAACTGCTGCAGCACACTTGTACAATTCACACGATGGCATTTGCCACAGCCCTGCTTTACAGATTATACAGTTAATATTACAGTTTCCAGTGTATTAAAAGCAGATATGTTTTTTTTCTTTTTCATGCTGTCTTCAGAAATATATTTATATCTGTTGATGTTATAAGCAAAAACAAAACAAAAACATAATACTGGATTTAATGAATGTCACTATCTCAATTTTTTATTTTTACATTTTTTAGTTGATTTATTGACCTAATTTTCTTGAACTTGAACATTCACACGCATAAATAAAATGTATTGAGAAAAAGCAAAACTAACTGTACTAAATATTTATAATCTTAATTGGATATAAATTTATAGTGGAGTAGTCGTAGTTTATTTATCTAGCTAAATTGGCCATTTCACTTGTGATGTCTTGCCATTAAGAAAATAAATGTACTTGCAATATTCTCCTTCCCGAGTGGATACAGTTTATGACTTACACCCATTTCATACATGAAACAGTGCCTTTGCTTCAGCAGACCAGCTGTCAACTCCCTGAGGAACGCATTTCCGAGGAAAAAAAAAAAAAAAAAAGTACATGAATGAAAACGTACGCTCATTTACTGTGTGCTGCCC
The DNA here is from genome assembly GCF_045865225.1 of Trachurus japonicus. Taxonomy (NCBI): domain Eukaryota; kingdom Metazoa; phylum Chordata; class Actinopteri; order Carangiformes; family Carangidae; genus Trachurus; species Trachurus japonicus. The sequence continues at coordinate 20,070,527 of NC_140912.1, forward strand.
GTCCCTGGTGGCAGGGACAGAGTAATTGTGATGCACTCAGAGTTTCCACTGCCACTTGCTCTGTTGTCAGCTCTTTAGGCTATGAAGCACAAATGTCGCCCATGCTTGAAACACCTGAGATGTGGCTTGGCATGTGAAGTGAAGCAGACAGGCCTCAGCGAGATTAGGTTAGATGAGCATGACTGGTCACAAATCAACAACCTGCGCTGGCTGCTCGTCTTCTGTGGCACCGACTTCTGACACTTGGCAGGACTAAAGAGAATTAGCACTATGTTTGCTAGCTTGACTTATTTTATCTCAGCTTGGGAACATCAAGGAGTCCGTTATTCATGTACAGGGGGGTGGGGGGGATGGGGTTGGGGGGATGGCTTCAGTTTGCTGTTCTGATAACGTTGGAGAGTGTTGTGGCCAGTTTATGTGGGGGAAAAAAAACACCTGGATCACAGGTGTTACTGCATCAGTGGTCCGGCCAAGACAAACTGTTTCTTCTGTTTGCTTTTCCTGTGTTGCCACTTCATCAGAGAATAGGTCCGTGCTTTGAGTCCACTGCCAGGTGAAGACCCTCTGTCATGACTATGTATTAGGATGAAATCAGATCACAGGAAGTTGTCATTCTTCAGGCAGTGAGTCTGCTATCTTTGTCTTTGTGTTTTTTCCCTCTGGCCTAAATTGTGGGTTCAGCCTGTGCTACTTTCCTCCAAATCTCCAGCCGTGCGGTGCTGTACTGGTTTGTGAAAGTATTTCAGCATAAATCTTTTAATACGGCCAGCACGCTCTCCCATTTGGATTTTGCCCTATTTTCATTGGCTGATGGTCGACCAACCAGCACTCGGCTTTCCCACTGTATTGTGATATAGCCTCTTTTAATGCAAGAGCAGCATTATATTCTGTAAACATCTTAAGATCAGGTGCTTTATCCATAATGTATTATTCATCACCAAACTGTTTCCACTTTACTGCTCATTCCTCTCCATGTGCTCCCGTGTGACCTAACCAGAAAATCATTACAAGATTTCAAAAAATGAGATTAAGACTCTTAGACTTGTGTTTATTTTCTTACGGAGAATAAATAGTTTGCTTTTCCCCTTGCAGTCGGTTCAAAATCCAATTCCATATTGCTCTAAGGTCAGAAGACATAATGGAGTTTACTGTGCAAAATAGTGTGCACTGAATGATTCTCAGGTGTCAAAAGCATATTTGACCATTTTCTCTTTTTCTTTTTTCTGCCGTTCTCTGTTGCTCACTTTCTTTTTGCTGTCATTTTTTCTATGTAGGTGTCTTTCTTTATTTTTTTTGCACACTCTCCTGACTAATGGAACAGTTGATGGAGTGATTAAGGGAAAGAGCGATGAAGTAGGGGACAGTTTCATCTCTTTATCCCAGATGGATGAATTTTTTTTATTCATCGCTAAAAGCTGCTTATTCCTGATGTTGCTGTGTTTTGCTCTGCAGTGTGCGTGTGTATGTGTACTTGTCTGAGTGCAAGTGTTTTAGTGTGCGCTGCATGCTCCTGTTTCATGGGCTCTGTGCCGATACATAACAGCGTCTGAGAGCTGTAACTCATGGGACACGGATGAACATGAGAGAGGCAGAGAGGGGGGGGGGGGGCCGGCTCACAAAAGGAGACAGCTTCTGAGTGAGAAAAAGAGTCACAGCAGTAAAGCATCTCTCAGGGTCAGTGCCTCTATTATCATTCAAATCCAGCACACATAACCACACACACACACACACACACACACACCCCCCGACGGGAATGTGCTGTGCAGCGGTGAAGTGGATGTTTTTTAGTTTCTACAGGAATCCCAGCTCTCCCTCTGACTGCAGCAGAGCTCTGACGTCATCAACGGAGGAGATGCAGCCACAGCAGGAAGGACCGCTCTGAGTACGAAGCCTGAGGACGCGCGCACACAAACACACACCTTCCCATGCCTTAAGGACATATAGGAAGCTGCTCTTCAATGTTGTCCTCAGTTTAACCCCGCAAGAGTTTACCTGTGTGTACATACAAGCACTTTGCAAACTGTTTCATACACTCTGTATATATAAAACTCTATCGTTGCAGTTGATGTAGTGACTTGCAGCCGGCTTATTGCGTTGATGTGAAGAGTCGGTAGCTATAGCAACACAGAGACACATCTTTCTGTGCTGTTTTTACATGCTGAGCGTATGAATATGGCTGTGCTGGAGTCAGTTGTTATTTTGAACAATCAGCTGTGTTTGCTGTCTTCGCTGCTGTTCAGATTTATTATGGTTAGTATAATGATAGCATGAACTTGAACCAACTGTGACCATTTATGTGTGTCATTGTCTCTACATACATGCGCCTCTGGGGCTTTCAGAAAAGACTGACGACATGTGCAGGTCTGTGTGTGGCACCGCATGACTCATGTGAGTGTATGATTATGGTCATTATGGCAGTGGCGTTTCTCTTTGTGTAATGCTCTCTGCACCTGTTTGCTTCAGTGGACCTGCAGTAGCAGCCTCCAGGTTTATGTCAAGTTAGGGCTGTAATCAGAAGTTTTTTTTGGGCAACAGCCACTCTCTGCATCTTTTAGCTTTCTTTCAGCTAAAATCTTACCACGGTGCCTCTTGGAAACATTTAGACAGCATCACTTGAGAAAATGGCAATGAGACCGTTTTATGCTTACGAGATGAGGATGGCATCCCACCTCACTTATTCACTAGGTGATGAAACTAACCTTGGAATTAATTGACTAACCTCTGAGATTTTTTGTGAAACAGAAAATTTATGTTTTCATAGCACAGAGAAATCAGAGAAAAGAACCAACACCCTTTTTGTTACCCTTCATGTCAAAACATAACCTTACACAGCAACTGGACTAAATCCCATTCTCCTTTTGTCTCAGAAATTGTGTATGATCCCCTTATTAGACACACTATACAACCTACCCCTTGTTCCTCTTTCTGTATCCATAATCCCACACGTAACAATTTCCCGACATGTCTTGCCACCACCTACCTTCTTGACCCTCTCTCCTTTCCTCCTCCTCCTGCTCCCTTGTTTCTCCGCTGCCTGCCTAATGGAGGTACAGTATTCCCCTGCAGCCTCCAGACCTCGCACTGCCATTCTGCTCAGGTAGGGCTCATTTCATGCAGGATGATTAGATCTCACTGGCAGCAACTCGGGGTTGGATAAGTGAGAGCGTTGTGGGCCTGTCTGCACAATAGCAGAAGGAATTCAATTAAATTTTTACATACATACAATATATACTCCCCATGCATTATAGAGACGCATGAGGGCATGCCGGGTACATGCATTCACTTTCGCACATACATAAGCAGGTATGCATATAAAAAAAACACAGTTGGTACTATACGTATATAGTGATTTTTGATTTGATACTTTTTGTTTTGTGTTTCCTCCATGCACCCCTTTTCTCTATTCTTTCTCACATTTCACATCTTTCCAACTATGATGAGGAAAAAGGAATATTTTCTTTGAAATAGCACATGCCACACATTACAATTTTTGTGTGTGTATAAAAGGGCTAATTTATTGTGAAAGGAGCCTATCATTGTAAGTCTAATGGAAGAGGCATATCCTGTTTTTGGCTTTATGGGGCTAGCGCTGGTAATTGCTTGTCTGATCTGAGCAGAATGTATCATCGTACTTCACGTTTACAAACTCCGGGGGGAAGATGGCAGTAGTAATTGGACTTCGAAATAAGGCGAGTGTGTGTGTAATTTTCATTTACTTTTGTTATTTTTATCAGTTTTTTGAAGTCTCACAACATCGTGTTTGCCAAGATAAAGCGCAGCCTGCCTTTGCTATGTTTATCAGCATCGAGCATTTACGTGGCATTCCATAATAAGAAATTTCATGGTAAGAAAAACACACAAGGAAATGATTGTGGTCTTTATTTAAGGTGATAAATATATGCATGCGTGTACAATATATCATTTTTCAATTATTTTGATTAGATAAACCCACTAACCAATTGCTCTTTTGGGGTGCCTGTTTCTTTTCAGGAAAATAAAGACCTTCTGTAAAAGTTAAGTCAAAACAAGGAGATACTGGAAATGGGGAACATTTGGTGTTGTTCGCTCATGTCTCTAATGCCCCGAAGCTTGTGATTGTGTCTGAACAACTTGGGCTGATTAGGCTTGCATGGGACCTGAATTTATTACTGTGTCTTCCCCAGTGTCATTATACTTCCACCTCTTATATTCACTCCTTAATGAGACTTTATTAAATATTCAAACCTTTACCTGGAGGAGGCTCGGTGTGTGTGCACGTGTGTGTTTGTCTTCCTGTGCTTGCTCCCAGCTCTATATTCTTGCCTATCCCTTGGTGTGCATCAGTACTTTTTGATCTCTCTCTTAGCACTGACAGTTCCAGCTAGACACGAGACAGACAGACACAGGAATACATTTACGTGCACCTGCAGACGGACATAATTTGAGTCGGCGTAATGATTTGTTATTCCAGAATTTATCATCCCAGATGATGAGGAGTCCAAGCTAGTTCAGGCTCATTAAGCCTCAGAGAGATTTGCCTGTTGCCTGTGTGTGTAAGTAAGCCTCACTATGGGCCTCTTCTCATTTTCTTTCTTTCTTTCTTTCTTTCTTTCTTTCTTTCTTTCTTTCTTTCTTTCTTTCTTTCTTTCTTTCTTTCTTTCTTTCTTTCTTTCTTTCTTTCTTTCTTTCTTTCTTTCTTTCTTTCTTTGTCTGTTTCTCTGGCACTAAATCAATCGGACCTTTTAATTAAAAGACACATTTTCTCTGCTCTAAACACACTATAAACAGACCGAGCTGCACATGGACACAAGCACAGATGTACACACAAAACACACAGTTCCTGTCTAAAATATATACAGTGAGCTGTATATTAAACCAGTCCAATAAAAGGAGGCTTGAACTTTGAGAACACTATGATACCCCATGTCCTCAATTCTCCCACATGTTTCGAAGAGGTAGTTAATATACCCCCCTTGTCCTGTTGACTTCAGGAAAAAGATCCTCCCATCTTCCCTGGTCCCCCTTTGAAGATCTCCTTAATGAAGTGCTCTTGTTCCCTGTGAATTATACTGTAGCAGTTTCTATGACAGGTATGAGGATCCCCATGTATGAGGGCAGAGAGGTGAGAGATGAGTACTGAGAGCTCACACAGGTCTTCTCCTGGGGCCCTGGATGTGTGTCCAGACTACAGAGTGATTCATTAAGTGAGTCCCAGGACTCACATCAGGCCTATTCTGGTTCACACAGAGGCTCTCTGCCTGACGTGGCCCTTGCCTTTACATGCGCTTCACACACATGTGGGTCTCTGATGTCTCACTGAGAGGCTGAGACTGATTGGTGGAGAGGTGGAGAAGGGTCCTCTTTCTGTCTGGCTGTATAAGCAGTCCTGAATAAAGTGATTACTGGCTCCCCCTTTGGGCTCCTTCTTAGTGAGATGGCTAAAGCAAACGAATGGTACTCATTTCAAAAAACGGCTTGTAGGCAGTTTGTGTTTTAATATGGCTAAATGTGTTTTAAATGTATTTTACCATTTGAAAAAGAGAGACTGGGACAGGCTTGTGTGTGTCAGTGTGTGCATGCTACATGCATTTACAAAACCCTCTTGTGCACACATGTGTATGAGTGTGTGTGTTCGTTCACTAGGGGCAGATTACTGGATAAAGTCTCTTTGGCTCTGATGGTGTTTAATAATCACCCTCAGATGAGCCAAACACATGCAGACTATGTATTGGTGTTAGGTGGTGTGTGATTAATCTCAGTGGTGGAGCAGTGGTTGGAGGGGGTCAGGGTGGAGGTGCCTGTGGAGGTAATGACAGCAGCAGTGAGGTCGGTGGGGCTTAACCTTCATCAAGGTTCTCCTCCTCAACCTGCCGTAACCCTCAGGACACCAGTAACCTTATCACTGATGAGGAGACGAGTCGGGGAATGCTGAGAAGAAACCAGAAGACTTCATGTGAACTGGATGGCATACAAACAACACCAGTGAACCACCTTACATCTTTCCTCTGTCCTCCATCTTTACTCTGTCTTGTAAATGGCTTAGATTTAAGAACATAAGAATGTGATTGCATTCATTTCTTGCACATAACATTATATCGTAGCTGTCCACATATTTTCGTCTTGAGCATAGAGTTCTTTGCAGGTTTTCAATGGGTCTTTGAAACAAAGCATATTCTATAATACAGTAGCTTTTATTCATTTTAAACATTCCCTGCTGGTTCTTTCAACACTCAGATGTGTGGCTATTAGCAAAAGCATTAAGTGATGGATTGGTTAATTTAACTCTACAATGCATCGCAGGGCAAGTTGAAGGCTCTGTTGGATATAAACCATTATTATCTGAAACAGCCATGTTTGCTTTATGTATATTACTCATAAGCCTTTATCACTTTTAAAGAGTTTTCATTTTTTTCCTTTACTTTAAACCCCAATAATGGTCTTCAGTAGCACATGGCAACACCCGACTTGTCTGTGTTTGCATTATTTGACAAAAGCAATATTTAAATTCCAGAGTTCTTGAAATGTTAATGGTGTGGATGAGTGATTAGTCCAATTATAAGAACACAAATAATGGTCTGTGTTTATTTCAGTGCAGCCAAACAAGTTAATTAAACCAAGCCACATTAGCCCTATGCGATATTATTTTATTTGGACATGTAATGGCTTTTAAATTGTCTGACTGCTCACATATTTCCAATCAAAAACTGCAAATGATCTCCAACATATTAAAATCACTGGGTGCCTTGTTTTAATAGGGGTTCCCCAAATTCCCCAGTCCTGCATTGATATATGAGTTAAATCCATAGAGCAGGGCTGAGAGCTGAGGGCTTTTTAATGGGTTTTACCAACCCCATTCTTTTTCAAAGGTTCCTTTTCCTGCTCTGCTCGCTCTCCTTTTTTCCCCATCAGCTTCCTCCCCCCTCTTTCTCTCTATCCTTACCCCACAGTCCCTTTTTTTTCTGCCTGTCCAACTCTTCTTTCCTGTTCTCAGCCTCCCTCACCGCTTTCCCTGTGGCTTTCAGAGTCACCCTGCTATTTTGCTCTTCCTCCATCTCTCTGTATTACCTCTTTTCAGTCTAATGGGATCACCGGTGAGCATGTCTCCCTCTCTGGCTTTGCTCTCTACTATATCGTCACTTATCACTGTGAAGTTAATGAAATGGAGGGCAAGAATGACCCCTTCCTTTCTGCTGCTCCCTCCATGCCTTTTTTACCCATCCAACCATTCCAAACCCCTCTCTTCTCAAACATCTTTTTGTTGTTCCGTCACAGCGACTCTAAATCTTAATTTCTCTTGGTTCATGCTTCGAAACACTGCTTGAAAGATTATTGTACTCTCCTCTCCTCCTTTCACTCTTAATCCTACTCTTTGTATGCAATCGATAAGGCTGTAAATGCATCTACCCTTTCATCAGTATTGTTATCTCCCACAATCCTTTTTAAATTTCTGTCTTTGCAGCCATGCCTAACATGAAAAGGCCTGGACGTATACAATAATTGTGTGCTCAGGAAGTGCAAACACTATACCTGACTGCCTACTCCCTTGACCTTCTTTAATGCCTTCTTTTCTCTCACAGGCAATATTACACTTTTATCAGTGACCCTGAGTGACTCCGAGTATTTTTGTATAGGTTGTAGTGCACAGAATAAGAGGAGGTCTGTATGTGTGTGTGTGTGTGTGTGTGTGTGCGGGTGTCTATATGCGTGAGTATGTGTGTAGTGTAGTGTGAATGTGTTGCATATACACCCCTATCTCAAACCTCTCTACCTGTCAGAAATGTCACACATGGTGTTGCCCACACAGATGGCTTTGTTGGTGAGCTGTGCATGCTGCTGTCACCATGTGTGTATGTGTGTATATGTGTATATGTGTGCATGTGTGTATTTGTTTGTTTGCAATGTGTGGCTAGCTTGTCAGTTAGGATGCAAACAATACTGGCTGTAGTTTGGCTGGCTCATAAGGAAACTGCATTTGTGCTCTGGAGAAATGATCTGTCACAAAGCCACTTTTCTGAGGCTGAATATGTAGTTGCTCACATCCACACACACACACACACACACACACACACACACACACACACACACACACACACACACACACACACACACACATGCAAGAACACCACATGTGCTGGTCTGGCACACCCGGTGAGGTCAGACAGCAAGTCAGCATCTCACAGCGAGTGCTCCCAATCAAGACAATGATTCTGTAGTCAGATTCCCCTCAGTCCATGTATTCAGTCACCCTTCTATCACCCCACCCACCCACCCACCCACCAACACTTAGACACGTGAACATTAATAGCAGGAAGAGGCCGTTTTGAGGCCCTTTCTGTGCGAGCACATGCTGCTGAAGAGAGTGGGAGGACCAGTTATTTATATACAGTTATACCCGTTGTGTTTCTGCACCTGTTCACTTCGATACCTGGTCGCCCTCGTTTGATGGACACCATTACAGTCGCATATGGTCGCCATGGTAACCAGCATACTAAATGTATGGGCATATGACTCCGCTGCTGATTACATTGAAGCTTGGTAACAGTTTTACCATTCGAAACACTCGTTGTCCTTCTTTGCTTCTATGTCTAATTTTCATTGATTTTCCCATCATGCACTTCTCATTCCATTTCATTCCAGTAATGGCTACAGGCTTCATCATTTTCCCCCAACAGCTGTGATCAGAAAGAGGCAGAGATGGTGAGAGAGAGAGGGGGAGAGGGAGAGGGAGAGGGAGAGAGAGAGAGATCGGTGATGCTATTGCTTTTGATGATGCACCTCATTCACTCATCCTCTGTAAATTTCTTTGGGCCTTTGAAACCCCAGGACCTATTACACTTATGGGGCTGCATCTAATTGAAGGGAATATTATGTCATCAAAAACCCATGAGGGACTGGGCAGATTTCACCCAAATGTAGAGATGATCAGAGTCTATGGCTGCAACTAATGATTATTTTCATTATCAGTTACTTTGTCAGTTGTTGTTTTGATTTACTAATAAATCATTTGGTTTTTAAAAAAACATATCATAAATGAATGAAAAATGGCAATCACAATTTCCCAAGTCCAAAGGGGGTTTCTTGATAGTCTGGAAACGTCAAAACCAGTTAATGGTGAAAGGGTTGAACAATTAATCAATCATTGAAATTGATGGCAATTAATTTTCTGTCGATGGACTAATTGCCTCAGCACCATCAGAGTCCACAGTGATGTCAGACAGGTTGAGGCGAGTGAAGAAAGGGCATAGACTCCTCAGTCAAAACATGGGAGTGGAGATTTATGCAGTATGAGAGGGAGCTATTATTATAGACTTTACTTAGGGGGGGAATTAAAAGCAAAGATGTCAAAAAAATAAAAGAAATCAACGATAGAAGAAAAGCCGCAATAGATGGACAGATAACCCGTGAGAAAAAAAAGAGAGAGATGGAGGCCTAGCTGCAAGGATTAAATCTCACTGTGGCCTGGCCCTGTGAGATTACCAACTTGCCCACTGGAGTGCTATGAATGCGGGCAGATTATACACACACACACACACACACACGTGCGCACACCCATCCATGCACGAACTTGCATGCACATAAACACACAAACAATGTAGTGGATTAGGCCTCACTGCTAACCCAAGGGCCAGGGTGAAGCAGATGGCTGCCCTTTGTATTGTTATGCAACCTTACTGAGAAGCAGTCCACATGGAAACACAGCGCAGTTTCAACAGGCACAAGCTCACACATAGCATACATACACACTTTATATTATCTATTATAATGTGTATTTCTCTAATGGAGGAGGTTTGAGTTATCTATTGAGAGTTTTAAAAGACAAACAGTGACAGGGATGAGTAAAAAATAGGATGAGTGGAGTAACAGAGAGGAACTTAGTAGAGAGAGGGAAGACAGGCGGACTGGCAGGTAGTGGGAGGGCAGTGGCCCAGTGCCAGGAGGGTTGGAGAAGTGCCAGATAGCCACACATACACACACACACTCAGATACATAGACTCACACACACAAAAACACCACTCCCAGTAGGGGTGCTGGGGCGAGCCAAGGTGACCTGACTAGGTGATGGCAGGGTCACCATGCCAACAGGGCTGACTGTCATCTCCATAGCAATCTATGTCAGAGGCCGCTGAAAAGAGTGGGGAGAGGGTGATGGTCCTGGGGTTCGTGTGTGCCTGTGTGTGTGTGTGAGTGTGAGTATGTGTCATGTGGTTGGGGGGTGGCAGGGCTAGAGTGTGTGCTAGGGAGTCAGATGGAGTCAGGCCCTCAGAGTACTCACTGACAAGTTGACATTGAGAAAGTCTGTATGGTACAATATGGGGCAGTTGTAGGGCAAGAAACCCATTAACTGTGGTTGGTCGTTGTGCTGCTCTGAGACAGACAGGCATAGATGCGCTATATGTTGTATTTAAGGGAACACACCAAATTTAGGTCAGATACGCTATTATCTGAATAGCACATATTTAAAATTATTCACCTTATTGTGTATGTAGGTTAAACGTGCAGATATAGTCTGCACCATATCTCCTGCTTTGAATGTACAATCATTTAAATTCTAAACCAGGTTTAGCAGTTACCTACATATTATTTAAATCATTGAATGAAATATTACTGAATTAAACTGTCTGTGCTTATATAAATAATATGTTGTGTATACAAAAATGACCCTCATAATAAAGTCCTTCTTGATGAGGGCTGATAAGCTATAACTAATGTATTGGTCAATGGTAAATAAGGCTTTACTATATGGATCAGTTATGGTAGTGTTTCAGTTGGCAGGTTAAAGAAAATCAACATCCAGCCTGATACCTGGGAGACCATGTCTCAAATGTCATCTGGACTAAAATCTATCTCTTAACGACGTTAACTTGACTAGCAGTTTGCACAGACTTCCTGATGAAATAAAGACCTACAGTACCTGAAAAGACAAATCAAACATCATGTTGGAGGAGGATATTCTACTATCTATACATTTTGCCTTGAAATGGGAAACTTTGCCATTCTTAAAATTTGGAAGTTTGCAATCTTTTGGAGAATATAATAATGTAACACAAGTTTTGAAAACACATTTGTATTACATTATAATGTACTGATGACTCTGTTCTGTTGTTGTAGATGGCTGCAGCGGGAGACTTCTCTTTTTAGAGGAAATAATTTGTCAACTCCAGACACTCTTTGGTCATTTGCCACAGATCATATATATCTTTTTCTCTTCCCACTTCAGCCTGTCAATATGAACATCAGTTATTTGAGACATTCAGAAAGGCTTCTGTCAATCTTGGTGAGATTCTTTTATCTTGCAGTCGTCCTGCTGTCCCACATCTGCCTGACAGCTACTGTACCTCTGTGGCATGGGACTCATGAACTCCTCCTCGTGTCAGTCCCCTGTCCCATGCTCCCTCGTGGATGAGACTATACAGACAACATAGGAATCTAATTATCCACAATGATTCACTGGTTTCCATTACAAGTCACAGAGACACGCAGATAGACAACGTGGTGATCTCACCAAACCCCTCTGGGTCTGCATGACACCACACTCATTTAGTCTACTATATGTTCACGCAAACACAGATAACTCAAAGGAGCTCCCTAAACGTCTTAATGTCATGTTCAGTGTCTAAATTGCCTAAATCTTTTCACACACTAGTCATTTCTTTCAGCCTGTTGTAGGGATATGGTCTTTAAGCTGTATAACATATATTACATATGTTAAGGGGTTTCATATTGGCAATATGTGCAGCATTTTAATCTGCAGTGTAGTGCCAAGAGGTGCGAGTGGAAATTCAACCATGCTGTGGCACAGTGAAGGATCCTTCGGAGAAAAAAAAAAAAAAACTAGATATGGGGGGGATAAAGAAGGCTTAGACAGAATTACTGTCAGAAGAAACCAGGAAGTAGTGTCTGAATGTGACCCAGAAGTTAGAGGCTTTCTATTGATTTTTAACTCACTACTAGAGGGCCTTTAAAAGCTCTTTGGGGAATGTGTGTGTTTATGTGGATCGTTTATATGAGCAGGCTGTGAATAAAAGTTGAACACATCATATTTTGTACACAGCTTGTTGCGCAACATTTTTGTAGTGTTTACAAAAAATATGGACTAAAAATAGTTTGGGTGATTTAAAAATCGCCGTGAAGCGATAAATCAAATAGGGTTGCATGGTCATCTCTAGTGGTTTCTGGAACAAAAGGCTGACTGATAGTACACAGTTTGGCCATTAATGCACCAAAGGTTAGTCTAAGGTTAGCTCACAATCTCTGGCTTGTCTCAGTGCGAGGAATCTCCGGGGGAACAAGTCTTCAGCAGCCACTGTTTCTCTCTCTCTCTCTCTCTCTCTCTCTGTCTGACTCTTGACTGCTATTAGTTTCTGGTTTTTAGTTCATCTCTTATTTATATGTACATATTTGCACATGCATACATATTCAGGCTGTGACTGGTGCCTGGGATGATCAGGGCTCCATTACTTACTGTGGATGGAGGGTGGGGGGAGGCACACAACCTCGGGCAGTGAGGTGAATGAGGCCAGCCTGAAATATGGGGGGACACACATGCATTGCAAATATACACACGTATGCGCACGGACAACCGCATACACATTGAAACTCCTTTGCAGACAGTGATAATGATAGTCTAGCATCCATTCATTTTTTTTTTTGTGTGAGAGCAGTCATTACCGTCATCACTGTTCCTCTCTGAATCACTTACTGTCAGAGCACGTACACACACACACACACAAAGCCACACACACGCATTCACTTTAGATGTTACCTACCCTTTCAACCCTTGCTTCTGTATTTGTATTTTTATTCCACCTCCCCTGCTACTGGTGAATCCCTGACATGACAGAACCCCCCCTCTCGTTTGGCCCCCCCATGGCTGCCTGTCAGCCAGGAGACAATAGGGACCGGTGCGCATTTGCCTTTCTAAAGAGGCTCTGCTGCTTCACCCTTCCTCCCTCGTCTTCCTCTTCTCCTCCATCCTTTCTGTCAACTGCGATAACTCATTAATATGTCACAGACCTGTGTGTGTGTGTGTGTGTGTGTGTGTGTTACAGGAGGTCTATCACTAGCGAGTTTTGTGATTGGTTTAAACACAGTGACATGAGTGAGGTAAAGGCCAACCATGCTCTCTCATGTGACCGAACTCATCATGTGTACATGCCAGATAGCGAAGATAAAGGTCAGAAATAGAGAGACCAAGCACACAAATGCAATCATGCAGGCGGGTTTGACAGAGACGAAAGCAGAAATAAAAAAAACATGTGTTCGGCTAGCTCAACATTTTTGGAAATGTGCTTTTTTGCAGTATTGATACAGCCTCTGTATATGTACTAAATGTGCAGCTATTGCAGCATACAGGCTAGCTGTTTCCACCTGTTTCCTGTCTCTGTGCTAAGTTAAACTGAGCCAAGCTAACCAGCTGCTGGCTGTACCTTCAAATGTATTCCTCGGGGATTGATCCTCTCCTCTGGCTCTCTGCAGAAAGTTTCCCAGCATGGCAGACCATTAGTTTAATATAAGATCTTCAAAACAAACAAGTAGCACCTGCTGTTTCACATAAAAATGCAGTATTTTCTTCTTAAATCGTTAATGATTATTCATCCCAGCGCTTGCAAAAGCATTTTCCTAAAACATAGTCCTCCTGCTTGTTCATTTCAAGGTGTGATACAGATTTGTATTAGGCGAATGAATGCAGGGAGGCAGGGCAAGTGAGAGAAACAAAGGTTAAAACCTTACAAAGGAAGAGAAACACGGAGATGCTCCTCCAGCACCCCTGCCCCCCCCGAACCCCCACCCCCCCTCTCTGGGGAAGACAGATTTATGTTTAAAACATCACTCCGACTGAGCCAGGTTCAGCTAGAGTTAAATGCTTTGATCAACTTGCTCTTTCTGGCGTGCGTCTGACCTATGAGTGCGTAAACCAGGACTTCTTAAGGATGGATGCTACTCAGCATGGGGACCCTGCAGTTGTGCAAACCAACCACTGCTCTGCTTTAGGCTGGGTCTTTAGTGTTTGTGCCCCGGGCGCTTCTTCCTGAGTGGTCCCTCGGTGCATCTCAAACAGCCATAACACTCACATGCACACACATGCACGCACACACGCATGCACACACAAGCAGTTGAACAAACACACCTGGGGATTGACATATTCATACACATGGAATACACCTGTATGTATAGTGTCTGTAATGCAGAAGTAAACGTAAACATGGACATATAGACACACTCATACATGCACGCACACACACACACACGCAGACAAGCAGGCAGGCGCAGTATGGCCCCAGGCAGTAGGGATCAGTGAGGTGCTTAGGAAGGCTGAGGTAAGGGTGAAGATGGGGTGAATACATCTTAGCACTGCAAAGTATCATTTCAGGTCATGGACTGTTAACTCCCCACAGTGTATCTATAGGTGTGTACACCGTCATTTGAGCTCAAAATCTTTCTTTAGTTTTGCTTAGAGACTCCAGAATGCTCCTGATATTTGTCCAACTTATGAAATACACTTTTTTTTTTTCTAAAGCCAATGACTTTTTATTTTTTTATTGGGACTCATGGACACTGATTGGCGCATCATCACTTTTAATGCCCTTGAACTGTTGATGTTTTCCCATCATTAGACTTAGAAGTTTGATGGAGGAGAATCCTCTTGTTGCAGATTTGTTTTCTTGGCCTAGATCAGGGCTGTCAGTTGTGGTTGGTAGTGGTGTGTGTATGTATGTGTGTGTGTGTGCGCGCGCGTGTGTATTTGTGTGTGTGCTGCTGACGTGCAGAGTCCCAGTGAAGTTGATTTCTGTCAAGCCTGTAGCACCACACTCAGACAGGGCTTGACCAAGCGTTTAAATGCTGCTCTCGGATTTCCTGCTAGTATGGTCTGAGTGGAAGTGTCAGTCAGTCAGGTGTGTGTGTGTGCGCGCGTGCGTGTATGTGTATGTATTCAGAATTGGCAAAAATCGAGGGGGTGCTGGCAGTTTAGAAAGGCCAAAAAGGCTGGAAGGCAAGCTTTTGGCATCAGAGACCAGGAGCAAAGAGAAAAGCTGTGTTTGATTGAAATACAGAGGTCAATTGTAGCTGAATGAAGTGTGAATGAAAGAGAGGGAGCGATGGAGAGAGAGAGAGAGAGAGAGGGGGGGAGAGGGAGGGAGGGAGACTCGAGACCTGAGAGTCAGGGAACAGAGGAAAACTAACCATACACACTCATTTATGCACTCAAAACTCTGATGACCTTAAAATTAGGTCTTCGCAGAGCCCAAGTATGTTACTACAGGTTTTCATTTATTTAGGCTTCTTTACTGTTGCTTATCTTGTCTTTTACTACTACAGACAATCTGTGAGACCACCTGCCAGACTACAAACCAATCAGTGGTCTGAAAGATCAGGACAGTGAGCCACAATGTGTTTGAATTGAATCATTTTGAATCGAGCAAGGCCGTCCTTCTTTTTCATCCTTTAAACCTCAAGAGTAACTTGAGATTTAGAGGTTGAAGAATATGAATTTTCACAGCATTTCCTAGCAACAGCATGAACCATATCTTCTCAAAAGTTTTTGTCAAATGTATATTTGGAATTTTCCACTGTTACTGTACCACTTTTTTCTATTGTATTTTCGAGTTTGAAAACATGAACCAAAGTCCAGGCACACTCGTGATGAAGTGTAGACAGGAATCATGTTAATATTTCTCCAAAGAGTATTTCTTATGAAGCATCTGTTGGCTGGTAGAAGCTTGACATTGGACATTATTTTGCAACAAAAGCCTGGAACCCACCACAGGGCCCTTTTTTGCCCCATTTTAGGCACTGCTTGAAATGTGTTGTTATCACAGATACATGCACATGTATGCATGATGCTGGATCAGGTGATGCACTGCTAAGATCTGGGAGAAAGGTATTGAAATTCCCAGGAGAGGATGCCAGGGCGCTGACAGGAGAAACAGAAGGATGATGGGATGAAAGGACATTGAGGAGGTGAGAGTGATTGGTCGAGGGGGGATGTGGTGTTGCCGTGGGTGATGGGCAGGGCAGGTGGTTAGTGACTGGCAACATGGCCTGGATGGTGGTGCTATGGGAGAAAGAAAGTGTGTGTGTGTGTGATGTGGGGTCAGCTTGATCTCTGTGCCTGGACAATCTACTGGTGTGGGGCTTTGAGATTTTTGAGGAAATGTTATGTGTTACGTGTGTGTGTGTGTGTCTGTGTGTGTGTATCTGTGCTCTTGAAGTCCCATTAAAGCAAGCGAGTGGTGGGGGGTGGGTGGACTTGTCACTTCAGAAGGGTGACTGTGATGTGGCGGTGGAGAACGGAGGGGGATTGACTGTGTGAGTTGGCCTTGAGGGAGCTGCAGCCTTGGGAACATCAGTCGTCCAGCGCAACAAAGGACCAACCAGTGTGATGTGTTTGTGTGTGCGTTTGTATGTGTGTGTGTGTGTGTGTGTGGACAATTTTGATAATAGGGTTCAAGCATGCAAATATTTATTTGTTTTGTGAGCGTGTGTAGGTGTGTGTCTCTATGTGTGTTAATATGACTTTTTAAATTGGGCTGCCACTGCAAGATTTAAATGATAATGGATCCATTGACCCTGAGAAATGCTGCAGTGTGAGGATTTGCGAATTTGTGGCCGAGCTGAGAGGGGGGGGACGGGGCAGCTAGAGAATTCACTGGTTTTGTGCGTTATTGTGAGTGTGGGGAGGGTGGGGGGGTGGGAGTGGGCTTTTTCTCTGTGCCATCCTGCTTTGTCTTCTCTCCCAGTTGAACTGGACTGAATGAAGCGATGGGAGTTTAACTTTTTTGTCCGGTGTGCATGTGTGTTTGTTTTGGTGAGATGTACTTTTCCTGTTTGAATTGTGTGCAGACTTTAGAAGAAACCTCAAAAGACTCATTCTCTCTCTCTCTCTCTCTCTCTCTCTCTCTCTCTCTCTCTCTCTCTCTCTCTCTCTCTCTCTCTCTCTCTCCCTCTCTCTCTCTCTCCCTCTCTCTCTTCCTTACACACAAACTCAATCACACTCACTTGGCTTTTATTGGAGCAGACAAAGCACACACAGTCTGCTGGCTGCACGACAGCCACAATAACATTAATGAAACACTTATCTAACCAAACATATTACCGGGCATTTAGAAATACTGCGTTTGACTGTGTCCTCCTATGTGTTTATGCTGCTACTGGTGTGTGTGTCTGTGTGTGTGTGTATGTGAAGTCACACAGTCTTAGCAGTCCAAGGTCAAAGTGTTTTTTCCGTCTCTGTACTGTCTTCACTCACAGTCTTTCTGTCAATCTGCCAGTTTCTCTGGTACATACACCCACTCCCTCCTTCTCATCTCTGTCCCCGCATTTGACCTCTTGCCCTCTATATTTCTTTTCCTCTTGTCTCTTTATCTCCTTTTTCATCCATCTGTTCCTCTGTGTGATTTTCCATATGTTTCTGGCTACAGGAGAGCAACCTCTCTTTGGATGTTCCCTTTCTTTCACTCTTGCGTTTTCCATCCCTCTCCTCTTTGTTTCTCTCCCTTCCTCTCTCTCTCTCTCTTTTTTTCTGTCGCTCCCCCTCTATTGTCCTGGTTAATCTGGCCTGCTCTCCGGCTGTGCCCTGGTGTCCAAATGATGCATTAATCCAGGTTACCCCAACCCATTGTTTATGCTGTACACCCCACGTAATGCACACACACACATCCATGCCCACACACCCACACACCCACACACCCACGCACATATGCACATGCTCACAATGGCTGTGTTGTCACATCATGCAGCCTTAACACATGACAGACAAACAATAGCCCAGTGGTGCTCCTGACATTATTGAATGTAATTTCAGACCCTTAAACACAAGGCGTCACTGACAATAAATAAATCCATCACTTTAATTCACATTCAGTTTGAGCCACTGTGATGAATTTATAGACTGTTTTTATGTGATTTATTACTCTGGACGCGTGTCTCGGTGACCTGAGACCTGTGTGTTGCTCACTGCATATATCTGGCTGTTATCACACAGCTAAATACGCATTCCCTGCAAGCTGCTTTGATTATGTTTGTCTGCATCCTGTGATCAGCCTCCATAGAAATCTTTAACCAATTCTCTGAGTCTTCTTGATTTGGATTATAAATGTCTGGTGTGATAAACCTTGATAAAGGTCATATAGATCAGAGACACCCGGCTCTGTTGTTTGATCAGTCATAAATTCCACCTTCTCCTAATATTCTCATTTAGTCCCTGGGGTATTTAGAAATGTATTTAACTTTATATTATTTGCTACAGTGATTAATTTCCCTGGGAGGTAGATCTGAGACGGTGGATGTAAAAGTGTGTGTGTGTGTGTGTGTGTGTGTGTGTGTGTGTAAAAGACACTGTGTCCTTGAACAGGCTTATTGCTGCAGCTGGAACATCATACGCTCTCCCCTCTCCAACAGTTCGCTCTTGCTGCGTGCACGCGCACACACACACACAAATGTTCGCACCAACCCCCAATATACCCTCAGCCTCTCCAACCCATTCTCCCTATTTTCTCCCATTTTCCCCAGCTTAGTGGAAGATGTGGAGGGTGTGCGACAGAAAGTGGCGGTGTGAGAGAGGGCCACTAAAACGGCTGGCATTTATATAGGAATGTGTAAATAAGACTAGGACTTATACCACAAGTGTGTCCTTATCACTTCTCTTTTTCACATATGGAGCAGAAATTGAGGGACGAAGAATCAGATAGGACAAGAAATAGAGTTGTGGTGACAAATTCTGGGGAAAGACAAATATGTTGGGTACCTACTCTGTACCTGTATCTAAAAATACTAACTCATGAGCAAAATCCATAGACCTGTGGGGTAATTACTCTAAACCTCAACTACTACACATCTTAACAGGTCTTTCTTTTCTGGCTGGACTGCAACAGCAGGGCCAGTCCTTTAAAAAATTAATGTGGGTGACTGACTGACTGACTGACTGACGAAGTTACAGACATGAGTTTCCCAATTCTCTTTCTAATTCATAGGGATGTTTGCAGGTAGTTCTGCCAACTTTGCACCTTGATAACTTACCAGATATCATAAGCCACTTTTTGAACATCAAGAACCACCGTTAAGCATAATTATAATTTTATGGACAAAACTTTCCATAGTAGAGAGTTGCCACTATTATCCATGTGAGCGCAAGGTAGAGTTCTCCTCCCTAACATTGATGAGGGCATGTATGATATACATTCCGTACTGGATGCCATTCTACAGTCTCTGGGAATAAGCAAAAAAAAGAAAAAGGAAGAAGAAGATTTGTTCTTTTTTTGGTCTTGTTTCATCATTACGTTTGGGTTTACTTACTCTTTCTCCCTCTTATTCTCACCCTATTTTCTCCCCTTTTTCCTGTGACTTTCCATGCCTTGGAGAGGTACAGAAGAAGCCCGAGGCTGCAAGAGCACTGTTCTTGTTCTCTCTCTCTCATTAACTCTCTCTCTGTTGCTCTCTCGATCACATGCTCCCACATTCATACGTACAGCCAAGGACACGAATACACACGTACACACTTCCTCCAGGCCCCTTTGCATTCTAGCCGCAGGTCAGTCCTTATGAAACGCTGTGAAATAATTTCTCAGCTTCCTCACTTTTTCCGAACGCTTCACAATGCAGTCGGTCTAAACCTGAGAACTGGAGCAAGTCTTAGTCAGTTGGGTTACTTTTTTATGCTCATTTTCTGTAGTCAGCTCAGGTTGCGTCCCTCTGTCTCTCCACCATCCTTGTTCTTTTTTTTTGTTTCTTTTATGACGGTTATTGTAAAGTAACTGGGCCTTAAAAACATGTTTTCAACATGAGCCGTTACACCCGGCACCTGGCGTGGCAGAACAGGTGTCTTACCTCCAGTCTGCATGTCTAACGGTGTGATTTTACTGTGTCCGAACATTTAGTGCATGCCGGAGTGAATCTCTCATCTCCCCTCTGTCTTGCCGGCGTGAGATATACCTAGGATTCCATTTTGCAAGCGAATCATTTCATGGGTGTCACTACAAGTTGTGTTTTCTGCTTGAGCGCAGATATTGAAAAATCTCCCACTACATCCATTTGTGGATTATTGTCCAATCTGTTTGATGTCAGTCTCCATTCCAGTTTCTCTCAAGCGCCTCTCTCCTTTCTGTCTTGCTCTGGTTCTCGCTCCCGCTCATGACACCCCTCTCTTTACTTTTTGGTGTTATTATCTCAGCCCTGCATACCTTAACAACTCCCTCACTTCATTAGCTCTTCACATAGAGGAGAACATCCCTTTTTATTCACGCCTCAATGGAGGGATAAACCAAAGTGATAAAATGAAAGAAAAGGAGTTCACGGCCCGTGCATCCTCCGGTAAAGGAAACTTGAAGGCTAATAACTGTGTGTCTATTCTCAACATCTCTGCGGAGGCAACCGCGTTCTTGGTATGTGCTGGCTGAGGCTTAGCTAGGCGGGCATGAGTCAAGGCATGAGCAGGAAGGGGAAAGCCCTCTTAGAGCTCGGGTTGAACTTTGGCTCTCAGACGAGGACGGCTTTACTCTGAGTCTCTTAGCTTGATGGGTTTTACAGTCTCTCTTTCCAATCTTTTATTCTCTAACTCTGTGCAGGGACCGTTGCAAGTGAAAGTAGCAAGTGAAACGTTTTTAGAGTAAGACATTGCTATTTCTGCCTTGGCTAGGCATGAAAATCAATAGGAATATTCCTGAAAAAGCTACAGTGCGTCCCTGAGTAGCTCCTTAACCCTCTGTACCCAAAACCAGTCTTATCAGCCTCTCCCAGCTGGGCCTATGAGCATCAGAAGTGTGCAGTAGTATAACGCTATATATCTAAAAAAGCTTTGGATTCTGTGTGTCTGTGTGTTTTTAGAGAGTGAGTGTGTGGGCGCACAGGTTTGTATTTTTTATGCAGCATATGTGTTTTTATATGTGTAGTATATCTCTGTGTGTGTTTACTGTGTATGTGTGGTCATAAACTTGTCAGTGGCACTCAGAAATTGAAGGTGTGATGATCTACTCCAGCTGCTGCGGCTGTTGCTGCCACCGCTCTCAGAGTCACATATACCTTGTTTCCTGATCATGATGCATTGAGCCTGGAGCGCGTAGTCTCTGACAGTTCAGAATGAAGGGATGGAGAAGGACTATTTGTCACAGACGTATGCTGGATGTACAGTAGGAGCTCTACTCCCGAGGCTTAGGCAAGAGCGGCTGCCGTTCTCCCCCTCTAACCTCAGTTCTTTGGTCTTTTCTTTCTCATTCGATCCCGAATAAAAAGCTTTGTATCTATCTTTATATGTTGTTGCCTGCAAAGTGGGTTTCAAATGGCTCTCAAAGAGAATTGATAGAAATAGAAAAAAAAAAATCCGGTGGGACATGTTAAACCCCCGGGTGTATAAACATTACAGGCACAATTATGTGGAAAAAAGAGAGCAGAAGTTCTGCTCAGCGTTTGGCTAAACACGCCTTCAAGTGGGAAATGACTCTGGTCTCAACAGAGGTTCCAGAAACAGCACAGCCAGTCCTTACGAGGATGAAGCACCTCTTTGATCATTACTTAAGTGGCAAAAAGGCCTTCGCTCCATTTTAATTTCTGCCCGTCTTACCTGCAACCAGAGGCTAGCACAGCCAGGGAGGCAGCAGAAGAAAAGGCTGTGCACTTTGAAGTTATTGAAATGAGGGGAGGAACAGGCGGAAAATACCAGGGAGAGCTAAGCAAAGAACTTGTTGAGCTGCTGGAGAGGTTCTCTCAAACTGTCAGCATCAGCTCTGCTTCTGAAGTATTTTTTTGGGGGGGTTGAAAGTGTTAGCTTTGAGTCTCTTAGTAAATATATTATTCATTTTTACTCCCTGTGTCAGTTGGATACCTCAACAAGGGGGAAAAAAAACAACAGTTACCCTCAGTGTCACAGCAGCGTTTCAGCAGTGGCCATACAACGCCTCTAATGAGACATGTCTGCTTGTGTTAACCTGTTTGCTAACTCAATATGGTATGGTTTATTCAGCAGCGAAGTGAGAAGCTGTCAGAATCCATTGATTCCTTGGGATGAGAAATCCCATAGCAGCCATCACCCTGGAAGAAGCGTCATACAGCTCTTAACCCTTCGGAGAGTGGCTCCTCCTGACAGGGTCAGACTGTTGTCATCCTGACACCAGTAATAAGAGAGTCTCTGAATGGAGCCACGGGCATTGATGACGTTCAGCCTGTCCAGGCTGTGGCAGAGCGTGGACGCTGCATCCTCAAAGGACAGAGAAGGGAGGATTCTTTGTGTGAAGCTGATCTGGGGTCAGTTTGAGTCGGTTGTAACTGTGGCCTGAGAATAACTAAGGAGCACAAGAGGAGGGAGACACAGAGAAGACAAGATCACGACTGACCTCTATCTGTCCAACAGAGCAGAATATTCTTTATAGTCAAAATAACACCGTAGGGTTTGTTCATTCAGTCTGTGGCATTTCTGTTGTGAATATAGATTGGACTTAAGATGAACTAATATTGTGGCAGGCGGGGATGCGATGCGAGCATGGTGCACAGGTGGCACAGGGAGAGGTGTCTTATTCTTTTGTGTGCAGATGGACTTCATGCAATTTTGAGCAGGGGACATGAATGATATAATTACGATGTCCTATACAGTATAGATGTAAGCCAAAACCCATTCCCCACCTTTATAGAGGAAATGGCAACTTATCATACCATTTTTTTTTTGAGAGCAATGTATACTCTATCCCTTTCACCAGGAATGAAAGCAATGTGGACCTGTATTCAGAACTTCAAATTGAATAAAAGATGTCATTTTTATGTATGGTATACAAATAGGCAGAAAGAGATACAATGCCTCCTTTTTGGCCGCCTTCAGGGACAAAAATAATTTGTTTACTCAAGTTCAGTTGTTTTCACACAAACACAGTACTTAGCACATGCTAGAAGACTTGACTTGCTAATTCCCAATGAATAAGAGTGTGGATGTTTTCCACCTGTCCCAGATCGCTTTGCAGCTTAATGTGAGAACTAGATCTGAGAAGTGTCCTCCCATTACTCTACTCCCTGCTTAATATTTTGTTTGTTTGTGTTTGCGCTCATGCATTTGTGTGAAAGAGTGTTATAGTGGCCTGTTAGGAATTGGATTCATGCATGAATGTGTGTGTTTACAAAGGATATGAACATCCCATATGCAGAGAGTGATTTTAATAATGATTATAAAGCAGAATAGCTGCTTTGATGCATGCTGCTGTCTGGCAGTTTGTCGTAATTGAGCAAAGTCTACTACAAATATTGGCTGTGGCCGACAAAGTGAAATAGTAACACATTTTAAAACAGACTTTGCTGTTTGATTGTAAGCCGCGCTGACAGGTGCACATCACACAGCTTTAATGTGGGGGGCATCAGCAAAATATTCTGGGCTTAGGACTTGCAGAACCTGAGGGCGCAGCAAAGAGTTCATGTGCAATTTACATGGTTAATATGTTGCACCGGGCATCTGTGGTTGTGTGTGTGTGTGTGTGTGTGTGTGTGCGCTTGTGTGTATATGAAAGCAGTATTGCTTTGGAACGTTAATTAGTCCTGATATGTTTCCCATTTCATCCACAGTTGAATGTTCCCTGTTCACAAACCTTGATCAACGTTCACTCATTACCAGCCCCACCATCTTTCTCTCTCTCTCTCTCTCTCTGTGTCTTTCTATCTCTTCCTCATCTTGTAGATGTATTAGCCATTACCCTGCTAATTTACGCCGCGATGAGGAGGAGAAGAAGTGAGCGGAGGGAGTGGAAGAGGAGAACACGGAGCCTGTCTGTTCCTCCTAATAGCTAAATGTTTTCTGCAGCTTGTTCATGTAACGCCAGCTTGGGAAGCTCTCGTTGACAAAGAGGTTTTAGGATGAAATATAGCAAATTAAGTATGCTTAATCTCCCTTCCTGAGTAAAATAATGGAACTCTAAGTGATGGATCGTGAGGGTTTTCGGGAGCCCGTCGCCACATCTGCTGTCAAAATTTGTCGAAGTTAAACAGCCCAGGTGTGCACTGATTGGGACTTATTCAAATAAGCTGACAATTGCTTGTTTCAAGTATGTCTAATCAGAGTTCATTCCCATCCTAATTATTTGATATGGCTGTTTGCTGTCAGTTATTCATTCGGTTAAGACTGTGCACATGATTTCAGAGGAATTTTCCTCACACTTTCCAGCAGAACATCGATAATAATATTATGATATTTTGGTTGATGAACTGCGTCTAAATCATTTATTATTTATTTGTGCCCTTTTTGAATCAGAAAGTAGGTCATTGTGATATATGGTAGATGTAGTTGTCTCACAGACACACACACAGCTGTCCGAGTCCTTCCCAAGGTCATGGTCATCCCATCCTCCTTTCAGTTTGTCCCCATTTATCCCATGTATAATGGGAAATGCTGACTGCTTCGCTCATACAGGCTTTTGTAAATGTGCAAAATCCTCATGTATGTGTTTAACTATTGTGCAGCTAAATTCACCCCTATTGTACATTAGAATAGATGTGTACAATAAATTCTGTGCCTCAATTCTGTGCCTCAACACCACATGTTCTTTTAAAAGACAGTGTATGTGTGTTAGTGTGTATCTGATGGGCAAATATAAGGTTAACAACTCCCAATACCTCGGGTCTATGCCGTAACCCTGTCAGTTAGAGAGGCCAGGTAATTAGACCTTAGAATGACAGGTCTGGAGGGCAGTGTGAGTGTTTTTGTGTGTGCAGTGGATTTGCTTGGGTGGACATAAAGTGTGCACAAATAAGTGCTTGCAGGTTTTTGGTTGCATATGTTGTTGCATAGTTATATGTTGGTCATATGGAGGTATATATGCATTGTATGTGTGTTTGTTTTGGTGTGTGTGTGTGTGTGTGTGTGTGTGTCTGTTCTTGCAGGTTGTGTGGGGGGTTGGGTGAGATAAGAGATGGATGGAGAGTGGCAGCATTTCTTATCCCATTCAATTAAACAGGATATATTGACATGTGCAGACGACCACCTGCTTGCGTATGCAAAGCACACAGCGAGGGGCTTCGCTTGACAGCCACTACCCAAATGTACCCCTCCCCTAAGATCAGCACATATTGTTGGTGGATAGATGTTCTCCTCTCCTCTCCTCTCCTCTCCTCTCCTCTCCTCTCCTCTCCTCTCCTCTCCTCTCCTCTCC
This sequence comes from Trachurus japonicus, assembly GCF_045865225.1. NCBI lineage: Eukaryota > Metazoa > Chordata > Actinopteri > Carangiformes > Carangidae > Trachurus > Trachurus japonicus. Next base: position 20,095,618 of record NC_140912.1, read on the forward strand.
TTCTTACCAAGGCTTCACTGATTAATTTGCAGTTTTTCCACAATACTCCTGTCCTTTTCTCAGAATTATAAACACAAAACCATTTTCTCAAACTACATTCACAAAACCTCTGATTCTTTTTGCAAAACCAAACCATTGCCTCAAAATAGTTTTACCTGTGCTCAAAACCGAACAATGTTGTCAGATCTTGAACTAATCGGTCAAAATAGAAACACTGCTGAGCAGTCATTACACACAACACTGAAAAAATGGAAAACACAGTATTCAGGGCATGTAGCTCATGGAGAAATGTTTGCTGATCACATTACAGTATAGCACATGCCTTTTGCATCCCCAAAAGAAAAGGAAAAAAAAGGATTTCTCAACTCTGTGGATTTTAGTCTGCATTCATCAAACATAAACTATAGAAAAAATCCCAAAATCCAAATGAAAGTCTACAGCCTCTAATGAAAACTGCAAAACTGTACACAATCAATCATGCAGTCATTGAGCTTCACCTGGTCTTCGGGTTGGGTCAGGCCACAGCTCTTCATCAACATCACATGCTACATTTGTCCTTCTATACACACTTCACGTAGTGTAATGGCATTGTTTTCATGGACCATCTCAACAATGGCCTCCTGCTGGGGCGTGAACATAGAGTAGGTGTCCTCCCACCCCTGTATGGCAGTCAGACAATTCTAAAAGTGAATGTGCAAAATATCTGTAATGTTCTGAAATATATCTACAGTAGTACTGTAAATTTACAATGTTGTCTTGTCTAAATCTCTGGATTATGGTGGACACAGAGAATCGACTGATCTTTAGTTGGACCCTTTGGCCTCCCTCATTGTCATGCCATGCACAACGACATGGTCTATGACCGTAGCCTGAACATCATCAGAAAATGACCACTCTTTGTCTTGTTGCACTCTGAACTGGCTTATATTGGTTTCCACATCATGAGAAACAAGTGTGATCAATTTTGAGTCGTTGTGTTGGACGGATGACAAATGTGACTCATGGTAACAACAAGTGGCAAAACATAAACTCAAAAAAAACAGTCCATCACAGTGACAACTGTGTTTTATTGCATGAGAATGTGTTTAGAGGAATGACTGAGATCTGCAAATAGTGTTTTACTAGGTGAAGATAGTTTGTGGTTTTGTCAAAAGGATGTTCGATTCAGTGAACGAGTTTAGACAACTGAGCAAGTGATTCACACAACAGGTGTATTCAGAAAAACTGTAATCACTGTGGAGCCTACACACTGCAGCGTTGCTGTAATTACATACTGCTCACAGTAACATACATTTCTCCTGCTCTGTGTCTAACTGTACATCCCATTCTTCCTGTTTACAGTATTTGGTGCTTTAGTTTTGTTTTTCAGTGTGTATACATTTATCTCATGTTCTTGTAAGACAAACCCTGACTTCTGTAATAGTAGCTATTGTAGTAGATGTAAAGTGATGAGACTCCAAGGGACAGAAGACAAAGAGTTTTGTTGCCATGCCTCTGCTAATGATCACAGGCATTTCTGTAACAACATCTCCACTTATCTCTCCTCGGGCCATGTGTTTGTTCTCTGTGCACACTCATCTCATTTCTCCCTCTTCCTGGCACGCAGTGTCCATTACTGTGGCACGAGTCTGTTTGTGTACCTGAGTGAGTGTGTGTTTGTGTATGGGTACTGTAGGTGTACTCCCCAACATACATTATTGTATTGCGTTTGTGTCCCCGGAGATTTAAGCTACTCAGCTCCCGTCATGGTTTGAGCACTGAGGTGGGATTTATTCAAGTACATGTTAAAAACGACGCCTCCAGCGCCACATATTACAACACCTTAATCCACAGTGGGTTATACAGAGGAAGGATAGGAAGAAGAAGAGGGAGATTGAGGACAGAGAGGACAAGAATAAAGGTTTGCTAACAAAGGCAAGGAGAGGAGGAAGAGGAAAAGTAGGAGAAAGAGCATAGGAGGCTGGAGATTAGGACAGAATCAGAGAGAATGAGTACAGAAGGTAAAACTGGATTACAGGCTGGGCATAGCTGTAGTCATCAAAGACTCCATTAATATGTGCTGGTAGCATTACTGTAGTGTTGCTTCCCCTGAAATGCCCCTAAAATGTGGTTTAATGTGGTGCGGTTGTGTAACTTTTAGACTGTTGTTTTTAATTGATGGTGTTTGGCAGAAAAAAGAAAAAAAAAACATTTGCTGCTTAGCAGGTGCATCAGTGTGTGACTGTTTTATCATTAGTGCAGTGCTGACTCTAATAATCCACTAAATTTTATAATCGTCTGTCATATTCAGGCCAGGTTTTAAGAGGAAGTAAAGGCCTACTCGTCTGATTTGTTTTGTTTAGGCGTTTCATAGAGTACCTGCAGCTGCATTTCTTTCTTTAAACATGATGTGCTACATTTATTTTGTATGAGGATTTAAGGAATCAGGATGTGAAAACAAATAGAGAGGTGGATGATTGTCAGAGGCTCCAAAATGGAGGGAGGCAACTAAAAAGAGAATATTAATAGAGAAAAGTGGATTTAGAGGAGAGGTCAGGCCAGGTCTATAGGTGGTGATAAGCAGAGGCAGAGCTTTGTAAAGTTCTGTCTCTGCCCTTTCTCCAACCCTCAGCTCTGATCCCATCCTGTCTTTGCTCTCAGTCCTGCATTTAGAGCTGTGCTACTCCACACACTCTGCAGAATGTTGATTGCAGGCGATTCTGCACAGACTCAGATTATATTCATTACCAATATTTTTTTTAACAGTCGGTGCCAGTGCCACTTATAATAATAATTATTTTTGCATCCATGCATGTCTCTGAATGTGAAATTACCTTCTGCAAAATAGTCTGAAATATGAATGAAATTCACGGGGGGAGAATGAAGCCAGTATTCCTCCTCAACCGTGCTCTGCCCTCCCGCTGCCCCATCCCCCAGCCCCCGCCTCTTCATCCTATCCTCTTTTCTGCCTGTTGAGTTCTTGAGAAAGATATCTCTCCTGACCACACATCATGCTTTAATCTCATTCATGCTCCCTTTTTTTTCATAGCAGCTTCTGAGTGGGCAGGCACCGGTCTGGGGGTATTTGCTGTACTTTTGCAATCCCCCCCTGGGCTCAAACTTTTTTTTTTTCTTTGAGCTCTAATTCTGTGTTTGTGCACCACCTTTAGTCTCATGTTCACAATAAGGGAAACTAATTTAAAGGGCTTCCAAGTGTAATCTTTTAAGCTACACCTCTACTTAATAATACCTCTCCTGTGATTGCCTGTGAGGGGCTATTTAAGATGCTTGTTTCTGGGACTTAGACATTTCATAATCACACTATGATCTCATTTCATGGGCTTAGGCTTCTTTCATTTGCTTGGGCTCTGGCAGGGAGGAGCAACGAGTTGCATGTTCATGTTTAGCATGAAAAATAAGAGGGGTCTTAAATATTATGGATTGAAAATCTCCAAATGGATTAATTTGGAAATAATGCTATTGTGTGTACTGTTGGGCAATATGGCAGAAATCACTATCACAATATTAATAGGAATATTTTACCCGTTACAAGCTTACTTGCTGTTGGCTGGAGCCATATGTTTCTGGAGAGAAAGTAGTTGGAATTCTTTCATTTAACTTCCAGAAAGAAGGAGAACAAGTGTAATTCCTGAAATCGCAAACTGTTCATTCAAGTTTCTTTCCAAAAAGGCACAATCTTTTCATCCGTGCTGTGGAGCTGTGGTATATATTTGTTGTCGATGGCTATAAATGTTAAGATTTTAGTAAAACATGATCACTGGAGGAATGTTGAAACTCACCGCTTTCAGTGTGGATGAGAGGTTAGCCTGCTGCAAAATGAGTCGCATCGCATACTGAAGTAGATGTGGAGCCAGAGCCGAGGCGAAGGGAAAGAGTATGAGAGAGGGGGTTTTATTTTAGGGGGAAAAAGAGAGAGAGGGAGAGAGCGGGGATCTAATCCAGAGCCATTCTCCCCATTCTCACTCATTGCTGCTTCCCCAGACAGATTACTGGGCTTTGAAGGCGCCCTCTGCAGAGGCAGATTTTTAAAATGGGGGCCATTGGATGGGATTGAGAGGGGTGGAGGCAGGGGTGGGTGGGGGGTGGAGAGAGGATAGGATATAACTCACAGAGGGAGATTAGTATTGCTGTGGTGTGTGTGTGTGTGTGTGTGTGTCAGAGAGAGGGGGGTGGGTGGAAATGAATAGTTCAGAGTCTTTATCAGTGTATGTTTGTGTACTGTATGTTCCCATGTGCAGGTATTTATTCAAAGTGATAAACGTTTGAAAGGTATGACAGAGCAGTCTCAGCCGCTCTTATCCATCCCCTAATTTCTCTCCACCTTTCCTCCCCTCCACCCGCTTCATTCCCCTGTGACGTGGTATAGTTATAATCCACTCAGACATGTTCTGATGTTTTTTGCTTTCTGTTGAGTGTTGGCACTCACCCACACACTCTCTTTCACTCCCTCTCTCTAAATCCCTCACTCTGTCTATTTCTACTGTCCCCAGAGAGAGAGAGAAAGAGAGAAAGAAAGAAAGAGAGAGTCGGTTACTGTATGGTCGGCTGTCTCTGTGGCAGCCATTATGTGGATCTGCTGTTTGTTTATTTGTTTGTCTCTGTTTGTTTGTTCATCTGTGTATCTGGTAAAGATGGCATGATGATGTGTGTCTGTGAAGTTTAGTTTTTTGTTACACAGGGATGCACATCCATCTGAGTACATGTGTCTTATCAGATGGACAGTAAATATTGTACTGTATCTCTGTGTGTATTATGTTCTTGTATGACAGTGTATCTTTTGCATGTAAGAGTGTCGAGCATCGACTCGTGGGTGTGTGCATCTTTTGCATGTAAGAGCGTCGAGTGTCGACACGTGGGCGTGTGTGTTTCTGTATGTGGCTGCTGGCTGTTGTGTGGTCTACAGCGGGTGCTCCCTGTTCACTGCAGGCCAGGTGTCTCTCCTCTCTGCGTCTTTGCTTCCCAGAGCCCCCGAAGGCAGTTTGATCTCAGGACGAGCTGTGAATGTGTTTGTTTTGACCTTACGTGTCCACTGTTTTTTTCCCTGCCAGTTAAATCTTGCAGTAAGAGGCCGAAACACTCAATATATAGTCTCCTCTCCACTCTCTCCACTTCATTTATAACTCAAGAGACACCACATCATCCACATGTGTTGCTCCACTGATCAAAAATAACAAACTTTATGATAACACTCTATTGAACGTGGGGCTGAGTTTCAAATCTGACCGCTGTTTGGCTGCCGACAAAGCAATGTCTGTTGCTCAGTCTTCAAAACTCTTACTGCAAAAAAAAGAATGTAACAACTGAAATGTATTTTTCTGTGGCGGTGTTCAATAAAAATTAAGTTGGAAAAAAAAAAAAAAAAAAAAAACTCTTACTGCATCTTCTACAACCCTTTGTCCCTGTTTTGGTTCCTGCAAGGAACTTCATTACCTCTCAAACACCAGACATTTTCATTTTAAATTTGCCATTGACTATTATACAAGGGTCTCTGGCTTTTTTTCCTGAAAATGTCTGTATTTCTTCAGGTTGCATATTGGCATTAGGACAAAGCCCATGCAGCCTATTTGGCAACACACAATGTATGATGAGATATTGCAGCACATCTTTAGCTATACAGATAATATGTGGAAAATTGTGGATGTTTTTGTTGCTAAGGAATAAATGTGTACTTGCATATGTTAACTACTATAAGCCTGACATTACCTCAATGTATGAATTTCTCTTTCATATGATATTAATCCAACACAACAACTAAGCTGTCGCACTATGAGTTGTCCAGGATGACTTGTAGAAGAGAGTGATGGTCGCATATGTACTCTCGTTGTGCGATCTTCACCACAAAGTTAGATTCAACCGAGAGCCACACAAAACATTATGTACCCGTCTCATTGCAGATGTTTTCCTTTCGTCACAGTGCGACGTCTGACTACCAATGAATGGATTAGCAGATTCAGGTCACACTCTCCATTGCTGTCATTTTCTGCTCTGTTCTCATTGGTTATCCATTCATTGTTGCTGAATAAAAATCTAAACACCAACGTCTGCCTCACTGACTGAGCCATACCTCCCAGGCGTGAGTGTACCCACAATGCAACACTCAGCGTTGCTAATCCTATAGGCTGCTGACGAATCACCGGCGCTGCGCGGCATGCGTCACACCCGAGACGAGTGCCAGGACAAGGCGAGGCTAAATGCTTAACTACACCTTAAGCTTGTCAGATATGAATGAGCTGGAGGACACAGAATGGAGCTGGGCCTAGATTAGTGGCTTTTACAAGTGTGCAGGAGTGTGTGTGTGGTTCCCCTGCATGCGTTTGTGTGTGTGTATCCTTGCGGTATGTTAGTATCAGGGACTATGTGGGTGTTGTTTGAGGGGAGAACCTCCCCACTCCTGCAGTGAAGTTGAATTAGGAGAGCTTATGGAACGATTTCATGTTAATACTGCCAAATACAGTTCCTTAATCTACCACGAGTCCCTGTGCAGCACGGTCTTACTGCTTAAGAATACCCTGATTACTCTTTCTATTGCATACATTAACTTTTACACTCCTCTGATTTTAAAGCAGCAGAGAGAGGTTTTGGAGAGCTCCACAGACCCAAAGGCAAGGTACATTAAAGTAAAGGAGGAGGCTGTATAATATAGAATAAAGGAAACAGGTAGACTGATTCTTCCAAATCATCACTAAACTGACAGCCAATTCAATGGTACTGTTTTTTTCCCATAATGGTGAAAACAATGAAACCCATACTCTGCCTTTCAGTTCACCAAGACCATTAGAGCAGAGCAGCCAGGCGTATTCACATTTAAGAACAAACACAGCAACAATGGCACTACCTACACACACCCACCCACACACACAAAAGCATCATTTACCTCCATTGACTTGGTTACATGGGTAAGGGGCAAAGTCAGAAGCATAGGAGGGGGATCGGGGCCCAGGATTTAATTTCCGCTTTGCACTGTGAGATAAGTCAAGCTTAATGAGCTGACAGAGAGAGATGGAGGGAGCAGGGGAGCTATGAGAGCTGGGGCACAGAGAACAGAGGAGTTAAGAGGAGGAGAGAGGAAGGGCAGGAAGGGAGGAGGAGGTGGAGGGTAAGCGATTGTGGAAAGAAGTGGGATCCTGCAGGTCCTGTCAGGCTAGATACATGAAGAGAGGAGAGCAGCAGAGGGAGAGATGATGAAGGAGAGAGGGGTAAAAGTCTTCTGTCAGCCCTGCGATCCCTTTGTAACTCTGTCTGGGTCTCTGTGTGTGTGTGTTTGTGCGCGTGTGTGTGAGAATGAGAATTTTCATTTTGTCAAAAATCCAAAATTTAGATAGCCCGTATTCACACACACACACACACACACACACAATCCTCAGGGAGTTGTTGAACGATTTAAACGCTTCCTTCTCTCTCTCTGCCTCTCTTGCTCTGTATGTGTGTGTGTGTGTGCGCGTGCGCGTGTGTCTATAGAGACTCAGATGAACCCTACTGATTCCTACTATGCTGACAGTAGCTTCAGGACTTTTGCTGACAGCAGCTTATTTACTGAGTGTTTTGTATTTTTTTTTATATGTGTGTGTGTATGTGTGTATGTGAGTGTCTTCCCGCTTCTGTTCTTACGGAATTCTGTGGTTATAAAGCCTATTTTTAATCACATAATATATTTTAGTATTAATATCAAACAAAACCAAACATATACTATATTCAATGAAAATTGAATTAGTATGTTAGCTCTGAATTCACTGACATGAAAATGTTTCTGTTGTTTCCTTAGTGAATCAGTCTGTGTTAATGAATCAGTCTGTGTGTAGCGGGCTGATCCAGGCAATCCTGGCCCGGGCTAATTGAGCCCCCCCGCCCCCCTCTGTCCTCCGCCCCTGCCTTTCTCCTCTGTGATTACACCTGGCCAGTAATTAAACAAATAAAATAAAGGCGGGATGTGGGGAGGGCGTGAGGGTGAAAATTGCAACAGACATGAACTTAACAAGTACAGACGTGGGGTGAGAGGTTAGCGGCTGCAGGGAGGGAGAGAATAGCACTTGAAAGCGGGTGAAAGGTCACGCGTGGAGACTTAAAGGAGCTGTCCCGGTGCTGTTTGCATAAGCTGACACTAGGAGCTCTCCGTGGTGCTGAAGGAAGCCGAGGCTCCCTCTGCTTCCTCTCTCTAACAGTCCTCCCCTTCTTTAAGACAAATCCAGAGCTGTATTGACATCACTTCACATTATTCCAAGGTGCCAATAAATCCTCCCTTTATTAGACCTCATGTATTGATCCATTTTCTTCTTCCTTTCGTCAGATCTCTAACTCGATTTGCGCGTTGCTGCTTAATCCCAGCTATTTTTTTCCCGACCCCCTCTCCTCACTCTCTGCTTGTTCTTCATTTTGAGGGAAATGTCAAACTCTATCTCTGTTGTGAGTCCGTGAACTCTGGGGAGGGAGGAGGGGACAGTCCCAGGGAGAAGGGGAAAGGAGGTCGGTGACCCCCTTCTCTGGGGCTTAAAGTGAGAGATTTGCTTAAATGCCAGCCAGGCTTTGATGGTGGCACTGATAGGATTGAAGCAAAAGGAATGATATTTACATTTCCGCTATAGCCACATCGTGGCCCGGGAGAGATTCAGCTAATTATTGCCGGGCGAGCAGTGTTCACCATTTGTGCTTTAATGCTTTGCGTCTCTTTGAACGTGTACATTTGTGAGTGAACGCTTCCCTTTGTGTCGGTTGTTACTGATATGATGTCGCAAACACACAGGCACGTATCTGAAAATACTAAACAGGTGGGAGATAAGCTTGAATGATTCGCTGTGAGGCTGCGTGCGTGCTGTGTACGTGCGTGTGCACTTGTGTTCCCCCGAGATGTGACTCCCCATGTGTGGTGATTTATGAATTTGTGTGTGTACGTGAGTGTGAGGAGATGTGGGTGTGATGTTAATCAGGCTGTCACGCTAAGAAAGAGTCCTGCAGGGAAAGGCCAGTTGCGTCTGGAGTTCTCCACGGGATACCCCTTCAGAAACACACACACACACACACACACACACACACAAACTGACATACATATACTGTCAAATACATACGTAACAGTTTGCCCCTTGTCTTTGTTTTTTTTCCCCACAGAATTTGGTGCTGAGCTGACAGGCCAGTGTGAGGGCTTTTTAGAGTACTCTGATCTTGAAAGTTAAACTGACTATCAGAAAGTGTCGGGTCCTCCTTTATAAGTAAGGGATGTCAGTCTGTATCACTTTGGACCGGGCTGAGATATGTCAACAACTATAGGATGGATTCCTGTGAAAAATACATTCAGGAGCCCGAGAGGACTGTGTTTCCCTCTAGCACTTCAACCATGAGGCTGACATACAACGCCTGATAAAATAAGACTGTAAACATTATACCTGCTGCACCTAAGGATGTTAGCATTTATCTCAAAGTGCACAGGGCCAGTAGCATGACTGTCTTTTCAAAAAAAGGTCAGCTTGTACTGATTCTACCTGCACATGTTGTGTAGTAATCCATTTCTTTTTTTTTGTTTTCAAGAACACTCTGACTATTTTAGTTTCCAGTAAACAAGGTCACTTCCAATAAGCAAGTGCAGGTCAAAATATAATGAAATTGAAATGAAAAATGGTGCGGAAACACTAATGAGCTCCACCAGAGTCCTTCATCGTTTGTAAAAAGAAAATTGTGAACTGGATAAACTTGACAGTCTTGTATTCTTGTAGAAAATAATGATATGCGCAGTATGTACATATAAGAAATGACAGTGGTGAATGCGATATTACAAAAAAAAGAAAACGAAAGATGAGTCAAACAAGCGGGGATGCACCGCAGTGTGATGTACGGTAGGGGAGTAACAGCTTCTTTCACCACCTATTCTCACATGTACCACAGCTATCTGTGATTTCACACTGTGCACATCTGTACACAAACACACACAGAGGCCCAGAAGGACTTTTGTCAGATCGTCACCTCGGTTTACTCATGTTTTAACTGGTAAAGTCACACACATGCACACACTCAAACACACACGTAGGCATCATGCAGTCCTGAATACATGCACAATCTACAAAGACACACACACACACACACACACACACACACACAACACTGGTCCTTAGGGGTGTAATTTGTCTTGTGTTATCCATTAGCAGGTGGACGGAGCAAGTGGGAGAAACAGGAAGCGGCGAATGAGCGAGAGAGGAAGTCATGGAGAGATATAGTTTGTTGTCGCTAGCTGCAGGACAGAAAAGTCTGACACAGAAAGAAGATATCAGGATGTGTGTGTGCAGCATATGCAGGATCTTCAGCATGTTTTTCATTTTCTTTTCTTTTTTTTCCTGCTCGTATGTGCACCCCACCCCTGTGTAAAAGAAACTGGTAACAGACAGCATGCCCTAAGGCTGCAAAGGCCAGTGAACCCTCGGCATTTGCATTATGAGATGTCCTGTTGTATCTTCCTTACAGCTGTCAGGGTTACGCTGTAGAGGGTAGACATTGGCATTTTTAACTGTCCAGTTAGCCCCGACCTCGCTTTTTTCCCCCCTGATCTGCATCCCCCACATCAATGCACACACACACACACACACACACACAAGCTAGGGTACAATTTTATATTCCAAAGATGACTTCCCGTTCTGTTTAACTGGAGATAAGTTGCTCGCACACACTTGGAGCTCTATTTGATTCATATCTCCAAATGCGAATGTTCCACGCAGATATGCCGCGTTCTGTCGGGGGCGAAGAAATATCAGATTAATTACTAAAGGGAGCACATTTACATTTGCTTTTAAAGAGTTAAAAAGAACAACTACGCAAGCAGCAGCAGAACCTGATGTCGCCATCATCAAAAGCGACGACTGCGATGTGTTCCCACTACTCCGGAGAGCAGTGCATGGTGGGAGAAGGTCACCCTGTTCTGAGAATCGGCTGCTTCATTTCCCAGAGTGCTGCTTGAGTGACTGCTTCAGTGTGTGTGTGTGTGTGTTAGAAGTAGAGTGAGTGATGTCAGGGCCCTGAGCGGACAGCCTTTTTTCAACTGCTGTTAATCACACTCCATCTCTGACAGAAGCAAAGGCCTTTACTGTACTCTCTTGCTCCTTTGTCTGTTTCCCTACTGGACCTCAATTTTTCAGTTGCTTGTTTTTTTTTTCTTTTCTCTCTTTGTCCCTTACACACACACATGGATTTGTATTCACTCATTCATTAGCTCCCTAATTCCTTCCTGCCCTCCATCTTACCTTGCAGGTGATACTTCACATTCTTCACCTCCTTAACCTCTAATTTTAAACCTTAGCAATTTGCATCACCTTGTGATTTCTGATGGGCTTTTTTTTGCTTTCTCTTAGCATTTTAAAAACTGTTGGCAGACTGAAAAACTGACTGATTAATCGAAATTCATTTTATTATTCATGAAAATAATGGTAGGTTGAAGCTTTAGACAACAGCATGACTCGTTCTTCTCTTTTTTTTAACCAAATACCAGCTCAAACATGCAAACAAACACAGCCTCACGTTCAGTTCACACTCAAGACGCTGTACTACTTGTCATAAGGGACCACTACTTGTTAACTTGACAGGCTCGCGGAGCAGCTGCCCGAACACCATATGGCACTGGGACACAGACGAAAACACATTTTACAGAAGGAGGGACAAGTATGCAAAGGGAGATTCAGGAACAGTGAGCAGGAGAGAGCACGCAGGACTTAATAATATCGTTGGAGCACAGCGCGGCTCTCACTGCAATGGGCAGCAGCACAAGAAAAACTGATAAAATGTGATGGCTGACCTTCTCAACAGTTAGTGCGGTTTAGATACACATTCATCCACGCACAGTTAATACGCCCACAGTCTCCAAATAGCTACATGCTCAAATTTAATTTCTCTCATGCACTCATTTGTAACAAGGAAATGAACATTGTCTGCTATTGATATCACAAAAAGGTCAATGCGGCGTCTTGTTTCGAAATAGTTTTCAGATGGTTCATCTTTTTATTTTAACAAAGTTGTGTGTATTAGTTCACTGGACAACTCCACTCTTTCTATGAACTTCACCGCTCCCCTCTTCCTCCGCCCTCGTCCCCTCGGCCTCTCTTTCAGTGCCAGATGGTGCAGCCCATCACTGTTAACAGGCAGAGATGGGAAAGAGGAAAGAATAGTGAGATGGGGATAGCAAGGCAGGCTGTCCATGTATTATTAATTGTGAGTAATAGAGGCTTGTATGGCTGTATACATTATTGAGGCCAGGTCCTTCCGAGGGCAGTTAAGCTGAAGTGGCGCTTGGCTTAATGGATTGGGACAGAGTCAGGCAGAGAGAGCACATTTACCAAGTGCTGAGTGTAAAGTTAACACCTGCTGATACCGTGCTGCAGATGAGTGCAAATCTCAAACTTTTAAATGAATTCACACCAGTGAAATGTGTGGTGAAGAAATCTGGCAGAGTTTGCGGAAACATCGCTGACCATGATTAAAAATGAGAAATTTAACACATTGTTAACACATTATGAATTGTCCTACATTGTGCACTGCATGTATTTTTCTAATTAACGTATTGGAAATCTGTACTTTATGTCCTACCTGTATTTGTGTGTTTGCTGGTAAAAGTACAATAATAATACTGAAACTGACCTTATTCTAATAAGATAATAAATACCTTACTTCCCTTGGTATACATATTTGTAACTGGCAAAACCATACTTAATGCACTATAAAAATAAAGCATCTTACCTGAGTGTTGTTTGATCAATGTTCAAAGAAGGCTGAGGTTTGATACCCAGCACTGGCTGAACCTGAATCAAAGCAACTCTTGTATCAGCTCTGCATGAGCCCTATTCATATTCCTCACCTGTAGGTGTACACGCGCGGTCCCGGCATAACATGTGCAGTGTGCGCGTACATGGACGGAGCATTTTGTCTGGACGCACTCCTTTCACGAGACTTAGCGAACTGTTGAACTGTGAAGATGAGTCACGTTTACAGTCTGATGCGATCTGTCTTTTGCATTTGCAGTGTGTGGTCTTATATGTCTGCCTACCCTTCACAGCAGAGATCTAATCTGATATTATTAGTATTGTTTTGAAGCCCACATTAGCATGTGGAGCGGGCTTTCCTCCCGTTTCATGTGTAGGTGCATAAAAACATGACACTGCTACAGAGAATCTGATACGAGGGCTGTTGAGAATCTTAATGTGTTTGCTGTTGCATAAGTAATCTCTTACTTTTATCTGTATCGGCTGACTACACACACACACACACACACAGCTGTTGGACTGTGCAACTAACAGAAGTGTGAATGTTGGTAAGAGTAGGAGGAGTGTCGGGTGATCCTCTCAGCTCGGTGGCAGGTCCTGTCATTGGAAAGAACAGTATCACTCTGCATTTACATTGATCCTTATTAGGTCTGGAGATTAAACCCTCTGCAAGTGCGAGCTAGCTACACTAAGGCTGCAGCGCCTCATACTTTCACCATATACCACTCATACACAGGCCAAAATACACACACACGCACACACACACATACTCTCTTAGTCACTCAACACTCTTGCAGTCATGCTTCAGTGTTAATCTAGGACAGTCACCAGGAGACATTTCTCTATCTGAACCTTTTATTCCTGTGGATTTTCTAATTCACACTTTCACTGCAAGTCAGAGTTTCTTGTGATATATTTGGCTTGCAGGAATTCCTGCCCGTGCGATTCAGTTTTTTTAATACAATAATTAGGTTTTTTTATCAGCAAAAGCTGCTTTTAGAATATTAGTATATTATTACTTTTACCTTTTAATAAAAAGGTCAAGTGTTTTTTCTTCCTTCTTAACTTAGAACCAGAAATGACTTGAATTTGCATTGCTGGTTATTGAATAAACTTTATTTTATTGCTACAACTAGCAGAACCTCAGCCACCAATCACAGCCCTCTGTCCTTTTAGAGAGGATGTGTAGCTGAGTATGATGGGATGGTTAGAGGTCTCCAGGGTAACGGGACAGGTCATGCGATGTTGTCATGTTTTACAGTTTGCAATTATATTATGGGCTGTTTGTCTCCCAACTCTGTGATGTGGTGTCACCCTGGCAACTAGCCAGCAATGCAGAGCACAAGGGCAACATCCCAAGCACCTGTGTGTTTGTGTGTGTGTGTCCATGTGCTTGTTCGTCCATGCGTGTGTTTGCTTATTGGTGCTTGTGCTTTAGAGTGAGTCACACTGAAGATGAGGAGAGCACAGAAGAATGAAGGTGGAGAAAGGGAACAAAATGCACTTACATCCAGTACACACAGCCTCAAGCACAAATACTGCAGCAATTTTTTGTGACCTCACAAATTTCCATATTCATTAAAATTCCTATGCACTCTGCAACATAAGTGACATGACTTTCAATTGACAGATTTCTAAAAAGCGAGCCATCCAACCCCACTATTGAACATACTATATAACCATATCAGCACATATAATGTCTGTGATATTATTCTGAATGTGGATGAATGTACATGAGCAGTTTAAGCAAAAGAGATTTGCACGCAGCAGAATATACTATGTGTATTTGAATCTGAATGTGACTAGTGTTACACGTTATCGGCCTCTGCCTCTCAGAACACCTCTTCTCCCCTGATAAGTAGAATTTATCTCTTCCCCATAGGGACAGGAGACTGAAATCACAGGGAACATAACATACAGAATATACACACTTGCACAGACTTACATCAAGGACTTAGAGAGGAAGAAAGAGGGAGACTTGCAGAGAAAGAAGGAAGGCGAATATCATTTGCTGGGTGCCTCACGTTGTGTATTCTACAGAGAGCGCAGAGATAGGAATCAGGGTGTGTTTCTGTTCTGACATGGACGAAGAGCCACAGAGCACAGACCAGAGCACAGATAGCAGGGAAGGAGGGAGGCAGGGATAGAGGGAGAGTCACAAGTGGGAGGAAAGGAGGAAGCAAGGCCAAGGGAGAGGGTATGAGAGATACAGATCAGGACCTGGAAGCTGTTCCCTTGTGTCCTGTCATAGATGAGAGGCGAGGTGATAAGGAGAAAGACGAGGGCATGAGAATGGAGGGGTGAAGAATGGGCAACGTAAGGCATTTGACTACTTGTTCTCAAATGGAGCAATGGGTGAGGGGATCAGCGCAGGAGAAAAATGTCAAAGAGTCACTTCAGTATATAATGGAGAACGAGAGAGTTCAGCAGCAGCAGCAGCAGCACATTCGGTTCAAATGTTCTTTTTCTGCATCATGCAACTTGCAAATGGTGTTTCCCCATTGCTATAGCTATTTCGGAGCAATGCAAATGTGAATGCAGCGTGAAAACAGCAACATTTAAATGCAATGATCATCAGAGATTGCCTCATTGACTTCAATATAAGCCCATGCAGAATTTTTGAAGTTTAGAGGGATATCTCTTTTTTTGTGTGTGTGCAGCACAGATAAAAATATCAGGACTGATTTTCTCAGTTCATTGTTTAGGACCACTTTTTTTCAGAAACCACAAATCCTCTTTGCCTATATGCATGTATACAGTCCTTACAAAATCATCTACCCTGTAATGCATTAATGTGGCTGAAGTGTGTGTGTGACATCTGGCTTTACACCTCTCTATAGTGTGAAATCCGTCATCATGCTGTTGCCCGGTAACGTGCAATGCCTGCTCCGTGTTTGCTTTGACAATGATGTTGCTTTGATTGAATTATCCATCCATCCATCCATCCATCCATCCATCCATCCATCCATCCATCCATCCATCCATCCATCCATTTAGTTTGCCAATAATCCCCCACTGTACTGTAATTGTGACTAAAGATGCAGCACTATATGTCACTTACCTGTTCAGTTGCTTCAATGTGTATATATTTGTGCTAACAGACAGCAAACTGGCAAAATAATTGCTGACCTGTTATTTGGAAAATCTTCAACAGGATGCACCTTTGCAACTTTGCAAAAATAAACTGCTATAATAAAAGGAACAAGCCCATGCTTGTGTATATGATAAGAAAAATTCACTTTCTGTTGAATGAAGCTACAGCAGATAATGTGTTACTATACTGTAAAGAAAAGATATGCATGTAAGTACATTAAGTGGGTAAAAATACAATACTGTATGACAGAGAAATCTTATTTAACTCTTATCTTGTGGCATAGGTGTTAAAACATTATGTTGCTGCAAACCTACGACTAACCTAAGGTTCATATAGAAATAAAACAACTTTGTTGTTTACTACCTGTTAATGCCATCACCTCTCCTACAATTCTTGCCTCCAACACACAGTTAAGTACTGGACTATTATGTGTATTCAAGTGGAGTCTCTTTATTATGCTTCTGTAAAAAAAAACCTCTTTATATCCACGATGAATAAATAAAGTTGCCTTAATAGCCCACTGTCCATTATTTGGACATTTGGCTATTAAGGTTATGGGTTAGCGATTGTTGGCAAAATTACATCTTTAATGCAGTTCTGCTGTATGATAGAGCACGTCTTATCTTTCCCCTCTCATAACATAACCAAGTCTGCATTTAATTTCATACACGGCAGTAAATGAAATTAGTTAAATAAGCTGCTTTTGACACAAAATGTTGTAAATGAGACCATTTAAAACTGTTGAAGTTTGTTTGCCCAGCCAAGAAATAGTCTTATTTACAGGTTAAATGAAAAAGATATAATGTGTTTATTATGGGCTGGTGGGTGGAATATGTTAGCTTGATGTTTCACCCTGTTGCCTGTCTTTATGCTAAGTTAAGCTAAACATCTGCTGGCAGTGGACTTGTATTTCCCAGACAGCCTTGATATTGGTATTGATCCTCTTGTATAACTCTTGGCAAGAAATCAAATCACCATTCCCTCCCTCCCAAAATGTCCAACGATACATTTTAAATCACCGTGCCCGTCCTCCACTGATGGACTGTTTTCCTGGAGTTCTTAAGGAGTTGATCTGTTTTGTCCAGAGGCTTATGGATCGCATTGGTGAACTGTAGCTTAACCTGAGGAGGTGAGAGGTGACAGCCAAATGAAAGACAGTGCAGTAAAGTGAAAGCTTCTTGTAGTGGCTTTGGTCTTTGTTTACTGCAGAAATCAGTTTGTGGTCACAGTGTTTCCCAGGGTCAAAAAGTACAGACAGTATATTTGTTGAGCAATGAAAGCCTGGTTTCAGTTTTCCTTCCAAACAATGCGTCCCTGCGTCTCCTAAGTATTGGGTGTTTTTATAAAGGTTTTCTTTTTCCCAAGCTGTATTCCAATACATGATTGGATTTTGAACAAATAATTGAGAGCAGGAGTTAATGTTGCCTGGAGCTCACATGAATAATCAGCATTACTGGATATCACCCTGACACCTCAGTGCTGTTATTCCCAGCTTGTTGCCCAGGAGACCGGAGGCATGTAGCTGCAGGTGGGTGCAGAGGTGGGTGTCGATGCCTCCCTGCCTCCCATCGGAGCTCAACTTCTGAAGATCACATGCCGACATCAAACAAAGGATTTGTCCACAGGCTCAGGAAAATACACACGTCACGCTGTACAGTACAGTAGGTTGTGGCTGGATGGCTGGAACGTAACTCCCCTCCCCCTTTTTATTTTATTTATTTACAGTATATCATTCTTTCTCTCCCTCTACCTGTTAGCATCCCTCCTCGCTCTGTGTCTCTCCTCTCTGTGTTCAGTGCGATTATGTTACTAAGCAGAAGTCTCCTATCAGAATGTTCATTGGCGGAGCTCATCTTTGGCTGGTATTACATAACCGCTCACTTCTCATCTCGGCTCCGACTGATTCGGATCTTAAGATAAACAGCAGTTAAATGGAAACAGAAAGCTCCATGAACATTTCCACTTGGTTTCGCCGGTCGTATTTCCTCACATCTCCCGCTAAAAGTCAACATGTTGCTGGGAGAGGGCAGCAGATCAAAAGGAATGAGGGGGGAAAAGAGACATGCAGATACACTCTGTGCTTTAAGTGGAGTTCGGAAAAGTCAGAGGAGTTTGCTGAGCACTGAGTGAATGACTGAGTGGCCCCGACTTGTTTTTTTTGTTTTTTTTTCATAATGTTGAATATATATGTATTTGATACAGACAACTGGAGAGAGCAAGTTCACAGAGAGGAAAAGAAGAGGTGATTCCTCTCTGGACTCCCAGAGCATCACAAGACCTCCCTCCCCTGCCTCGGATATGGGGGGCAGTTGCTACGAGTGGAGTGGGGGGGTTGAGGGGGGTGTCACCCTGCTGATTTGATGGTTGGTGGTTGCTAGGGTGTAGATCCAAGTGTCAGGTTGTGATCGGGCTGTGGTGCCGCTTAGACGAAAGAGAGGAAAGCAGTGGGGGACTTAGTAGGACAATCACTATCTCCCTCCGTGTGTTTACATGTGTGTGCATCAGGTATGTTTTGCAAAAAATAAAAAAGAGTAGGGCAATACGGTTAAAAGGCTCTGGCTCTGAACAAAGAAGCCTTAAGACTGGAGGTGTAAGTCACATCAAACAGACCTCTGCTTCAAAGCAGCTCTATAGGTTATGCCTCATAGGGGGGGAAAAAACTTCAAACATCCACCTAAAATACAGGACGGCAAAGACATCAATACATCCATACTGTTTGAATATTACTGGCATCAGCTACGATGATACGAATGCTTTATTTATGTATTGGCTACGTGTTTGAGGTCAAAGATTGTGTTGATTCGTGCATAAGTCTGATTTCATCCCAAATGCGCACAAAGACATGAGTTTTCCCACGTTTGTTTGATCCTTTGTGCGACTGCAGCTTCTGTCTCACAGCCCGCTCTTACCTGCGAAACTCAATTTTACCAATCCGCCGTGTGTCTCTCCCTTTGCTGCGTAGACGCGTACATCCTTGCACACAGACACCTCCCTCCACCTCCCTCTCTTCCTCCCTTTTCTCCTCCTCGCAGGAGCTTTTGAAAAATAATAGGTGTGCACTGGGAGCACTATTGATTCAGTCTCGCCATGCTCAGGGAAAAAAAAAAGAAAAAAAAAGTGAGCTTTATTTGTTCCAAAATACAGACCAAAGAGGAAAAAATTGGCCATGTTTTAAAGGGCCTTTCACGTCCAATTTGTGTCTGTTTTCTTTTTATTTTCTTCCCCCTTCTGCTGTTTTGTCTACTTGTCCACTTCTGCCGGTTTTTCCTCCACTTTGTTCTCCCCGTCTTTACTTTCTGCTAGTTGTCAGTCTTCTTTTTGTTTATGTAGTTTCTTTCTCATTGCTCCCTCCACACATCTACTGTTTCTGTGTTCCATTTCTGTTCACCTCTTCTCTCTCAGCGCCACATCTGGCTTTTCTAACATCTGTTTTATATGTCTGGCATCAGGCAGTGTGCACAGTCCTGGCCACACACGCCCACATGCACCTCTCCTGTAGCCTTAGCTGACTTTATGATCTGAAACTCCCATGTCCTCCACTGATTCCCCTCCTGGGTGTTCACAAATCTTGACCATCATTCTTGCTTCACAAAGTCCTCCAGGCAGAGTGGCACGACCTTTGTCGCATAACAGGAACTCACAGAAATACGGTTGCGTGCGGCACATACAAACACACGTTCGCATGTGTGTGCACAGGAAGACAAGAACAAATTTGTGCACTTGGATAGGAACAGTGTTGCAGTGTCGAAGGAGATGTAGCTGAGTGTTGCGTGCCTGAGGCTCTCCTTCAAGCTGATGTAAGTTTGAGCCAAGTGGCTGCAGTTTCATGTTGCTGAGACACTGTGTGACCACTCCTACTCAATGTTTGAAAGCCATAAGGGATGGATACGTGGTCAGGGGCAAGTATAGACTAGTCAATAAATTGATCTCTACACTGTAAGTATCTTGGACTCTGGATAGGAAAGGGTAGACTCAATAACTTGATCAATAAATGAGTAAGATGTGGCGCCTTGATGATTAAAACAGAGTAAACCGAGGCTTCCAACCGCGGCGAGAGATGGCGGCAGACTGAGAGAATGGCATCTCCTTTACTCTCAAATCTGAATTAAAAACTTAATTTGGCCTGGAAAAGTAAAGGTATATGAACACCAGCGGGTCATGAATCTCAATTGGGGCGATAACAAAAGAAGAAGAAAGGAAAGTGAAAAGTGAAAGTTAAAGGTTGAATATGGAGAATGCTTATTATAAGCTAAATTTTTTCAATAATAATATATTTACGTAGTGTTTAGAGGGGTGCAGAATACAAATATTGCTTTTCCATCAAAAATATTATTTAGTCTGAATTAATTGATTTAAGAAATTTTGACGGGTTCGACAGTGACTTTCTGTTTACCTCCTACAAGCCAGTAGCCGTCACTTCTGTTTTGCTAAGTCTCCTCCTGGTTGTGTGCAATTGTTTTCAACAAAGCCTTTTATAATCAATCGGTGGATCGATGGATTATCATATAGTACATGTTACGATGTGTGTATTTGTGTAGTCTTATCTGTCATAAACAAGCTGTTTAATGAAGGTAAAAATGAAACTTAAGGTAAATATCCTGCATAGCTCTTCAGAGCAGTGTCCCTAGTAGCAACGGTGTGTTATACTTAGCAACGGTCTGGCAACCGACTGCTGGAATTATTTTTCTGTTGTTGCAATCCCTATCTTGATCAATAGATGGTGGGACTCTGTTCATTCTCCATATTCAACCTTTAAGTTTGAGTAAAAGTCATACAGCTATCATTCATCCCTGAATAACAACATCCTCAGTGGTTTATCAGGGCTTTAATGTAGCAGGGATTTGTTGTTCTGTTGCTACTGGGACAGCCTTCACACTGTAGCTGTTGGAAAAACAGCAGATGTGTTAGTGTAAGATTTGCTGTGTTGTGATCTATAATGTTAGGTGACGATAAGAAGCAAAGCGTGCCAGACAGTCAATAACGTGTAGATGTGCACCGCTTGTAGATTCAAACTCATTCTTATTCGCATTTGTATGCACATTCGGCTCAGACATGACAGCAGCAAACACATTGTTCGGCAGAATGAATGGGAATATGAAAAGAAGGACGCATTGTGCAAGAGGGTGCTCTTTGTTAAGAATTTCCTCCTGCTCTATAAGCAGCTACCAGCGTCATCGCTCTGATTAAGTTGCATAAGAGAAAAGAGAAAATTTGGCCTCATTTTCCTCCCCTGGGAAAGAAAAAAAAGTGTGGAGAGGGTGGGGTGGGGGGCTGGGGAGTGGGTAAGGGGAAGAAACAGAAAACAAGGAGGTGTCCTTGTGATCACATTGCAGCACTTTGAAAGTGTTTGTCATTTGATTGCTCAGAGGTAGAAAATCTTTTAGAGCACATGGGAAGAAACGGTCAGGAGGTGGGAAGGGAAAGAAGGATGGAGAGAGGGAGGGAGCTGGAGAAACAGAGCTGTATAAATACTGTGTTTGTGTGTGTGCACGTGTGTGTGCGTGTGTGGTCCCTGCAGCCTCATTATGGCAACTTTGACTGTAGACCTCAGATTACGCGGAAGGGATTTAACCTGTGGCGTCACCCCAGGCTGCAGCTTACACCTCTAGTGTTTGTCTGTCTTTCTCTCTCTTTCTGTGTGTGTGTGCACCTGTATGAATGCATCTGTGTATCTGTAGATGCAAAACTTTCATTTTGTGAACAATAACAGGAGTATTTCTTTTGTATATAAATAACACAGTATATTTAAAATTGTGTTGAAATGTATTTCTGTGTGTCCCATGAGGGGGTGCACAGAGTGCAACATGTCTGCCATTCCTCCGGTGTTATTTCCTACCCCCTGTGTGGCTACATGGGAGAGAAGCGTGGGGCTGTCATTGTATCCCAGAAGACACCAGCAGGTTGGCTGTCATGGAGGCTGCTTACATCTACATGATGATATGCACTCAGCAGAGAGTTGACAGACAAAGGGGTTGACCTGGTGGGGAAGCCGTCGAGAGGGATTCTTGAGCGACACAAAGGATAGACTTAAATAACTACAAAGAAATAATAGGGTTCCTATTGACACAAGTGCACTTTTAAAATGCACAATAGCCTACCTTTAGGTTGCACTGGAAACACAAAGGACCGTGGATGATAAATGGAGGTTTGTGATCCTTCAGTTCATCTCTCATCTGCTGCTTTTTCCTCTCGTTTTTTGTGCTTTGTTTGATTAAGCTGTCACTCCTTGGACTATATTTTTCTGGAAATGTTTTTTGCTCATTCAATGTTTCTATTTAATACTTTTTATGGTCCAGTCTTTGTAACTGTCACTGGTCTTTCTAAGTTTTCTTCAGTTTATTCCAATCCTGTTATTGCGACAAGTTACGTAAAATGCAGAACTCCATCTACGTCAGTAGACTTTTTAAAGGGCATTTTCACTAATTTTGCACGTGAAACTCAGTATTCATCATGTGGAGGAATGCTGAGCCCTGCAAAAGACCAGAATGCCGTGTTGCTTCAGCCATCAAATTTATATTAATTTTTAATTTGCCTGTACTTTTAAGTGCATTACTTTGTTGTTGGAATAGTCCGTCCTGAAATAGTTTTACCATTATTCTCTTGCATTAATCATTTGTGTACACATATGGGCACAATACACACAGTACAAGAATCGAAAAGCAAAACCATCTGACACACAGTCATAGAAAACTTCACAACTATTAGAGCATATACGTTAGAGACCCTGGTTAGGGAGAGTGAGTCTGCTGCCTTCAGTTATACGTTCAATATTTATTGGATCCATATGATTTCAGTGCACTTATGAATCAATAAAAATAGCCTGCATGCATTGATTTATTGCATTTACTGATGGTCGATTATTGAAATGAAAATGCCTATACTTGCACAAATCTGCATGCTAGGCTTTGAGGATTGAACGTCCCGATTCCATGAACTGCAAACATTTTGTAAAAAGTTCAACCCTTCTCTTGGAATTGATTTAAAGACCCTGACGGTTTCTCACCATCTTGCAGAGACCTGGTGGATGAGAACTCGGCTGTAAGCCAGACAGACATGAGCAAGGCATTTAAAAGAACAAAACATATACACATATACTATGACACAGACATCGGGGAGATTCTATATCGTAAGAGAGCTACTGTACTGTGGATGCGGAGGCAGCTCTCTCTTTGAAAACTTTGACATTTATGGACAGCAATCCCCAGAGGACTCGGCTCATCCACAGCTTAAATACCACTACAGCAGAGCGGAGCTGGAGAGTCAGCTCGCTGTCTAATGAGGTGATGACGGAAGCAGGCATACTGTGTACAATGAGAGACAGCAAGAATTCCAAGTTGAATTTGGAGTGGTAGATGAGAGCACAAGTGTGTTGAATTCTGCTGGATTGTCATGCAGAACCTCAGAGTTTTATGCCACTGCTTTGATCAAGAATGGATGACTGTGCGTTGCTTTTCTCTCCGTCTGTCCTTCTTTCATGCTTTATTCCTCTGCTTCTCTTTCCATCGCTCCCACTCTCATTCTCCCTGTTTTTTCCGAGGGAAGCCAGCACAGAGACGTAGGAGGAGGAGGAGAAGGAGGAAAGATGGGAACAGGGACTAGAGAAGAGGGCGAAGGAAAGGATGAGCAGATGAAGAAAGAGGAGAGTGGGATGATGGAGTAACAGATGAGGAACAGGAGAGATGGGATAGGAGATGATGGAGGAATAGATGGAGAGAGAGAGAGAGATGAAAGCAGAAAAGGGTCCTTTTCTTGCTTATATAAATGTTTGAATTTTAAAGGTGCTGCTGTGGATGTGCTGCACTACACTCCCCCCACCCCTGCTCCATCTCTTAGCCAATCATCACACCACACTGCTGTATTTGGGTCATAGCAACGTGTTGCTACTGTCTCCACTGGCAGATGCATTGTGCTGTAATCTCCGAAAAAATAGGCTGGGAGGAGGAGAAGAGTGAGGAAAGTGGGAGAAGAGAAGGGGTTGTGACAGAAGCAAGGAGTCCCCCCCCCCCCCCCAAACAAACAACAACAAAAAAACAGCCAATTCTTTTGTGATTTTCTTCCAACATAGATTCTGCCTTTGCTTTCCTTTCCTCTCTTTCTGTCCCTCCTCTCCACATCCTTATTTTCCTCTCTGCGAGCTGTAAAGGTTTGCATGTTCTGCAACAGCTGCAGGAGGCTCGTTCCCACCATCAGCCTCTGTGCTTCTCCTGCTTTTATTCATGAGTTGATTCACACTGTGCCCAAATCATCAATGAAATCTCCTCAAAACTCTTGCACTTAAAGTGGTTCTGAAAAATCGCTGGTGTTTAACAGGAACGTCTGAGCCATTGATTTTCCTCCTGCTCAAAAGCCCCGCTGATATTTAATGGATGGTCCGCGGGGAGAGAAAATGAGCGAGAGAGAGAGAACAAGAAGAGGAGAGCGAGGCGCATAGTGTGGAAGATGGGACGATCAGAGAGAAACAAACAAGTGGTTGACTTTTACATTAATGGTAAAACACCTGAGAGGCATAGTTAGAATCCCATCTCCTGGTGTGTTGAGATTGGCAGAGATTTGTTTGGTCATCTTCCAGCCTTTTGTGTTCTGTGGTACTACAGTAATAGTAGAGTGTGCAGAGTGACCTGCTTTATTGGGCTGACTGCCAGCCTGGTGTTACATTGCCTCCCTACAGAGCTGTTATGGACGTGCTCCTTCACCTCTCCACTTGCTTTTTGTCAGAGTGAAGACTAATGGATTTCAATCTGATGCATGATCCGCTGACCCTGAACTCCTTCACTGTAAGCGCTGTGTGTATGTTTCCCTCGTCCTTCCAAACGACTGACTGTGGCTTTTAGATGGCACACATTGTGGATGATGGCAGTTTATAAAAACAGATAATAATCTTGCAGTCAAAGCTTGCAAAAAAAGTTGAAACTTTACTACAAGTTTATGTCTGCTCTCAGTGTGTTGAGGAATGAGGGAAGCCCAGTCTGTAATGGGTGAAAATGCACTGTGGAGCTTTAAAGTCAACATTAAAATGTAGCATAAACTGTTAGTAATACAATTCAAATAGTGTCAGTTCTTTTTTTAAGTATTTTTGGGGCTTTTTAGGCTTTTAATAGACAGGACAGCTGAAGAGAGACAGGAAATGGGGGGATAGAGAGGGAGAGCGACCAAAGGGCGTCTGGTGGAATCAAACCGGGCCCTGCTGTGCCTCTGCATTTGGGGCGCCTACTCTACCCACCGAGCTAAACGACACCCCAATTCAGTGTTAATTCTTGCAAATTTTTCTGTGGCTCCATTCTGTCAAAGTATTGTATATATCAAGTAAAGTAAAAGTTCTAATTGGCTACCACATTTTCTCATCTAATTCTTGGCAAGAGAGCGAATAATCTTTCCCCCCATTGCCCCAAAGGTTGAACTTTTTCCTTTAAAACTCTGTTTTATTAATTAGATATAAAAATCCTAAATTTGTCCTCCCAAACTTTTTAAAAAGAAAGTTAGGGTTTTTCTCATCACTCCCCTGTGGTCTCAGATGGGCTTTAACACTATACCAATAATAATAAATCACCAAGTCATTGAAAGTTTGCCCTCCAAAAGTCATCTCATACAGTGATGAAGGCAAAGTTGGTGGCGGCCTCTCAATGATGAGGAGACATAACTGTACTGTAGTATTGCTTGTTACACTCTTGACTTCCCACATTTCAAATACATAAAAAACAGACGTCAGAAATGTTAGATTTGATGCCAGTGCAGTTTATATTATTAGACATATGCCGCAGAAACCCCAGAATGCTTTGCTGCATGTCACCTGCCTCTTAGCTGTCAACAAACAGATGTCATTAATCAACCACTCTGACACAAGTCAAGTCTTCAACAAACTTTTGTATATGAGGACCATCGGCTTGAATAGTTATAAATATAAATAAGGTTATGAGTCACACAGAGTTCAGATTTGAGTGTGTGTGTGTTTGTCGTGTCTAATGCGTGTCTTGTCCTCTTGAAGACGGTGTGTGTTGAGCTAGAAAATAATGCTTCCCTGAAGGCTCCTTCATGCAGTTTATTACACATCAGTCCCGTAACGACTGCCATCTCCTTCTCCTCTCTGTCTCTCTCTCTCTCTCCCTTCTATTTATTCCTCTTTCTCTCCCCTCATCTCCTTCTCTTCACCCGTTCCCTCAGTCACAGCACTCAGCACCCTGCTCAGCAGCCGGTCCCCCTCTTCTCAGCGTCCTCTCTCACTGTCTGCCCTCCTCTCTCTCTCTCTCGCTCTCTCTCTCTCTGTCTCTCTCTCTGACTCTCTCCCTCTCTGTGGTAGTAGGTGTGGGATGTGGGGACCACTCCACGGCTTTCCCTGCATCGCTGCTATCTGGTGGCAGCGATAATGATGGCAGGAAGGGATGGAGGAATGGAGGGGTGGAGGTGGAGAGGTGGAGTGCTGCTCCTCCATAATGGCTGCCAGTCACTGCACTAAGCGGTCGCTGTGCGCTGCAAAGGGTCTGACAAGGGACCTTGTCCTCTACCCTCTGTTGCTTTGAGTTCTCTCCTCCACAGGGATTAATGAGTTTGTGATTTTTTTTTTTTTTTTGCTCACTTGTGTGGTAAATTACCTGTAGCTGCATGCTGCTTATGTGATGATGTGTGCACAGGTGTAGATGTTTGCATGTCCACATGGAGACGCATCGCCACATGTCAGGACTTAATAGCTTTGTTTGTCTCAGGCCTCCATCCTCATGGAGCCCCCGTGGACAGCTACGCCTCTGATAACTGTGCTGCTGTAACCTACCTAACTTCACCAACTCCCTTCCCTCGCCGAGAGGGTTAAGAACTCAATTCAGACTTCCCACCCTGACCTTCAGTACTTTATCCACCAATGGAAGATACACTCTGGGGCTGTTGGTCAGTTTTCTTCCCGATTTGGTTCTTAGAGAGAGTTGTGATTCTTTCCGTTGATCCCTCTCTTAATCTAGCTCTCCTAAAATATCACAGAGGTATCGTGAAAGAAGATGCTTGACCCCATTTCCCCACTTGACTGGCCCATGTTGCACCCCATGGGGTGAAGTAGGAGAGCGAGCTAGACGAGTTAGTTATTTATCTCCCTTTGCAGAAATATGTGTAGTAATTTTAGCAGAGAGTTCAGGTTGTTAAGAACCTCCTTCTCTCGTGGAGATCTCATTTGCAGGTGTGATTTTATTAGAGTTTTTACAAGCTCTACACTTCATCTGCGTCATCTTTTGCAGTCGATGCTGTGGCGCTGCAGCAATTTGGAAATGTTAACAGAGGCACGCCAGATGAAATTATACATCTCGCTGGTCTGTTTGTGTATGACTGTGTGTCCTTTTCATTATAGTTTTGCCTTCATGTCAGCAGAAAACAGGAAAAGCTACAAAAAATAAAGAACACGAAATGTGACACAAAGTTGGGACAACAACGTCCTGCGTATTGTGTTTGCTGTCACCACAGCCACAGATACTTTTGAATTGGTTTGCTTTGTTTTGTCACATATGTCTGAACTGCTCAGCTGCTGTTAAGGTTTTTTTCCTCATGGCATGCAGATTATTTTATTTGGATGATATAGCAGCAACATTACACAACTAAAGAGCAGACAAATTAAATCAGCATAATTAAGTCCTATGTGGTCTAAGATGGGAAAATCTTCTTATTGTGTGAAAAAAAACTTCCTTCCATCAATTATTAAATGATGGAAGGAAGTTTTTTTTTTGCCGTCCTCTCTCTCTCTCTCCTTCCGTCTTCCTCTGTCTGAGTCTCTCGGTACCCCATTAGTTGAGCTCTTTTCTTTCTCCTCTCTTACACCACTTAGGCCCATAGCATGAGCACCCCCTCGCACACAGAAAGTGTACACCAAGGCCTCTAAATACCCTCTCATTTCCACATTTTCCCATTCTCTTTAAAGTATATGTTTCATATGGTATGGCATGCTGTGCTCATGCCTGCTTTGGAGTAAATGTCTCACCTTTTTTTTTGTTTCCTACTGTCTCCTATCGCTTCACTTCGTCTCCTCTCCTCTCGTTGTCATGTTCAATACTCTGCAGCTCCTCGCTTTGCCTCTCTAACCTCCTGCTAGGTAAAACCATTGACCCCAGCTTCCACTGTCTGCATCCTTCTTGAAGAGCTGGTCCTCTTACTGGCTGACCTGGCTTTTGCTCTGACACTGTGGATGCATTTATAGAGCTGAGAGTTCACTGTGGAGCGCTGGTCTAATGCTTGACCTAGCTTTAGTGCAGCATCCGATTTGTGTGCATGTGCCTGTGTGCGTGTGTGTGGTCATGCATGTCTTCTTCATCGACTTTTTGTGTGTACGAGTGTGGCTGTGCCGTTTCCCAACATAGTTTCTTTGCCCTGTTGCCTTTACATTTGACTCAGATTAGTTGAGCCACAGCCTCCATAGGCTGCAAGTCATGGCTGGCCACATTGTTTTAAGCCCGGGCAGCTGGACTCAGTGGAAGTCCAGACTGTGGTCAGGGCCCCCAAAGGGCCTTTTAAAGTGTGTTCAACATCTGAGCAGGGGAATAAACCATAATTTTCAAAACTGAATTGGGCTACAAACCCAACAGCGCTCTTTCACGCTCTCTCATTCTCATTATGTCCCCACTCCCTACTTTCTATCTCTCTCCTCCTATAATATTCTGACCCTTCCGGCTGCTCTGCTCACATCCCTTGGCTATGGGAGTTGAATGGTGGTTATTACTGAGGCCTTTAGACCCATTCTGTTGGAAATGTGGCTTCTGCAAGCTGTGAACCAGCTAGCTGGCTTGTGCTTACTGGCTCTTTGTGTTGCTGCCTCGGAAGCAGGGAACACTCCTCTCTCGTCCTGGGAGGGTAACGCTGAGACGCAGCTGCTTTAGAGTCGGGCACAATAAGCATGGTTCACTGAATGATGGTGGTTGAAAAGAGAAGAAGAGGCGGACCGGGTGAGAGAAAGATGGGAATGGCACGTAAAGATGATTGTATAAGTGTGAGATTTTCTTTTTTTAAGAGAGAGGGAGAGATTTTGCGGTACTCTGTAGACTGCTACAGGGGTACACACACACACAGACACACACACACACCACAGATCATTAGTGTCAGCAGCTGTTGCTGTTTCAGTTGTCACTTTCAATGCCATATAAACAAGAAAAAAAAAAGAAGAAAAAAGACAAGGAAAGAAATTAATCTGTAATTTGTCACCAAGGTGTCAATGTTGTTGCATGTGATCACACAGTGAGTAATGAGAGTGATTGTCGGGCTGTTTGCTTAACAACTAGCAGGGCCTGTACGTATCACAGCTGTGTATTGACAACATGTTCTTAAAGTCTTTCAAAAGAAAAAAATTGAAAATTTGTAAATAAACGACAGGTCCACACACACGTGCGCACACACACGTCACTGGTGCTGTGTTTTCTCTGGAGGTATACTGTACATGTGTTTTCTCGACCTCAACATCAGAGCAGTGTGAAAAACATTAGGTCTTTCACCTGCTCTCTGCTTTATGTCAGTAACTCTATAGCCTTAGTGTTACTGTATTGTTTGATGGCACAGTGGATTGAAAAATCAATAACTTTATTCTCTATCTTTTCTTTCCCCTTTTTTGTGGTGGCAGCCGTGAATGCATACAGTAGCTTGAGGACGAAGCTGTGCAGCTTTACAGAGACAAAACGAGAGAAATGTATGAATGTCTGTAATGGATGTTTTCATCCTAGCAGTGAATTGAAAAGGCTCGCTATCAAAAATGCTGAAGCAAGTATTTTATGCCATGTTGACTGATGCCTGAGGAACAATGTTTTTGCCCACAGCCAGCAACTTCCGACTGTTTGCTGTAACGTAGAATTTGAAGAAAATGTTAAAAGCTCTCTATTTGTAAGTTTTACAACCAATGCACAGCCAGTGTTAATGTTTACTCTATAAAATACTGAACATTATACGGTCAGAAATCCAAAGGCATTCTGTGAAAGGCTCCCTGTGGAGTTTCAGACCTCACTATGCAGCGATTTTTTCCTGTGAGCAGCTCCTCGTTTTGTTTATCTCATTTACAGTGTGTGCATGATGACGCACATGCACATGTGTGATGCAATGCACAGTCCTATAGCAACAGTCATAGCCAACATAGCGAAAGCTGAGCCACACACACACAGCCCAAGTGAAATTTAGGTTATCCGATTTATTTTTCAGCACATGTACGTAAGCACACATCGATAAAACAAAACACTGTGAGAGAATCACATAGCTGAGTGCTATTTCAATGTAAATTCTCCCTTTGCTATTGATTTTCACTTTATGCCGCAGTATCCTCACCTTTGTAGAATTTTTCATTTAAGAAAAAGCAGTGAGTGTTTCTTTTTTTTTTTCCAGGCCATTGTGCAGGTGGATTATAGTTGAATTTGACCATGGGGGCCAGTGCACAGAGAAAACCGCTTTTTTTCATCCCAGCTACAGCTTCTTCCATCTTCTCTCTCTACCTCCCTCATCTAGAGTTCTCTGTGGACGACATGAGCCCTGCACTCTCTCCAAAGTGGTGTGTGCATGTGTGTGTGGGGGTGTTTATTCTAAGAGCAATCCTCCAAGCTGAGGGTTAATGCCAGCAAAGAGAGGTCTATATCTCTATTAGTGAGGGGCAGGGCCGCCCTCGGAGACGGCATTTACCCCGTGCGTGTTTTAGTGTGTGTAGATGCTGGTGTGTGAGTGTGTAGGGGCTTAAATGTTGTCGGGGGCAATCAAAGAATGATGAGCTGATTAGTCCCTCCTGTAGAGAGGTAGCAGGAACAGCACTGGTTTATGAAGAGTGGGCTTCTCTCTCTCACCCTATCAGTCAGACACACACACACACACACACACACACACACACACACACGCACGCATATATACGTATATATATATCTCCTACAACATTTTATAAACACAGCACACAACCTGCAGAACCTGTTTGCACATTTATATATTTGTGTTGCTCCCTTGGTCATTTTGTTTATTTTCACACATTCCCGGTGTGCTGTGTAAGCATGTGTGGTCGACAGTCCCATAAGTGGCGTGCTCTAATGAATTCCAGCAGGTTGTTTGTGCTCTGTGTAAAGGGGCGCTGGACTACATCTCTCTGACTCCCACTTCACTATAATCACTTTCCTCTCCTTGGAAACCAGCCATAACATCACCAGCACCAGCACCAGCACCAGCACAACCACCAGCAGCCCATCACACTGGCATCTGCCCAGCGCCAAATGGACACTCTTGCTCAACTGCATCTTCACAGATATGGAGGGAGTCAAGGAGGTGGTTCAGTTTTTTAGTGTGGTCTGTAAAGTAGACATGGAAATAATCGTCTTTCTGCTGGCACAGTCTTCAGTCAGGGTCCAACCATGGTCCATAACTCTGCACAGACTTTTTACAATTTTACTTGTTGCTTACAATTGTACTGAAATATTTGCACACTCTGACTGAAGAGGAGATTTTCACTCTAACTTTCAGCCATTGGATGAGAGGACATGCATGATGTGCAATGTGCATGGCATACTGTACGTAATAGAAGCTGTAGATAATATACAATATCTGCACTCCTAAGGGAATTGAAATTACAATAATCACCTCTATATTGCCAAATTTACATGACCATTAATTCTGGAAATGGTAATATAGAATTACCTGTGACTAATTATGCATCACTAATGGCCAAATATGCTTGGAGTGTTCGATGACTAATGACAGACACTAGAGAAAGAAAGAATTTGGTTAAAGACTGACAACACAACACTCATTTCTCTCTGCTTTTAGAATACAATGCGTCCCTCTGGTAACACACACTCACCTTTATCCACAGACCTCAGAGTAACACTGAAATAGAAATGATCCAGTGTTTGGTTTCCTGCAGTGATTCAATCAATGACACTAGTAGAAATCTAATTATATCCTTGTCTTTGTGTCACTTTTGTTACAGTTGTGCTGCAGCTTTGTGACAGAGTGCAAGATTATACATTCCATCAATAATGTATCTAGAGATATGATTGTTTTCTCTGTGTTATTAGATTGTACTCACGCAGAGTATACATGATTATAAAGAGGATTTGTTGAGATACTGATTTGGTTTGCATTGTGTTTGCATGGCTTACAGTGTGTATGCTTTCGTGCCTCGTCAGTGTATACAGTCATTTGCATTGGACTCTCTTCCCACCCCCCTCTCCACCCTCTGTGTATACATAATTCCCCTCATTGATTTCTGGCTGGACTATTTGTCACCCACTTACTCAAGTCAAATTAGAAAGCGCTGTTCGTCGTATCCACATTTCAATCGATTAGAGAAGGGGGAACCACTCCCAAACTAAACGTAATGAATATAATGCTTAGTGGGGGAAAAAAAAGCCTTCATGTATTGTGCGTGTTTGTGTGGAATTAATGGGAAATTTCCAGCTTGACAAAGCATGAGTTATCCAGTACGCATGTGGATGGAAGGGAGCCGTGACGCGGGGCTGGTAGGTGTAATTTACATTAGTTCGAGTCATTGCCTCTGTGGCCCCTTCGCAACACACAAGCCAGCAACACACTGAGCCCCTAGAGATGTACATGTACTGCATTAACTACAAACATTCATTTGTAAATAATGCATACAGCATTGTCACCTCTCTTTCTCTTTATCTCCCACCTCAACACGCACAGTCATACCAGCATTGTGGACCATAACTGAAAAGTGACAATGGCTTTCCATTATTCATTGAAAAGACTTATAATTCCATTTGTCGCTTACCTGCTGATTTGCCTAAAATGCTGGATACTTCTCCTGAAAAACAAATGAATGGCTTCCTCAATTAGACAGATTGACTGCAAATGGGGCTGGCTCAGTGCCTGCGTGCGTGTGTGTGTGTGTGTGTGAAAAGGTGAAATGAGCTCCAGGGTTCCTGTGTTGCATGGTTCAGTGGTTCGCTACTCCACATGGCGATTCTCTCCGAAGGAGCAGGAAAGTTGACATGGAGGGACAGAAGTTCAAACGAATTATTTTTCAGCTGCGCATGGCAATAGGTAATAAGCAGCAGCTGCACACACTCGTATTATCACACACACAGACACCCGTCTTTCTATGGGACAGTGAAAAGGAACGTTAATGAAGCCCCGTTCATGGAGTGGTCTTTGGAGAAGCTGCCAAACATGAGTCCCATAGTTCCCCTCTCCAGCACCCCTCATCACCGCCGGTACCCCCCCATCACAGCACAAGAACCCATTACTGCCAATTAGTCCGGCTCTCACAGTCCTAATGGACCCTGTCATGCATACACACACACACACACACACACACACACACTCACTCACATGCACTCAGTTTCACACACAGCTACTGTACGGCAGGGAAAATAGCAGCCTAATTTTAGCTGGAGAGCTTGAAGGCTGTGATTCAAAGCAAAGGCATTGTGTCATTGTGATGTAAATCCAGATTACAATATAGATGTTTTTGGTAGTGGAAGAGGTAGGTGGTAAAACTCACATCACAAAGAGTATAGAGAGTGTGGTGTGTAGTGTATATCTGAAGAATAAAATGTGCCAGTGTTGTTGAGACCTCATGTACCGCAAACAGATGTATTTTCAAATATAAAACAGCACTCACTGTATATGGATTGGTTTTTGTTCAAGAGTGTGAGTGTTTCTCCATTGTCTGTTCTAGGTTGACAGATTTTGTGCTGGAAGAGTAAAAGAAAAAGCTTCTCTCTCCATGTGATGTGAGCATGTCTGATCAAGCCACTTCATAGTAAATCAATGGAATGCCTGCTGTATTAGCTATAGTTCAAGTTCAGTGGAGACTGGCATTTTCTGCTCATCTCAAAAGCAAGACTTATTTCCAAAGATTTGTCTCTGCGAGGTTATCTGGATGTCAGCTCCTCTAATCATGTTTGAGGAAAACTCGTCTTGGCTCACAGAAAACAAGAGAAACTCATCTCTGAGAAGAAAGCATAGAGCGTGAAGTCACAGAATAAACAGTGAAGATAATGTTGCCTGTACAAATCAATTCTGCGTTAGGGCCATCAAGCATTAACCCAGAATCTGAGCAGAGAGCATCATACGGTGCCTGAGTTTAGGGGAATCTGCTGTCTTTATGTTGCTATCATGTTATCCGTGAAAACCTGATCATGCACACTGTCTCTCTTCTGCGTATCGAACTTAAATGAGAGATAGATGGAGAAAGCAGCAACGGAGCAAGTTGGTGGGGAAACGTGTGGCAGAGATGAAGGGAGATGGAGATGGAGAGGGAGCAGGAAAAATAGAGATAAGCTGGGTAAGGTCAGAACACTGGAGCTCGAGGAAATGAGCTCAAATCAGGAGAAGAAAGGGGTGAAGATTGAAAAAAAAAAGAGTATTGTCCCAGAGGTAGTGCATGAGGTAATAGAAAAATGATTAGCGAGACGGGATTGTCATGGGTTTTACAGAGTGTGTGTGTGTGTGTTTGTGTGCAGTCCAGGCACAAATCTGTGCATTGTCTCCCTATGACCTTGGCTCTTTTGTAAGTATGACTCGATAGTAGCTTAATAAATTTCAGACTGTGATGAAAGAGGCCAGACTGAAGAGAACAGAGGTGAAGAAGCGTAGGAGTTACAGGCATGGCCGGGGTGATTCTCTGTCGTCACTGGTAATTAAATATGCTAATTAAATCTATTTAACGGGTCTAGCTTAATAAACTGAGGTCTGAATAGGCAAAGAACTTTTTAGAGCCGCAACTGATTGGTATTGTTGATTAGAAAAAAAATGCAATCACGTAAGTATTACATTTTAAGCCACAAAACATTCCGGGTAAATAATTCACAACAGTTAATCAATGTTCAAATTGTTGTTAGTTATGTCTCATTTAATTCACTGAAAGGTTGTTCAACTAGATTTGAGTACTAGCATTGTCTTTTATTAAAGGGGCAAAGGAAAGATGAGAGACTGGAGCCCCCCCCCCCCCTGCAGTATGGGGTGTGAGTGTGTGTGTTCATGCATACTAGTACAGATGGAAAAGAGGCACAAGCTTAGTGGGGGTGTGTGGTGTTGTTTGTGCAGGTGTATTTTTGCCTGGAATTGATTTATACGCGGCTCCTGTATTCACCTGCTTCTCACTTAAAGCTGTGTGTGTGTGTGTGTGTGTGTGTGTGTGTGTGTGTGTGTGTGTGTGTGTGTGTGTGTGTGTGTGTGTGTGTGTTTATGTGCGTGTGTGTGTTTGGTGGGGGCAGGGAATCCTGGGTCCCTGTGGTGTTCCTCTGAGTCCAGTGGGATGCACCTGAGCCCCCCTTTCAACCAATCAAATGCTTCTGATTCAGATCAGGTGCTTCATCTCAGGTGGCACAGCAGTGGAGCTGGACACACACAGAGACACACATGCACGCAAACACACAAACTTCATGTACCAGCACACATCTGGCGAGACATCTCTGCCCACACTTTTACTCCACCACTTACTGTATAGTCCAGAAGCTATTTATAAACTCTGCTGTTTCTACAATGATTCAGATGCTTCTCCCGCTCTGCAGTGGTTGTGTATGTACCGTACTGTACGTCTATTTTTATATTATTATTATTATTTATAGTGTGTTTGCCTTTTGATAGTGTGTTTGTCTTTTTTATAGAGTGTTTGCCTTTTGTTTGAGTGCATTTTTATGCCGAGAGGAACCAAAGGAAATGTTGTTGTGTACGCATAATGACAATAAAGAATTCTCGAATCTTACAGTAAATAAGGCTGTGCCATGTGGGTTTCTCTTGTGTGTGCATGTGAGAGGGTCTGGTCAGGTCAGAGTGAACAGCATGTCTGATTGTATGGACTGGACAAGTGCCAGCCACTGACCTCGCCTCATGACAACGCACCGCGGCACGCAACACGGCTCAGAGGCAGCAGGGCGATCAGATGGCTAGAGAGAGGGAGGGGATGAGGTGATTGAAGGTGATTGGAGGAGAGGGGGGAGTGAGGACAAAAAGAAGAGAAGACAGGGGGGAAAAGGAAAACAGGCAAGGAGAGGGAAATGGAGGGCTGGATGAGAATGGGGCCTTTCAGCATCAAAGCACTCAACAGTTTCTGTTTCTGAGACTGAAGGGGTTTCATTACTATGTCATGGGTGGGTGAAGGGTTTTTTTTTCTCTTCACTGGAGAGAGAATGGAAAAGAGAAAGAAAGAGAGGAAAGGCAAGGAAACAGGGAATTAGAGATGTTTTCCACTCCTGTGGTTTCATTAATTTCTGTTATGGTTCCAGATATACAGACTGCTTAGTGCGCTGCTCGCTGGTAACCAAAGCTGGCACTAGATCACAGTCTCATATACACACATACACACCTACACACACCTACACAAACTGGACACGCTGCAGCTCTGTGACCTCCTCCTGCTTCTTGAGAGTTCAGTGTTTACACAGTGAATGTCTTGAAGAAAAGTCCAGCAGTGGTGGCTTATTTATGCATCCTTGTATATATCTATACATTTTACAGCATGCTAGACAACAGTCGTGCAGAATGTAAATACTTAAAAAAAATCTGACTCAGTGGTCCTTTCAAAAACATTACGATTATTCTTCTGAAGCGTAACTGTTTATTTCTACGTGGAAAAATACCACTGGTTCTTAAGCAGGTGCATGTTTGTAAGGACTGATCATCAATGTGTTTGTTTCTTCCAAATTGCTATGAGGCCACATACTGTAATCCATTCTGTTTATGATCTAGTTTTCATTCACAAAAATGACAAATACATTTGGAAAACATTACTACTGACAGTAATGTGGCATTAGCATGGTGCCAAAGGAGTGGTTAGAGGCTGAAATAACACACTCTATGTATGATGCATGTCTGCTGGAACGCACATTCAGTCCTTATGGGAACCATTCATGTGAGGCAGCTGTAGTTTAATCTCGTCTGATATCGTCACTGTTGGTCAACACTAGTCTGCAGTGTAGTTCTATAAGCTTTCAAACCGTGATGTTACGCCTTCTACAAGTAAAAGTTTGACGTGACCCCTTCCTGTATGTACATACACTCCCATTTACATGTGCACAGTTTCTATATTTATCTATCAATCTTTCCAGTATCATCAAAAAAGAAACTCCACCCCGTCATTAAGATGCTTGGTCACCTGAGCCGAGCAGCTTCTGACCTATGGGCAGAGTTCAGCTGAAATTCATCACAATTTAGGTCTGAACTGTCACCTCTACATTTGTGTTGATTTAAGACTAATCTTAAATTATTTGGATAAATATATTATTATTGTTTTGTTAATGTTTCATAGAAAGTAACCAACCTGGCTGCCTCACTCCACTGTCACTCATGACTGCTAATGACCTGTGCTCCATAATGTCACCACATATGACCTGACTGTGTACACTGTATCATCACATCCAAAATTAGTGGTCAGGAACCAGTTGCAGAGCGCTGCTTGTTTAACCCTGATGGATTAAAGTGTGACGTCTGAAGCCAGGGTCGGATTAATCTCTAAAGATACAAGACTCATTTAGATTATACCCTAACACGCGTGCGTGCGCACACACACACACATACACACACACCCTGCATGCATGCACACTCAGGGACATGCAGTACATACTAACACTGCTCCACTGTGTGTCTGTGTGTCGTTTCAGACTGTTCCCTCCACCCGTGTGTGTCTTTTGTTTTCCTCTCCTCTGCTCTGTCTCTTTCTTCTCCTTTCTCTCTCCCGCTGTTCAATCAGAGAATGCCTCTCTTCTTTTAATTAGTAGTGGTGTTGTTCTCCTCTTCTTCCCCTGGCCAGGACCACTAATATTGCAATTAGCTCCTGTAGGAAGCTTTCAACCACAGCCTTTGTTCTTCTCGTTGCTGTACAGCAGCCCACGTTCCTGCATTGCTCCACAGAATATTATATGTGTGTGATGCAGAGCTCCATTTTAATAGAGGAGAGAGGCATAATCAAAGCTGGCCTCATTTTACTCAGTCAGAATCATAACACATATCGTTCTTGTTGAGGAGGATGAATGATTCTCTTTTCTCTCTGCTGGGAAGTTATTAAAAAAAAATCTGCCTCTCTCCTTCTCTCAGTTTAGTTTTCTCCACTCATCCTTTTGGTAATCACCTTCCTTCGGCATTTCCCCCCTCACCTTTCTCCACTGCATGCTCCATCTCTCTCACATCTCCCTTCTGTTTCTTCTGGTATCTCTCAGAGCGCTTCTGCAGCCTGCCCTTGGGGACAGATAGGAAAGGTCGTAAAAAACCAATTGAATTTAATGGCGTGACACTACACTGTTAACCTATGAGTGGACCGACGTTGTACCACGGTCCTGAGCGTGACAGCTCGAGGAGCTGATGGTTGTTTAGGCCGTAAACCTTCTGACACAATCACTCTCGCTGCCCTGCAGTCTGGCTCTAGAGCTGCCACACGTGAAACAGGTTTTATAGAGAAAGGGGAAATGTGAACTACTTAAGGCTGTTGTTTTAGGGTGCTTGGCTGACCTCCACTTCAATTCCAGTTAAAGACAAAAAAAATATATAGCTGAAAAATCTGCGCCATGATTATTGGCTATAAGAATCCACATTATTTCTGTACAAGATAGATCTGGCTTCCTGTCAAATTAAGAATTAATTCAGAATCCATCTCATAACTTTTAAGGTATTAACCCAGTTTGGCCCCAACTTAAATCAGTGATTTGCCTATCCCAGATAGTATACTGTAGGTCCATCAGACCTCTCAGAGTTTTCCATCCTTACAGGTTGTAGACCAGTCTCTCTCAGCTGATATTGTAAATCTTATTTAACCCTTCCTCCAGTTTGTTTTTATTCTTATACCACTGTCCCTTGTACTTCATTACTGTATATTAGAATGCTTTTCTGTAACCCTGTGTAAATAAGTACTTACAATTTAGGTCTTACTTTTGCAGGTTTGACCATCCTTTCTGTCTGTTATGAAAAAGATTGCACTCTGTGTACAATGAGATCTGAAAGTGTTGCAACCTGACTGTAACTGAGTCTGATGTCATGATTACACACACATATGCATGCACTTGATTAGAGACCTAAATAAATGTTTGTACAACACATGATTGATAACTACCCAAACTGTCTCTTAAATATTCATACTTTACACATTGACTTCCTGGTTTAAAATTGAACCACTAGCAGCTATAGTCACGTGCACAGTCTGATCAAATAAGAGACTGACATTTTGGATGAGCGTATATTTGGTTTTACATTCATACACTCAAGGTAACATTTTGCCCACCCCCAATGCTCATGGATAGTCCATTTAAGACTGAGTTAAAGAGAATGCAAGGTGAAGAGAAGGATAAGAGAGAGCCATGTTTACATTTTTAGCAAAGTGGTACTACTGGGAAGATGTATTTATTTTTCACTTGTCATGATTCTGTGAAAAACTGAGTTTGATTGTACAGTATGGCGAATATTAATCTATTCTGGTTGCATATGCGTTTGTGCGCGCATATGTGCAGAGGTTAGCATGCTAACTTCACATGTGCCTCTCAGGTTCAACATCTAATTCCCTTTCCTCTCCTCTCTGCTGAGAGACTACCCGGACAACTTTTCAAAAGATGCTTCTCTGCCGGATAAAACTTTCTCCCTGTGATCATGGGGACAGAGATGGAGGGATCAGGGGGGGAAGAGGTTGAGGGGAAGTGAAAGAGTGTCACACTGTGCTCAAGCGAGGTAGGGGGAAAGAGCAAGGGTAAAATCTCTTACATGAAAAAAAAAAGACAGCAACATCTGTGCGGGAACTTCAAACAACCTTTGAAAGGCAAAATGTGATTCCGTTCGGGATTCTCTGGCTTGGTAAACAGCCGGGTTTTATTTTGGAAGTCAGTCGGAGAGTGTGTGTGCATGCATGCATGTTTATGTGTGTGTGTATGTGTGTGTGTGCTTAGAGGAGGCATGCTTTGTAGGGGATGAGGGACTGTCAGAGCCGCGATCGGAGCGAAGGAAGAGAGAGAGAGAGAAAGAGAGGAAAGCATGTTGAGAGGGGATGAGGGCTCTGGTGAGAGCGAAGTCCAGTGATTGGCAGAGATGTAATAC
Source organism: Trachurus japonicus (assembly GCF_045865225.1). Classification (NCBI taxonomy): domain Eukaryota; kingdom Metazoa; phylum Chordata; class Actinopteri; order Carangiformes; family Carangidae; genus Trachurus; species Trachurus japonicus. The sequence goes on from NC_140912.1 coordinate 20,135,389, forward strand.
AGTGTAAATCCAGCCTAACCCACTTTACTCACTTTCTGAGGCTGACGTGTGTGCCTTCCTAATCACTTTGTTGTCATTTGTGATTCGGTGGGATCTGCTTGGTCATAAATTTGAGGATAAAGGAATCTGTGACTTGAAACAGTCCTGTTGTGGTTATCTCACTGTTCCATGTCACTAACCTTTGTTCTTTATCTCTCTCTCTTTTTTCCCTTCTTTCCTGCTTTCCTCCTTCTTATCCTGGCTGGATGGAACCACAACACCTCCACCCTAATGTCCTCCTTTCATTTGTTCACCAGGTAAGACAAACCGACTATAAATGAATCACCTCCTTCTCCTACTACAGCGTAATAATTACATCTTTGAAACTCAGCGACAACACATTATAGATAGACTATACTCCTTGGGTTACAGTGTTTTTTTATTCAAGAACAGAGGCAGCATCAAACGGGTCAGAGAATCTTATAAGCAGAATCTTATTTGTAGTTAATATCTAGAAAATAATTTATCAGACAAAAGGAAAGTAATTGACAAAGATGTAAAGACACTAAGTGTGGCTAGAACATTTTATATCTACACTGTATATGGCTGTACAAATTAGAATGACGAGGAAACTAACTATCACTATTATCACTATTCTTTATGTAAAAGAGGAAAAAGAGGAGCCATAACAATTTTTTTTCCACTGTGAAGGAAACTTTATTTAATACAGGAAGCAGCTGGTTTACCTGGTGTTACACAGTCTTCTCTGCCTTGCAGGGTTGGTGTGAAATAGTAACACATTTTACATTAATAATGAACACTTCATTACATTTTTCACTCAAATCAGGTAGCACTTAATTTCAAAGTCTCTGAAAAGGAAATTGGGTGCCATAACATTTCTTGAACTGGCTTTTTGAGCAGTGGGACTCTTAATGTGTTTGCTCCTGTGATGATGAGGTGCTGTTCGTCAGAGGACTTCCAATGGGGCATCAACTGTGGTTGCCATGGTACTTAGATGGTCTATTGATAGGGTATGGTGTGGAAAAGTATCAATACAGCAGCTTGTACTGTAGGTGCGGCAGTAGTAGCAGTATGTATCACTCTTTTTTTCCTCATTTCTCACTTTCACATCTCATGACTCTCATTAGTTCTTTTATTTCACTCTTCTTTCTTTACATACATTATTCTCACTCTCTGCTTCTTCTGTTACCCTGCTCTCCTCTTCTCTGTCATTCTTCTCTCAATGTTTCTCCATTGTTCCTCTTCATTGGCTAAGGCTATCCATGGTGTGTGTGTGTGTGTGTGTGTGTGTGTGTGTGTGATGGAGTGGAGCGGGGCTCTGCAGTGAGGTGATGGTATGTGAAATCACTGACATTACAGACGGGGGGAGGGAGGTGGTGGCATTCCCACTCCGCGGCTGTCCTCTAATCGACAGGGGCACCATCCATGTACCACATTTCTTCTCACCTCCATCTCCCTTGCTCGCTCTGTCCAACAGTCTTTCCATCAGCCCTTCGTTTCTCCTCCTCCCTCCTCCTCCTCCTCTTCATCCCCATCCTCCTTTTTTCTCCCCTCCTCCCAACTTGCTCCTCTCCTAGCAACAACAGCGCTGTCCTCTCAAGAGTGTCAGCATCCTTGTGACTGTAAGGATCAGTTGCTTTCTGAAACACACATGTGTTTTGTGTATTTGATGTCAAAATTAATTATTTTTCGGCATATTACTCAACCTTGATAACCAGTAAACATATCCCCTCTTTCCTGCCTCATTTCTTTTTTTTATCACCCTCTTTCTGCTCATTCCTGCACCTTTAATCTCTCAAGCCCCTTTTCTCTCCGACTGTCTAGGTCTATTGGCCGTTCTTTGTTTCTGTGTGTCTGTGTGTAAAATCACAGTGACAGTACAGGATTGCAGCTCCTGCAAAAAGAGACTATCGTGAAGAGAAAAAGACGGAATGGGGTGAGATTGAAAGTAATGAGAAAGAAGGGCAGGGAGAAAGATGAAGAAAAAAAAACACAACCAGATGAAGAGAGTAGTTGAAAGGCATCAAATACAAACAAAGTTACACAGCAAATGTAAAGGATCCCTCTGGCGGAGCTGCAAGGAGAGCGTGTGAATGGAAATGAGGGAAATAGAAATAGAGCGGAGGGGCGAGGGGGGAAAGGGGGTGAGGCAAAAGTGCAGGGGAAAGGGGGCCCCCAACTGGCTGGAGCTGGTAGTGGTTCCAAACACCCCCATCTCCTCCCAATACTCCTCTTTACATTCTTCTCCGTCTCGTGCTTTTACTCAGTCCGTCCTATCTCTCTCAGACGAGGAGTCAGCACCTTTTAGGTTCACAGATCATGCAGATTAGTTGGGATCTTACTTTCCCTGATGGTTCATGTCGCCTCTGAATGTCTTTATGCTTGTGGGACAGATTGTATTCCACTTATGGGACTCCTCAGACAATAATCTCCACTCTCTTCTCCTCTTCTCCCTCTGTTCTCCGTCGCTCTGTCTTTCCTGTCCCTCCCTATCTGCACTTGTGCGCTGCACCAAGCCAGAGTTATAAGGCTATTTGCGTCATCAGCTCTGGGCTGAGTGTGTGTGTCTTGTGTGTGTGTGTGTGTGTGTGTGTGTGTGACCTGAACTCTCCCACATACAGCGGTTGAATGCTAAGCTCTGGGTGGTGTGTGGATTTCCTGTTACTGCGGCGTTACATGAGGCCAGACACACACACACGGGACTGAAATGTCCTGTTTTCCTACAGTGCATGTTTAAGTACTGCCTTTTTATCCAACCTCGGGTGTTGACCACCCATCAGCGTCCATCATAAACCACCTCTCCCTCCGCCTTGTCTCCATAGCAACGGCATAGCAACCCCCACTGACCCAACCAGCCACTAGCGGCACCTTTGATATGAACTCATCCCGCCCCTCTCAAACCTCTCCCACTGTCATCTGTGGCTGAGAGTGTTGTCCATCAAACTCCTCCTGACATCTTGATTGGCAGTTACTGCTCAGACATGCATGGAGAGCGCGTCGGGGGATGTGAAGGACGAGTGCAGGAATGCAGAAATTGGTTTACTGGAAGTTGAGTTCCTCCCATCATAAGCGCAAACCTGATGAAGAGTATCGCTCACCACCAGTGAAGGATGAGTGAACGGATGTTTGACTCAGATCTCAAGTCGACTCCGTGTTCTTGTCCTTGATCGTCATGGGATGTAGCGTGTCCAAACCGCCTGACACACATCCATCAACGAAATGCAACATGCATCATGCTATAGTGACAGACTCATTCATAGCTGTGATGCCAGGACACACGTGTAATAAGCGTGTCGGTGGTACCTCCCATGTCTGCAAGGCTCCTGTGATAGCTTCATGAGCATTAACTTGATATATAAAACCCCTCGCCAGCCCTGTAAACAAGACTAATGCGTAGGCCCCCTCTGCACCGACAGTGGGAGTTGATGCTGTCTGTGTGTGTCGTTTGATCACTTAATGGTACAAATTGACTTTGCAGTTGCACTTTGAGTGATCATTGTGTCCTTATGTCCAGCGGTAAAGAGCTCTTGTATTATTGACAACACTAATACTACAACAGGCTCTCCGCATACGAGCACAGACGGGCAAACACACACATGCTAGTCCCGGCGTGTCAGATGGCTGTGTGAAGCGCCACAGATGGGGGAGGTGCTGCGCTGATCAATACGTCGTCAGTTGCTCTGACTGTATCATTATCATTTTAATGGCTGCAGTATTTTCTCCACTGATGGCCTTCGAAAATGAACAAGACAACGCCAGAGGTCTCTAAAAGTTCACTGCCTCTGCAGTCAGCTTGCAGCCGCAGTCAGACCGGTGACATTTTGAGGATGCAGAACACCTAATGAGGACAATGAAGAGATTATTGATTAACGCTATAATTGACCATCAGGGTTATTTTTTTTTATTTCATAGAGCCTGTGCTCTGTTTGTGCTTCTCAGATATGGCCATATGACAAAGTGAAACCAGTGTTAATGTAATGAATTGATCCCTGTCAGGGGTGAGCTGCCCTTTGCTGGTTTATATAATATGAACCTTTATGTAATATCATGCTGTGCTTATATTGGTTGAAATCCAATGTTCGCTTATGTTCACTGCCACATTGCATGTAATGTCACTTTGGATTATTGCCGCAGCCACAAATGATTTCTATTATTGGTTCATTTGATGATTATTTTGCGAATCCATTAGTTTGTAAAACATAAGCAGTGACATTTTCATATTATTTGCTTTGTGCTGAACTGCAGTGGAAATATATTTTATTTATAGTGCTGCAAAAGAAGGAAAGTAAAATGTTCCTACACTTGAGCATGGAACCAGCATTTTTTTTTTTAGATCTTTGCTTCGTAGATATCTTAAATAATTAATAAGTTATCAAAAGTATCGCTGATTAATTTTCTGTTGCTGGTACTTCGATGCTACTCTGTGTGAGTTGTATACAAATTGATGGAAATGCCTCTAATCAATGGATTCATATTTTTGTTCAGGCATTTAACAAACATGTACAGCACATATCATGAAGCACTTGAGAAGCTGCGAGGATGAAGCGAGCCTCCTGCTACTTGTGGGTTTTGGTGGAGGAGAGCGAGAGATGGAGGCGGGGGATGAAGAGAGACAGTGCATGCTATAGGGTGTGTGTGTCTGAGGTGTGTGTACTCAGGCTCTCTGCATGTATCTTTTCCTGCAGTCCTGCATGTGGTGACAGGCTGACATCAGAGTAAAAGCCCCCTGAAGTCGTGTTGAACAGATGTCTCTCTGCTCTCTCAGTCTCCCCGGTGGTGGAATACATGCACTCTGTCGTCTCTCTCTCTCTCTTTCTCCTCCACTCACACTCTCTTCTTTGTCTGTATTTCCCTCTGTCTATTCAGTTTACATTTCTAATAAGTTTGCTGTTCATTCTTCAGTCACCATACTTTTAAGACTCCCTGTCTCCTTCCATCTTTTTCTCTTTTTATCTCTTCTTGCCGTTCAGGCAGAGTTTTCCCTCAGCTTTGTCAGACATCTCACTCTCAGATCAGTCTTTGTTCTGAAAAAAGGCCAGGTGATATGGACTCTTGGTGAAGTGCCCTTGGTGTTCTGCTTTGTGTACTTTCTTTTAGTACTTCTGTGTGTGTGTGTGTGTGTGTGTGTCCAGTTTGTGTGTAGCGGCACTTTTTGCGCAAGGCGATATTCCAAGCCCTGTGACGTGAGCCCTGTCTCTGAGAAAGCAGGCAATCGGGGCCTTGGCTTTTTTCCAGAACCACTTTCATTTCCATTCAGCAGTGGGATGTTGCTCACTGGAACACACATGCACACTGCTCATTGCACACACACCCACACATAGAAACAGAGAATCACTGATAAATATAGCCGAGCTGAGTAGTTTCAGGCAGGGTCAGAGCCCAGCTGTCTATTGGCCACAGTACGATTTTTCTCTTTTTTTGTCTCCTGTCTTGGGGAATTGAATTTTTTCTCCCAAACTCTTACTTATGCACCCAGACACACATAAACACACACGCATACACACAAGCCACTGTTGTTATGGTAGGGATGCATGATGCAACAGCAGCGCCATCCCTCCTAATGTCCCCTGGGAAAAATGAAGAGAGGGAGGGGGGCGTGTTGAAGAAAAGAGAGACGTATCAGGCAACAACAAAAACAAGGGGAGACTGAGCGAGGAGGAAGAGTGACTGATTGACTGAAGAGAGGGAATAGGGGACAAAGTGAAAATGATAGAGGGACTCAAGCTTGAGGGGGGGAGATGGAGACAGGGAGAGAGAGATAGAGAGAGGGAGAGATCGGGCTTACAGTGGCTAATAGAAATTCCCTTGTTGCCTCATTGAGATGCAACGGTGGCTTGGGTAATGAGCTAGCTGCCGCTGACGCATTGATTTAGCCAGAAGACTCGCTCAAATTATCCCACTCCTCGAGAGAGATGTCAACAGCTCCACCAATGGCCGCCGGGGTAATTACCAACGCATCCACCCACCACGACACCTCCCTCAACCTCGCCTTGCATTTCATTCTTCCACACAACGCCACCGTCTCCACCCTCTTCCCGCCTTCCTCTGCAGCCCCTCCCTCTGGGATATCCCCTAACCCAATGGATTAGGTTTGCATAAGCAATGTTTGCCAGTGGAAGCACATACCTATAGGAGTCCTTTGTGAATCAATGCTTTGCTGCATGAAGCATTACAGTAGATGGTAGGACTGAAGGTGAAGTAGCAATGGAAAGAGAAAATAGCTATAGTGTGTGTAACTGGGTGGAAAACACCCTCTTGGCAAAAAGTCGTCATGTCCCTTTAAGATAATATGCAAATGACTGTGTTATCGTTCTCTGCAGAATGCACATTTATCATGGATTATGCATAGATTTAAAAATAGAGAAAACAGGAAAACATTCCAAATCAGATGAGTCATCTCAGCACACGCACTGGTTGTGACTCTGAAAAATGCTGAAAAAAATAAATAAATGTTTGTAAATGTGTAGAAGAGAGCTTTTGTAAAACTGTATATTGCTGTACTTCCGTTTTACAAAGCATGATGGCACAGTGATTCAGTGCTTCAGGTTACACCCACTCCTCCTCATGCAGAGCATTAATCAGAAAAGTGTCCTTTCAAATGTTCTCTTAAAATTGTTACATTACTCTATAGGCCTAGTAGCATCCATTCATTTGCTGCTCTAATGGAAGGAATGAGAATACTTTTACTCTCACTGATGTGTTGTCAGTGGTGTGAGTCGCAAAGTGGACAAATATAGGCATGTATTAATGCAACAACTCAAGTCATGTCAGTGGCTTTCATATCAGCCATTAGAAGGAATCACAGTGGAGAGTTGGGCAGGAGCTGCCTGTGCTAGACTGTCTGCATGTGATAACAGTTTTCACTCTTCTCTGAATATTTTGTGGAGAATTGTCTCTTTATTGTAATACTGTACTACGAGGCTCCTCTCCCTCACAAACGCACAAGTCTTGTCTTCATTATTTCCGTGCCTTGAGGTGTTTCCTATTGGACTACACACTAATGGTGAAGCTTTGACACTCTGACCTTTCTCCTGCGCAGCGTTTGTTGTACACGAGTAGAGAATAAAGGCTCTACAAAGACATGGGAAGGAGGAAGAAAAGCCAGGAGAGGAAACACTGGCCAGTGTTATTGAACCTCTAGACGTTTGATCTGGATGTGTGTGTGCATGTGTGTCTTAATGTCACACACCAGGAGGTGGCCCCCTGCCTCAAACACACACACATACACATACACCCCCTATACAAGATTGTTGTGTCCTAAATCCGCACACCCTGTGGGTACACATAGGAACAACCTTGTGCATATTGACCATAATAGTGGGGTTTGTGTTCACCTTGGACAAGCTTTCCTGCTGTTTTCTTTTTTCCGCTTATTTATTTAATGTCTGAAAGTAAAAAAAAAGGAGGAAAAATATAGAAAAAAGTAAAAGTCAATTCTAGGTTAAAGTCTTATTATTTATAGAGGCTCAAAGAAGTTAGAGAATAAAAGAAGGACGTGTCAGTTTTGTTTTTTGGCCATTCCTGTTTGATGTGTTTTTTCCTCAGCTGCGCTGAAGTGAAGTTTGCGCCTCTTAATGTGGGTGCTCTTCGCTCTCCCTGTTAAACCATCATAGCGGGACTCATTTTAAATCTGTGTGCTCAAGCCGTCATCTCCACTGCCTGCCCCAAAGTGGGAACGCAGCACCCTCATTGCCAATTAAACTCCAATCAACAAACGAAGATGGAGTGAGACGTCGAATTACATCCAATATCCTCTCCCATACTCAAGCCTGTCTTTGCCAGCCACAAATTAGCTTACAAATTAAGACTCTGAAGATGGGAGAAGCCGAGTTTCCAGATAACAACCAAATAACATCCTGCTGGCATTTTGATGTATCGTTCCAACTTGCATCCAGCTTCCTGCCTTCTCTTGATGTGCAGAGAAAGTTTGTTTGAGTTTTTTCCCTGGTTGAGCTGCGACTGCCTGTTTCAATCTCCATTTGGAAGGAGGCTGCTTATTAAGACGGGTTGATGAGAACTCATGGCACTGAAGTCTGCTCCGGCTTGATCTCTGTTTGGTAATGAAAATGTTGTATAGACAACCCAAATGCCGATACTTAATGAAATAACTCAAGCTGAATTATAGATGAGCATGGTTTGATTAATTGCTTCTTAGAGTCAGATTTCCTCTCCACTCTCTTTTCCGGCCCACACAATTGGCTTGTCTGAGTGGCCTGCATGCCAGGATTGTTTTTTTTGTGTGTGTGTGTTTACAGGAGGTACATTGTGTGAGTGCATGTGTGTGGAAAAACACAGAAAGAAAGCACTTCCTTCTCCTAGCATGTCTCTTTATGGTTACAGTGAGGTTTTGTAATATTATCCAGGAAGGTGTTTTAATAATTCATACTTTTATATTGGGGGTTATCTAACACATGACATGCAGACAGCGCGCTGCTCTTTGAATGGTGTCTAGGGGCTCCTCTCGCTGAGAAGCCTATCAGAGAGTCATCACCAAGGCACCAATCTTTGGCTCATCATGTCACCACTTCATTTGACTTCCATCTCCCTTTAGGAGCCCATGAGTGCATGTTTAGCATGCACAGACATATGTTTCAAGAGTGACACACAGATGCACACCGGTGGCATCGGTTTTTTTTTTGGTTTTTTTTTGTGGCTGTCTTATCCATTTGTGTGTACAAGTATGTTCCATACTGTCGATGAGCATGTCTGTGTGTATGCACATGTGCACGTGTTTGTCCCGTCTGCTGTGGCTGCTGCACTGGGCCTGGTGTGGCTAATTAAAAGAAGCCTGCTTGCATTATTAATGAGGCTGTAATTATACATTCCTTTTGCTGATCCCCAGTCAGAGGCATTAAAAATAGATCTGAGACTCCACGCCCCGCCCTTCTAGGCCCCACTTTCTCTCCATGTTTTGACTATGTCTTCTCCCAGCATCTCTCTATTTATCTAACCTTATCAGTATTTCTCTGTCTCACTGTCACTGGCCTCATTGTCTCGGCCTTCTACTTTTTTTTTTGTTCTCTCCGTCGCTCCTCTCGTCTCCTCCGTGTCTGCCTTCCATGTCTTCATTCACATTTGTTCTGATGTTCCCATTTGGGATTCGGGTGGAACATTCCTCTGACAGTGTCACTCTCGCTCGGCTCTGTGGCCTGACCTCCAGTCACATCAGGCCAAAATTCAGAGCGGAATATTTAGAATCTGCGGTGACATCTAGGCAGAAAGACTCAGAGGAGAAATCACTATCTCTGATCAACTTAATGGAGACTGTAAAACCTCCACCCAAAAAGTTCCGTCTGACTTTTCTGCAATTTTGTAAAATCTGCAACAAACCAAATCTTTAGCACTCAAATATGAGATGGTTTCAGTGCACATAAACTTCAGTATGTGGCAAACAAGATAACATTTGGTATGTTTCAATATGCTCCAGGCACAAAGTCATCAACATCCAAGAACTTTTTGCTCAGTCAAATATATGACAGCCTGAACTTTCTGAGCTATTTTCTGCTGTGCAATCATGCCTTACTTACCGCTGGCAACGGGACTTGTTTGGCTTGCTGGCAGAAAGGAGCGTGTGAAGCTCGCGTCTTGCAGGTGATGAGCTTCTGAGGACGTACTCGTGCATATATTTTCATGCTGATGAGGCTGATTCAGATAGGGGTGGGAATTTCATAATATCTGACAATCAGAGAGCTCGTTAGGTAACTAAGTGGATCATGGTAGTTGCTGCCTTTGGGCGATCCGCTCAGTCGTTCTCATACTCAGAATATGGAAAAAAAAATAGATTACTGCCTTGAAGTCACCCAATACTTCATTTCCTTACATCCCATTTTTCTCTGTTTGTGTTTGTTGGGGCTGTATTATGTAAATGTGTAATGGAATTGGCTCCTCACATCCATTTACCCTCTCCCGATACCAAAAAACCAAAAACAAACATGCACACTCAAATGCAGAGGCTATAGCTGCTGGAGAAAATACACACATTTCTTCTACATGTGTGTGTTTGAAGATTAGTATTGATAATCATTTAAATGGTTATTTTATCTCATGTAATCAAAGGTAAACACGGTCCGCACACATTTTGTCTTCAATTGAGTATTGGTTCATATACTCCCCAGGTTGAAAAGCTTGTACAGCATCTGTATCTGTGCAATGGATCACACATCCTTGCTAAGTCAATTGCCTTCTAGTCATTTTAATGCACATATTGAGCTTTCTGATGGAAAGAAATTGATCATATCTGAACCACAGCTAATGGTGTAAACCTTTTCTTATTCAAGAATAAGTTCACTCTCCATCACTTCATCAAGTCAAACCACTGCGTTGGAATAAAGAATGTATTATTTCAGCTAAGAAATACCCTGGAAGGGGGGGGCAAAAGTCATCCTCAATTTCTGTTGTAAGTATTGTACCATTATTTTTGTATATTTACCAAGAGATCCTTGTTTTGTGCAGGGAGTTAACTTATAAGGGAGGTTTCTGTATGCCTGCGTCAGTGTGCCTCCCTCCTCGCTTCAGCACTCCAGGGCTAAACTGCTCTTCCTGCTTTTGAAGCTGTTCTGTTGGTCTGGGCCTCTGTTGTTACTGATGTTGTTGCTGTTGCTTTGGCTGGTAGGGTTTAGAGGGTTGCTGGGGAATTGAGGCTGGGTATAGACTAACGTCACGGCTGACTGAAAATGCAAAAAGAGCGAAAGACGAGGTGGAGGAATGGAATGGAGATAGAGATTTAGTGAATGAAGAAGCGGCGGGAGAGAGACAGACGGAGAGAGTGCATTCATTGAGGAGCGAGTGAACATTGTTTGATCTTCGACATGCCGTCTCCCTCCTGCACAGTATGACTCAACAGCTTTCTGATGGCATATTCCCCATCTTTCTCTCTTTTTCTCCAGATAGATGTGAGGATGAAGTGAAAGAAGGGGGGCTAAACGAGTTAGAAAACACTCACTGGCGGTATAGAGAAGGAAAGAAGAAAAAAAACTGACAGAAAGTGAGAAATGAAGGAAAGACCAATTGACTTGATGACTAAACAGAAAGGAGCGAAAGCAAGAACAGATTTTGTGGCAAGGATTTGCACGTAGTCCTACGCTTTATAAAAATACTGTTTTCCTCAGAATAATGGGGTCAAGCCAATTAAAATCAAACATAATCAATAAACCTGCATTCACCATGCACACATGTGTTATTCATCTCTGCTCTCATTTATTTTAGTTTTATGTACCAGCAGTTTATTTGCATCCAGGTTTGAAAACAGTTGCTTAGTTCTGCCAGTGTTCACATAATGTGTGATGCAAACAACAATAGTAGGCAAAAACAGAGGTGTTTTCTGGGCGGGATTCTGTACATTTCTCATCTATAATTACACTTGCACTGTATGAAAGCATTTATTTGTCATAACCATTTGTTTTTGGCACTTCGTTACCACCAGTGCATGCAAATTGTAATGAAGAATATACAGCTGAACTACAAGGAGAACATGTATTTCTATTCCAGTCTCCACCCACAGATGTTTGATCTTACAGAAAGTCTATGTTGAGCTAACAAAAATGAAGAGAGCAAAATTTCATTTTACATCCCTGTTAATTAAATCTGTAATTGCTTGTGTACATCTATGAACAGATGAGCGAGATAAAGAGAGAGGGAGAGAGAGAGAGAGGGACAGCGCATGGATCCATGGTGGTTAACGATGGGCCTTCAGCTCCTGCCCTCTACCCTGGTGGAGGGGATTCCCACGCCCTGCCACAGTAGTTTTCCATGTGGCAAGGAGGAGTTGTCGGAGTAAAGCCCTGCTAGCACGTTGTGTTTCCTTTCAAACACTGATCCCAGGACAGAGGTGTAGCCCCCACGTAGAGCATTCAGGGTTAGAGAGCATAAGCGGAAAGCAGCTCACAGATCTGTGCCTAAGGGCAACGAGCTTCTCGGAGCCCAGCACCTCAGGGAGAGAGAGCTAAGCCAGCATAAGCTACTACCATCTGCTGGCGTTGGCTTAGGGCTTCTGAAAGATCAAGTTTGAAAGTGAGAGAGATGTGCAAGTGGAGACATCTCTTTTTCATCCTCCACCCTTCTCTCCAGGTAGTCCCCTCCAGATGGATATTAAGTTATCCAGTAATGATCTTTAACTGCATGGATGCCAGTGCCTGTGAGAAGGATAAAGCCGGAAACATTGACCGTATGTGTGGCTTTGTGGAAGTGTGTGTGTGTGTGTGTGTGTGTGTGTGTGTGTGTGTGTGTGTGTGTGTGGTTAGCAGGTGGAAATCATAAAGTGGCGCTCCTGGACTGAAACACGAGTAGATCCTCTCTCCATTCTGTTCTCCGTCGTTCCATCACGCTGTCTCAGAGTGACTGCAGGGGATATCAGGCTCACAGACAGCGTCCATCTCCTCCCCTTTCCTGCCCGCTCCTCCTCCCAGGATGTCCCAGCTCTGCCCGATGAAAGATTGATCACTGATTGGTGTATTTTGGCAGCTGGAGCAAGAAGAACTGTCACAAGCCAACACAGAGTGAGACAATGGTTTTCTCATTGGGAATGGAGGTTTCCTGGTCAGGCTAACTCCCATAATGTGTCAGATAAAGTGTCTTACACGCCTCTCTCACTTTGTAAGATATTTGAACTCATTCAGATAAACTACCCTCCTGCAAAATCATATAGCAACCCATGAAGGTTTCAGATACTGTGTGTCTCTGAGCTTGGTTTACTACACGTGTTCAAAAAGTTCATGTACGTGCTGCCGTGATGAACACACTGACAGCCGTTAGAGATGTTTTCCGGAACAGATGTCAGCGAGTTCAGCAGCGACATCATGAAACACAGTCACTTGAAGAGACAGTGAAGTGAGACAAAAAAACTCATTACCAAATCAGTGCTGGCACATGGCTCAGTGATGCAGCGCAGGAGACGCACCGCCATGAAAACTCTTCAGTGTTTGAGAAGTGGTTGATTAACAACATTTTCACAACTTTATGGAGATGTTGTTAATTAACTCATTTCATTAATGATGAGTTGCTACAGTTTAGATTCTTAGTGTTTTCAGTATATCCTCTTTATTTTTTCTTTCTTTCTTGTGACTCTTTTTTTTTCTTACCCTCAGTTTTTTCATTGTAGTTTTCCGAAAGGGGCCGGTTCTGCGGATGCAATCAGTTTGACTTTTATTCAAAAACTTTATTATTCATCCCTGATTTGTCAAAACCAGCGGGGTGATGATTGAAACCATTCGACTTCGAAGCGATGCAGCAGCTTCCAGCGCAGTGCAGCAAAAACACTACTGGCCTCTGATGCTCGGTGAGCCGTGGACCAAAGTTCTCATTCTGTGTCTTTCTCCGGCAGTCCCTCCACATTACATCATTAATCACCGAGGCGCATGGAAAGTAGAGAGTGCAGAGCCGGGATGGAGGCCAGGGGTCAGTCGATGGTGGCCTCTCCAGCCCATAAGTCCCTGGCTGGTGTCATTATTCTGACATTGTTGTGAAGGCGAGAGCTTTTGATGCTATTGATTTGGGAGGAGGGCGAAGGAGAGGAAGGATCGATCACTCGCAGATTCAGAACTCCGGTCGGCTCCACAGCCTGTTTTTGTCTGTATGTGCGCTAATGAAAAGTATATAAGTGTACAGTGGATGTGGCAATACCAGTCTGCATGTGTGTCCCTGGTCCAGATAATAAATTACCTGTATGTGACACTTTATCACAACACAGTGCTGTACTCAGGAGGGAATACATTCCCACACATCAGCTTTTACACCTACAGCAGTACAGTACCAGCTGCACATACAGCTATACACCTACAATTAAAATGAAATGCAATCCATATGCACACACACACATACACACAATTATGTAGAAACACAGACAACTGTAGCTGTTATCTTCTCTGTATTCCTTGCTTGAGTCTGTGACCCTCTGTGCTCTCAGTCAAAGCCTTACGTTTGAAGTTATGTTCAAAGACAGCCTACCTGGCTCAGCCCAGATTTAGATGAAAACATGGTGTCTTCCTAGGCATCTCCCTCCCTCCCTCCCTCACTCATCCTCACCCATCCCCACCACTCCAGGTTGAGCTCAGGATATTCGCACAGAGCTGCAAGTGTTTCCTCTGGGGTGATATCACAGACAGGTAAAACAGGCACAGGGAGTATAAAGCAATCACCGTCATTACAGGACATTAGAGAGTAGGGGGTTGAGTGGTTAATTTTGGGTCATGGAGAAGCTGATGTTAATTAGATATTACAACATACTTGAGACAAGTTAAGTCACATTTATTGTGAGAAAACCTTGTGACATTAATTGCTCATTCCCTGCTGGAGGAGGGTGTTGGGGTTGTACACGAGGCAGGGGAGAATCATTGAGTTTTATATAAGGATATCAAATAGACTTAAAAATGCAGTGATGAGGTTGAGGCTGAAGCATGCTTCTGTAGTGTACACAGAAAAGTGTATGTTTGTGCAGCAACACATAGAGTGCTTCTGAGCAATTGCAGCTGCACAGCTAAACTCCACAGCACATGTTTCTGTATCTACAGTACTATGCTTCAAACAGAACACTGTTTTGTTGAGCCAAACCAAAATGTTGAAATACACACATTACTATTTACTCTATTGTCTGGTTTGTTTTATTTGTTACTCTGTTCAATTTATCCTTGGTTGAAAACTGTTTGTAATTATTTTTTTCTATTCCTATACATTCTGGTTTGGCAAATATTATTCAGTCTGTTGTGCACACTTGAAGAATTATGTGCAAATACTATGTATTAGCAAGCAGCTGCGCGATTGTCAGCACACAACACCCACACATTATAACATACTCTAGCCTGGTTTAGCCTTTATTGTCAGAAATACACTACTTCTATGCCCAATTTTTTTGATCAAATAACATCTGGTCAGAATTTTAGTTTGTTTGGTGGTTTATGACAAACTACTTGCAAAACAAATTATATTTGCACCAGTCTATGCTGCACTTTTGTAGTTACTGCTATTTAGCAAATGTTATCATGCCTACGTGCTAAACTACAGTAAGATGGTGAAGATAGTAAATGCTGTGACTGCTTATTTCAGCATTTTAGCATTGCCATTGTAACCATGTTAGCATGCTTTAGCATTTTTTTGCCTAAATGTGCAGCCACATGGAGCCAGCTCGTCAGTAGACTCTCAATCATGTCACAATTCATTGCTCACAAAGTACACTTTGAGTAGTTGCAAGTAGCCTCATGTGTGGCAGGTCCTTAGGGATTCCTGATTGCCTGCAAGTGCAACATTTGCATGCTACTGTTACACCACCAAGTAGCCTAATGATAATTTGATAAAGTGACAATAAAGATATGCATTCATATGGGCAAATGGGCCAGTTTTATCTGTTGCTGCCACATTTTGAGATGTAAACGGGGGATGTTTAGCAGTGATGGTTACTGTAGTTCTATTTTGTTAGGTCTGTTGATGTTGTTTGTTAATGATTTTTTATCTATGTTGTAAAAAGAAGCTTATGTCCCTATGTGTTATGTAGTGAATGTCCTTGTAAAAGTTCATTTGGATCCATACACAAAGTGGTTGTAAAATCGTAATGCGCTGTGTTCCTGTGCATATTTCCCTCCTGCTAATGCGCCCTCTGCTCACAAAAACACAGGCACTGGAGCAAGATGGATAGTGAGGCAAATAATCCAGTTAACTTTTCATGTGTTTGCAGGCAGATATTTTCTCTTTAATGTGTTTATCATGACTTATGAGCTTCTCTATAGCAGCCATTAACATATGATTACCATCACAAGGCTAATGGGTTTGTCTGTTGTTCTCCCTCTTGCTCAACTGCCTCAACCCCTCTTTGGTAGCATTCACTTCCTTCTTATCGCTCTGTCACTCTCTCTTTCTTTCTCTCTCACCTCCTCTCCTCCTTGTGTCTCCACTCTCTGCCCCCACGGCCCCTCGACTCCCAAGCCAAAGCCTCACTCCCACACAGTGCTCTCCATTATTGCTTAATTATCTGTGGCCTGTCATTTGAATAATGTGCTACCCCTGACTTCCAATCGCTTTCACGTTTTCCCTTCATCCTCCAAATGCTTTTTAATATTTATCCTCTCCATCTCCCACCAATGCTTCCTGTTTCCCATCTGCGTTCTCCACTTCTTTAAAGCCCACTGACTGATGCTCCTCTCTTGTGTTGTTGGGTCATGGAAATCAAACAAGTGAAGTGTGGCCCATGATAGGCAACCAGTTTGCTGTAGGCTACTTCTCTCCATTGACGTGTTTCTCATAGTAACTGCAGTGTTTCAGTTGTAGGTTATTTACTTAATTCCACCATCTTCATCTCTGCCAGTGTGAGAGTGACAAGAAATCAAAGCATCCACATTATTCTGCTTTGTTGTTTCTATAAATTCTCTGTGCCAGCCATTAGAGAGAGAGCTCAGGCGTTGTAGTTTACAAAGTTAAAAATCATCTTCTTTCGTTTCCAAAAAAACCCCTGCAGCACCACAGGGCCATTGGGGAAATCAATAATAGAGAGGCGACATTTATTGGTTTAGGGGTGTGTGTTTGTTTCAGTTTGTAAGTAATCTATCTGATGCAAACATCTTTGTAATGTGTGTGCAGTGCTGTGGTCCCCAGATAATGGATTGGTGCTGTCATCGCAGCTCCCCTGTATTAAATACACACAAACACGCCACTTTGTTCCACTGTAACTGTACACTCATTGAGGTATCCCTGCCTGTTTTCTGCATTGTTTGCGGATGAACTGAGGATACCAGGGGACATTTACTGA
Organism: Trachurus japonicus; assembly: GCF_045865225.1. NCBI lineage: Eukaryota > Metazoa > Chordata > Actinopteri > Carangiformes > Carangidae > Trachurus > Trachurus japonicus. The sequence continues at coordinate 20,152,118 of NC_140912.1, forward strand.
AGAAGACAGTGGAGATGGCTCTTGTGGCTGTGTTGCGAATCAGAGGATTCAAGTGAGCTTCGACAGAAAGTTTGTGTGTGAATCCCAATAAAACCGGCAAGTCATGGTATATCAAACGCTCAAATGTTTCCCCAGCGTGTCAGTGTGTTTGTGGAGTAAGGGGTTATGTTTTCTGCTTGGTTGTTGAAATGTGACAACCTAATGTATTCTCCCACAGTTGGGGGCATTGTTGGTGTGTTGTTGTCCTCTCACCTCTGTTTGTTACAGCCACCTATTATTGTTTGTTTCAGCGAACTCAACAGAACTGCTTCACAGCCAGTTTAGTACATTATAGGAATCAATAACACAAATGGCTCTCTCGCTTATTGCCTTTACGTCTCAAACAAACCCCAGGGGGCAGTTTATTTAAAGAACTGTCTACACTCCAGAAGTCATTATTAGCATTGTGTACATGAGGTCAAAGGCTATTAAATAAATGAATAAATTATTAAAAAATGCCACACATCACCTTAAAGTGACAGTCCATCCACCAGCATATTGCGCTCACCAAGTCATATTCATTGCACTGTATATTTATTGTCTTGGTGTCATCTAAACACATTTTGTCTTGCGTTTAGTCCTGAACAAGTGAAGATGTGATTGATTGACCTATGTGACCTACTGTAATAATGTGTGTGTTTCCTGTTTTGTGTTGCAGGGTTGGTCAAGCTCGGAATACACTGTGTAACATGCCAGAAAGTTGCCATAAAGATTGTCAACCGAGAGAAACTCAGCGAGTCAGTACTCATGAAAGTAAGTTTACAGCTTTCAGTTCTTTTAGTAGGATTCAGTGTTGAAACCCAGGCTGTTCAAGAAGACCATTTTCATCTCTTTACTTGCAATGCTCCATGTTTATGTATGTGAAGAAGGGAAGCACTTGTGAAACAAAGCTAGGTCAAAACTTAGTGCATGTCTAGATGGCAATGAAGGCTATTTTATTATGCCAAGTGTTAGCCAATTTCAACTCCTTTTTCTGTTTGATTCACCCTCCCTCTCTGTGCTCAAACCCACAGTATTGTTATACAGCCAAATTCCCAAAGCTGCTCCCTTTACATACCATGGAATACGTTTGAAATTGTGACACATGTGAAACATGGCTTAAGATGATATGTTAACTCCCAGGCCATTAACAAACAGCTGTTCTTCACCCATATTTTTTAGCCTTATAAGGTTAAGACGATGGCTGTGTGATGAGAGCCACATTTACTTGTCAGCATAGCTTACTGTACAGAGAAGAAAAAACTGGACCCAGTATCTCTCAGGAGTGACTCTTCTTCGGAAAGTAACCTTGGTCCAAAATGTTTGTGGGCGTTATCCTGAAGTGTCTCTACAAACGTTTGAAAAGTCAGAAAATCACTATAATGCACCAAGTTAAAAAAACACTGTGTTTTGACACCACTTGGAAAGAGCAACTACCAATGGGGAAACCCTTTGTGAACTGACCAGCGCTGCAACCTTATCACTCAGAAATGCAGCATGCATCTGGCCAGCGGACCGGGGTGCCTTCATCACTCTGTCAGTAAATCAGACAAAGTTACAGGGCTAACCCCGCTGTTGCAGTGCAGCCATAAAGTCTTTTCAAAGGGTGTTCATTTTGCCTGGGTATCCTTGGCAAAGTTTACTCTTTTTTTGAGTTTCCAGCAGCCATCAAATATTTAGCAAGTCCTGATGTCCTGTTGGCACAGGGTCACACACCTCGTAACTACTATGTTCCCCTTTGAAGTCTGGCAGGGGACCTTCATTCCTCTTTCTCTCCCCAGAATCTTAATATGCAGGAGCCCAACTGAATGAAGCAATACTAAAAGTCTGTCAGCTATGAGTGAGTGGTGTCCCTGAAAGAGCCACCTCTTTGACATAAAATCTGGGCTGGCTGCCAGCTAGCGTTTTTTTTTTTTTTTTTTAAATCGAAATTAGAAGGAGTGGTCTGCTCGAGTGAAGTCTAAATTTCAACATAAATCAATGGCTGATCCTGCAAAAATTGTTTGAATAAAAGTGATTTATATCATAATAAGCCCTATGAAGAGTCAAATCACTGGCTGAGTTAGTGACAGCGGGTCTTTGAAGCAGCTGATTTTCATCCTTTTCAAATTTCAAACTGAAGGAGTCAGCTGTTTGGCTCCCCCACCGGGAGCCAGAGCCACCAAGAAATCCTGGGGAAACACAACAATAAAGCAGGTTTCTGCAGCAGTAATTACTCCAGCTCCACTCCAAAGTGCCTGCAAGAGTTATAGAAGCGAAAATCCTTTTTATAATTTTTCCAGTTAGCCACATAGGATACAGTAGATATTTTTTGATATCACATCACTGTGCCCCTGCTGGGTAACTCTATTCAATGCCCGCTCATAAATTGGCACGCTGCAAGACTGGCCCTTGCGCTGATTGAATAGTTGTAAAGAAACTAAAGAGAGCAGGAATATAGAGGACAACAAGACGCTACAACCTGAAAATTGTCTGTCGCAGGACACACGCAGAGAGGAGCGCCTTCTGTAATTGTTTGCTTATGAGCCGGAAAGCAGGAAGCTGATGGGTTTGCTCACAGTACAGGTTATCTGGGAATAGAAAATCCCTCTGTTTTGCATCGCCTCTCTAGCAAAATCATTAGACTTTAGATAAAAAGCTCTCTGCACTCAGATATTGCTTTGATAAACAGTCAGTATTAATCAGCCTCTCGCTGTGTCAGTGTCTCCCTGACTCTTTTTCACTTTTATTGCAGCCGTGCTCCGGAAGTCATTCTCTCTCTCTCTCTCTCTGATTCGCTTCAACATGCAGTGTAATATTTTCACGAGGGAAAAGACAGGTCATTTCTGTTGCCTCAGCGCTGACAGAAGTATTATTAGTTGTAGCAGACAAATTTGGTGGAGCCGTTGTACTGTGTGACAGCAGTGAGGAAGGTAGCAGTATAATGTCCCAACCCAGGTGTCTCACATTGCGCTGTCCTGCAGAGGAAAATGATAGTAACAGATGCCAAACAGTGACAGGCTTCCGACAGGACCAAGGCTTTTGCTGAAGCTGCAGTTCAGAGCCAATTACTGAACTCAGCCGTTGTCACTCTTCTCTCAGCTGCTGGGCCCTAGTATGTGTACGTGTGTGTGCGTGGGCGCGCGCGTGTGTGTCTATAACAGCAGGTGTGTGTTCATGTATGTGCCAGTAGGGGATGAATAATGCAGGAGCCGGGGGCAACTGGGATTCTCTGAAAGAGACAATTTTAATATGTGTCTTGTAAGTTTGGGAATTAAAAGTCATAATCAGTCACCATTATTTGATGTTTTAGTATTCTAATCATACAAAGTTAATGCAGCAGTCCAGGTCCTCTACCAGTAGTGACCAAGGTGCTTTTTTTAGTTATGGATCAGAGCCACAAACTTGTGCGTGCATTACTACCTGCGATGTAGGCGTCAATTGTGATGAGCAATGTTTGTATAGAGTAAGAGCATGTAATGTTATTGTGATGCACCTCAGTGTAAACAGGCGGTGTTGCCTAGGTGTCAGGATTTCTGTGTTTATGTGTGTGTGTATTGATTTGTGCATTGCCCTCTCATGCAAAGCAGCTTAAAGCCTCCATTATAATTTAAAGCCACTGTGCCAATGTACATTGTAACTGTGCAGTGAATTGTCAAGCACTAGATCACACTGTTGTTGGTGAAGGTACTCTAGTCACAGGACAGACTGACGTTGGTGTCAGACATCAGATTACAGTCCAACCCCCCTGCTGTTCTGAGGGTTTCAACTTTGGCTGGACAGGTGTTTTCTGACTCAAATCTAGCAGCCACTTCCCCATATTCTCAGTGTGTTGCACTTCGCAGTCTTATGTGTCTGTTCTCTGGCCTGCCTGTGTGGCTGTCCAACTGTCAGAGTGATCGGGCTGCACTCCACTGCAGAGTGCAGGCTCAGACTGTGAAATGTCACCTTTTAATATGCTAATGTATGGGGTCCCAGTGGTGCCATTAGGAGAGAATCTGACTCTCCTGGACAGGTGTGTGTGTACGCGCAACTCACATTTATGCAGTGACGCACACATATTCGGGCTATGCACACACTCACAAAAGTTCACACAAAAGTGTGTACATGTGTCATATTCATATGTATGTGCACGAACACATCCTCCATGACACACGTCATCCCTCTACGTCTGTCCTTCCCCCTGACTGGCCTTGCGAGTCAGGGGTCTGTGGAGAGGAGGAGACGGGTTGAATTAATTGTCTCAGAATATCTGGCAGAGAGGTCTCTCCTCCTCTCACTGTGTGTTTAACTTTATATAACTAATGTCGAACTCTTTAGTCCACAGAGCCACTGGCTATGGCAATATAGACTGAAAGACATTGAATTGTCTTGGATAATGAATTTGTCTGTGAACTTTGTCAGTTTGTAACCAGGGAATGGGCCATGAGTACTTCAAAAAGCAAATACAGCCTCGTGTTTTTTTTTTTTTGACTTCTAAGTATAAAACCTAACAATGGAGTTAGCTGAATAGTAATAAGAGTTGCCGTCAGTGGGAAGTGGCTGCCTGTCATGTTTCAGATGATGAGAGAGAAACAGACAGGAAGAGAATACACAATATGTGCACACATGACAGTATGTCAGCAGTCGTTGGCACCAGGGCCAAACAGAATGAGTGCGGTGATCCGATACAAAGTGAAGCCCACAACTAACACTGTATGTGTGAGCACATATATATGTGTGTGTGTGTGTGTGTATATGTGTGTGTGTGGGGGTGAATCTCCAGGGAGTAGTTAATGTTTCTGAAACTCAGCCAGCTCCCTCTCTCTCTTGCTGCCATGTCTCTGTGGCGTGGAGCCGTGGGGTTGAGAGTAAAGAGAGAGAAAGAGGGAAGGAGGGCAAAAGAGAGAAAGGCACAGGAGCGAGAGCAAGAGCGATAGAGAGAGAGAGATAGAGGGAGAGATGGACATGCTGTGAGAAACCCTGCTGAGACAAGATAACACAGACGCCCTAGTGGGAACACCACATCTCTACTCACGTTTCCTGTCAGGAGTGTGTTTTCTTCTTGAGCCATTACTGCGACAGTCACACATGTGGGGTGGCCAAATCATTGCAATATATCAACTCAGTGAGATTTAAATAATGATTGATGATTTATTAGACACAATGAAAAAAAAAAAACTCAGTGAGGTCAAAATGCTGGATAAGCCACAGAACATCCCACTAACTATCCACTAATATCTCTCTCTGTTGAGAGGAGAGACGGAGCATCTCGCATGCTCTTGTCACAACAATGTGACAACTCTGTAATTGCTGGTGCCATGAGAATTCTGGGAAATAGAACTTGGTGCACAAGCCAGAAAAGCTCCAATAAACAGAGCTCAGTATGATTTGGAAGATTACAATGTTAGTGCTAATTTGATACCAGAGCTTCACTACTGGTAGACAAACAAAACGTGTTTTGCACATTACTTTGGCAGATGTAAACAGATTTAATTTTAATGTTGTTTCAATGCAAACTTCACAGCTTTAGATGTTACTGGAATACAATAGAATAAAACTGATGACACTTTATTTGATTTGAATCAACAACTATTTCAACGAAAACTAATTCTGGTGTGACCTTAAATGCCTCATTGTTGGTCATTTATTTAGTTACTTGCATTTGCCACTGTTGTCATATTGCAGGCTGTTACTGCTATCTTTCTAAGCTCCCGCTGCAACACTTATGTGGTCATAATGGTGACACTGACATGGTGGAGAAAACAGACATTGAGTTGAATCTTGCTACTGCAGTACTATGGTCTGACAAGCTTTCCCTGAGAGCAGAGGATCCGCTGTACCACATTTCATACCATATTACCTATCATTATGCTGAGTGGAGCAACTTTTCTAATCCGCAGTTTAGTCTCGGGGTGAGTTAAATTGTTGCTAGCCAACAGCGCTAACAACTAGCAGAGGGAGAAGGGTATCTTTAGCATGCAGCAGTTGGTAGTTGCTGTTGATGCCTGCTCTGTTTCTCCCTCTGAGCCAGTGAGCTGGTGGCGGCTGCTGCTGTTGGGATAAGGACAACTAATTAGCCGGAGTGACTCTCTTTCCTCCTGAAGCTTCACAACTTCAAAGTCACTCTACTGTCCCCAAGCCCGGAGAGAGAAAGGAAGACAGGGAGAGGAGGGATGGAGTGGAGGATGAAGGGAGATAGAGGGGAGGGAAGTGTGTGTGTGTGTGGGAGGGGGTTAGAAAGGATGGCGAACATAAAGTTAGAATACACTGAATGGATGTCTTATAAAATAGATATCTATGCACACTGTGCTGTTTTGGGAAAAAAAATACAGTGCATTGAGTTTGCCTCTGTCCTTGATGTCAATCATAACATCATAACATTTCAGATGAGAAATATGTGTGTGTGTGTGTGTGTGTGAGAGAGAGAGAGAGAGAGAGAGAGAGAGAGAGAGAGAGAGAGAGAGAGAGAGAGAGAGAGAGAGAGAGAGAGAGAGAGAGAGAGAGAGAGAGAGAGAGAGAGAGAGAGAGAGAGAGAGACAGAGAGAGAGAGACAGAGAGAGAGAGACAGAGAGAGAGAGTTTGGAGTTTGGAGATGGAGAGCTCTGCAGTATAATTGCCCCCAGAAGCAAATAATTGAAGTGCTCCGCTAAGGAAGCCAAACATAAGAGCTGAGAACAAGGCTTTGCCACTGCCGGTCGAGAAAGATGCATTACCTAAGATGGCCTTGAAATTTAAAGGATCAGTATATTTTCTTTTATAGAGTCTTAATGAGTAAGATCATTACTGCTTAGATTATGTGAGTTTGTCTCTTCTTTGTGGAACAATGCAAATATATATATAATACTCTTCATTTGGGATGATTTTATAACATAGTTGTATGTACTGTAAAATGTACCTGCACCACCACCAATAAATAAGAATTTAGGACTAAAGTAGCAGAGAACAGCATGGAGTAAAGGTTGAGTACAACAGCTGACAGACCTTGTGGTGGGCGGCGGAGGAGCAGAATGCCATGGCCACAGATGAATCACACAAGGTCTAATCTTGTTATCCCGACACCTCGGCGACAGCAACTGTAGCTTTCTTTCTCCACTCTTCCCTCCTAATGATTATAGATCGACCATTCTCTCCCGTCTCTGTTGTGCCGCGAGTGGGTTGGATATAGAAATGCCTCCAACACGCACACGTCCCCGTTAACTTTATGTCCGTGTGTGTGTGCGCGCATACTTGTTTGTGTCTGTTTGCACGCACGTGTTTTGAGCTGCAGAGTGTGAGCGCAGACACCCTTTAAAATAAATGGGTTTCATATGTTGTGCCCCATGCACGTTGATCCATCAGCTTTGTATGGTGCTGAGCCAGAAGCCGGGGCTTACCGCACAGTTTGATCTCAACAGGCCGACTGTAGCGCTACAAGCTCTGTTTCTGCTGCTGTTTGGTCTGCAGAGCTGCAGACGAGTGAAAGCAGCACTGCTGTTACTTGTTTCTGCCTGTTGGAGCAAAGCGTGGTTGCATTCAAATGCTGGGTGGATTAAAAAAATGATGTGGTTGTCTTCCTGATGTGGAGAGTTGTCATCTTGATTTGACCTGGCCACGAAAAAAACCTCCTTGACAAAAAGTGAATTCTGCGTTATTGTTACATTTTGTTCTCCTCTCCCCTTGTTGCTTGTAGGAACTCAAATTATATGGATTTCCCTGAACCTGCAAGTCCTTACAAAGCCCTTTTGTCGGTTATCAGTCAATATGATGGTCACTCAGCTTTGCACATCCTAATTTGGTTTCCAATCACCACTCCTTAGTCAATACATGTCCACTTTTCTTTTTATTGAGTGGCAATGAGGTGTTCAGGTGAAACGGAAATGGTGAAATAGATTTCACCCACTGCAGGGCAGGAGATTTATGGGGACTGGAAAGAACTCTTCAGCTTTACACCCCATACTTGTGTCACATTATGTTTCATGCTAGACACCAAACATTGAGTTTTACATAGTTGTGACTGGTAGTTTGGGATCTAACACATCCTGGGGAGACATGTAAAACCTCCAGTGTTGCTGCTCACCGCTGTGACAAAGCTCATCAAACACACATGGCGCTGTGTGACTGATTTTTTTTTTTTTTTTTTTTTTTTCCTTCATATGTCTTATTGAGATAAAACGGAGAGATGGAGTGCAGAAGAAATAATGAAATGGAGGATTGAAGAGCGCAAGATGTGGCGGGATCCCCCATTGAGCTCGACAGAAGACAGACAGACGTCTAAACCGATGGCATTTGTTTCTCCTCTTCAAAGGCAACAGCTGCTGTGTTGTCAGATAGATGAGAACACTTTGTTTGCTTTTTTATTTGTTGTTTCTTTGGTGTTGCTTTCCCCCACCTTTTCCTTTTCCTTTGTAAGCGAAGGGCACATTTTATCCAATTCCTCTCCCCTTAAGTGGATGATGCTTTCATGGGGTGATCAGCAGAGTTCCCCTTCAAAGTTTAGTTTCCTTTTTTATCCCTGTTTATTCTTTTGTTTTGCGCTGGGAGTTCTTACCTCTGTATTTTACCGGTGAACCAACTGTGTGTGTTTAGTGTGAGTTTCTCAGCCACCGGGTATTGAGATCTTCTTTTATCCATCTTGCTTGAGCAGGGACTGATAATTGAATCATTATATCATGTTCCCCTCAGAGGACAAATCTACCTCAATTTTTACTTCTAAATCTGTCCCTGTCATCTCTTCTTATATCAGTAAATCCAGTGCCCTGCATCACAACCTGTTGCCTTTCAGTGTATTCAATACAGTCTTGAATGTCCTAGTGATTGATTTTGTTCTTCGTTGGTAACTCTTTGGCCTTGTAGAAATAAACACACACAGAGTAGTGTCAGAAAAATGTTTTCTTCACTACAGTGATATGGAATTGGGAGAAAATAGCACACATTGTGTGTGTGTGTGTGCGTTTGTGTGTGGCACTGTAACTTTAGTTGATGGACAATGAAGTGTGTCAGTGTTTGTGACAACTGTCATCTCAGTGGCGACAGCAATGCAGCAATATGTCTAATCATATACCATGCCATTATTGTAACTGACACTATATATACATGCGTGGGGGTATTTTCGTACAAGTCACATGTATCATGAAGCAAAAATGACAGCTCGGTGACCACTGCAGAGTTGTGCAGAGTCAACACAAACACACACACACACATGCACACATGCACACATGCACACATGCACACACATGCACACACATGCACGGTTCACACACTTTCCAGTCTCCAGTTTCCACTAAAAGCTTTAAAATGTATTTCACATTGTGTTTTTATTGTAGAATGAAGGATCATAAAACAGATGTAATAGTGACATTGCACATATGTAATAGATATATATTTCGTAATTTTGTCTCTGTGAAGAGGGACATATACAGCATATGAGACTATATATAACAGTAGTAATGATTACAATGTCACTTCACTACGAGTAGTGGGGTGATTACTATGAATACTGGCATTAATATTCTGCCTTGAGGAAAGATGGTTCTGTGAATACACGCACACTCTGCCATTTATGAAGTAGCGACAACTCCACTGTGTTCTACACATTTCTTTATGTCTTAATTATGCTGTTAACTAGCTTCCACAAGGCCTGAATATTATGCACAGGCTACAATAATTTTCCACTTTTAGCTGTTGCAAATAAAGAAGTAAAGTGGGAAAACTCTGACTTGGAAGTGTTAATGAGATCGGGAGACATCCTGATGTATACAGTATTTGGATTTTTTTTGTGATCAATGTGTTGAACCTCTAAAGTGAGACACTTTAAACTTCATCAGCTCCAAATCCTGTATCTGCCACCCCATAGGGCTCGTTTGCTAATGACTGTGTTATGTCCCCTTTGTCCCCCACTCGATCTGTACCGACTCACCCACTCACTCACTCAACATGCCAACAAAGCACACACACTTGCATGTCAACACTTCTTTTTTACCCATGCAGTTTGCCATTCTAAGGCAAAATTAATATTCATTGAGTACCAACAGAGAGAGCGCAAGAGTGTGCCTTTTATGTGTCAAAGACTCAATTTCAGTTTAAGACCTAATTAACAAGTGCGGAAGCTAAAACAACTCCCTGATTACATTATTAGAGCTATTCTGAACTTATTTACAAAGTTTCAAGCTAATTTGAGTTGTTTCACTTGACCAGTCTTACCTGCTGACCTGCTGTATTGACTCCTCTGCCTGGGTAACTATTGTCTGGGCTCATGTGTCAATGAATAAGCCATGTATTCATATGTGGAGATAATTAGTTGAGGAAGTGAATCACTGTCAGCTCGATGTTACTATTCACCTGAGTAACTGCACTTAATAGTCTTTATTAGTCATTCATTACTCACTTTCTTTGTTTAGGTTGCTTTTTCCTCACTCTGAATTCACTAAAACCAGCACAACTCTAGCTTTATTTTCGTCTCCTCATACAAATATTCTCATAAATCTCATAACTTTTCATACCAATTTATGTCCTTGCCACAAAATTGTGCCAGTGTTTCCCCAGTGTTTCGTAATGCATTCATTTTTGTGTTTAAAAGAAATAAAAAAAAACCTGCTCTGATTTTTCACTGATAGTTAACTACACTGAAAAATTGTAATAAGCCAAATTCAAGGTTGACTGCCAAAAAAAACCTTTTGCAAGATAAGGTAGCAGATGTCATTTAATACAGAGTCAATTCAGAATCCTGAGACGATCTAATATTATCCTCTTGCACTGCATTTTACAAGCAATTTCATCCACCTTGCATGCAAATATAGGCTCCTGTAGGTTATTTGATTTACACTTTTTTAACAGATATAGATGCCCTTGAGATCTAATCATAACACTGTACTGTAGTTCATTAATCCACATTTCACATCTCACCACAATCCAAGGTCACCTTTTTGGTCCTTTTGTATGAAATATTCCTCACTTAGGGAGTGAGTGACTGAGTGGACAAACTGACAAAAAGACGCTTCAGACGGGCAACACAAAAACATGGCTGCCAAAGGGATCTGCTGCCTGCCAGTCACTGATAAATCACTCATCCTCTCTCCCCAGCCCCTCCTTCTCCATCCCACCTATCAGCAAGTGCAGTAGGTTTGAAGAGGTTTGTGATTTTACCCTTTGACCTCGGGGTGTGGAAGACCTCTGCCATTAGACTCTATTACGACCAAGGTCATCCAGGGACATGTCTATTAGTGTGAAATGATGTGGCCTGTCACTGGTTTAAGTGGCAGCCTGATGGATCTGTCAGCAGCATAGGCAGACGTCAAAGACATGATTAGAGAGATAAAATGAGAGAAACAAAGAATAAATGAGGGGAAGGGGAAGAGGAGTGCCAGAGTTGTTTGAGGAAGGGAAAGGGGTAATGAGCAAGATTTGAAAAGGTGGGAGATGGATAAAGGATAAGGAGTAGTGAGCTAGCAGAGACTGTGTCCTGATCGATTTACATGTCTCTGACATTGATCAGACTCCCCCGTGTAGGGAATTTACCTCCTCTTCACAAAGAATGACTGATACAGTGATTATCAGAAAAAACCTGCCGGGCTGACTGCGCACTGTGAGCTGCATGTGCGCATGTGCGTTTGTGTGTTTGTAGGATCCACAGGGCGAAGGGAAAAGCAATAAACAAAGAAAGATGAAAGAAAGAGGGACATAAGTTTTCTTTTTCCAGCTCAATGACCTCGACTGGAATGAAATCAGTCAAATACTATTTGATTTTTCATTTTATTTTGCTCTCAATGGGACTGGCTCAGTAGTGGGAGGTAACACAACAACATAACGTGAACGCTCCTCTCACAAAATACAAGTTGAATCCATCGCCTCAACTCAGTCTCTGTCCATTTCTAAACCAATTTTGGAAGAGCAGGTTCCTCCAGGAACAAATGTTAATATTTTCTTGAAGGCAGTGGTTTTGCCCTTGTACACACAATAGAAGGAAAAGCACATGAACTCCCACCTTGGGGGCAGACTTGACTGATTGTGACCAATGTTTTTCTGGAGTCTGTTTGTCTGTGTGTGTGTTTGTGTGTTTGACCTTCAAACTGATGTCCTACCCTTATGGCAGCGACACTGACATATAGCACTCCACAGATAATGAACGCCTTACCGTTAACACGCATCGTATGCACACATACACACAGATACACACATGCATGCACTCATGCACACACACACCAGCTTGGCTACCCCTCTGCTCCTGGCAGAAAACACCAATTCTGCCCTACTGGCTCACTGACCGACATATGGATGGATGGAGGTGGCTCATGGCTTGCCGTGATCAGTGGTGTGTGTGTGTGTGTACAGTGTGTGTGCATCATGCGTTAATGTGTCCACATGTCACAAGTATGAATGGATGACGAGCTGACTGGTTTTGTCAGTGAGCCAGTGGACAAGCTGTGCTGTCTCCTCCCCTTCTGCTCACTGACAGTTGGATCCACGCCCCATTCTCACTCTGGCCATTACACCATCCACACTTTACTTTTTCTTCACATGTTATGTTATCTTATCTATCTATCCCTCCCTGCGGTCCTCTGATGAGATTTAAAGGTAAAGGTAAAGGTAAAGGTACTTTATTAGTCACATATACAGCTAGTACAGTGAAATTCTTTCTCTGCATTTAACCCATCCCTGAGGAGCAGTGGGCAGCCACGGTGCGGCGCCCGGGGACCAACTCCAGATTATGAGCCAGTGCCTTTGGTCAGTGGCACTGACTGGAGGATTAACCTAGCCGACATGTTTTTAGTGGTGGGGGAAACCGGAGCACCCGGAGGAAACCCACGCAGACACGGGGAGAACATGCAAACTCCACACAGAAAGGCCCTGGGCGGCCCGGGATTCGAACCCAGGACCTTCTTGCTGTGAGGCAACAGTGCTAACCACTGTGCCACCGTGCCGTTTGTGTAACAAACCCGGCCCAAAAGAGCCTGTACCACAGATAAAGATAAAGAAAGCAAAATTTATCATGTTCTACTTGGATTTTCTGTTTACTACTTCTCACTGGAGGTTGACTTCTGCTGGTATGACATTGAGGAAAGCGAAGATTAGATTATTATTAGATTAGATACGGTAGTCGGTAAAAAGGAGAGAAATCATTTCTAAGATGTCCACATCTAATTTGATTCTTAGGCATAAAAATGCGTGTTTGGAAAACATTAATATCCTAAACTGTCAGTGAAGTGGTGGTGTGCTGATCTGGCTGAATAAGAAATACATTACTGTTATGTCAGTGATATTTTGTTAAGACTTTGTTGTCATATTTTCTTGATTGTCACATGCTTTTATCTATTATTATTTGGCAGTTTGGTTCGTATAGTGGTGCTAAAAAGGTTATCCTCTCCCAGTGTTGTGTTAATTAGAAACAAAAGAAGCTGCAAGACCCATGGGGGGAGAGCTGGCACTGCCACTGTGCTCTCTTTCTGTCTGTCTACCCTACATTTCTCTTTTACTCGTCTCTGTTGCAGAGAATTACAAGGCTTATGCCTCATCCCTTCTTGCATTCACTCAGCCTTCCTCTGTCTCTCGTTTGTTTTTCTGTCCATCCAGCAGCTCATGCATGCACTGTAACGCCCATGTTAGCATAGCCACCCCACGTTTTTTGTCTGACACACATGACTGCCCTGTTGACTTTGATCCTCAGATCTCAGTATCAAGAGACCATTCACTCACTCGCCTAGGGGGTGGGGGGGGTGACAGAAATGTCTGTGTTTTCCCTTCCATGTGCATGAGAGAGAAAGCGCAAGATGCAATAAGTGGAGAGCGAGAGATGAAAGACTCTGTGATCCAATATTTTCCCCTCTGAGATTTTGGACTGGTTTCTCTGTTCAGTCGCTCTGTGACATGTGTGACATGAATCTAACCTCTTTGCATCTTTGTTGTTGCCTGGCTGTCTCTGATCCTCTCTTCTCTATCACTGGACTCTTAGCTACGCTGATTAAACTATTGATGATGTCGTCGGTCTTTTGTTTGCTTGTCCGTACAGCCATTCTTATCCAGTGCTGTAATTTAAAGAATCAATTGCAAGCTGATGGAACTATGCTGAGCGGCTCTCGTCTTCTGAATTTGGGATGACACATGTGAGCACCACTGACTGCTTTGCCTCATTTGTTCATGTAGCCTAGCTCCCTCCCCGGCCTCCCTCTCTGGCTTTCTATTATATCGTACCATCTGCACCTGCAAATTACATCATAATTACAAGTAATAAATGTCATGAGATGTTTTTCCAACACAACAACATCAAAATTGAATTTCAGGGTGAAGAAAGTGATGCTCTAGCTTTTAATTTGGAAGAACACAATGCAGTTCCTTAGAGTCTGGTGTTAAAATGTCATGTTTTATCATTCACACAGCTTCATTTTTGTTTCTTTTTTTATGATTATTATTTAGCTGACAATCATCTTAGTTTGAGTAAACATCTTAACAGGAATCACCGCAACAGTTCAGACCTATTGATCTATTTAGTGTGGCAGGATATGACACTGATAGGAGACCCTATGGGTCGAAGCATTGCCAATCAGCCTGTCCACCAACAGGCTCCTGTTCTGAGGTCTTCTGCTAATGATCTCCACTCCACAGTGATAACCACCATACATTACAAGACAAATTATCTCCCTGTCAAATAGCCAACTTGGATTAGTGTCAGTTTTGTGCTCTTGTTCGACCTCTGGTTACTGATTAGGTGGGCTCTTTTTTCCGCTTGCACCCTTGTTTAGTTATCGAGAAACTAAGCAAATTGGCTAAAAACTCAAACTACTGAACACAAGAACACAAGGACCAAGATTGATAAAAGAAAAGAGGTGTGCGTTCGTCTGACCACCTGTCCATATGTGCACATTTACGTGTGTGTGTGATCCTCAGTGAACAGTGTCCAAGCACCTGCTAATAAAGGCTTAATGAAGTGCCATGGAGATAGGTGATTGGAGGGAACCGTCCACACTCACAGATGTGAAACTTAATGAGAGAGTGAGGAGCCATGTACAGGAGCCAGGCTGGGAAACGGGGGCCACCTGGCTTGTGAAGTTGTGGAGATGCTGGATGTGTGTTTGAGGCTTTGATAAGAGATGAGTGACCGGTTAGTCTGCATTTGCAGTAATGCGTAAAACATATTTTGTAGCTCCTTTTTGGGTGGAAGCAAATGATGTGTAGCCTAAATGTGTTTTCAAATAAAGTCTTTTTTGTAGGGTAATTAATGAAACAGTAGGTACTATATGATGCTAGAAAGCACAAGGGTCGCTTCACAGATTTACGTTAGCGTGTTAATCAACCGCTAATCTTGCAATAAGCAGGCAGTTGTACAGTTAAGTCTTCACATTAAGCCTCATTTCTCTTATTTCAATTAACTCAAAGGAGGCGCTTAGAGGAAGCTTAGGAAGCCAGCTGCTGCCTCTGTTGCATTTCGACAGCTCATCTCTCCCCGAGTCCTTGGTAGCATTAGTCTCTCTGCAGGGAGCCCTGCTGCCAGCTAGCTAGCTAACCACCAAAGGCTCATTCTTAACAACACACCTTAGCCTCAGGTGAGAAAGTGGCACGGTGTAGAGCCGCTGATAGCGCTCATTAGTCTCTGGATTAGCCCTGATTAGCCTAGCCGTTCCTCCCACTGATACACCATGCTAATGCTAATTATGCATTTACCTTTTTACCCTTTTTAGACAAGCTGTGGGGCCTGGCTTTGTAGCTTTTTATTCTCCCATGACTTTTAATTGGCTGCCGCTTAAACATCAACTGCATTGTAGTACCCTTTTTTTCTTCAGTGACTGAATGTAAGCTAATTCAGCAGGTTTTTATCAAACACAATGTGCTTGATAAGGAGTGAAGATGGGACCTTGCTGTTTAGGCAGAAAATATGATTTTCTTTTCTTTTTCTTAAAAGGATGTCAGGATAGACTACAATAGCTACCTGAGTAGACCGAGATTTCGAATGCAAGCTGTTGTGAAATGAAAAACAATGAGAGGAAAATTAAGGAACATGATTTTACGCATGGCCAAGCAAACAGCCTTGTGGGAGCTAAAAAAGAAACAAAGTTAGTTGGAAGATCAGAGCTTTAACTTCACTCTACATGATCGTTCATAAAGCTAAGCCACGATGAGTGTGACGTTAAAGCAACGTGAAGGCTGTCACAGGGAAGTGACATAGCGAAATTGACTTTGATGAGATTGAGATGAGGCAGAGGAGCCTTTAACTCACACTGTCCTTTCATCTCTGTCATTGTCAGCCAAAGTTAGACATGGAGCGAAAGTGGAGGAGAAGGTGGACAGGAAATGTGGAGGAGACGAGCGAGCAGATAACCGCAAGGAGTGCGGCAGAGGAGCACGGGGGGCTGAAGATTAGTGGTGGCTTGTGTCGAAGTGGGTTCCATGCTGATTTTCAGTGGCAGCTGCACTTGCTGACTGCAACCTCTGGAGATGCTGACACAAATCCAAACTGATCTGCTCGATTTAGGTGAAATTCAGCTCTCACAGTATATGTATCTCAGCAGCTCCGTAAGCAAAAAAAAAAAAAAAGAAGTCAGAAACTTTGTGCGCACTCAGCCGTCTGTTTGTTCTGGTCATAGTGTTATATATGTAGGTACAACCATTGTTGCAGACTAGCTATGTGGAAGAAAAAGCCTCCTCTGGAAGACATCGGCGTACCTGAGTGGACATTTTGAACTCACCCGCAGGCTTAGGCTACTCTTAGAGGACAGAAAAATTTAAATCAGGGATGTCTGACTCTATTCTATTTGATGTGTCTTACCTAACCAAAAATCACAGGATTATGAAATGTGATTGCTTAGTATTCAGCAAGGCTTGCTTTGTGAGAGGACAGAGAGAGAGTGCACCATTTTTGTAAGCTAAAAAAACACAACCTGTTTTCCTTCTGTTTTTTTTTTCTTTCTTTTTTTGAAGCAAACTACATTTTCCACCTCAGATAGCAGAGCTTTCTGTCCTGGATACCAACCAGAGTGTGGTCAAAGCTTATCTCTGTCCTTTCTGTCTGTAGAAAGTGCCAGTCTCAGCACCTTGCATTGGTTTACTTCTTCCTCTGAAGCCCTTGTGCTGGTCGTGTAAAGTGTTATTACAGATAGCTGCCTCTCAGATTTGTCTCTCCAACAGCGACCTTCACAGGTAACCTCAGAGAAACCACTGGTAAGAACTCATCACAGGCTGTTTTTAGGGTCACTTGGTTTATCTCCCAGTGAGAGGAAAGTTGCAATTTAAGAGGGAGTGACTGCTGGCACTAGCTTTCAGGAATGTAACTGTGTTGATGTTAGACTAATCAAATCTATCTTTCTCTCCCCCCGACTCCCTTTTTCCCTCCATGTCCCTCTCTCATACAGGTGGAGCGAGAAATAGCAATTCTGAAGCTCATAGAACATCCACATGTTTTAAAGCTACATGACGTCTATGAAAATAAAAAATACTTGTAAGTATTACCAATGGATTTTGGTTTATTTTTATACACATATAAAGTCATTTTTTCACTGCACACACTATGCAATTGTATGTTTGTAAACAACTTTTGTGGCTCACACTAATTATCTCTCACAAGTGCTCTTTGGGATCTGGAGAACAGTCTGTAAAATCCCATATAGGAACAGTTTTGATTGGTATATTATGATTGCAGGGGCAACAACGATAGCCTCAGGGGGGGAGAGGGGACGGGTACTTCATATTGGCATGAAGCATTTAATCTGGTTGCACACGCTATGGGACTGTTAATAGGGAAGGGAAGTCTCCGCAATGTAAACACCATGACACGCTTATCAGAGGCAAAACCATTGCATTCAGAAACATTAGCCCCGGAGAGTGGCAGCCGCATTAGTCTGCTGCCACAGCTGCTGCACACACACACACTCACACACACACACACACACACACACACACACATACACACACACAAAGGCACACACATAAATCGATTAGCCAACTTTAACACTGGTGAGTGACAAGCCCATCAGTCGTTTATAGGAGCCCTCTTGATGCACAATGTACTGTTGGCCAACTAAATTCAATTAGTTGTCATGTTGAGCTCACAGACCAAATGGGATTGCGCATGCAGCACCATACATCTCATCCTTTAAATTGATAGGAATAGCAGAATATTACGATTCATCCTATAATTGGATTATCAAAATCACATTTGGTCCGATGGCTTCATTGCTTTTGACAGCTGGTCACTAGTAGCGTCACAGAAGACAAATTGCTTTACATTTGCATCACCAGTGACTAAAGTGTCTCTGCACTTCACATCAGTGATGTCATTTTGCTCCTAATATTGTTTGGATTCTTACTCAGACATCTATACTTGAAAGTCAATAATTGATAAACATGCAGCATGTTTGGAGTTTACAGTGCCAGAGCTTTTAAGATGTATTATGCTGCTGGCAAAGATCCCACCACAAGCTGTTAAAACTGGTGTGCGTGTGTAGGCTACAAGAGGTGAAAGAGAAGAGTTTGAAACATAGCCCAGCAATATTTTTTCATAGGGATTTCTTCGCCGCAAATAAATGAATGATCACATAATATACAGAAAATGCTTGTGACCTTTTGGTTTGGTTCTGGTATTGGTCCAGTTGTTGAAGTTGCTGGATTCTACAACTTTACTCGAGCTTCCAAGCCTGGCAACCACTTCTAATTTTTAATGCAGACTTCCCTCTGCAGTTTGCAGTCTCCAAGCTGAGATTAATGTGTTTTCACCTACCAGGTTATGGTGGTGTTGTTACACATGACAAAGCTACTGAGGTCTGATCATAGTAAGCTTTTTTGGCTTCAAGGGTTTAGGGTTTGTTGAGTGGGCACATGGCTTTTTGGCCCGAGTAGTGTTTGCAACACCACAGTGTAATCAATAAAACTGAGGAGCATGTACATACACACATCCACAGCAAAGAGAGAGAGAACAAAGAGAGTATTTCACCGCCTGTCTGGGTTTCAATTTATCCTAGTGAAGATGGAGGGAGTTTGAGCACAGGATATACGAGCCGGCCAGTGCGGAGCAGGGGCAGGGCACCGTTGGCTTTCAGCCCACAGATGCAGCTTTAGGCCTGGGTCAGCAGAGATTCATCTCCATCTCCCCTGTCCCTTTGGAGCAGCAGAGCATCATGGCCATACAGTCAGGTTGACAAACTGCTCCTTCTGCGGCCCCACTAACCCAGCCACGCAGGCTGGAAGGCCACCTGAAGAATGGCTCTAAGAAAGAGATGGCAGGGATGATACATGTACTGTATATGCATGTTTTAAAGGTGAAAGACACGAAAAGCAACACAAGAACAGTACTCCATGTATAGCAAGGATTTTTCATCTATACCAATACCTCTGCTAGTTCTTCGTTTTGGTCTTTTTCACTTGATTAACTGAGTGCTGAGACAAAGACTCTCGCAGGAGCTTACGATGCCGGTACTCCTAAATCCTTTATGTCTGAGGGCAGTGTGCAGCACTTTTTTTCCATCTTCTCTGGTGTAATGCAACTATATCATCTCTCTGATGCCTCTCAAGGGAGTTTAGAGTGTCTAGTATATCAGAACCCTTCACATACTCTGTATTGTAATACCCATGCTTCAATATGACTGTAGGGACAGTTTACATATGACATGGTGAAAAAAACAACGAAATGATGCAGCTTTTGGGAGATCAAATGGTTGATCCAAGGTGGTTTGTCTGTGTATAATGGCTGTGAGGGATCAGCATCTCTCCCAGTGCTGCGGTTCTTCCACAACCCTAAGGTCGGAGGCTTGATTCTTCTTTTCTGCAGTGTTCTTCCACAGGGCCAGGAGAGCACGTAAAACAAGCAGAAGTGAAATCATTCTTCTTTTATGTGTGTACAAGAGGTTTTTTTCTTGTTTTCTTCCACTCATTCCTATTTCTTCCCTCCACCCCCCACGCCCCTCCTTCTCTCAGGTACCTTGTGCTAGAACACGTGTCTGGTGGTGAGCTGTTTGACTACTTGGTGAAGAAAGGCAGGTTAACACCTAAAGAGGCCAGGAAATTCTTCAGACAGATCATGTCGGCCCTGGATTTTTGCCACAGTCATTCCATATGGTAAGTCCTACATGCAAATATACCAAGGTACTCTGTCTCCATGAGCGCCTCTATCTCCAGCAGTGAAATAAAATGCAGTCACAGTGGTGTTGTATACTTAGACCTAATCCTGGGGCACTTGGAGTTAAAACCATAAAAGCCATATTCATTATCTGCAATCTATGAAAAAAACTACATCTCATATAGTTAAAGGGATAAAACAACCAATAAACAACCATACCCAGGAGGTGTAACAAACTCAATTTGGTTGTCATACAACATTGAACAAATAATGAGTTTCCAAATAATGCATTCTAAAAGGATACAGATTCTTCCTGAAGTGCATCTACAGTCTAAATTTCAATCAGTTTATTCATAGCTTCAAAGTGCTATTTAGTTTTCAAACCAATGATTCAAAATGGAGATTACAGAACTGAGAAAACTTGAAATTGCTTGTGATGAAAGTGTGTAGTTTCCCCTCTTTTTCATACAGTGGTCCCCCTTTAACAGCTGAGTGTGGTTGACACATTGTCAGATGGAAATCGTCAAATAGACACACTTGGATCCGATACCCTGCTTAGGTTTCACTTTTAGATCTGAGCTGAGTAGGCTACAGTACATTTCCATAGCAACACTGTACTCACTGTTGAATCCTTGCATTTGTTGAAATTTGCTTCCAGATAGTCACTAATGCGACATATTGTGTTTGGCTTCAGGGGGTAATTTAACTGTTTACCAGCTTGTAGACTAGAGGCAATCATATATACTTGGGAAGTCAAACATGTCAGCAGGGACTCATTTTTAGCACTCATTTGTGTGTTTGTGTGTGTATGAGTGTGTGTATGTTGCCTGGTCTTAAATGTATGTGTCTGTATGTGTCTATCAATTTGTAGTGAGTTTTCTTTCCTCCACTGAGAGTGTGTGCCTTTGCTCTGCAGTTTGTCCTCATGTGTCTGCACAGAGCAGAGCACAGAGACCATGGAGCAGAATGAGTTCAAGTGTATTTATTTTTACCTGGGTCACAAGGAAATCTCTAGTGACTTTGAGGAACAGGAAGAAAACTATGAAGTCAAATGGGAACAAAAAAAAAAAAGTAATGGCTTTCAACTTATTAGTCATCAGTCCACTGTAGTAGGGGCCTCAGCACCCACCTGGATCCGCCACTGGCATGGTAAAACATGCAATGGTTAAAATATACGTATATACTTATATATGATATATGAAATATATATATATATATATATATATATGAAATAAAGAAAAACACACTATTGCACTTCTACAAATTATTGCGTTTACACTCTGCACAAACTACATACTTGTGTTATTAGGGGTTATTTTAATAGGTGTGCTCTTGTATTTTAATAATGTGCCTTTTTTTCTATGATAGTTACATGTTCCTGGACACAGTTCTTACTACACCAGGTGCTGTGTATGTCAAGCATATTAATGTTCAGGCCCAAATTTCAAATCGGGCAAACTTTACAAGTGTACATGCCCAGAGTAAAGACCGGATCGAGGGCGCTACTTCACTTGCATTATTTAGAAGAATATTGAGGTCACTAGCAATTAAAACATGGTCATTATACAGCACATTATTAGTTTGGTTCCTTGCTGCTCGCTGCACTATAATATTCACAGGCAGGGGCTTCAAATTACAGGCATTAACATATCATCATAAAAGCCTAGCGTAGCCATGGCCAGGCCATGGCCGTTGTCTTTTTTCATTGACACTGCGACTCCAAGCCAGCCAGTCGAGTCATGATAAGAATTTATGTGATTCCATCATAACTTCGCCGCCAAGGCTATTGTGGCGGGAAATACTGGAGAGGGAGCGATGCTTTCCTTTCTCTACTCCGTGCACAGTCTAGTATACTTGAAAGTTTCCTGAATAGCTTCCTGAGAGTGATGAAGTGGAAGCCAAGCCTTTGAAAAACAGTGATGCTGTATAATACTCCCTAGAACCTGGTGCTGAGTACTAAAAGCCTGGCAGATAGATTTGCATAATGTTGCACGGGCAATTAAAAAAGACAGAATTAAAATGATTTATCATGGAATGATTAGGTATGGTTGAATTTCACTGATTTGATTTACTGTGTATTGTTGTATGATATAATTTCTAGAGGCGGCAATTACATTATGTCTGCTGCCTTTAATAATAAAGCAGGTTAAGCAGGGATGAGGTGCAGGAGTTCAGTTCATAGTTTGAACTGTCAAACAAGTAGCAGAAGATTAGTATTCTATCACTGGAAAAAGAAGGAAACTGGCTGACCTGAGGGAATGAAAGTCAGAAGTCTTTTATCAGTCTGTGTAAATAACTGACTGTGAGGAGAGAGGAGGAAGCATGTGGGACTGGCATTAAGTGTGTGCACATACATTGATTATCACAGCTCTTTTGTAGTGGGATTTTGCGGGCAGATTTATCTCACCTTTCCTGTTTTGTTTTGTTGCTATCTCCCTGTCAGAGCTAATCACTAGCACTCTTTAGAAAATGATGCCTTGTAAATTTATCATGAGGAAGATTATTTGGGAGTGTTGCTGTACCCTCTCGCCCTCCTCCTAACGTTAATTAGGGGCAAACAGACAGATGCAGCCTTTCTCACGTCCCTTCCATCCCCACTAATGAGATCTCAGCATCCCATCAATAAAAAAGAATTTCTGCAATCATTTCTTCCATTTCTACTTGTCTGCGCAGAGGGACCTACGCAGGCCATTAGAAAGACCCCCTTTTTCCTCTGTGACTCACCGTGCAGAGATTAAGAGGGGGTTGCTCCGCAGCTCTCCTGTTCCGCACACCTCCCATTTTTTTTCCCACTTCTTTTCATTGCCACACGCTTCCGTTCCCACCGCCCACGTTCCCATCCCCAAATATCTCTCTTGAGCCAGATGGATGTAAAGTCTGTGTATGAATGAAAAGAACGTAGAGAGAAAGGGCTGTTTATGACTCAGTGTTCCCTCCGCCTGATTCAGATCACTCTCAGATTTAGGCAGAGTTTTTTCGTTTCACGTGGATGGAGAGAACGGGAAAAGTGAAGCGCACGAGGAGAGCTGACAAGGGAGATGAGGCAAAGATAGCTGAGGGTAGGCTATAAACAGACATGGGAAAGGAATCATCAGTAAAAAGATATTTATAATGAATGCTGAGGCAGTGAGAGAAAATCTTCATTGAATGTTAATACAGATCCAATGTCAAACTGGCTGCTTATTCCCCTCTCTCCTCTTCCTCCTCTTCACTAAGACATGTGTTTGAATATAATTTGAAGTCTGCCAATTTGAAATCAGCATGACTCAGTACACAGAGATTTACTGAGTGATTGACAGACAGGTCAGAGCAGAGCTGAGAGCACAACTCAGAATGATGATGATGATGATGATACACCTTATCGATCTTTGTGAAAGTTTCTGAATCACCTGTAGCGATGTCAAATGTCAGGGTCAGCTCCGGGCAGCGCAGCACTTCGTGGAGCTGCTTTGGATTCACACTCCTTCCTCAAAGTTCACAAAAACAGAGCGGGGTGATTCAGAGATATAATCATAGTGTAGCAGATTTCCCTCAGAGGGAGATGCCCCCCCCCCCCACTCCCAACAACAACAGCTTTGGCTGTTTCTTGTCAGACCTGACATTCAACAGCAACAACAACAACATACACATCTGCTGCACAGTTGATACACTCTCCAGAGAAGTCGATGTGGCAGTCTGCCATAACTGCAAACACCCAGCAGAGACACAGATTGATTGAGAGGAGTAAAGTGCATTTTCTTTAAACACTTCGACAAGGTGCTTTTGTGCTTTTTAGCCACACTTGAACCACATTAACCCGCGATAAGAAGTTCAAACAAAAGAAAGAGTAGAATTTGTGTTTTATTATCTATGTGATTGCTTCACTTGTAGAAACCACTATATGCTCTGGTTTCCCATCATAAACTTAGTGCCCTATATGTTTCTATTCCCATGTGAGCTGTGAAGGTATATTGTATTGATTTTTTTTTCTGTTTTTGAAGCCACAGTGAGACCATAACCACGTTTCAACCTGAGGGTCAAATGAGCTCAGGTTGACAACACACCCCTGTATCACCTCATTTTATCCACCCACACACACACACACACACACACACACACACACACACACACACGTTCACGTACACCTTGACTATTGCATGCTCTGTCCTCTCCCTCACCCCACTTCTGTTTGTTAATAATGACTCCGGTCTTTCCCCTCGTAACCCACTTAACAGCCCTGTGTGTGTGTGTGTTTAATTCAGAGTGACTGTGTGTGGGTGTGAGATAAAGACTATCTGTCACATAAAGCAACTCCAACCATCCCACTAGGTAAGGCAGAGATTGCCAGTGCATCTTGGAGGAGAACCCAGTGACTAAAACTCATGGCTTCAGAATGCGTGCTCACACACGCACACACGCTCACATACATTCAGAGAGTCACACATCCTCTTTTCCCTGACACTGATGTGCACATTACTGCTGCCACCTACATGTGCGCAAACAAACACCTGGTCCAGAAGTCACATTAAACCCACGCAGTGGCATAATCATGTGCATCATCCATATCCACCTCTCTTTCTGTCTGTCTTGGTCTCTCACACTCCCTCTGTCATCAACTGCTTTGTTTCACTCTTCCAGGGGCGTAGAGAGGCACATGCATCTGTCTGCGCCATCATTTTCTTATAGTCCCACAGAGGGAAACAAAGCAGATCATGGGTCTTTTAGTGTATGTGTTTTCTCAGATGATGTATGGCCCTCACACCTAAGCCTCAAACATTACCCTGATTCTGTGCCACAGTCTGTCTTTATGTATTCTCATGCTCATTTTTGATTTGTGCATTTCCACAGCGGAGATGCCAGAAATTTTAAAGAACAAGAAAAATCACAGAGAATTTCAAGCTCTTTTTTCTTCTGCTACAGTTTAATGGCACCAGACTGGAGACTTGACATGACCAGCTGTTTATCTTTATGCATCCACTCCTCATATTAGCATGATGGAGTGATACATAAACTTGTTTTTTTTTCTTTAATTTGCATCACATTTGTAAATTTGGATGGAAACTGTTTTTGTATAAGTTGTGTCTGTTGTTGTCATCTTTCTACAGCATGCAGTTCCTGCAGGCTTATTTGTCATCTTCCATCCTCTGCATGTCTATCCCTCTATCAGAAGCAACCCATGCCCTTGTGGCTGTTTGTTGACGTTCTCAGCAGTTTTCCCAGATGACAGTCTGTCTGTCTCCTGCCTGTGGAAAGCCTATACTTATAGCCAATCATCATTACAGCTGATGGCTGCTAACAACACAGCATGAAAATCTTCTTCTCTGTCTCCTTGTCTTTATTTTTTTCTGGCACTTTCTTCACCCATGATGCCAGTTAAAGCATTAAAATGTGACTCGGGGAAAGGAGAGCTGTTGATGTTTAGAGGAGGATGGAGAAATGGAAATGGGTTGGGTATAATGGGTATGGAAAATGGAGCCGAATGAAAAGTACTAGGTTGGTGTTTGGTGCTTTATTTAGGCTGAATGAGGTGGTGGTCGTAAAGGGAAGTGAAAAGTATAAAGACCGGCTGAGGGGAGGGAAGTAAAAGGGACGTAAAATAAGGAATAAATAAAGGCAGTAAAATGGTAAATAGAAGGAAAAAGAGGAGAGCAAGACAAACAAAAATGAAAGGCTAATGCAGGGAAAAATAACTGGTGAGATGATGTATGATAATAGGATAATGATAAAGACCATTGACCTATAGTTCTGAACGAGGCGCTGATGACAGTTTTAAGGGGAGTTATGCACTACCATGGCACCATGTGTTAAACGTCTGATGTGCTACGGGTTTTAAATATCTCTGCCACTCCTTCACTCCAATGCTTTTCTGACAGCTTGTCTGTTTATTCTGCCTTGGAGGTCTGCTGCTCATCCTATCTTCCCCAGTCCAACTCCTCTGGATTAAGAGCAAACGCTGGGTTGCACACGCAGATTTGGCACAACAAAGTAAATAGTTTGTTTATTGCAGATCTAGCCATCATCATAATCCCACATTTTAGTCACTGCATTACATGCAACAATGCATTCCTCCCACAGTGTTGCTCAAAAGCCCAGAGGAAAAGATAGAAATGCCCCAGATGACACAAGAAATGCTCTTGTAACCCGTCATGAGGCAAATCTTGTGTGGAAAATAGCTGTGATTTCCTCTCAATACTAATCCAGTTTAAATATAAATTACATGAGAAGAGACTGCTGAAATGTGTGGGGCACTGGTGTAAAGGAACATCAAGCATTATACTATAGTTATCCAAGCAAACTTTTTGATATAAGGATGGGAATGTGAAATTGAATGAGAGTAACAGTTGTATGTTTATGTGCACAATGTGTACAAAACCATTGTATATGTCTTCTTGCTCCATTAAATGTTTGCAAATACATTTGCAAGCACTGCAGTACATGTCACTGTCAGCTTACTCACAGGCTTCTTCATCTCAGCTTTGGTTGGGACGTTGCTTCATTTCTTGGTGTGTGATTATCAGTGGAATCACAGTGAAATCAACTGCATAAGAGTGAATCCTAAAAAACTTTGGTACAAGCTACAATGTGGGATACTTCAGAGCAGCACTGCAAACCCACCAGATATGTTATCATGAGTTTTGCAAGATAATTTGGACAATACTATAATAGCTTATGGTAGTATTTTTTAACACAATTATAGCAATAACAGTGTTAAACTTAATTGTCACTGTGAAGTAAATAAAAATAAAAAATGTAAACCTGCTGTAGCTAACACAATCCGAACAACTGAGTGGAGGATATATGAACACCAATTAAGAATCATTCAGTTTGTTGTTGAAATAATAATAATTCTTAGAAGAAACACAGATAGCCAGCACTCCTCTTAATTTCTCTTTAATCCAGGCAGCAGGGGCCCACAACATATGCGTTTCCATGCGTTCCGATAAACCTATGAGTGCTGGCTATCTGTGTTTCTTCTGAGCCTTTTTCTTGCCATACACCTGGACAATTTGGACTTGTGTAAGGAGTGTAAACTGTAAGGAGTTTGCTCACTTTCTCTTTGAACTTATAATAATATTTCTTGCCTTCAATGTTTCAAATGTTGTGCATTGGATTTTGCCATTTGGCTATTTATAAGATGAAAGATGACACAAACGCAATAGCAAGAATTCACGGATCATTTTCTTTCACCAGGAAAGATAAAACAGACTAATTCCATTACACAGCAAAACGGGAGAAAAGACAACTTTGTCTTTCTCACTCATAATTGCTCTTAATACACAATTAACCCCCCGTCGGCTAATGAACGATTGTGCCTCACACATCCAAGTCAGCAGTCAGAATGTTGTCGTCTTTTGCTAATGCGATAGAATATCAGCCTAAAGCATTTTTAGCGAATGTGCTTGGTCTCTCTCTAATTGGGTCAAGAGAACCTAAAAAAAGTTAAAAAAGGAAAGATAGAAGGAGGAGGATGACACAGAGGTGCGCCGGAGGCTAAATGGGTGTGTTTCAACTCTCAGTGATGGTTAAAAACCCCCACTCCAGCTAACAATAATGATACCACGATAGCTTTAGTACTTCATAAAAATACGGGGAAAAAAAGCAGGTGTACCATTTTCCGGGCATGTTAATGTGTCAAAAAGATGCATTTGAGCCATTAGTGTTCGTTTCAAGTGTTCTGTATAAGCTAATTGGTGCCACATATTTGGGGTAGATTGCAGGCAAAAACAGGCAGGCAATATTTAACATGATGTATGTCAAATGTGACACCATGGGAAAAGTATATTTTCCTCTGGCTTGGAGAATTTAGTTACAAAACTGCTTATCACCATAAAGATGTCTGGGATATTATAGGGATGTGAGCCCCAAGAGGACCGAATCATTACAACCTTCTATAAAACACAACATAACAGTATGGAACGTGCAAATGATCACAGGCAATTAAGAGCTCGGTGTTAGATTGCAAGAATCATGTCTAACAGCCCCACTGGGGTGTAAACCTTGCTCAGACAGCATGTAGACACACATGTGCCCTGTAAATTAAACTGAGCAGCATCATAAGTGGTTAGTGCACTGTGAACTGTGAGGCCACATATCAAGGGAGACCTGTGTAACAGATAATAACTCATGCTACTCTAATGGATTGCAATACCTTTAACCAGTGGCCTTTGGTATTTAATATTCTTATTTTTGTTTCCTTCCATATGGGCCACACATAAAGCAAATATATTACTTCATTTCATTTCCCACAGAAACCACCTGTGCAGTCAGCACCTGCACTAATGACATTTAGAATATTTTTGGATGGATCCCCTCGATTTGTATGCAAGCAAGTGATACACAGCTTCCTAATTTCTGAAAAAAAAAGCTATACGTATGTCTATAATTACATTAAAACTTTTTTACATTCATTTGACAGCATCCACTCCCATGTGACATGCAGTATGAGATATCCCTTCTGCAGAGCTTGCTGTGTGAGCAGGATTACAGTAGCAGAGTGCAGCCTAATGCGTCAGTTTAATGTCCTATTCTGTATACCAGGGTCCTGACAACCAATAAAGCATCCAGATGCAATTTGTCCCCTTGATGCTGTTGGTGGATGAATACACTGCTGCCGCCTCTCTTTTGTGCATCAGCCTCTGGAGATTTGGTTCTTTGCGATAGGCCTAGTGATTACGCAATGTTTATGCCATCTTTATGCGTCTTATAGATAATGATTTAGTGTGGATTTTATACATCTCAGTCTGACAGTTTGAGTGCATTTGGATATTTGTGATTCTGTCAAGGCTTTAGTTTTCGGATTGAGGTCTGCAGAGATCAGGATGCTATCTCCCCTGTGCTGTCAATAGCAAACTGCATTTGAACAGCGTGTGGATCACCCACTGCACTCAGTGCTGTCACTGCTGTTGCTTTTCTCACTGATGTCTCACCAAATTATTTAACATTCTCCAGGCCGTGTAGTCTGGTTCCTGTGTCGACAAAGTTACGAGTTGACCTCGTGTCATGTTTAAACTCCAGTCACAGGTGATTTGTAACTTTCAGCTGTCTAAAACATTTTGTTGCCAGGGGAAACATTATCTTTTAAAAACATGGTATCGTTGACACCCCAGCGGAGTGTTAAGAGTTAATTAATTCATACTGACAAAGAACATTTACTATATGACACCAGCCTGCTGAAATCGAGGGATTATACACAGATACCCAGCACAACTATAGCCTCATACTGGTAGCCCCTGAGCAGTTCAATAATTGTTTGTTTCTACCCGTGTGCTTTGACAGTATTAGTTAAAAGGCTAAATCTCAGGCTACTGACATCCCTGCCAAATGATGGTTGTGTGAATTGATAAAGGTTTTAGCCTGGGGAGAACTGTTTTAGATGCTATCTGTGTTTTATTTCAATTATAGCAGGGATCACAGAGACTGCCAGTGACCAGCTGACAGCTAATCCCTCAGGACAGGAAACGAGTTGTACAGCAGCCGATGTCATCTAAGGTTAAACGTCCATTGTGATGAGCCACTCTTCAAAGGCTGACGCATCCAGCTATTGTTACTCTCCTCTTTCTATAATTAAAAGAGAAAAGAGAAGATGAAAGTCTAGTTCATGACATCCTGACAGCCCCGTGGCTCCATAACTCTGCCCCTGATTATAAAAGTCATAAAGGCAGGTAAGCAAGAAGACGCATATGTAAAAATGTGGGAAAGACAGATGGATAGATATCAGCCTAAGCAAACGTAGGCTACATGTGTGTGACGTCTGCGCTGCCTCCCTCGGCCTTGGTAGACATAACAAGAACGGCGCAGTGTGATGTAATACACCCCTCAACCTGAGAAGGGATGTTAAACGTGCGATAAGGTGCTATAACACCACTCTGCTTTTGAACAGTCACTCATCAAAATTGAGATTTTAACCTCCGACACAGCAACAGCATACGTGATGTGAGAAAGATATTCTTCTCAATGGGCCCTTTCAAGGAGGGGGGATGGTGTCCGCTAGATATTATTCCCCCCTCGCTGTGTTAAGCGGTAATGAATGGCAGCTAATGAACACCACCAGTGCGGCTGTCTCGCCTTGACGCCCTTTGCACAGCCAGTTTGCTGGTGGCTGTCTGGGAGATGAGAGCGATGAGGGGCGAAGAGGGAGGGAAAGAGAAGGAGAAAAGGACACAGCGGGGGGCTGTCACACCTCATACCAGCCCAGCGCTGAGGTGGGAGCCCACTAGCTTTAGCATGGACGGATCAAAGGGAGAGAGGTGTTGCAGAGAGGGGGGAGGTTGGAGGGTGGGACGGAGGGAGGATGCTCAGTCGCAGCCAGGTTAAGGTGCTGTGTTGTTAACGGTTGCGTGTATCCAAGCTGCATCCACAGGTGTTTGATAGACCTCGCGGCACACCTTTCATTTTCACTAGTTTATGTAACATGATGCATTATTTCATGTTTCATTAACCATTTTATGTTTCTGCCTCGCCGTCTTTCAGCCACAGGGATCTGAAGCCAGAGAACCTGTTGCTAGATGAAAAGAACAACATCAGGATAGCAGACTTCGGCATGGCCTCCCTTCAGGTTGGAGACAGTCTGCTGGAAACCAGCTGTGGGTAAGTAATGTAGAAAACATTGTGATGCATGTTTTATAATGCAAAGTTTGACTCATATCCATAGCCCAGAAAGTCCTGCAGGTAGAGATAAGTCATAGTGGGGCGGGGGTGGCAGGTGCAGTTGCTGGAATCCAACAGAGAGAAACAGAGAGGATGATGAGTGCAGCTACCAAGCCCCTCTGTTCTCAAAGGCCTCGTGTCGGTGCACTCGCTGTTGATCTCTGGAGAGGCGGTTGGTGTGTCTCTCTCTCTCAGAGTGTGCTGTCTGGCTGCGAGCTGGGGCCAGGGCCAGGGCCACACATTACTGCTTTCCATCCCCTCGTATCTGACGCCTGGTTTTATGATTTGGCAGTCACGACCACGCCAGGCCTATCAATCCCACAACGACTGCAATGAATTCCCCTCCAGGAAAAGTCACTCTCAAAGTGTTTTGTATGTGGCCATCTATACTGTGAAAGTGTTTTTTATTTAACCCCCTCAGGTGTAGTGAAAGGCGTGCAGTTTCACATGTCAATAAAAGGGGGGGCATAGTTGATGATGGTTTGCTTTTAAGTACTTTCATAAACTCATAAACTCTGACTTCATAAACTCAGAATCACATTTTCACAGCACAGAAAGTTGTTCTATGAGTTTCAATCAGTCTTACCTGAATATCCTAATATGTAAGCGTGGGCCATAATAGGTTTACATCTAGCAAAGTGGGCAGTTTGTTTTGCCCATTAGCTGTAAACCATGAGGTGAAGCACTTTTCTTTCCTTCCAGATTCCTCATGGTCTTGGGAGAATTTTGCTCTGTGGTTCCACATGACAGGGCTGGGAGATATAGAGACCCTGTGACATCTGTCCTCAGCTCAGACCTGATTCTGTCCAGATTATACCTCCAAATCAGCCGCGACTGAAATTACACACACTAGCGTACACGCAATTCAGCGACCACACATGCGCACAGGGTGTTGGTGAGGCTTAGTTCATCCCTGACCTCCAAGACCCTTTGTCCTCCGCTTGTTCGGTTGTCTCTCTCTGCATCCCTCCCTCTGTCTCTGTCTCCCTCTCCTCCCTTTTTATAATACGCATGCACACTCATTTAAGAAAGTGCATGCACACACACACATTAAAAGCAGCAGAAACTGTTGCGTAATTTTTTTTTTTTTTTTCCAGCAGTAGCACGGTGCCTTAGCACTCATGACTCATCGGTAGAGATCAAGCCAACTGAGCGCTGTGTGCATAGCTATCTGCAAGTAAAATGTGCATGACTGAGTCACTCTGCAGCCATGATGACCGGACTGAAGTGTTTGCATTTCCTAGAAAGTCTATAGGATGGGACAGCTCTTACTCAGCTTTTTGCTGTATCCTGTAGATCACCTGTATATTTCTTACTTCTTACTTAGTGTCCCTCATGCATTTACAAAGTGTCAAAAGGTCCAGGAACACAGTGTAAGACAGTGTTGTCTTACAGAGATGACACCACACACACAGCTAAGCAAGGTAGTCCTGTTTTCGTTCCACTCCCAGCCCAATCCCCACATGCACTTCTGCGTGCATGTGTGTGTCTCGCCAGAACGTGTGCGTTCCACTTGTGTTTGTTTGCCAGCGCAAAATACATGGGAATGTGCCATACGCTGTGTGTGTGGTTATTGATTATTCATGCTCTTCTGACTGTCCCATCTCTAAGTGTAGATATGACAGTTTTTAATTAAATGCATTTATCTGGCCCCCTCTCACCATGCAGTAGTTTGACACAAATGTATTCCATTTGCCACGGGTAATGGAGCTGAGTGAAGATGAGACTCACCCCAGGTAGAGTAGGGGGAGCCTCGGAGCACATCCATAAATACATGCAGACGGAGAGACATATATAGATGAGCAGAGGCATTGACAGTCACA
The DNA here is from genome assembly GCF_045865225.1 of Trachurus japonicus. Taxonomy (NCBI): domain Eukaryota; kingdom Metazoa; phylum Chordata; class Actinopteri; order Carangiformes; family Carangidae; genus Trachurus; species Trachurus japonicus. The sequence continues at coordinate 20,184,560 of NC_140912.1, forward strand.
TACAAATATGGAGCCAACAACACACACACACACACACACACACACACACACAAACAGCCTGCTGCTTCTCGATCTATTTGTGGCTTCATGAGTTTAGCTCCAAGTTCATCGGCACTCCCAGTTTAAGTTCTGTTGCGCTGATTGATGAAAGGAAATGATCTTGTATGCAGTGAGGTTTACCACACAAATTTTTATGAAGATGAGCTGCATGTCTCAATATCTCCTCAATATTGCTGGGCCATGCTGCTCCTGTGAGGAACTCATATTTCTTAAACTCATGATACATTTCAAACTGTCTAAGGAAGCTGGTGAGTTCATGTTGAAGTTTAGAGGGCTTGTTTGAACCGGTGGTCTCCAGTGATAAAGGGGGCGTCGTTTAGCTCAGTGGGTAGAGCAGGCCTCCCATTGGCAGAGGCTATAGTCCTCGCTGCAGCCGGCCCCAGTTTGATGGTAGCCCTTTGCTGCATGTCATTCCTTCTCTCTCTCTGTGTCCCCATTTCCTGTCTCTCTACAGCTATCCTATCAATTAAAGGCACAAAAAGCCCATAAGAATACTTGACTTAAAAAATGACGGTAAATGTGATGCTTTTGTAAACAAGCAGGTTTTTCTTATACAATATAACACTAAAGGAAGGTAAAATAATAGAAGAAAACACAGGTATGTCAGATATCGCACCACCCACCCTCCTTCCACAGTAAAGAGCCATGTACTGTAGTACACAACTTTCACGCCATCAAACACTGGCCCACTGGCACTGACTGGGCTCCCACTCTACACCTTTATACTTTGCATGAATTGATGAGTGGAGGAAGCTGCATGCAGTTAACCTAGTACACCAGTGGAGAAAGTGTTACCTGGTGCAGGAGAGAGAGCAGCGTTACCAAAACAGCACTGGTGTTGCAACAGTCTCTCTTTATGCTGTAGGCTAAACCACTCGCATCAGCAGCTATTAGTCGCACTATGCAGCCATTTGGTGGCCGCAAGGTAAAAGCCAAATCTCCTGTCCTGTGTGTTGTTGGTTTTATTTATGCAACGGGTGTGGTGTTAGTGGCAGAGAGAGTAAATGAGCTTTAGCAAATAGCAAGAAAAGAGTGATGTTATGTCAACCCAAGCGCAACTGTTCTACAAAAAGCCTATGTGTTTCTCACTCACTAGTCAGAGAGAAGCGGCTCTTTCTGTTTATCTGTAGTGTCCTAGTCAATAATCTGCATTTATGGTGTGAGCAGAAAGAGATTTTTCATCATAATGTTCATTTCATAAAGTATGGGCTTTCATATGAGGCCTGAATTTTTTTTTATGTTGTTAGATACATTTTAAATGGGTTTTATTCGCATTATGGATTAAATGATGCTGTTAAACACAGGTAAACGCAGCAGGATTAAACTATTTTCAAGTGTAGGTACAGTTTAAAAGCTCACATATTTCAATGATCTTTACCGTGTAATTTGCTACATCCTGTAGGTGGCATGGCTGACTGATTTAATTGAGTGTTCTGATGAAGCAGGAAGCTGAGGTGCTTGTTTTCCAGTCTTTACCTTCACCCCTGTGTGCCACCCTAAAGCTTGTGCAAGTAATGAGTTCATATTCATGCTGGTTCCAGCTGCGGCTCGTGGCCCTCATGAGGCATAACTAGTGCAAATCTGAGGCTTGTTTTTTATTTTTATTCCTGGCTCATCTGCATAATGCACTATGACACTTGCAATCAGGAAGGCCATATTTGCATAGGCTCGCATTTGAACTTACCCCGTCGAACTGGTGGCAGTGTTTGTTATCGGCCAGTATTTTGACAGGCCCGAGGAAGCAGGGCTGTCAGAGTTGGTATTCATGAATACACCAGACAACAACCGAGCTAATGGGCGCCATGTTTACAGACCTGAGATTGTCTCTCATTAGAGCCAAATATCCCACTATTAGATAAGACTGAGCGGGAGAAGGAGGTGGAAGATGCATCACCAGGCTGAGAGCTTTGGGGAGACAGGTGCCTGATTTGCTCCCTATACGCTGTCAGATCAGAGGAAAACAAACACTCTGAGATCAACAAGTTGTTTAATTTATTTGATTATAGATTGATGTAAAACTCGTATTTGCCTAATTTCTGTCAAAACAGTGAGTGTGGAAATCTGGCAATGCCAGAGCACGAGGAAAAGTTCCACTGAGTATGTAAAGAATAACGATTCACTCATCCACAGCCATTGGCTTATGAAACAGCCGTTGCGGCGTAGCTCCATAAATCTTCATACAATATTGATGTGTCAATCTAGTCATTGGGTTTACTGTCAGCCCATCCAGGTGTTGTAAAGATTAGTGGGTCTGTTCACTGTCTGCTGTGAGAGGATGCCCTTGAGTGAGTAAGCAGGAGGACATCCAAACACCCTGAGGATGTCTCAACTCCCGGAGCATCTTGATCTATGTTCACTGGAGACATTTACTGTCTGCTTAAATTGTTCTTTTCACATTTTCATACAGGGGTGTTACCAGTGTATAATGTTTGGTGTGTCATGATTGTATAGCCTGACTTATTTTGCAGTGCAGCAGTAGATTTACACTAGACATCAATAACCTAGATCTGCTCTTTCTTTCTGTTTCTTCCTGGATTGACTCTTTTTTCTCCATTTCCAACAGATCTCCACACTACGCCTGTCCAGAGGTCATCAGGGTAAGTCTGTTTTTTTTTTTCTAAACAGATTTGTAAAATAGTTTTTGCTCCACTAACCTTCTCTTCTTCCTGCACCTTATTTTAAACATCCCTAAGACTTTGTCCAAGCCCGTTAACAAACACCGCTGTTGTCCGCAGGGGGAGAAATATGACGGGAGGAAAGCAGACGTCTGGAGCTGTGGGGTCATTCTTTTTGCCCTGTTGGTGGTGAGTGTCATCTCGTTCTTCACTAACTGATGCTGATTGGACTGACACACAGTTTAAAACTCCCCGTGAAATGTGGCATAATGTAATTTTTACCATGAAGTGTCGCCGTCCCTCCGCGGCCGACAGTATGTCTAGCCTTTACCCCCCGGCTGCTCTGGATCAATAGGAGAAAGCGAGCGAACCCTGCGACAGGACTGCAACACCCTGGATGCTGACTCCAGGTTGACCTTAGTGGAGTGTGAGAAGGTGGTGGGAGCTGGAAGCCACCGCGAAGCCTGGAGCGTAAACTCCGGGAGTTAAATCCAAAATCCTTCCATTTACAAGGTCTCACCAGAAAAGTTGCAGAGACGCCCTCAAGCTGATATTCCTGCGCAATGGAAGATCAGAGAATAGAAGCATCTTTTTATTCATTATCCTGTATCCACACACAACGCTGTATCCATAATCAGGTCTATTCTCCAGCTACATTATGTCTGTGGTTCCCCAGCCGTGCAGCCCCGAAGCTTTGTTTCATCAACAGCTGTACTATAGTTCCTACACACTCCTGCACCATGAATAATTCATACAGTCAAACTGAAAAGAAGAGAGCCCAAAATAAATACCAACGCTGACAGGGCGGCTTTTTGGCCACAGGCCCTGTGTATTTGTCTTTGTTTTTGCCTCTTTGTTCCTCACTCCGTCTCTTCCCGTCTCATATGTGTGTGTTTACTTTTGTTAAGGACAGTCTCCCTTCCACTTTTGTGTTGCATAAACTTGAAGTTGTTTACCATTGTCTCCATCGTGGCCGTCCGTCTCTCACTCCAAACAAAAGTTGTTGGTTTTTTTGGTTGTTTTTTTCCCCCACACTCTCACTGTTTGACTGCAGATGAATACTGTCTTTCTCCAGTTTTGTCCTGCTGTCTGGCTGTGAGATAACCATTTGTCTGATTGTGGGAGACACGCATACTCCCCAGCAGTTAGGCTACACTCAGATCATCTGTTACACAAGCCTGCCCCCTTTTTTATTTTTTCTCCCTCTACTCTACCTCTTTTCATTTCTCAGCTTTCTTTCTGTCTTTCACCCCCCTCCCCTCTACTGAATCTTGTCTTCTGGTGGAGGTTGTCATTCATCAAACAGCCACATCTGTGAGATGTCAGCTCGCTCTGATAAATGACTCTGATGAGAGAATGCTAAATGAACGAGGTAAATGAGAAAGCTGGGTAATTATTAGAAAAGCCCTGTTTTCATCTTACCGCTGTTTATTATTTATATTTGCATCGCCGCTGAGAGCAGAAAGCTCTAATTGAAGAATTGAACAAGTTGAGAAAGCAAGCCTGTTCTTAAAGTCAAGCAGAATCAAGACTCAAAATGTGTTTTTCGTTTGTTTTTGCAAGGCTTTTTAGTTTTTCGCATTCTTTTTCATTCTTTTTTTCTTTCCCGACCTCAATCGAGTGAAGTCTTATTTTCTGTTCTAACGCAGCCTTTATAACAAGTGCACACTGTTTCTTCTTTGCTAGGTTTTTCATTCCTACACACATACAGAACATCCTCACCATTTGCTATTTCATTTCTCTTTTCTCACTCTCTGCTTCTTGCGTGTGTCTCTCCAGGGCGCTCTGCCGTTTGATGATGACAACCTGAGGAATCTTCTGGAGAAGGTGAAGTTGGGGGTGTTTCACATGCCGCACTTTATCCCTCCAGACTGTCAGAACCTTCTCCGTGGCATGATTGAAGTGGATGCTACCAAAAGACTAACGGTCAGTTCAATAAGAGTGGATGAAAAACACATTATGATTATCTACATATACCTCTCTGTTCTTTTGGTCTAGGGCCACTTGGTTCCAATAGAGAGAATTCTTCATGCAACATGCAAGAAGGAATAATTCTTAACCTGCCTGAATTGGAGATGAATCCTGCAGCTCAGTCCCACACTATTACAGAAAGCTTTCCCAAAAGAGTGCAGGCTGCTGCAACACTAAATAGGTGTTAACTATGTGTATACAGTATGTCCATGCCCATTGTTTAAGAAGGAACATAACACCCCATGTGTGCCTCAAAGATGACTGTGGCCCTGGTGTCAGTGGATAGTTTGATGAATATATATATATTAGGGCTGTCAATTGATTTAAAAAAAAAAAAAATGAATCGCACAATTTTCGATTTATGTTAAATCATCAAATTAATGTAGAATAAACACAACTATAGTATATTTGAATTCAAAGACTAATTTATTGGCTTTCTTTAAACTTTGAATACAGTTTCTCTCCTGTGAAGTACAAAATTGGCACAAAAGAGGCACCTTGCTTATATCCTCCAACAGAAATAATAACAAAACCCAGGTTTACATGTGTTGAAGTCATAGACTGTGCAGGTTGAATATCAAAACCACTCCAGACTGCTTCTGCGCATGCACCAACAACATTTTCTTTTTCCTTTTTTTCCTACCACGCTGGTGTGAACGGAACACTTTTTTATGTAGCTGTGCTCCGCAGACGTGCACGAAAAAACAAGCACATCGCACTGAACTCCCCTCTGTAAACTAGATTTAATGTAGACCGATCGGTTCATTGTAAAACATTAATTTATTAATGTAAATGAGGTGATTTGTGTACATACAGATCCCAGAGGCAGCGCTGCTCTTCTGTCCAGTTAATCAATGAGACCAATATTTATCCCCTAAAAAGAATTAAACCAGCCAGCAGTAAACCACTAAAGACCTGTGGGTAAGTTAATTGGCTCTCTTTCTTACCCCGGGATGATGACGCAGGTTGACCGGCCGACCACCTCAGGAGAACGGGCTGCTGCGCTGCCTCTGATATGACCCGCTGGTCCCGGTCGCTGCTCCCACAGGTGGAGCTTCACTTCTCCCAAAACGTCAGAGCAAACTTCCAAACAGGCCTCATTTGAATAAACTAACTGCATATTTTTAAAGGTACTTTATTGGGATAAAGTAAAAATATTGGGAATCTAAACGGTCAATTACTCGCATGGAAAAATATTAAAACTTAATAAAGTGACGAATAACAGCGTTACAGTTGGTACGTCACATGTATGTATGAATGCATGTATGCCTCATGCTTTATTAGTATGCGTTATGTGTTTCTATACTGCATACAGGTAAACTCTCTTTCTCATTATGCACTATTCATATGTTCTCAGTGTCTCACTGTGTATTGAATAGACCTGAATAGAATTTTCTATTGGAGTACCACGACCAGCAGTGATTACTAATTATGTTATAGAATCTGCAAAACACATTTTAGTAAGTATTCATACAAATATAGACACAATAGGTCTGAGTTAAGTGAGGAAAATCTTTGTTCTGCAAATTCACAGCAAGCTGAAAAAACTTGTAATGCTTCAAGGAGAGAGTAAGATGGCAAAGATACACACTTAAACGAAAGTGGCTAATATCATCTCCTGCCAAGCCAACCATTGTCTTTTTGTTTCTTCGTTCCTCCCTTGTGTTCCAAATGTGTTTTTCCTCATCCCCAATTCTGTTTGAGTCCTTCCTTCAGTACAGAGTGTGAATTCAGGGGAGGTTTTCTGTTTGTGTTCTCTCCCACTGCACTGTTTAGTGCAATCATCACAATGCCAGTCCCTTTCGACACGGCAACCGATCACCTTGGCAAGGCGGCTGGAATAGGGCACGGGAGCACAGAGATGTGAAGGGCAGCGAGTCTGAACAGAGAAAGAGCGGAATGGACAAAGGGCGATGTAAATAATGAAAGTGGCTTAGAGAACTCAAAAGTATATACTTCACAGAAAGATGGAGCTGCCCTGAATTTGAAATACAGGACAAGAACAGATGACGCACAGAGAATCAGACGAGCTTGCAAGAGACTGTAGCTGCACACGCTCAAGATAAAAACCCAGATTTTCATATGCATACTGTATACTGTATGTACACACACCCTCTCCAGTTATCTTTGTGAACCAGTGCAGTAAACAATACTGTTTTCATGAACTTACCTGTGAGTAAATGTGGTTACACCACCTGTAGGTTGATGCTGCTCCATTTCCCCCATGCCTTAGCTCATCTCACACAGTGGCAGAATGACTTAAACTTTCACAGGAATGTGAAAGGCACGTAAAAAATAGACCGGAAAAGCTACAAAGAAAGAGATGCTCATTTGCAGGCGAGTTGACAACTTGAAGGTGAAACCCCTCAGATAAGCAGCAAGTGTTGAAGCATCAACTAGAAAAGACCTCCACCTCTTTGGTATGCTGTGTGTGCTTTATTTTTCTGTTCTCTCTGCCTGACGAGAACAGGTCACCCTGATATCCCCTAGATATGTCCAGCAGCCTCCAGCGCTGTCCTCGACAAAAGCGTTACACACGGACAGAGCTGCTGGGAGAGAATATGCTACCTGTCCAACCCCCTCTTGTGCATGATGGCTCCAAACAGAGCTCAGGGGATGTGTTGTAACCTTACAGAATGTCAAAGAGCCCTGTTAGATTGAGAATTCTTGGAGTTTAGTGTGCGACAGACCTGGATGAAGACAGGTAAGCTCAAGGGTGGAAATGACATCATATGGTGCCATGTTCTTTTGCTATAGGGATCATTGACGATGTTGACACTAGTTTGTTGAATCAAAGTGTTAGGGTTAGAGACCATAACTACTCTCTGTGTTTCAAAACGACTATTGTCACTTTCTGTTAATTAGATTTTGCTAGTAGATGCACACAAGTACACACACAATGCCAAGGCCCCCACAGAGTTCTGAGTGGGAGGGCACGTACCCGGGCTTAAGGGGCTTAGCTCAATAAAAGCCCTTCTCTTCATTTCCTGTCTGTTTAGCCAGGGCCCTGGAGGCGACCAGGACAGCCACCTCAACGCAGTCATCTCATCTTCACAATTCAAATGAACACAGACACCCTGGAAAGATCTTCCACCTTGTGATCCCTGGCTAATGAAAGGGATTGGCTAGCTTATTACATTAAAGAGCAGTTCATCACAGACAGATAATACCCTCACAGGGATGTAGCAGATGAAGTATACTGAGGTTTCCGGAATGAAAACATAGCAAGTGTGTGTGTGTTTTTTTGTGTGTCAGAGTAAAACTTGACCTCATTCACTGCACTGATGTGCTGAAACCACTAGCTTCTCCCTTTATGACAGTGCGTGTGAGCCTCTACAGGCATCCATTAAGAAATCTTTGTGTGTGTAGTGTCTCGGGATCTCTGTGTTTCTTCCTGATACGAGGACTTCAAAGATCCCTCTGTCGCCATTCTCTCAGCAAAAGCAGTAACAACAGAAAGTGAAGCTGTAAAAAAAAAAAAATACATAGCCTATAGCTTCAAGGCTCCTAGCCAATATAAGTAACAGATACAAGTTGTAAAAAAAAAAGCTTAATTTTCTGCCTCATGTAAAACCTAAAAAGAAAAAATCACTCAACATTACGGCTCTTGAGATAATCTAAATGCATGGGAAATAAACACACAAAGCGTACGGTTCTGTTTTTCTTCCCTCGACTGTCTTTTCCTTTTGAACACTTAAATTAATTCCAAGTTAAATGAAGTGTGTGTGTGTGTGTGTGTGTGTGTATATATATATATACACTTACTGACATACTTACTGATGTAGCTTAACCACATCCAATCATGCCAGAGCCTACAGAATCTGAAGTTTCTGCTGCTCTGCTAAGCTAATTTAGCTCTTAGCAGGACTTTATCAGGTGTTCCTTTTTGTAATTGGATTTAATTTCTGCCTTATTTATAGTAATATAATCATAGACTGTAATTTAAAACATAATTACTAAGATGTTGGAGAATTAAAACAGTTTTTTCACCATTGCCCCACACAAACTAAATGTCTCTATCTGCTCTAATAAACAGCCACACAGCACATGCATGCACACGCTGGGGCTTGATACACTTCTGTATCAATGAAAGCTTACAAGAGAATTAATTTATGCTGCATCCAGATAAAGATGTACCTGAGTACACACTCAGACACACACCAAGCCAAGTCAGTATTACAGCAGCATTCCTGTCTGCCAGAGTGAAAGCAGCTGGAATTGGTACTGTCACATTTAGAGGCTGATTGATGTGATACTGCATTTCAAAGCACATCACTTTCATGCCTGCGTGTGATATCGGTCTCTTGCCTCCAGGCCTTCAATAAAAGTTGGAGAGAGTAGGTCACCCACCGGCCTGTATCTGACAGGCAGGGTGTCTCTGTCAATACCATGACCTCTGTGGAGGCAGACAGGAATCAGCTATAGTCCCGTAACCGCAGCCTTCCTGCCTCTGCGATTGCGCTGATACCACATGAAGGCGTTTATGTGTGCCGAGGCGCAGAGGTGGATCCTCTGGGACGGCAAACACATCGAGACACTGATGGAGACACATACCCAAGAACTACACTTCTAAATAAGTGACAATAATTAGAGCTGCTATGTGTTTCCCTCCTGTGGTTCCACAACAACAGCAGGAGCAAATTAAAAAGTCCCAGCAGCGACATTGATCCTGTTTTCCTCTGTGGGCAGTTAAAACACGGTGAAGTCCCTCGAACAGACATCTTCCTCTGTTGCCCTTTTGCTCGCTGCTCCTGTCTCTCTCCGCATTCCCTTTTGCTGCAAAAAAACACCGTGCTGATAACGTTTGTCGCAAAATGGCTACATTTAGAGTGTGATGACAAGGGTAGCATCAAGAGAGTGTGTGTGTTTGTGAGAATAAGAGAGATGGGAAGGGAATGAGAACAGGAGATTCCCTTTAGACCAGAGGGCTTGGCAGGGTCAGCAGTGTGTGTGAGGGAGATAATATTCTCTGTTTATATAGCTCAGTGGTATCACCTCTCTCTTCTGTCTTGCTGTGCCTCTCTCTCTCTCTCTCTCTCTCTCTCCATCTTACTCTTTTTTCCCCCCAATAAGTTTTTTTTTCTCCCATTGGCGTTATTAATATTTGAAGGCCTCATTATTTACTTCCACCGTTCAATCTGGCCGTATTGTCTGCGGCGTTTCCATTAAGCCAGTAAGCTCAAGGCTTACTGTGAAGCCATACTGCACCAGCCGTTTCTATACACAAGCACTGACTGATGATTCTGTTGCCTTTCATTCATTCCTTAGTACCAAAAATATGATATAAAAATGATTCAAATCAAATGTGTTGTGTGTGTACTGAATGTTTATTTTCTCTTCTCCTTTACAGTTAGAACAGATCCAGAAGCACACATGGTACATGTAAGTAGTCTCTTACCTTCCTCTCTACACCCCTCACTACTCCTCCTCCACCTTCACCCTATTCTACAGGGCTTGTAGGCCTGGGGGGAGGTACCACATGATAAACGACTGTGAGTTTCAGCCGTGTACGCGAGAGTACCTTTGAGCAGGGCGTGACTCCACTTTGGGGGATGTGAGGGTAAATTGGCAGTGCATGAAAAGAGGATGTGCCGCATATGGTCATCTGAACAGGGAGCAGAGGACAAGGAAACGAGCATGGATGCGGTGCAGGGTGAACCTACCCTGACCTCAGTGTTCCCACCATTTAACTCTCATAACCGAGTGTACCCACCCTCGAAAGCCCAGCATAAATCTTTTGAGAAAATTTGTGCTGCGGGTCATTTTATGTCACGAGTTCATTTATGAGTTCTTTTTTTAATACCCTACCTCTAATAATCAGATTGTAAGAAGTAGTAGCGGACCCACTGTAAAAGTAATTTAAGGATTTTTAAGGTTATTCGGCTCCAAGAGCAAAGATGAATCATGGGTGGAAGTTGTGAGTCCTGGAAGGAGCGTGAGTTATGGTGTCTGTCGTGTGCTGAAAGATCATGAAAACAGACAGCCAGGCTGATAAAAGAAACAAGAACAGACAAGAGGAGAAGAGCGTGTGGAGGAAGATAATGTAGTGTAAGTGAGGAAGATGCCTGTCTTCTTGGTTTGCCAAGTGAATGGATGAACTCATGAATGGATGAACAAATGAGAGAGGTACTTCTATCTGTCAGCTTGCCTGTGGCTATTCATGTTAGAAGCAACCACATAGAATTTACACATTTACAGTCATATTTTCAAATAATTGTATTGGATTTCATTGAAATATAGAGATCCATGATTTCTTTAACAAAAATCCACCCTCTAACCTTCATTAAAGCAGGATTTATTTGGTCTATCCATCAGTGGATATAACACTCCGGAATCTAAATGTACTTTTCAGTACACACATGTCAGGAGAAACAGAGAGGTCTGTTTTTATTTTCAGTTTTATATGCACATAGTGAAACGGGGGGTTGGAGGTTGTGTGAGGTGATGGAAAGGTGGTTGTTTGTATGATTTTAATAGCTGCCTATGGGGTTTACGCTTTACTGGGCTCACCGGAGGGAAAGAAAAATAGATGAAGGGAAAGAAGTAGAAGGGTTGCATATTGACACAAACCTGTGTAGAAATTTGCCACATTTGTAGAAAAGGCAGATGGTTGTGGTCTTTGAAAAAGACTTCAAGAATCTACCAGATATCTTGTAGACATTGGTGTCTGTGCTAGTTCAGGCTTTCATTTTAAATCCCAAAGAAGATAAAGGCCTGTCTGTGTACTCCCCAAGACACACAGAGGCAGAGAAAAAATGACATAACTAGGAGAAGGTCTGGAAAAAACAGAGGTAATAATGAAAAAAAACTAAGTTTGGAAAGCCAACTGGAGAGGGGGAGATTGCAAAACTTAACAGTATGACTCAGTCATCTGTCTCCATCTCCGTGAGCGCGATGACCTGAGTTCACCCTCTGAAGCTTACTAGCGAAATGACTAAACCTGGCAGAAATACGTGACTATGAAAGTCTCATAATACGAGCCAGGGTCATAATGAGGTAAACACGTTACCCCAGATGACCAGCAGGCAAACAAACACTGACATACTTCTCACACTGTGATTTCTGTTTACACTACATGCTCATTAAATCGGTAAATCTGCGTTCCATTATGCCTCTTTAAGTCTTAGAAAGTATATGAAAACATTCACATCGGCCTATTGACAAATTTAATGATGTCAATAGCAGAGCAATAAGAATACGAAATGGTCTTTCAGATACCCGTAGTTTTTCATTGTATCATTTGATAGGACTCCACTAAGTGGTGTAAATCATCTGCTTAAATAACATGAGAAGCATGTTGTTTTGTGTTCTATGTGATTTTTGGTTTTATGTTGTGTTTTGAACATAATAAGGCAGCTAACATCATGTTGCAGGAATGTCAAAGACTGTATTTCTCTTTGCTATGCTGCTTAAAATTCAAATAAAGATATTGTGGGAAAAAGAATAAGAAATGGCTGACAGTGTCCTTATTTGTGTGTTGTTGTTTTTTTTATATATTCTCAGAGGGGGGAAGAACGAACCAGAGCCAGAGCAGCCTGTGCCCAGGAAGGTGACCATCCGCAGCCTGCCCTCTGCAGACGATATCGACCCAGACGTACTGGACAGCATGCACTCCCTGGGCTGCTTCAGAGACAAAAACAAACTACTGAAAGACCTACTCTCAGATGAGTGAGTGAACGGAGAGGCAAAACATGGGGACGGGGGACAAGGATGAGATTTGATATAGAAGACTAAGCAAAAGAAGAAGAGAAGTAGAGTGTGTTGAAATAGAAAAAAAAATGGTGGCGTAGGTGTGTGGTGCAGTTGGCCTTGGTTTTTCCCCAGCTCTTATGAAATCCTGTGAGGCTGTCACTTCAGATGTCAGAAGCCATAGATCACTTAACGGTTATCACACTGCGCTTACACCACTTGCTACTGGATGTGGATACAATCCCCCCAAACTGTTCTGAACTGATTTCATACTGCAAAACATGCTCCTGGGTCACATTGTTAATGCTGTGCTGCGCATGTTTGTGTCTCAGCTACACGTGTTTGAGTTTTGGTGCTCCTGTGAATTTACATTTGTGCTGAGTATAGGCTACTCTCCCTGCAGTTTCTCAAACACTTGTTTTTATTAATATGAGCATCGCTTTTCTTTTCAGTCTCCTTTGCCTCTACTTTACATTTGCCCGGTATCTTCCTTTTAATCCTAAACGAACATCACTATATAACTTTCCCCTCTGCCCATCTATTCCGTCGGCCTCCTTTCTCCTTGGAGTATTCTGTAATAGTGCTGGACTGGAGCAAAATCTGCGGTCTCCATCTCCACCCCCCCGGTTCATTTAAGCTGAAGTTGCAGGTCCTTGTCTCTTTGCCTCCTACTGCTTTCCAATCTGTCTTTATTATGGAGGGCCAATGCCTTTGCCTTTTGCATAGAGAGTATTGGCCTAGAGGCTAAAGATATTAGGCTGACTGATTTACTGGGAAAGAAAAGGATGAACTCATACGTTTTGATACTTCCATAAACTTACTAGCAGACGCTGCACATGGAAATAGGGCATATCCCTAAAAAATACATGCAGAATATTATATGATTGCTTAATGATCTGTGAAACTAAAGTTTTGTTTTAATGATGAAATCTATTTAGTAGCTTCTTCACAATGAACCCAAAACGATTAAAGAACATAAATCATAGTGAAGGTTTCTGCAGTTTAATGTCTTGGTCTTTAAGCACTTGCAGACCTTGCTGGGGTAACATGGGGTCACAGTGAAAATGAACGTTGGTACATAATCTAACGGCATAAATGACTGTATTATTTATGGGCATATTATCAATATTTTTATTTTCTAATTGCCCTCTCTTTTGCAGTGACAACCAAGAAAAGATGATCTACTTCCTGTTGCTGGACCGTAAGGAGAGATACCCAAGTCAGGAAGACCAGAATCTCCCCCCTCGCAATGAGATTGGTGAGGCTTGAAAAGAAAATATAAGTGTAGATAAAGAATGTGATGATCACAGAATAATAACTGAAGAAAAGAGCATAGCAGGGGGAAAGAAATCTGAAAAATACTGCTATGTGACTGGAATCTTTACCTTAAATGGCTTTTACACAGGCAAAAAAAAGTGGGTATATAGACAAGAATAAGTCCTGCAAGAAGTTAACACATGAGTGTTCCCACTGTCTGAGGCACGCCGAAGTGTTTTCCTCCCTCTGAAGGAATTGGATGAGCTCCAGTGGCGGTGGATTGACTCTCCAGTAGGATAAAGCTTTCTGTTTATTGAAAATAGACAAGCTTCTCAATGAAATATAGCGGCAGAAATAGAAGGTGTCGATAGGCCATATATTTCATTTATTTATTTATTTTTCCCACTGTCTGCTGACTGCTTCAGTTCAGATATTAACTCATTGGATAAAAAATTTAAAAAAAGATTTTCCCTTTCACACACCACAACCCAGCACAGATTTCCACCCACAGAAATCTGTGCAGAGACAGAGATGCTCTACTTAGACATCCGCCAGGTTTATTTTCTGACAAGAGCACTGCAAGAGGAGGAGTATTATGTGCAAGTGTGTGTGTGTGTGTGTGTGTGTGTGTGTGCGCGTGTGTCTGTGCTGTGAGATACCGACATTTTGATGAATAGACTCCCTCTTCAGTGAATGTGATACAGTCAATACAGTGGCCATTAGTTCAAGGTCTGGGAGGTAACCATTACTTATTCACTATTAGTTAAAATGTCAATGTGATCAGCACTAAAAATCACTCAAACACTTGAAGAATACACACAGAGGGGACATCAGGTTGCATTGCGGTGACTGAATCGGCCTGTTTCTGTTTCTCTGTTTCCTTCAGATCCTCCAAGGAAGCGGGTGGACTCCCCCATGTTGAACCGACACGGCAAGAGGAGACCAGAGAGGAAGTCCATGGAGGTGCTCAGCGTCACAGATGGAGGCTCTCCCGTGCCGGCTAGGAGGGCTATTGACATGACGCAGCATGGACAAAGGTACGTGTGCAGGCCAAAAGCAAAAAAGGAAAAAGAAATACCCATGAAAGGAGAGAGTGTGTGTGCATGTGTGCGTGTGTGTGGAGGATCTCGCAGCCCAGTGGTTTCAGATGGTCTGACAGCGAGTCTGGCTCTGATGTCAGCAGGATACATTGTGGAAAAAAAATAAAAATAAAATAAACAGAGACTGACTCTCTGCTCGCTTTGTCTCCTGTCTCACTGTAGTAAATCAGTGTACAGTAAAAGCTTGGATATTCCTGACGCCAGTACAAAATGCAGCAAAGAAGAAAGGTATTCACTTGTCACTCACTCCCCGTGCTTTCACCTCCTCTCTGCTCTGTGCCTTCACCCTCATGTGAGGAGACGTCCGTGGCAGGATGTTAAGATGCAGCGGAGCTTTTCTGTTGCTTTGTTTTTACATTGCGATGACATGTGCAGCATGCGGCAGCCTCGCAGGTCTGTTTTAATATGTCGTAACTCCTCTGAAAAATAAAAGATCTGCTGTGTCCTACAGAGTCAACAACTCTAGGACGTCCACTTCTAAAAATCGACTTAACTCTCTTAATTAACTTAATTCTCAAACTGAAGAAGATGACACATTTGCAATTCAGAGCCTTAATATCTACAGCCCCCCCGTTTTCCGGTGTTAGCTCAATTATCTCTTTTTTTTTTACATAATCTGAATGCATTGATAATCACTTTCTCCCATACTGTGCCCCACTTTCTCCAGATGCAGAACAATTCTCCATTTCTCCGTTTGAGAAATGTTCAAGTCAAGCAGAGCTACATCGCGACAAGGCGCAGTGGGCTGATTTTAAAATCTATTTCCTCATCTTATTTCAACAAGCAATATATCATCACACACATCACACATCTCTGCTCAGAGGCAGTGACATTTGTGACAGCGGGGGAGATTGAATCTGAGGGGGTGATAACCTGATCTGCCTAATGATAGGCAGATTGGCAGAGTGCTGGGAAAAGCTTTCAGAGGTGGAGGATGTAAAATGCAGAGGCAGCGAGTGCATGGACTATATAGATAAAAAAAATTATATATATAGTCATAATATTGAAAATTCATCTGAAAGCTAGATACATGAGCAACTCCTCACCTAACATTTTCGCTATAACAAAATATCAAGAATATATTTCCACTTCATCCCACTGGGAGAAGTCACTTCAGAAGTTTTAAATCCATTTCAAGAGCTCCCACCTCTAAACACTTCTGCTTAATTCTTTCTGTCCTCTGGTGCCTCTGAATTTCAGTTTAAGATTCATCTTCTTGTGTTTCATCGCCTCCACTCCTCTCGACTCTTTCGTCCCTTCAGGCGATCCGAGTCTTATCTCTTCTTTATTTAAAGGTTGCGTTAGAGTAGGAGCTGCCTTCTTCTGCCCTTCGCCGAGACTCGTCTGTTTCAGTCAAGTCCAGAATTTCAAAACCGGGCTGGTTTACAATGACTTTGTGGAGCGTTTGTAATAACTTCCTTGAACACAGGTTCATGCATCAAAGATAATTGAATGGAGTGAGCTATAAAGGGCACTGAAATGAGTGGTGTGAGCCTTTATCTAAAGTAAGTTTACAGATAAATCTTGCTAAGTTCTAGCAAGCAGCTTATGAAATAGGTTTGTGTGCGAGTCGTACGTACATCGGCCACCACAGTCATAAAAAAAAAAGCTCCCCTGCATCTTTCCTCCATGCTACTTTAAATCAGTGTGTATTTTTCATATTCCTCCACCCAAATCTCTCTCAGGGGCTCCTCCTTACCCTTTCATATCTGCTCTCTCTCGCTCTCTCTCTTTCGTGGTCCCTTGTGTGCAGCTGACCTTCAGTTCCAAACACCCCCCTCTGTTAGTATGGAATTGCTATGCTAATGTGGAAACGCTGCTAGTTTTTCTCTGTCTGGCTTCCTATCAGCTGTGGTGGGTTGGAGGCGGGGGGAGCCGGCCATACCCTCCGCCTCCAAATCAAATCAAATCTCTCTTGCTATATGTCTTCTTTTCCCCCACTGCAATTCATAGCTCTCCAGCTGATCGGTGGGGGGGGTGGGTGGGGGTGTCTTGGTAACAAAGTCCGTGTGAAACTGGATTTTCGTTGTGTTTTTGAACTTTTCTGCCTATCATGTCCTTGTGTGCACTTTGTTTGATCATGTGCCTGCTTGTGGACGTGGGCGTGTGTGTGTGTATATAGACGATAGTGTTGGGGAGACACATACGTAGCAGAATACCGTCCAAAGATTTGACTGACTTTTTCTCTGAACCTAACCTTATCTTTCCCCGACAGCAAACTTTTGTCGACAGCACAGAAGATTCACGGAACTTCAGATCAGAGGGTGTCAGAGAGAGACCTGACTTTGAAACATGTGTTTTGACAGGATACATTTCCACCAGCGTAAATGGTGGAAGATAGAGAGAGGGGGGAAACGGGTTTTTATCAAAAATTACACAACGAAAATGCCCGAACCTCGATCCTTATCCGCCGTTTTGCCTCGCGTATCTCGTACGGGCAGTTACAATCCGCACAACTACCCAGGCTACATTTTCATACATGTGAGTGGTGATTCGACTGCTCCTGTGAAGTATAATTGAATAGATTTGGGATAAATCCTTTAGTAGCCGTGTTTCACTGAAAGACACATGAGGACATTCTCACACAAATGCCCATTTCATTCTTTATATACCCAAAAGTATCTTAAAAAGACATTTAAAGCTAAACTCAAAGCACAAGGAATCCCACTGATTTAATTTTAAATCTTAACAACATGCCAGAAGAAATGAAGGGAGGTTAATGATATGTAAATGAAATATGGAAAAGTGCTGCAGTGTGAAGAAGAGAATATCAATTGATTTTTTTTTTCTCCTCTCTCTCTTTACAGCTCCGCTCTTGTTGCTTCATGCAGTTTGAATGTGTCGGGTTAGTCGGAGCAGTGTTAATAAGTCAGGCTCTCATGCTAATTATTGACTCTAATTTATTTAAGAGGCTCAAATGAGCACAAATAAAGCACCTTTAACACTGATCTCTACAACAGAATCTGCAGGGGTCTCACTACATTTAGAAATTTGAGGAGCTGGGCTGTGAATATTAATGTGCCGAGTCCTCGGGGAGTTGTCAGGGCTCAGGAAAAGGAAATGAATTTAAACAGCGTGTTGATTTATTTGAACGTCTACCTCACTCCACGTAGAAAAACGTCACCGGCAGATAAAGTCAGTATAGATGAGGAAGAAGAAAGAGAGGAATGTAACTTTGTCCACCTGCCTTAGATGCTGCTACCAGAGCATTTGTATTGTGTTTTTGGCTTCAGCAGGGTTATTCATTTGCCGTTTGACTCCTGGCATCATCCTTTTTTTTGCTTTGCTTCTTTTTCGTTTTATTTCAGTCCATGCCCTCATCCCAGAACCTCTTGTACTTGTTCCACTCCCCACAGTCCAACATTAGACCCCCACGGGTGCTTTGGATGGGTCTCTGACACAGCCGGTGGTCACAAACGGAGGACAATGGGCCCATTCCAAAAAAGGCTCATGGGAAATGTTACTGTGCAGGACTAATGGATAATGGAAAGGCTAGAATAGAGGCCACACACATGAACCTTGTATGGTGTCCAGCTGTGCCGGTAGTTTTGTTTTTATTTGTACACGTTTTGAGATCATCCTTCATGAGTCGAGCTAATGGAAATGTTTTTGTCAAAGCCGAGAAGTGTTTGGAGCCATTATATTCATAAAAGCTGCAATATCACAATACAAAAACACTCTGTTCCAAGTGAAGTGAAGTCACAAATGAAGCTTAGTTACTGAATATGCATCAGTCAGTGATTCTAATGTTGTAGCTAGTGGAGTTAGTTCTAAGTGCTTTAGACTGTTGCATGATATACTTATAAATTATGCAGATATTTTATAGCAGATAAATGCAGTGGAGCAAAAACTATATATAATTTGAAAGCAATATTATATGCATACAATATGATAACAAGAAGTATAATATAACGCCCTCAAAGACAGAGTTTAGGCTTTATGGAGTTTATAACCAAAAAAAAGATCAAAAACTTTCTAAATGGCAAGATAATATAAGAAAACATGTTATTTTATAATTAGATCAATTAACCCTTCAGAACAAGCAAGCTCACACACATACACACAAACCAGACAGCTTACCCGACTCCTTCATCTCCTCTCCGACTGATTTAATCACGCGTTGTCTTTGTTTCTATATGAAACATGATAAATGATATCTTAGTTGTGTACGCTGTTCACCATAAATAAAACACTCGTCAACAATAACTCATCGTCTCTCCGACTCAAGGTTGAGCCTCTGACAGCCCATTACTGTAGGCTACAGCATAACCATCTGAAACATTAGCTTTATAGACCTGCTGGTCCAACACTAACAGATGCAGTGTGCCTCCAACAATATGCTCACAATGGCCCGAGGATGCTGTGTTTTGGATGAAGTGCAGTCGTCTACGTGCGGACAAGCGCTGTTGTGAGCAACTGTGGGCATGTCTCAGCGGACCAAAGGAATTAAATGTAAATGATAGCAACTGTCTGGTCAGCTGTGAATATGAAACAAGAAATCCTGGCCAACGTGGTCTCAGCATCGCCTACTCATGTGTGCGATATGAGTGTGTGCAATAAATACACTCACAGAAGGGGCAGTGGGAGACTTACAAAAATAGCCAGAGAGTGGGTGTTTCTATATTTTCTCCTCTCCTCTCTCTCTCTTGTGGTTGCTGTTAGTGTTGCTTGTCTTCTGTTCCATTTGTGTCTGCGCCTCTCAGGAGAAAGATTGCTGTTCTAGTATCCGTTCTTTCTTTAGACGCAGCAGCAGTGTCTTTTTTTGGTTTTGGGTTACTCACTGTAACCACATACACACTTTTTTGTGTGTGTGTCCATGTATGGATATCTCTGTGGTCCAGCATTATAAATGAGCATCAGTCTTCATTACTCCATCCATCCATAGCTTCTCCCATCCTCCACTCCATCACTCTTGACTGCCTCATTTTCTCCTCACATTTGTCCGTCAGGGCTCCCTCTTCAACCAAACAAGTTAGGGAGGGGGGAAAAAAACAAAGACTATTCACAGTTTTTATCTCTTCATCTTTTCAGCGAGAGACAACACATCTGTAGCCCGGACAAATGTTCACAAATGTATCAATGCTGAGATGCAGAGAGGAGGAAAGGGAGAGAAGGAGGGGGTTATTATTAGATTGAATGACAAAAAGAAACAGTGTTGTGACAGTGAGCAGCTGGTGTTTCCGAGTGTTGACAGGCGCTGTTTTTGTGGTTTTGTGTGTGTACAAGGGTGTGTGTGCGTGTGTGTGTGTGTGCTCTTGATGGAGACAGATTGTCCTGTGATTGTTCTTTTCTGAGCAGGGCTCGGCTCATAGGGGTTATTGACGGCATCTGCGGGGGAAACAAAAAACATGACAAATGGCACTCAACCAAAATGTCCCACTTCATTTCCCCCACCAGCAGAAATGTTCCGGCGAGCCGGTGCAAAGGCCTGAAAAGTCAACATGTCTGCTTGATTAGCAAACTACAGACAAGGCGGGAAAGCTAATTTGAATTCCAATCTGTGGAAAGTGGAAAGTAGCGTATAGATTCGCTGCTCTTAAATCAACATATTTGAAACCGAAGTTTGCGCTTAATTGGTTTCAGGCTAATTGCTGGGAGGAAATTTTTTTTTTTTTGTTACTGTGTTGTAGTGCTCTCGCCCTCTTTGTGTGAAAAGGTGTTGTGTGCGCAGAGGGCTTGGTAGTAACCTGTGTGCTTAGTATGATGGT
This sequence comes from Trachurus japonicus, assembly GCF_045865225.1. Lineage (NCBI taxonomy): Eukaryota > Metazoa > Chordata > Actinopteri > Carangiformes > Carangidae > Trachurus > Trachurus japonicus. Next base: position 20,204,960 of record NC_140912.1, read on the forward strand.
GCCATATGCTTTAGTGCTTTCTAACCATGTTCAGCATGTAACCTCACAGGCACTCACTCACCTCCACCTGTGTTTAGGTACACACGTTGATCCCACAAATTACCTCTGCCCCCGTTTGTGTTCTTGCGTGTCTGTGCCACAGGTCGCGGTCTATTAGTGGAGCCTCCTCCGGTCTCTCCACCAGCCCCCTCAGCAGCCCACGGGTAAGTCACGACCCTCAGTGTACTTTCAAAAAAAAAAAACACACACACACACACACACACATATATTACACACACCTATCTAGTTGTTCACCTTCAGCGATAACAGCCATCCAACTAGTGCCGTTCCCGTCTTATTGCTGTCATCTCACTGCTGTTTATGGCAGCGGGAGAAAATAAAGACACTCAGTACAGCTTCATCACAGAGACTTCTGACCTTTAACAAGCAATATCACTGTGTCTCTGCAAATGCAATGTTGTTTTTCTACGGATACACTTTCTTATTAGTTTGAGATATAGTATGTTTTTCCACTCCATAAGTCTTAATCCACAGTGGAGATCGACCTTTGTGTTTTGGAGGCAGCAGGGATCCTCTATGATAAGCTCTTCATATCCGGTGTTAGATCAGGCTTCACATGAGACACCACAGCGTCGATATTTGCGTCTTCCTGTAAACTCAACATGCTGATGCTGCTGACACACACACGCAGTGAATGTGACACATCAGAAAACTTTCTCCTGCCCCACACCTCCCCCAAAAGAAAATAGGTCTCTCTCTCTCTGTCTCTCTCTCCTCTCCATCTTCTCTGCTTATTATCCCTCTCTCTGTTTTCTGTGGCCTGAGCTCTGTGGAAATCCAGCTCAGGGAATGCTTCAGAAAATCCCACTTTTTTTTTTTTTTTTTTTTTGCTCTTGCTCAGAGCTTGGGGGAGCTTGCGGTAAACTTTTTCCAGCCGACTAACCTGAGAGGGCTCGAGATTAGCCAGGATCCTAAGACGAGCTCCTTACGCCACACAGGTTCTTTCAGGCTGATCTGAAAGGGAAATTGATTTCTCAGACCTACCCCAAAGCCTGGATTGTGCTCTCAGCAAGAGGCTCTGTGTGGGGTTATTTTCTCAGATCTGTGTCTGGAAGATGAGGAGGTGGCCAAGGGAAAATACTTGATCAGCGTGCCATTGTGGCTGCAATTTCACCATTACAAATCAAACAGATCAATAAACCTTTCTGGAAACTGGAGATTTCACAGCAGAGGCGGCGCGGTGGTGTTCCTCTCGTTACTGAGACGGCCCAAATTGTCCTCACAGCTGGCCTCATGTCTCTCACACCTGTGTCTGCTTGGTTGTGTCCGCTAGCAGAGTCCTTATGTTTTATTCAAGTGAAGTCTGTCCGATATCACCTCTTTGTTTGAACTTCAAAAAAAAAAATGTGTGCATCGCTTGCTGTTTTTTTATGTTCCCATTTTACTTTTATTTTCTTTTGACACAAGTTATACTCAACAGGCCTAACTGCATGTTTTTTTTTTCTTTTTCTGTCTTTCTTGTTTACAATGCCTCCATCGCTCCCATGTATGTACACTTCTCACCTGCCTCTGTGTTGGGGCTGCCTCTACTTCTGCCTGTGTGGTTGTTTATTCGTATCTTTTATTTCTTTATCTATGTGTTTGTGTGCTTGTATGTGTCTCCATGTGTTTTTATTCGTTGTCTTTTGCCCTCCTCCACCTGTATTGTGCCGTGCGCCCTCACACTGTGTCCTCTAACTCCAGCCTGTCAGAAAGTTTGGTGTTCCACCTCAGTCCCCAGACTTGCCACAGTCCCCGAACACCAGCCCATGCCCGTCGCCAGAGCCCTTCCCCAATCGTGCAGGCCCGCGTATCTCCACCCCCAACTCGCTAGCTCCGAACAGCGAGCCCCTGCCGGAAGCGCTAAACAAGACGCAGACGCTCCCCGCCAAGCCCAAAGTTACCCCAAAGCCCCTCCAAGCCACACGGTCCAACCCGCTTCCAGAAACCTCCCCAGATGCAGCATCTGCAGCCAAATCAGAGTCCTCCATTCCCTGCCAGCTCCCACCACAACCGCCCTCCACCTCGGTGCCACCCACCCCTACCTCCCCATCCTCCCCATCTTCCCCCTTTTCCCCATCCCCATCCCCTACCCCCAGTGCCCCCGCTGTCAACAGCCCCCACGTGCGGCGCTCCCATTTCGCCGCCAGCCCCCAGCTCTCCGTGCCCTTCAGCCCGGTGGTGCCGCTGTCGCCCATCCGGCTGCACCACTTCCATCCCGTGGCGCCGTCGCCTTCTTCACTCACTGACCACCCGCCCAAATCTATCCCCCTCATACAGGTTACCCCTCACCCCTCCCCTCGAGGCAGCCCCCTCCCCACCCCAAAGGGCACCCCGGTGCACACTCCCAAGGACAGCCCGGCCGGCACCCCCACCCCAACGCCGCCCCCCAGCCCCTCCATTGGAGGCATGCCGTGGCGGACGCGCCTCAACTCCATCAAGAACAGCTTCCTGGGCTCGCCACGCTTCCACCGCAGGAAACTCCAAGGTACTGACATCACAACAGATACAAGTTTGTTTTTTCTTTTATGCCAAATGCAGAACAATCTTGCATTCTCATAAATCTTAATGAGAGCCCCCTGGTGTTTATCTGCTTGTGTTGTGCTGATCTGTAACCTTTGTCTGATCTTTGACCCTCCTCGCACAGTTCCCACACAAGAGGAGATGTCCAGCCTCACACCAGAGTCTTCCCCAGAGTGAGTAGACACTGTGCTTTTTGAAGCCACCTCTGCTATGATAACTATGCATAACCTGTCGGCCCCTCGCTCACTGGCTCAAACAGGCTCGCCCTTGATAGCGTGATGTTTTGGAAAGTATTACATCCATGAATGTTTGATTTTTGCCTGCTGAGTTCCCTGTAATGACCTCAGGTCTGGTCTGGGTTGGAGAAGCAGGAGGTAGTGGGTTGGTTATGAGGGGAGGAAGGTAGCCTGTGTGATGTTGCTGAGCTCCCAGGGGCCGGATAACTCAAGGTTGGCCTAGATATGCCAGTTTGATTGGCTGGCTGGCTGTCTGGTTTTGGCCATTTCCACCTGGCCGGAAAGAACATCCTGGCTGGAAGGAGGTAGAGAGTTGGCAAAAAAAAGATCTTCTCCAGGCTGGTACTGGCCTGCATACACGTATACACAATCATACACCAGCTGTAAAAGGCTTCATACAGGAGAACAACATACCCCTAAATATCCCTGCAGACATTATAACACAATGTTTGTTTTCTTTGTCTCTAAGAAGTGTTCTCCCTCTTTCTGAATTTTGAGATGTGCAAATCCATCAACATTTTCAAGAATCATATTAAATATTAATGTGCCAGAAAACAGGAGTCCATATGGCTTATTAGTGGGTGCAGGTACACCTGGTCTGAGGCCAGTGGTGAATTCATCTACTTTTGCCCCTTCTGGACCCGCAGTTCTGTTCACAGAGAGCCTCAATTATCGCTCCCTCTCTTACACACATTTACACATACCCAGTTGCAAAGAAGGTGAAATGTCAGACAACTTTCCTCCCCTACACAGTTTTAGCTCATTTCCCACGGGGTTATCCTCCGTTTGCTCCTCTCCATTTCCCCAGAGCTGCAAAGAGAGGGAGAGATTGCGTGTTGGCTGCTGGATATAAAAAAGTGTAAAATAAGGGAACAAAAAGGGTGGAATGAGTGGAAACAAGACAAAAACAAATGCAAACATGCCGCTGAAAATCTGTGTTTCTACCTCTCGTCTTTCTTTGCAGACTTGCCAAAAAATCCTGGTTTGGTAACTTCATCAACCTGGAAAAAGAGGAGCAGATCTTCATTGTCATCAAAGACAAACCTCTCAGCTCCATCAAGGCAGACATCGTTCAAGCCTTTCTCTCGGTAGACACCACTTTCTTGCATAACATTATTTTCTTTCTCTCTACCTCTCCTACCCATGACCCCTTTTCCTTTCTGCCCCCTGACCTCTTTTTATTCCTGTGCAGATATGACCTGTATGTCTTCTGTCTGGTGCAGAGTGCGTTTTCTAACAGCAGCGCTTATTTCCTATGTTATGAGGCAGCTTTTCTGCGAGCGTTTGCTAACATGCTTCTGATTCATGTAGCAGTTCAGTAAACTGCTTGTGTTCAGCGCTTCTATTTTCTCTCTGACTGCCGACTCACTTGAGGTCAATAGAAAATCAACAAAGAGCACTGATCATTAGCATATAGATGCTTTGCCCTCAGTGCCATGTACTGAGCCTCTGTGTGTGTGTGTGTGTGTGTGTGTGTGTGTGTGTGTGTGTGTGTGTGTGCCTGTGTGCATGTTCATGTGCATATTTAGATTTAGCGCAAGAAATTGCGAAATATTGTAAATGGTATCAGTGTGTGTGTATGTGGTGTGGACGTACAAATACATAAAGCAACATGAGGGATTCTCAGTGAGCGGCGCAGAATAAGTATCGACAAACATTCAGCAGTGGTAGTTGATATTCAGTGTACATAACTGAACAGAACCTATCCTCACCCCAGTTAGATTTAACAAAGACTTAGTAAATGCAAACTCTGCCAGTGCATGTCGACGTCAATCTGTTTCCTCCGCCCGTGGGGAGGGGGCTGGGTAGCTATTTTCTCCCCCGGGTTATGCTAGCTTGTATTCCAGACAGGAGATGGACACCTGAATCAGTGGAATTATACCTCCCAGCACACTCACATTAATGGAATGTCAGACCCTCTCCAGTTCTATGGCGGAATGTGACAATTTCAGAGCTCACCTGTTCATTGGGCATACAAATTCATTTTAGGTGGGAGAGTGCAATGTTGTTGGATGACTCAAGATTACATTAGCTTAAGTCTCCCCGGCATGCATGGCTACTCGCTGAGGCATTAATCTCCTTAGAGTTTCAACTGTGGCTCGCAATATGTGGAGGGTATTTTAATGAGGGTTTATTCACCTTGTCATTTGCAGGGTGTGGGAGAAAAATTAAACATCAATGCTCCCGATGTATAATCCCATTACTTGCTTCTTTTTACTACCCTTTTTTATATTCCTATCTCTATGTCTCTGTCTGTTTTTCCTGCACTGACTATTCTTCTCCCTCTCTCTCTTCTCTCTTCTATCCTCCTAGATTCCTAGTCTGAGCCACAGTGTGATCTCCCAGACCAGTTTTCGAGCAGAGTACAAGTCCACAGCCGGCCCTACAGTCTTCCAGAAGCCGGTTAAATTTCAGGTGGATATCACCTACACGGAGAGCACGGCTGCCACTAAGGAGAATGGCATCTACTCTGTCACCTTCACCCTGCTCTCAGGTCAGGACACACATACACACATGTGGAGATTATCCATCTGCTCATTTTCTATACATGCACATCCCACCTGAATGCCTCAGGCAAGAGGCGTCATGCACCTTGAACAGATCACCAGAGAGCCACTCAGAAGAAAGTGATGAAAAAAGGAAATCAAGCTACTTCAGCAAAACAGGATGCCTTGAATTTATAGGAAGGGAAAAACTTCCCTTTCTTGTGGACAGTTCACACCAAAAGAGTCAAGTTCAAAGTCAGGGAATTCCTCCTGTGAGACAACAGATCTCACAGGACAGACTAATGCGCATTATGTCTTTGGCCTCATCACACTTAGAGAGGTCTTTCCAAATTCCAGCTTACAGAAGTGTGGGGAAGACCGTCCTTAAATGTCAAGTGGGATGCTGTCACACTTCAAACTAATAAAATTACACTGTGGGGAACCGTGTTTATAAATCCAGCCAACAAATAAACCAGAAGTGCTGTTTTACTGAAGTAGGTGTTGTCCAACTCGCTGCCAGCAAGTACAGCTGCCTAAGGATTTTCAAAGTTCTTGCAGTCTTGAATACTTGATAAGATTTTTCCCCCCAAACCTCCCTGAGCGGAACAAGATGAGGTCTGGCCATGCAAGATTACATACCATGCAATCATGCGTGCATGCTTTGTCTCGCAGAACCACATGCATGATCTATTTTGCTTTCTTCCAGACATACACACAGTCAAACACACACACACACACACACTCAAGGGGGGCACGTTTGAGCTGAATGGAGTGTAATGGTGGATGTTTTGAGTCTGTTGGTTCTTCCATGTCACTGACCATATAGTGTACACAACAGGTTGACAGCAGGGGCTCACAGTAGCACTCCTCTCTGGACTCCATTTATCATCTCAGGCTCTCTGCAGCTTTCCCAGCTCACATCTCACACTACACTATGCACCTGTGTATGTGTGTGTTTCCTCTCTCCTCTGCTTCTACATCTCTTTTTTTACCCCACTGATTGTTGTAGCCAGTATAATGCATCTGATTATGTCAGTGTCTCCTCCGTGTGTTTGCATGTCCCGTGTGTAGGACCCAGCCGGCGCTTTAAGCGAGTAGTGGAGACGATTCAGAGCCAATTGTTAAGCACACATGACCAGCCCGGTGTCCAACAGCTGTCTGGTGAGTAAGAACTTCTTTTTCACTAAAGAAAAGAGAAAAAGAAAATTTAAGATCCTTCCAAAAACCTCTTCACCTTTACCCCCACCGCCTCATCCGCTCATCCCACCCCTCTGACAAACACCTTCTCACCGCTGAAGCTATGCTAAATCCTGCCCTCCTCTTCCCCCCCTTTCGTGCTTGAAATCCCCCCCCGAGTCACTCAGCTTCTCGAAGCATCTCCCTCTGCATGCCGGCGCCTCGCTGCCATGAAATAGTGGGAGTTGCTCTCAAGCACCGACCGACCGACCGCGGGTCAAAATGTTGTCTCGTTGCCCTGGCGCTGAAGATTAGGAGTAGAGGTAGAGGGGAAGCTGCTGATTCGCATTCTGTTACTCCTACTTCCAAGACTGATCGTTGGAGCTTGTCACCATGGCAACAACACTGCACCTCAACGCGCTCCCACAATGCACCGCACCGAGACAGAGACACCGACACCACACCTGACAAGCGATCTCTCTTGCTCTTTCTCTCCCTCTCTTTACGCCTGTTAAGTAGGACCCTCGTCCCCCCCGTCCACTGGCCTCTATCGGCTCCTCTAAATACAGCGTACAGATGCAGAACCTCTGTCGGCTAACCTCAAACACCACCTAACTCTTTACCCAGTGGACTTCATGGCAATACTAGAACCTCCCTCCTTCTTCCTGTCTGTCTTCTCATTGATCGCGGGGTCGACTCCCTGAACCCTGTCTTCCACCTCTGGGCTGTGTCCACTTCTCCCTCAGAAAAAGAAGAGAGAAATAAGGGATCTACTCCTCCCCGTCTGCTCTCTGCGTGTCCTTCCATGTGAATCAATGGCTGTGTTTGTGTGTGTGTCTGTGTGGCCATCCTCTTGACAACAGCGCCACCTGCTGCTCAGACCGGGCAACACCATCAGCTTGAAATAATACCACTTGTATCAGGAGGAGGTGTTCGTTTGTTGTTTTCTGTAGATATCTGCTCCATCCCGAATAACTAACATACAAGATGGATTTGTGTGACTGAATGGAGCGATCTCTTGTCGCGTGCATGTTTGTGTCTTTCATTCTCCCTTTTTAAATCCATTTTCCAGCTAAATGTCTGATGGAGCTTATTAAACAATAGCCGTCACAGAGCTGTGGTGTTGTGCGTTGTGCGTTGCTGTTCTGGAAGTGAATAGTGTGAGGTGTATCTCTCCTGACACTCCTCCTCGTCGGCATTCAGTCAGTCACGACAGCTGTTAACGATATTTGTTTTGATATTTAACAGCCTGTTCAAATGTTGCCGTGGCTTAGTAAGTTTAGCAATTACCTCTGATTGTGTATATTGTTGAGCTAATTAACAGGCTGAGATGTGGGAAGGGTAAAATTAGAATCAAATCAGGTTTTAATGACTGCTGTGTGTTTTTCTTTCTGTGCAGCAGAGGTGACAACATAAAAGTGAAATTTAGACTGTAGCCTAGAGAGTATGAGAAAATAGTTCTTAGGGATATAACAAAGCTTTTAAAGAAAGGTCAGTTGAAGTGTAGTTCATGCCTTCACATTGAGAGTATCAACGGATATAATATGAATCTGAAAGCAGGTCAATGGGTGATTGAAAGCTTTGTTAAACTTAATTTCCCCCACCCTTCTGTCTTTCCTTTGACCTAACACACCTTCAGTGCCTCCTGACCACAGAGCCTTTCAGAGGAAACAGCAGCAAGTCTCTGTAATTAAGAGCAGAGATGGCTTTGCATACCAATGTGTGTCAAACAAAAGGCTTTCATCAGGTCCTGGTCATTGTGTTCCTTAATCACCATTAAGAGCAGCATACCTGGAAGCCCAGCTTAGGAAGACAAGAGAAGGGCGGAACAATAAAAGGAGTAGAGTAGAAGGACGTAGCACAGACACACAGGAGAGTGGTACAAGAGGACGGTGTCTCTCTGGTTTATTGAGCGTCTGAGATCATTTAGTTTCAGGAGGATCCTGCACATTTTTGAAAATGTGCAGATTGGTGCTGGAGTGAAGTGAAAACATGAGACAGGATAGAAGGAACATTAGGGGGAAGTTGGCTGCAACCATTTTCCAGCTGGATGGAGCAGTCAAAACCAACCGTGGCACATTCATACATGCATGTGCACACAAACACACACACACAACACATGCACACACATAGACAAACAGTATTTAAAATGCTTAGATGAAGTCGGTCCTAATCTCCATACCTCTGCAGACACACTGCCAGTGTATACAAATTGTCTGGCTTTTTAACTCAAACTAACCACAGAAGAGATTCCAGTTTTCAATACCCTTACATTAAGTGCTGATACACAGACCATTCCAGTGTGTGTGTGTGTGTGTGTGTGTGTGTGTGTGTGTGTGTGTTTGTTTGTTTTGTAATCTTTGCAGCACCCCCTACCCCTACTGATGTTGTCACTGTTCATTTTTCGGCCCACAGGACTCTACATATTGTGCAAATGACTTCTTCTGTCTAGTGTTCAGAAACAGTGCTGCCATTTGTGTGACTAATACTTCCCAGAGATGTGCTGTGTGTGTGTGTGCACCATTAACAAAAACAGCACTGACTCTTTATTTGCCCGATTTCTCATGTTTTGGCGTCTTTACCACTCCTCCTACCTGCAGTGAGACCATTAAGATCCTGCAGAAAAAAAGTGAGCATGTTTAGCCGCATGCATTTTATCCGTTTTTATAGCAATCCAACAGTTATGATATGGCATTTAGCATCCACATATCTTGTTCAGTTGAAGTTGAAACATTATTTCTGACCTTAATGCAACTCATCACAGCTTTGACTCGTGAAATCTCATGAGCTGGATTTTTTTCTTCTTCTTATTTCAAAGTAGTAGCACAAGGTGATGCAACCAACCCGGGTGTGTGTGTGTGTGTGTGTGTGTAGTGAGCTGAAGTGTAAAACTCAACTCTGAACTCAAGACACGTGTAGATTAAAGGTTGTCTCTTTGCTCCAGACAGATTTCTAGGTCCAAACAGTAACTTGACTCGATGAGACATCATCTGATTAACTGTGGTTCAAATTCCCCTCCTGCTCTTTAATGATGTCTGCAAAAACTTCAAAAGAAAATCATAAGTTTGACAAAAGCAGAGGAGGAGACACTGACATATTTTTCTGAATCCTTCAAGGACAACTCCGGGCTTTCTCATTGTCCTCTTTCCATCATCTGTGTTAGTGTTGGCTGCTCAGACCTGCTTGAGCACTCAGATGACACACCACGCTTTTTCTTTTTTCTTTTGTGCAGCCAGCCACAGTTTATATGATTAAGAATTTTACTGTACTATCAGTTCAAGACGAGGCTATATTTATTTGCTGTCATCTCTAGTTTTTGTTGGAATGGCTACTTGTCTGTTTTCATTGGTCGTGCTATAACAAAAGCATGTTTTTACGGGAGCTCAGACATCCCATGGTCTCCGTCGTGGCTGCTCCGGCAGAACTCATCCCTCGCTGTGTCTGTCTGGTCCTCCTCTCCGTTCTCCTCCTCCTCCTTTGCCTCTGCTTGCTCTGTCTCACTTGCAGTCGTGTCTCTCTCCTGTGAACCCCATTGTTCATTAGTTTGTTTGTTCTCTTTCTTCTCTCTTCTCCCCTCCCCTATTTTTTTTTATGTCCTCTTCTCTTCCCGTCTGTGTACCTAGGCAGCCCATTGAGTAACTTCTTTGACGTAATTAAACAACTTTTTTCAGACGAGAAGAACGGACAGGTGCCCTACCCCCCTGGCACGCCCTCCAAGCACTGCCCCTCGCCCATGCACGCCCGGAGGCACGAGCCAGAAAGTAATGACACCAAAAGCCCGGCCGCTGGCCGAGAAAGACCCAAGTTGTCGGTGGCGTCTTTGGGGACACAGGAGGAGTCTTAAACTGAGACACTGTGTAGTCCAGCCAGCGCATAAACCCATCCCAGTATCACTATAAGCCAGCGGCACAGAGAGAATATTCTATCTGTACAAAGCTAGATGTATATAATCATTTATGGACATTTCTTTTTGTATAAAATGACTTTATATAGATAGAAATATATTAAGAGAATCAAAGTGATATTTTACAAACAGCATACTGCACCTACACGACAAACACACCTCACTTCATCCATTCCCCTTTTCATCACCCACTCAGTGTTCACCATTATCATCCCCCCCTCCACCCCACCCAACCGTACTGTTTTCTTTTCCTGCTCCCTTGCTGCTAACCTGTATGATGACCTGACTTATTTCTGATACCAGGGATTATCCAGAAAACCTATTAAGCCCCTCCTCCTGCTCCCTGCTCCGTTCGCCCTCCCTTCACCACCGCCCCTCTGCCACCACCACCACCACCACCACCACCTACAACAACTACAACTACAACAACAACAACCACACCCCCCCCCAAGCGTGCCGGGAGAGACGGACATTTGTTGACGGAGGACTGCTTTTAGAGGTGCGCTCAGAAAAGGGTGGTGTGTGTGTGTGAGGGATGCAGGGGGGGGAGTTACCATGGAAACAGATCCTTCACGCAGACTTCTACCTTCAACCTTCATCTCCCTCTGCACCCCTTCTACACCTCTGTCAGCCATCAGTAGTCGTTGAACATACCTTTAGTGTACCCCACTCATGTTAAGAACACACAAACACACACACGTGCACAATTCATCCACACACACAAGAACGCACACTTTCCCACCCCCAACAACCCCCCCCCCCTTTTTCCTGTTTTTTCGAGCTCAAGGTGCACTGACTAATTGGAAAACAAGCATTTTACAACAAGACACCACATACGAACAACAAAAAAAACAAAAAACATATTATACATGCATACATGCACAGGTTCAGTATGCACAAAAAACTCTGGGATGGATTAACAAGAACATGAACAACAACAATAACAACAACAAAAAGAAGACATGCAGAAAAAAAAACTGACTGATTCAGAGGAGGAGAGAAGGGGGAGGAGTTTTGTGGAAAGCCCAAACAGCCGACGCAGATGCTTGCTGGATTGTATTTGTTTGCTTTTTAATGTACTTTCTTTGTCAAGAAACTGGGTTTAAAATACTAATTGACTTTATTAGACTTAATACTATTGCTGCAAATGGACTGGAATTGTGATTTCAGAGAGGAGCGGGGTGTGAGCAGAACAGGGCAGCGGGGGCAGTGGGGAAGATGATATGATAGTATAGGGTTGGGGGGAGGGACGCGGGTGGGTATGTGGGTATTTAAAATGAATGATCTATTCTGTTGTACAGACTGATATCATTTCTTATGTAAAAAAAAAAGAAATATCTAGTGGTGACACTATGCTTAGATACCATAGGGACAGGTTGGTAAACCTGCGCCTGCCACATACTGTTATTTTAAATTCTTCTGTGTATTTTTGTTACATGATCATTTCTGTCTTTGTTTGATTGACCTAATACTGATTCCAAACATTCCTGTTCCCTGTTATCTGCGGCACTTTGTCTATGGTTTTCCATTCATACCTCTCTCTTAGTCTCACTTACCAGCAGTAGGAGTAGAGGAACAAAAAAAAACAATGACATGATAAATGCAATTGTGGATATTTTTGTATTTTTGTCCTTATTTATTCATGTTTGTTCATCTCACTGTTTGGATTCCTAATTTATTATTACTTGGCTATTTATATGAACAAAGCTGTTAGGTCAGTTGAATGTTATTTATTACCCTCTTGTGTGTTCGTAAATGGGGCAACATTTTAAGAAAAAAACAGACTTTCTTTTCTTTTGTTTTGGTCTGACAGAATTATGTGAACATTGACAAGTCACAAATTCTCATTTGCCTGACCTCTCTGTTGAGGGAGCAAGAACTTGTGGGAACTCTTGGGAAAAAACGATTTACCAGTAATTTAAGAATGTAGACTTAGCCTCTTTTTGGAGAGGGAATACGCTCTTCTATCGATATTTGTCAGTTTCATATTATTGTGCGTGTAGGCCAGGCCTGAGGAGAAGGACACCACAGATCCCAGTCGACTTCTTCTCTTTGTAAATAGACAGACAAACCTTGGGGGTTGATTGTCTTCTCAACCATGCTGGGGATTCCTGCTCTATGCTTTTAGCTTGTATTGCTGTGTGCATGTCAAACATGAGCTTTTCTTTGCATGGCTTTAGTGTTAATGTCCCATGCCAAAACTCACTCCTTCTCTCAGCCTTCATCAATTCTCTCTCCACAAAACTACCTTTATAACGTTTTAAATTTCCCCTTCTGTCCCTTACTTTTTGCCCTCTGTTTTATTTCTGGCCTTCTTTTTGTTTTCTTATTTTCTTTTTTTTCTTATTGTCCCCTTGCTCCTGCTGATCTTTCCCTTCCTCCTCCTCCTCTTATCTTGTGCACAAAGTTTTTGAACGATGCTTCCTTTACTCTGTACCTCTCTCTGGAAGGCTCAGAGGTCTGGGCTCTCTCTACTCGAAGTAGAAGAGGCACAGGGAGGGGATATCAGTACTACAAACGCAAAGCAATACCCTATTGTTCACCCTCCTTTCTGTTTTCTACAATGGGAAGCTAGCAGCACTAAGGACATCCAATGATTCTGAGGTCCAGAGTGGCCTTTTGACAGAGCAGGAACAAAACTTACTGATGTAATCCCCATATAACATAACTGTGAGCATCTTCAGTGCTGAAACAAATAAACTCATTCAGTTATGGTGTGTTTGTTTTCCTTTTTCCTCCATGTATGGGTAAGTGCACTCCTTTAAAGAACTGTTAATAGTGTTGTAAAGCTGCTGTGACTTTATAGCACAGAAGATTTATGTAGTGCATCGTTTCACCATCCCAGCAATTCCTGTAATTGTGTGTTGTTTTTTATTCGCACATGTAAGGACTTCCATGTTGTAGGTTTGTGCTATTGCAAGTCTGATTTTTTCCCTTATTCCAGGTGAGTCTTTACCAATTCACAACCAGATGACCATCAAGCGGTTTGGAATAGTTAGTGTCAGAAAAAACGACCAGGTTTGTAAGCCAGTTTATTACAATAATCAGCACTGAAACAGAACTTATAGTTCAAATCCAATGTTAGATTCTGCTGCTGTACCTGTGTAGAAGCATTAACCTCAGCATACATAAGCTTAATTAACTGTTGTCTAAGTGTACCTGGAAAAACAACAGCTACACAAAACCATTTTGAAAAACAATAATATTAATAATTTCCTTGGATTACAAACAAAATAAAAAGGGAACACCCCGTTAAATACTCTCACATCTTTTTTTTCTCATTAAATAGAAAAGGTCCATCCCACTCTTCAATAAGTGTTGTTTCTCCGGTTGTACTCTTTTTTTAAAAATAGAAAATAAAAACATAGTTACATAAAAAGTACATTTGTTAATCCAGAATTTACATTACAATGTTGGAGGCACTTCGTCCACCTCCTTCCTCCCACTCTGCATTATTAGTTGAAATGGGACAAAGCCAAAAGTCCAGCATGGCTGCCTCACTTGATTCTATAATAGATGCTTCAGTCTATTAACACTTTACATAGCTTCAGTCAGAACCAGGAGGTGCCACTGATCCCAATCCTCCGAGGCAATAATTGCTATTGCCAGCTTTGTTCATTAGAGGGCAGCATTGTGTCATGATTCAGAGTTGCCACCTGTTGCATCCATCTGTTGCTTCTCCAGTTAAGCTTCCTGAGCCTCGGAGAAAAGCATCACATTGTCCAGTTTTCTTCTTCAAAAACATGCTGTACACTGCAATAAATGTCAAGATGGAGTGCTTGGCAGAAAAACACTGAATTGACTGCAGAGCGTAATCTAACTGCTGCCAAATATTTCACTGATCTGTGTCCCAGTGTCAAAGTAATGTGGAAGTTGCTTATTACACAAGCCGGGATCAGATTCTACTGAGAAAACATCTGTACTCCAACCACTTAGTCATCCCTATAAAAAGATCTGATCCTGTGTCAAGTGATAAAAGGAAACTTCCGCTCAAACGCTGCCATATTCTTCCACTTATTTCTGTCCTCTCTCTTCTCAGCATCCGTTCTGTTGTCCTCAGACTCTGGAGGTGACGTAGAGAGAGCGTAGTCGTTGAGCCAGGGTGGCCTCCAGCTCCTCCAGAGGTGAGTCTCCCCTGCTGTGAACCAGCATGGAGGTGGAACTGTTCCCTTGTCGGGCTGCCGGGGGTCCCAACAGCAGCGTCCTGAAGCCCTCTCTCTCCAGCAGAGCGGGCATCTGCTGTAAGAAGTAGCCTTCACAGAATGAGCTCAGCTCCAAAGAACCATGAGCCTGAAAAAGACAGGACAATGTAACGGTCATGTATTGTTGCCACATAAAAATAGATATGATTTACAGTGTAACATCATGTAGTTTTGTGTATCTCATCGCATTTAAGTATAAATGTTACCTTGGCTGTCTTGTAGATGCTGACTGCGTTATCCAGGTTAATGTGACGAGAACAGATGAGTTCACAGTGTCTTTGTAGTGCCCCCAGCTGGAAGAGACTGGCTGCTGACAACAACTGCAGGAGAAAAGAGAAGCATGTGTCAACACAAGGGCTACACTCACTGTCATGGCAATGAGTTAACGCAACAAAAGTCAAAGCATAGACATAGCATAACTGTGTTGCTTTTTATACTTTGTTCTAACATTATATAATATTTTGCTCACCTATGTTAAAGCAGAAAGATAAACACAGACATAAATATTCCTAGTTTTGGCAAATGATGTAATTAATTTATTTGAAAATCAATTAGTTTAAAATAAAAGTGAAGGTTGAGCTTCTTGTGCCAAGAGTTAAACACCGTCTCAGTTTACCTCCTTTTCAAACTTTGACCTGCTGTGATCACAATAGTTTAGTATGCGAGCAGCTTAACATTTAGTGTTATGTGAGTGTAATCATCATTTAACTGTGTGAACACAAATTTAATTTTTTCCGTAAGTGGAATTCACAGCATCAGCAAAGTATCATTAAAAATCTAGCTGCTCTCACTGAGTGGAAAACAACTGCATAGAAGCAGGTGGAAGGACAAAGCTAGCCTGGAAGCTGAAGTTGGTTCTTATTTTTCTTAGCGGAGTGTCATATAGGCTATTCATTAGACTCCAGTTCAACACACTCATTTCTATGGCAAAAACTTTACAAAAACAATGATTTACAAAACTCTTTCACACAAGTGTCCATAGAGTTGGTGTGTATCTAGTGATGCTCACCTCCAATAAGTCAGACACATTCGTTTTCAGCGACTCTGTTCCTCCACAGTACAGATATGACATCATCATCTGCAGAAAGGTCATAAGTCAGAACAATAGTACACAGTACACAGTCATAGTACAAAAATATTATGTTTTGACATACATCATGCATATCTGTGTGTCTTAAGTTTTTCCCATCAACCTTAATTCAGTATCACGCCATAAATGAGACAGTGTTTATAGGAAACGGGGGAGGAGTGTTTTAATTACCTGGAAAATGCTGTACTGGATGTCACTGATCTCAACCTCCTTGTTGGGGCTTCCATCTGGTCCAGAGGACGCCAGCAGAGTCTTGAACCTGACAGAAAACATGAATGTTACTCACAGCCCTTCGGGAGTGAGGTAATGTTTTTGGTTTGCCCGATGTGAACATGTCTGCACTCACCTGTCAGATGCAGTGATCAGCAGAACCTTGTGACCATAGAACGGTTTCCCTTCCACCATGAATGTTACATCTGACATCTCCCGGTTATTCAGGAAGTGGGGATCTGCAGAAAACAAACAGAACCTCCTTATAACTCTAGTCATGTTTCTAAAATAGAGTTAACGCATTCAAGTTGATTTCCAGGCAGCCCCACCCAAAGCAAATCCACTTCACTATTCCCTTGTTCAAGCTTTTCAATTCTGAGGATTTGCTACTTGTCTTTGTTTTATATGATAGTAAACTGAAAATTTGGACACAAAACAAGCACATTACTTTAGAAAATAAGGGTGGACATTGTATTTTCTGGCATTTTATACACTAAATGATTATGTATTGACCAAGAAAAAATCAGGACATTATTCAATAATGAGGCTCTGACACCATTTAAGAGTGACAACATAAAGCCATTACAGTGTTCCACTCTGAAGCACTGAGCCATGTCTGTTCATATGCATGTAAGAATCATAGTTTCCTTACCCAACTGTGCTGAAAGAGTTGCCTTCATTTCAGGGACGGCTGGAAGGGGTGCTGGGCCAAAACAGTGACTAAAAATAGCCGCCAACTGCTGGATAATGGCATCATTCTGAAAGAAAACGAACAGGGAGGAGGCCATTATATCACAAGAAAACATGAGGAGGAAGAGAAACAGAAATACGAAGGTCTGAGTTTGACGCTACCTTGGTGGTTCGTAAGATATTAAACATGAGGGGCAGGCCTGTGGTGACCAGCTCCTCACAGTAGTCCTCTTCCCTGATGGTGGTGAACTCTCTGAGGAGGGAGAGGGTGACCCCCGCCCGGGACTGCTGCTGGGCACAACGCAGAGATTCTAGCCACACATGTAGTTTCCATGGTACGCCTGGTTGAGATAGAAGGGTTTTATTTTTTGTTTGTTTTTTTGTCAATGTATGCATAGTCTGAGAAGTAAACCCATGATCTTTTTGCTACTTGATAGTTACCCATAGCTCGTAGCTCCATGGTGACATCCAGGTAGCCGTGCTCAGCGCTGTAGTAGCTGGCCTCTTGCAGAGCCTTCATCCTGGCCTTGCAGAGACGGGGTATGCCCACCTCTGGCAGGGCCCCAGGGCCGGAGGAAGGAGTAGGGAGGGGGGAGAGAGGGATGAAAGGGCAGATCCCTGCCTCCTCACCCTCCACCCCCTCAGCTAAGATCTCCTCCAGAGACAGGACGTCCTCTTTGACTTGCTGGGGCTGAGTCAGTAGCTTTCTCAGCACGTTCCTGGCAAGATAAATATGAGGAAGGAGGAGGGCAGAAAGAGGACATGCAAAGGAGGAAGGAAAAGGACAAAGAAAGTACAAAAGCATAAATAACTGGAACCCATACATTCATTTCTGTGACCCAGCGCCCTCCCCTCTGATTACATAATCCATCACCCTCACTTTGGAATGTGAAGTGTTGAGTCTACATTGTGTTCACACATACACATAGGGAACAGGTGGAGAGAGGTTTACACCACCAAATTGTGTTCAAAGACATATGCACTCCCAACAGACACTGAACTCCCCTTTCATAAGCTCATTTTTATGGACTTCAAGTTCATCACAGGATAAAAAGGAATGAATCACTAAAAGCTCAGATGTGGACTCAGGTTCAGTATGATATGACTAACGTTACTTCTGTTACGTTCTTCTCTGCAGTTCAATGTACTGTTGGACCCATACCTGTGTCCATGTGCGGCGGCGTGACTGAAGCAGTTCATGTCTTCGTAGAGAGAAGATGTGAGGGCGTTTCCATCATGGGTCTTTGATAAGGGGTCAGCACCCCGAGCCAGAAGCAAACTCACCATCTCATAGTTGCCTGGGAAGGACATGAATAGTCAGTTATATACAGAGACGACTCCACAACACATTTAAAAGTGATATATTCTTCAGTATCCTCCACAAATATCTTCAGTTTGCACAACCATACTTGAGGTGTCATGTTTTTTTCCCCTACCAATGTTTCAAACTTGTTTCTGTTAGTTTGGGTGTTTCCTGTGATTCCTTTTTTTATATGTTGGTGCATTTATACTCTAGATGGCTGCCTTCTTGTTTTATTACACTTGGTGCTGCGACGGTTCAATTTTGCCCCGAGGATCAATGAAGCTTTACCATGCTTTTTCAAACAAGGAAATCCATTTATATTGAGCACTGTTTACATACTGTCATTGCTGCTATGTGCAGCATGTGTCTCTTTCACTAGTGCTATGTGTGGCTTTCAGATGATCCCACAGAGGAATGCTGCCCAGAGGCTTCTAAATAACCACAGGCAGCACTCTGCTCCTCACTGTGCCTTCATTCACCCTTGCATTTCCTCGTTCCTGCTGCAGCCCGTGTGTCACTCACAGCTCAGTCCTGTGTTACTCTCGGTGGTCTGTTGGAAAACTACTACATACTACTTTGTATTTGTCAGTTGTTATTAGATGTTTTGCTACATGTTATTACAGAGGCTCTCATCCATTCATCTTTTCATTTGATTGACCCTATTGCAGATTTGCTGCCTGTATAATTTAGGAGCAATTTAGTAGTGAAGTAGTAATTTAGCTCCTATAAATCAGATCGGGACACAGACCCACTGAGTTCTCTAACATCAGCTGTGCCTGGTTGCACTGTGTGTGAGAATCTGTATGTGCATGTGTGTTTGCCCACCTGCTGCCGAGGCCAGCTGCAATGGGGTGTCTGCCGTGCTCTCCTGTCCGTTGCGGACTGCGGCCCCCTCCACATTGGCCCCTGCATCCAAAAGGAGCTGTAGAGACACACCACATCTGTTATATTAAGCAATGTTTGACATCCTGTAACTTATTTATGGCCTGACCCCTGACCTCACATTTGTCAAACCACTTTTCAAAGGATTAACATTATATCCACAGTTAGCCTGGGACAGGGTATGCATTTATTGTGCACATGTAGCAGAACAGTAGAAAGTACCCCGGCCCGGTCACACCGCATGTCAAACAATGGTGTTTCTACACAAGTTACATCTGGTGAGTTTCAAATGTGCGTCTTGTGTTTCCAACCTGTACGACGGAGATGTGTCCGTGCAGCACAGCAAAAGTGAGGGCCGCCCAGTGTCGACTATCAGGATGCACAGACGGGTGCTTTGGGGAGCATGGTGGAACCTGTCAGCACAGGACAAATCAGTGTTACAGGCCATGATCATGCACAAAAACATAAAAAAAGACAGCCTCTGTGAATTTAGGTGCTTTAAAATGGATATAACCCCTGAGGGAATCTGTAGAAGTATACATAAAGTGTAGCATTTGAATAAATCTGTCGAAATCTGAAATTGTTTAAGCATATGTACCGCCACATCAAGGTTGGCCCCAGCATCGATCAACATCTGGACTAAGGCCTCATCTCCAGCTGCGCAGGCATACATCAGAGGGGTCATTCCCTGAATCATGAACACAAAAAAAGTGCAATGAATAGATCAAAAAGGAGAAATAAATTTATGAAGAAGGGTTTTAAAATGGCTTTTGGATGTGCTTCCCCATGTATTTCTCTGCAGTTATCCACTCAACATACGTCAAACATAAAGACAAGAGATATACTGTATGTGCAGTACCTGGTCATCCATGCTGTTGACCCCGTCTGGCCCCAGCAGATCAATGGCTTGACCTATGAGGTCTGTGCGTCCACAGTTGAGCATCCGGAAACCCAAGTCTAGATGGAATTTGTCTGTGGCAGCTCTGGAGTCCAGACGCTTGAAGGAGCTAAAGCAACACTCAGGTCTGTTGGAGACAGGGACAGAGGGAGAGAAGGACAATGAACGACCGCTTCACCTTCGTTTGTGAGAGGTAACTGAGTCTGAGGAGACACACATCTGTTCTCCACTCAATTACAAATTAAACACAAGACGCTGGGAGCCAAAATCATTTGTTTCAACCTTCTTATTTTTGAATATGATGCTTTCCTTTAAAAATAATGGTACGCTTCATGAGAGGGTTAGTTAGCCACATTACAGCAGAGGCAAAACATTCATTCATCTACAGTTTGGGAAACCTGTTGGTGAGAACCAATTAAATTACAAATCTGTAGTTCATCGGATCAAAGGAAATTTGAAAGCACAAAGCTGACTGAGAAATTACATTTTGTTTCATCACCACAAATTAGATTAACTTCATAAACACACATTATCGCTATTATCAGAGGACACTGATAAGGTTTAGACTTAAAACGTCTTGTTTCTGTGAGGGCTCATATCAGTGTGTGCAGTTTTCTAACAAGTTTAAAAATTAAGTATGACGCAGTATTCCTACTGCGTGTTATGTGTGTGTTTTCATTTACTTCAGCTGTCTTGGTTCACAGTCCAGTCCAGGAAGGAGGAGGCGGGCGGTCTGTCTGACATCATCGCTGTCCACCAACAGACTCTTGCGATGCTCAGCGTGAACTATGGCCACTCTCATCCACTCCATCAGAGGTGGCAGCAGCAGGAATGGCCTGTGAAGAAAAAAACAAAACAATTGATGATTCAACTTCTACCTATATCTGGTACAATAAGAACTGCTACAATCCCAATAAGGTGACAGACATTTGTTTCCAACTAGAATGTCGGTATGCTTCCCTGTAATAAAGCACTGATTTCAAATGAACTCTCTGTTGTATTGGACCAAATAAGACAGTGCTGAGTGGAACATTTCTCCAACAGTCACGACTCAGTTATGTTGAGAGGGAACTCATAAATTGTTTTCAACCAGATGACTTATGCGGCAGTCTGGCTGTGCTTCCTCCCAACGTTGACCAGGACACAGTGAGTCACCTTTAAACACACCCACACATATGACACTGCACAGAGCACCTCACTTCATCCCATCACACATACCTGCTTGCTTTCACATACCATGCACAGTTTGCCTTCTCCTTTAAGGTCATCATACGTGCAAACACACACGCCCAGGTGACAGATGCGCGCATGTATAAATGACGAGTGTTTACATGTTGGTTGCCAGGTTGGATTGTTAGGCAGCAGCAGCTCTCTCTGCTCATAATCTATGACTGAAGATGGGAACAGAACTATGACTTAATATGCGCTGTGGCTTGATAAACAACATGCGGCAGTGGTTTCTGAATAATCAGCCTATTTTTAAAACAGCTGGAGCACAAAAGGTTGAGATAAACAAAAAAGGTGCAGCACCCTGCCGTTGTCATAGACAATTTCTAAGATCTAAACAGTGGGAAAACAAACTAAGAAAATGAGAAGTAACTAGAAGAAACAGAAGCAGTTAGAGAGCTAAAATTAGAACTGACTGACACGATGGACCTGAGCCTGAGGGAACAAGAGAAAATGTCATTAACGGGAGACGCAGCGAGGTAAACATGAGTGGAGGAATAGAAGAGAGCAGAAAACTAAGTCTGCTGTGGTATTTGTGAACGTGGCATTCTGAAAGTCATCTGGATTATTTGATTACTCTTTTTTTCCTTCTTGCCTCACTCCCGCTCTCTCACACCTATTCTTCTGAATCCAATTAGAAACCTTCGGTGATATAGCCATCTGCACCGCCACGTCTAGCCAGTTATCTGGTATTAATCCCTTGTTATTTGTGCCTTTCTCTTGCCATATGTGCATAGAATGTGCCTGTAAACAATGACACATTGAGAGTGTTATTGTTGTTTGCTTTTGATCTTATGAAGCCTCCGTGTTAATGATTGTTTGAACACTGCCTGTGTTATCTTGAGTTACTAAAGCTGCCTCGCTCCTGCTGTGATGTTATTCTTATCAGTGGCCTCACCTTTGTTCTGGGAAGATGCATATCATGAATACAGATGGAGGGGAAAAGAATGAGCAGTATGCCAGCATACAGCACTGTGGCGTGCACGCTATAGGGATTATAGTTACTGTTAATGAGCATTGGGACCACTGCAGTGCCATATATTCTCCTCACAATGTTTACTTTAAGCAGCTACCTGTGGTTTCCTATAGAGCTGCTTCTTCTATACAGCTGCACTCTCTATCATTCATCACCACTTCCTTTAGAACATGTAATGAAGTGGATCTCTAAACTATTTTATGTCATTTCATATCAAGGTTTCAGAAAGTGAACATTGGATCTTTTAAAACTCTGTTTTATGTAACACGTACTTGAATTGAATAATAATTCAACCCAACACAAATGCAAACTTTTTCTAACAGGCTGTTAAAAGCTTTTCATAAGTGGGCAGGGTAAAAAGTGAATTACCAAAGAGATGGTTAATGTATTCAATTTGGTTTGTAGGCAGATAAAGAGATAAATAAACCTGTTTTGTTTTCATATTTTGTATTAATGAATCTCATGTGGATATTCTATCATTAAGGCTTTGAAATGACTTATCTAATATAAATGAGACTTCCTTTTTCTATGAACCTGCAGATACCCTGCTGTTCATTTACTCTATTTTATCTGTTCTACAGTATCTTCTGTCACTCAGACAGGACAGTTAACAAGCAGACAATGGGTGATTGGCTGGAGGTAGAGGGAACTGTTAAAATGGAGCTGATAGGGATGGGTTGAGTGTTTGGGAAAGAGCTGGGAGAGGGGGGTTGGGTGGCAGTCATTAGCAGTTTGTGGATAGTGCTGCGGCCGTTGATTGATAAGAAAGCCTGAGGAGAGGAGGAGTAGTGGGTTTGGGAATCAAAGTTTATACCTACGTTAATGGCCTGCACTCAACACAAATTGAACTGTGTGCGTCTGTTCGTTCATGTGCACATTTGGGCATGTCTCTTTATATGTCCTTCCTGAAGCCACAAGGCATCCTCTCTGCTACTTTACCTTGCCTCCAGGCATGTATGCAGCACTGGCACTAATCCAGCTCTAAAGCTGCTTCAGTCAACCATGTCCAGCTTTTAACACTTAACGCACATTGATCCGTCAGATTTTCTGTGCTTCACTTTATCAATCAGCATTTCACAGCCTGTGTTGCAGAGAAATCCAAATTCTCCGCATAAGGAAGGTGGTGTTTTCCTTTAATGGCCTGAAACAGCGGTTTTCCAATGAAATACTTTTGTGTGCGTGTGTAGCTATACTCAAAAATGTACATCAACTGAGGCCATATGTGCATGCGCACCTTTGCCAGTGGCCCACAACAGTAGACAGATGGAGCATGCCTGTACCATTACCCACATAGCCTCTATCCCACAATTCATCTTTCCTTCTTTTTTCAACCCTTTCTCCCTGTATCTCTGACCCCTATGTCTGGGTTATGCCCCTCAGCATGAAACAGAAACTTCAGCTCCAGAGCACGAGTGAAACATCAAAGCAGAGACGCTTGTTATCACTGAAACTGGATAGCACTTCTGGCTAGCCTACTGACCCAACATGTTAAAGTTGCACACTGAGAACAGTGGGATACGGACGCACACAGACATACATGCACACCCCGCCCCCCACCGCCACCTGGCCGGTCATAAAAATGACAGTCGGCTCAAATTGTGGTCAGGTGTGTTTGAACTCTAACCTGTCCAACATGAAAAGAAAAAGGGTTTTTTTGTTCCCCCAGGAGGCAACATCACACACGCTGCACTGGCCTTATATGCTCTGTGTGTCCTATAACCTGAGGCCAGTGTGTTTGAGTTTACACTGTAAGAAACTTCAATAAGATCTCGAAGCAGACCCCATTACGGGCTGCAAAGGGTCAAGGTTAACCACTGATCTCGAGTCAGATTACTCTCATAAAGACTCCATATAGGGGGGGATGTAACCATATCGGATGCATCTGTGGTTAGAAGTAAGCTCCACTGGCTGCTTCTTATCACAGTAACACATCTATCCATTAGCGCTGCCTCCCATCTACTGAAGGAAGCAGAGTGGTTGGGGTGGTCTATTTAGAGGGGGATTTGGCAGTGCTTCTTTTTGCTGCTGAGACTTGTGATTTTACCATTAAAATAGATTGGCCAATAACTTTCAGTACTAATAAATGTATTTTTCTACACTGTGGCATAAGGAGGCACACAAACACTGGTGGCTGTCCTCCCACACCCCATGCAGTCTAATACTCCGATTCAAGATCATCACTCACAACTATAAGCACCAGCTTTACAGGATCATAACAAAAAGGGCGTCTCTCGTAGTTTCAAGGATTCTGCAATAACACTCTCACCAGACTCCCCTATAATGTTTGATGATGTGGCCCACACAGATTTGGTGGTTTTGGGTTTCCACCAGAGATTTTATAAAGCTTTCAATAGAGGGTGAGCCAAAGAGATGGAGAGGCCCCATTGAAGGAGAGAAGTTTGTAGCATTAACATGCACTCAAAATGTAATCACTACCAGGTTTGCATTGCCGTTTCCTGTGCCACCTGAGTCTGTCCTGCATGTACAACATTCACAGACTGCACATGTACAGAGCGGCATGTAACGATACAGGCACACGGAGATGTCTAGAAAGAAAACCAGAATGTTGCAGATGTTCCGAGGTAGACATCATAACGGGATGCTAAATCATTTCATCCTGCGAACATAAACCAGGCTGATATACACCCGACATCAAAAACATCTGAGGACTTGGAAGAAACAGCCGGGATAAGAAAAAAGAGGGGCGTATATTTGCAGTTCTGTTCCCTTTGATGCTAATGAGGAACCCACCTTAGCTCACTCACACTGTGTCTGTTCATTATTAAATGTATAAGAGCCAGCTGGCTCTGTGTGCATGCATGTCCGCATGTGTCTTTGTGTGTGTGTTTGGATGAGAGAAGATGCAGAAGCCCTCAAAATGACTTCAACCTGTGAACACACTTAAGTGGGCGATGCATCTCATTTATATGCATGAGTGTCACCTTTAGACAGGCCGCCATATTTCAGTTTAAAAAGTGTAATTGACCTTTACACATAGCAAAACACTCCCTACTGATATTTTAACATAGTTGCTCTGGGACACACACCTACACATCTGGGAGAAAAGTAGTTGCAGACTGCCCATACATCTGTGCTCAGGTCTCACAGAAAAACTTGCAATCACACACTCAGTTTGTAAATGTTACCTTTGGCTGCACATAACTGTCGTAAACCCAAAGTTTTAAAAACTTTAATCAGTTTAGGAGGAGATGCAACCCAGTTCACTCTGGGGGTTTTTCTTGGT
Organism: Trachurus japonicus; assembly: GCF_045865225.1. Taxonomy (NCBI): domain Eukaryota; kingdom Metazoa; phylum Chordata; class Actinopteri; order Carangiformes; family Carangidae; genus Trachurus; species Trachurus japonicus. The sequence continues at coordinate 20,230,046 of NC_140912.1, forward strand.
TAAGAGTTGCATCATGTTTTGGGTTTTTACAGAAAGCAAAGTAAAGTAACTACTAACTGAACTCAAGCGACCAGTTGTGATGCTTAAAGAATAAGAATCTAAATTCTTTTAACTATTTGTCTTGGAAAAGAAAAAAAGATCCAAATTACCATAACTTATCTAGACAGACAACCTAAGGTAGATCTGAGGAGTCTTTAACAGAATTACAGACCATTAGCACCTCCTTAGTCGCTTAAACCACCAGCCTTCAGCCTAATTCACACTCTGTGGTGTGTAATTCGCCCTTCTATCAGACTAACATTAGCACCTGGAAGCTATTGCTTACCTGTAATTTACCTACAGAAAATTAACACTTCAATGAACAGAGGAGAAGGCTATGGGAATGCCTGAGAAAGACAGGTGGTCTGCTGTGTGCTTGATTAGAATGTAGGTGTCAATTTCTCAAATTAGAGCTTAGTGTATTTGAGTTTGTGTAAGTGCAGAGCTACAGAGCTGGTGTTAATTAAACTTTTGTCAACCTCATGAGCCAAATCAGATCCTCCCAAGCAACAGATTCGATTAGGAAAACAAAACAAAGCATAACATGAACATGAAGAGTAAAGGGAAGATTAGAAAGTAATGAAACGGATTTTCTGAGGGTACAGTACCTCCAAAAACTAAAATGGATGATCACACCACTGATATTTAAATGTAAAATCTAAAAAGTCATGCATGACTCCCACCTCTCCTTGCTAAGTGCCATGCGTGGGGGATCTAAGTTGGGATTCTCCATGGACTCCATTTGTGGGCAACGCAGGAAGTAGTAGAGGGTGTGGAGGGCGTCAGGCGACCAGGACACGGGCTGCTGGGGACGGGCGTGGCGGGCTGGACTCAGCCCCGGGCGCACTGCGCTCAGACGCTGCATGTGATGCATTGCACGGGACACCAAGTCACCTGGAAAAACGGAAATATGATTAGATAGTTAAGAAGACATTTTATTTCTAACCACGTGCCAGAACACAAAAGTTCCCTGGAGTGGTTTCAGGAGTATTCACACACTAAACAAATGTCAAGAGGCACAAACTACAAGTTTAACACCAGACATCAGAATAAACACTGTGGGCTGCCAATCAAAATGGGTTTCCCCTTCTACTAAACCACTTTACGCTTTACTCATTCCTCTCCCTCAGTGTCTCTAGCGGTATTTACCATTAGCAGCGTCATTATCAGTAAGCACAGCCAGACGGCCAGTCTAAATAACCATTTATCTTTAATCACTGAAGGAGTTAATGGGCTAAAAAACAGTTGATTACAGTCTCTAATGAACCGCTCAACTGTTTCTGTATCGACACTGTTCAGTTGCTGTACTCCGCCGGGAAAAACAGAAAGTATAGGTTTGTGTCACATGATAGAATCGAGGTTAAGCCAAAATTTGTCTCAACCACCACTTCTGGGGAAACACCGCCTTGGGCTTTCCAACCTACAGTGTCAGGAAAGTACACAAAGCTGCGGTGAAATCAAATTACTGTATATACAGTGCGTTTTAGCCTACACAGACACTGGTGGAACACAGAAGACTTAACATCAATAGAGATTGTAGATGGTTGGTGCTAGAGGAGTCAAACAAAGAGACAAAATGTAAGTCATCACAGGGCTGTGGATGTGGAGGAGGGGAAGAGAGGGGCAGCAGAGCGGAGGAATACCAGGTTGAACTTGGGATTGTGTAACGGTCATTTAGCGTAATTACCCCAGGGTTAATTTCTAACCAGATTACTGTGCCTAGGAGGCTGCATGGGGGCCAAGGTTGGGAATTCTAGCAGCGTGAGTGTGTATGTGTGTGTCTTTATTAGGAGGTTTGAGGCACTTCGAGGGGGGTTAGATTGGAGAGACCCTCCCAAAACAGACCCCACTTAAGTTTGAAGGGCCTCCTTTGTGTTAACCACCACCAGCAGTCCCTCCAGGAGGTCTCCCAGGAATTCCTGCCCAAGATGGAGAGCCTCTCCCTGGCTTTCCAGCACATGTTTTGCCCTGAGGCTCAACTGAGCTCCAGGGGTCAGAGGGATATGAAATACTAGATTACAGCTTATACTGGAGTCTCTGTGAAAGCCTGGAAAATAAGTAAACTATGACATGACAGCTTTTTCAATACGTACTGACTGAATGGACCTCTCAGGTCAAAGTTGCGAGATAATAAAAAGTTTCAAACAATAAGATAATTCGAAGCGGGCGGTTATACTGTCAGCCAATTTAAACACAAACATGTTTAACCATGTCTTCATCTGGACTCTGTTTGACCCCGGATTTCTAATTGGTTTTATGGGCTTAGGCACAAAGCTCACTTCATTTGGGGTCGGTAAAATCTTGATTGGTAATATTTCCCTTGGTTTAGCGGATGGTTAGACACTCACAGTTTCCCACAGCTGGTGGGAGACCACCACAGAGCTGAAAATGAAACATTCAAGTGTGTCTGAAGACAGAGTTTCAGTCAATTGGTTACACTATTTCCAACAATTTTGGAAATTCAGCAGACATGTCCACCATGCTGCCATCCATTATCCATCATGTTTATGTATGCTGTGTCTGTGTGTCTGGCCAAGTCCAGTCTGAAGATCCAGCAGAACTGAGCAGCCTAGTACAGATGCCCCAGTGTCTGACTGGTCTGGTCTCGTGGGCTCAGATCAGAGTGCCAAGCCCTCTGTGTTTTTGTTGTGTGTATGGATATCAGTTAACACACTTCTGTGTGTGTTTGTAGGCGTGAATGAGTCTGAGGGATGCCAGCCCTGCCCAGACCAGCCCACCTTCACACCACCACAGCGATGTGGCATAAAGAGACCACTGAGTAAGAGTCAGAAAGAGCGTGTCTGTGTTTGAGAGTGTGTGTACACTTTCTTAATGCCTCACTAACAGCGGTGGTGTATGAACGTGGCCTTGTGCTGGAGGAACAAATGGCGGAGTGTTAGCTCGTTTGGAGGAGGAAACCTACCCCTGCTCTAACCAACACTGATCTCCATCACTCCTCCTCTCAGTCTGCCCCAGCAAACTCACTCCTCACCTTTCCATCATTTGCCCTGACGCCCCACCCCCCACCCCCACACATCTAAACCCTACTTCACCCACTACTACTGTACTTAATCCTCAAACTTTCCTACCTTTCCAACTGCTATCTGTGCACCCCCTTATTCTGTCTTATTCTCACCATTTACTGACTAACGGAAACTCTCCATCATCGGCCAACTCTATCTCAGCTTGCAGTCTAAACAAACCTCATGTACAGTAGAGTACAGTGTGTGGGCATCAAACACGGACATCAAGATGTTGAGTTGTAAAGATATAATTCAGGTCTCTGAAAGAACCTATATGTCTGTCTTATAACTATCCAGTGGAAATGAGAACAACGGGGAAGTCTAAGCATTTCCCTTCGTTAACTAACTTGACTGGGTAATTTAGTAGTAGTTAGTTTGTGTTTGTGTACCTGATGAATACTGCTTAGCAAACAAACCAGGGACGTACAATATGCTATCAGAGTTATTCCATATGTAGATAATCTATTGCATTTCTTATTTTTAGAAGAGACAGTTTTCACAAGCACAAGACGGGGCTTGTCATGAGACAGAAAGTGATAAAAAAAAAAACAACAAAGTGATTTTATTATCTCTGCTTGGCACTTGGCTGCCTGAAATAAATAGTTTTTTTTTTCCTGGCAGAGAAAAGGTTTATCATTTCCCAGAGCCAGCCAACAGTGTGGGAATGACAAGGTGTGTTTAAAAAATGTTCAGAATATGGGCGAGTACTTTAAAAATGACTATAAGTTTATTGAGTCTGAGGGTGTTCACTGGTCTGTTTTAACAAGATTTTCTAAAAGAGCTCAGAGGAATTTAATAGATTAAATATATAAAGTGAAACAGCCTGTTAATATAAAGTATTACAGACTCTGTCACACTATTCTGTACTCACTGAGTTCAGAAATGCTGCCCACACAGGTAGCGAGCAGGGACTGTTCCAGGGTCCTCAGCTCCAGCTGGGCATAGGCATCCTCCCTGCTGTCCACAGACGTCTGCTGGTTCTCTGTGTAGGGACTGAAATGGGCCGGCAGAGACAAAACACCTACAGAGACAAAAACAAAGAGAGAATGGCATTCAGGATTAACGTGATAAGTTTGTGAAACATGAAAACAAACCTCCAAGACCTCAGCGACATATCCATTCTCACTGCTCCCGCAGAAGCTCCTAAAAACAATTGCTGAGGCGGTATTTACTGAGGGAATTTATAATGCTGGTAACATGTAATCCACACCGCTGAGGGCAAATAAACACACAAGGGAACGTGAGCCTTGCTCTCAACACAATCAGGAAAATAAACAGTGACGTCAGGCTAATACAAACAACACAAACGCAGACTGCATCAGACACAGACCAAGGCCTCACAGAAAGAATACATTGACTAGTAGGCTACTATAGTCAGTGTCACATTAGTGCAGACATTTTGCTTTAATATCATAAAAATATGGTTAAAGTAGATGCATGACAGTTAAAGGTGATATGACTGCAGTGTATAACATCTTTACAGTTTGGCATAGGTTTCCTTTAGGATGCCATCAATCAACAGTGTGCTGAGGACCACCAGCAGGCCAGGACTCCAACAACTCCTTCTCTGACCTTTTCTTTTACACTAAAACACCCTGAGACTAACAAAACAAACAAATCAGATTTTTTTTAAAGAACAAGGAATAGCAATTTGTTATGCCTTGGTGAAATTAATAGAAAATACTGCCGTTCACTGACACCAAGTTTTTAGGTGGAAAGATCTAGTGTTTCATGTAAATATTTCCAAATACTTTAAATGAAATAAAGTGTGGGACTGAAGGAGGTGATATGAGACAGGATCCCCCTCAAAGCATTTTTATTGTGCACTTTATCAAAAAGACGAGGGAAAGCATTTTCCAATAAACCCCACAGATCAAATTTTTTGCAGTGTACTACATCTACTGACATGACTTTTGGTGTAGCTGCGATCAGTCTAAGACATGCGTGGTATTTCCTCTTCAAATGGACCCTCTGGAGATTCAACAGGCCCAGCCCAGACCAACTGTCTTTGAGTGTAAGTCAAAGTGAAATTAAATTAAAAATGTACAATCTCAGTAAGGAGCATAATTTGCCTCCAATTTAAAAAAAAAAACAGACAAATTATGATATTGCTGTTAAACACCAGGTTTGCACTTTTATTCTCCCTAACAGCTGAGTCTAATCACAGGCGAGAAGATAACATCACTCTTATATAAACTGAAGATGTCATCCTGTTCTTTCACTGCTGTACCTCCTGTGGATGCTGTTTTCCAGCCAAAATAGATACAAGTTATGACAAGTGAAGGTGAGAACACTGAGTACTATTTTCTTCCCTTTAATACATCTCTGCTGCCTGCTCATTAGTTCTGTCTGAAGTGATATGTAGGAGACGCTATAAGAAGATATGTAAGAAGAACCAGCGTGCTGTGCAGCTAGTTGACCTGGGTGAACACAGCTGCCCAGAGGTTAACCTTTACTTTGGCTTCAGAGTCTGAGAAGAGCTCTCTGCCAAGCCAGAGGAAATGAGTGTGGGGGGGGGGGGGGATGTGGGATAGAACAGAGAAATGGAAAGAGGAAAGATCATCGGTGCAGGTTTATGATTTACTTAGTCAGCCTGAGGGGGGAAAATGCTTCCTCATTTCAAACTCTTGCTATTTTCCCAAAAGGGAAAGGATGGGCTACCATCCCTAAAATGACATTCCCATGTGCTTCCGGCAAAAACTGTATTCTCACTGGAATCTATACAAGGGGAAAAAATCCCATCCTTTTACTCGGAAGTCTCATCTTCTCAGCACCCCATGATACAAAAAACACAAGCAAAGAACAGAATATTTTATGACTACTGGGTAACCAATAAATGGCTGGATGTGCTTATAGCAAACATAAAGATGGAATAAACTTCCAGATATAAGATTTATATCCAATAAAAATATTCATGCTCTCCACTGCTTTGGTCTGAATTCTAAACCTCCATTAACCATTCACCTGGCACTGCCACTTCCTGGTCTCCTTTGCATTTGTTTTCTGTTTTATATTTCTTTTATGAATTTATTTTATGTACTATTACAATACACTTCCTGTATTATGTGCTCCTAACTTCCTCTCTGTGTATGAAATGTGCTACAATAAATACTCTTATTTTTTGACAAAGTCACTCCCTCCTATAAACAAAGCAATATCTGGAGGGTAACAATTATATCTTATCCAGATGATCCAACAAGCAATTTTAGAGTTGGAGAGGACGGGCAAGGGTGGAGCTAATGAAACGCTAAACAAGCAGCAGCAGTTGTGATATCAGCAGTCTCTTATTGCACATTGTGTGCTCGATATACTGTACAGTTTGCTACAGGTGGTGGATTGTCTCATGGGTAAATGTAGTTTTGTGTGTCTGTACTGGCTGTTAGATTTATTTTTTCGTTTATACTGCTGGTTTAATGATCAGGAGCGAAGAATCCATCCAACTGATGACACAGCAGTGCAATTTGCAACATGCTCTCAAGTGTGTTGAAGACAAGTACACAGTATTTTACTATAAAACCAATCTATGAGATACAGTGGTCAACTGCAAGCGCTAGATGTAAACATTATCCATTCAATGAGAAAAAAAACATTATCAAAGAGAGATCGATTTTTTTTTAATGAGAGGTACAGGCCCCCTGACATGTTGACTGACTCCCAACAAAGAGCTATGCAGAGAAGAAGAGAGTCACTTTACAGCTGTGCTTCATGAATGGAAAACATTGACACAATTAAAAATACGTTCACTCAGGCAGGGTTATGCTGCCAAAGGGAAACCATACAAAACGCACTCCAACTCCATCTACCCCATCCCTCTCTCTCTCTCTCTCTCTCTCTCTCGTACTTTCTCTGGCCCATCTGACTTGTATAATATGTGCTGACTCCCCGTTGCCACACAATGGAAACGGCTGCCTCTAGCAGAGTGCTACTGCTACAAAGAACACGCGCGTCAGACAAACAATCTGTATACAAGCTGCAGCACGTCCCCGTTTGCTCACACAAGCACAAACATAGCCTTACGCTATTGTCTGCATAAAAAAGTATGCTGGCACTTCTTTGATGTGTCAGGTTTGCTTTCGGCTTTCACCTTGTTAACCATTCCTGCAAATGACATTGAGCGCAGATGAATGTTGTCTGAGCATCTGGAGCATTTTTTAAGACCTTGTGTGAATCTATTTTTCTCCCATTATCATCTGAAGGCCTTGAACAATCCTTTCACATTGCTGCATGCTTCAGGGACCTCTTACCTTATCGTGTCAACTCATACTCTGCATACGCTCCCGAGTGTTGGTTTATGGCAGCCATAACTACCGTGGCCTCCATGACAGACAACTAGGTGTGACTGTATGTGACGTGTAATGTGAATAGCTTGTTCAGAAATGGCTCGGTCCCAACTCATGTCAGGGAGACCCCGTGCCTTTCAAGGTGTTAGGAGCCATTTTAAGAGATACCGTCTCATTAGTTTGGTTGAGAGTGTGTGAAAAAATGAGTCCGTTAGTGGACGTGTCTGAGCGCTGGTGTGCAAATTAACATAGCTATTTGGACTCCCTGCAGTGTGATTCCCCAAGAACCTCACATTGACGTCTTTTAGTCTTTAAAAAAAACAAAAAAACATCCAAAATAGAGACCTAATGATAGACTAATTAAACCAATGTAATGAGCTGGTCTAAAGCAGTTCAGTAACTGTTGAAGCACAGCTCTCCTCTTTTGTTTTTTATAGTCAAATAAGGAAATAAAACTATTTTGGAGGAAACTAAACAGCAGCAGCTCAGAGAACACTTTTTTTTTTTAACTTCTTTACAAAGGCAAACATGTCAAAAAGGCACTGATTTGACACTTCCTGGAGTTTCTTTTATCATTATCAGCCTATATTTAGCATGCTTTAAATAGACTGGTCTCAAAGAGAATCAAAATCTTAAGAAATGCTAATACAGTTTGATTCGATTCTGCCATATTCTTTCGAAGCTGTGGCAAATATTCACACACCACCACACTCGCAGCAGTTCCCACAGTCCCACCCCGTGGCTCGCTTCACCGCTGAACCCCAGCCTGCGTCATTTGGGCCTGATGTAGGTCTGCAAGCCAACCAGGGCCTGTCCCCACCATCACCACGAATATCGTGAGCACCGGCAGCTCCAGCACTATATGCATCATTTCTCTCTGGCAGTGGGAGAGGCTGAGGATAAGACGAGGAGGGGATGAGAGTAGAAGCTAAGAGGAGGAGTGGGACTGCGGGTTGCAAGAGCTTTTGGTGGAAGACGAATGAGTCACGCAGAGGAGGGGCTGGGGAAGGAAGACAGGAATATCTGAGACTGTGAGGAGGGTGAGGCAAGGGAAGACAAGTGGCACAAGGGATTCATTCTTTTGCGGCTATTATGGCTTCATTTCTGAGGTTGACCCTGCAAATGCCATGTGGGAATCCCAGCTACAAATCACAGCTGAAACTTACCACAAAGCCTGTGGCAGTCCCCGGCCCATTCAAACTATCTCTCAAAAATCATTACAGCTCTTCCTAGCTCAGCCAAGCTATCACTCACCATGATGTCGGACAGGCTGTCGAAACAAGGTCAGAACTATCCGACAACTACTTTTTGTTATGTCGAAGATTTTTCAGCCGTCACTCTCGGTTAGGTGTCTTTTAGGAGCCACATCACATCATCGCTGTCGGACCAAATTTCAGTCTATTATCATGAAATCATAACAACTTTGAGCGTGCCAATAAAATGTGCCAAAAGGAGCTGTGAGTTGCAGCTAAAGCAAGCTGCTGCTGCAGTGAACACATCCTTGCCTTCCCCTGCATAACACACCTCCCGTTCTTTGCCACTCTTTGTGATGTCTGTGGTTTCTCCCACTGCCCCACTATTTGTTCTACATGACTCCAAGTTTGTTTGTTTTTGGAACATGTGCTTGGTGGCAGCATTAGGGAAAATATCTGGGCTTTGGAGGATAATATTGCTTCTCAGCAAATATTAAGATATTAGACACCATGAGTCAAATCTGGATTGCATTTTGAATTTTTAATCTGTTATGTTGGTGATTTCACTAGGAAAAATCTGAACTATGTGTGACTTTGATACATTAATTAAGGTTATATAACTACTTGTGTGCATTGATAAAGTTCTCTGCAAAATATAAAAAAGGATTTGAACCCCGAAGTTGATGCTGTATGTATTCTATCTCAGTGTTTTGTTTCACTCGTGTTCCCACCAGCTCAGCCCTGAAACGAGCACATTCTTGGACCATAATTGGTCTGTGTGCACATTTGTTTTGTCTACCATAGAGAGTGTGTGAAAGACAGAGGGACATGATCAGCTTTGCTCCTGCTGTATGCCTTCAGTGGGCTTGAGAGAAACTCAAAGACTACAGAGGGTGTGTATGCACATGCACAGACACAAGCACACACACATAAGTGAACACCTGTCTTGCCTCCTTTAACAGCCTCTTCATTCATTAAAGCATGGATATATCAGAGAGCCGGCGAAAGAGCGCCTCAAAGCCACATCCCCTACCCAGAAAGGAGCTCTCATTCTGGGCCAGGAGGCTAGAAGCTTGTGCCTGTGTGGAGGCTGCAGGGCGGACAGTCACACAATAGTACACTGTTTGACAGAGCTGTTATTGGGTGTGTATCACCCCCACAGTCTCCTGATCTCCTCCGTCTTCCAGAGAGTGTGCCTTTCACACTACAAAAGACACACACATGGTCACACTTAATTTCATGTCACTGGAATCCGTGGGCCAGATGTGATCCTTCACTCACCGACCGGGCCTCTTGTTTTCCACTGTTAAAAAGGCTCAAAACACCTGTTTTTCACACATCCAACACTCACCCACACATTCTTAACCCTGTTTTACAGATTGTGTGCCACACACAGGCCTTCTGTTAGAGGAACCGAGCATGACCTGTGACAAGGTAACTGTGAAATCGATGAATAGACTTGATTATCATTGATGAACCCAAGGAATCAGCTTCACTCAGCAGTGTTTACAGCAGAGGTTCAGCACACAGGGTTAAAAATATCCATGTTTGCTTGTTCTGGTGGACCCTCCTCCTGATCCCTGTCCAAACAGACTCTCGGTGGAACAGAGGGGCATTTACAAGCTTGAAGTGGTCTAATAGTATTTGGGCTAAAAATAATCACTCATCTGACAAGTCAGAATATAAGTGCGTCTTTTAAAAATCTAAACTACCTATGTGCAGTAGGGAGCAGACAGAGAAGCATTCATAAGCCAAAGCTGCTTACATTAACATTTTTAGTTGTTTTTTTTTACTGAAGTGACCATTCACTGACCACTTGAATATGCATGTCCAAATCTAGATGTTTCTGATTTAAAAGCCTTAAAAAAAGTTATTGATCTCTCTCACACAAATGCCTGTCACTGCCTGATAAATCACAGACCTTGATGGACAAGTGAAGTGGGGTCTGGTCGACACTGCCTGACACCTCTGGTGACCCCCGGCTGCAGCGGGTCACGGGTCAGAGGTGGTGCTCAGCTGGGGCTAAAAGAGGAAGTAACCCTATCAGCTGTGTAAAAAGGGGGCTTCCTTAAGTCGCTGAGTGAGAACACCCACACACATCATTAATCACTGCAAGGCCCACGCTTAGCTGGAAAGAGAGTAAAGTCTCTATATTTGGTGAATGTGAATGATGTGAACTTTAAGCGCCTGATCTGCCTGTTGTTCTCAGACTCTTGCTGTTATCCAGTGTAAGACGTCTGACTTGTTAACATGTTTTCTAGGGAAGTAAAAAAAACACACACAGAGGGTTAAAACTACAATTTGGAAGTTGGAAATCTACCTCCTGCCTGTAAGCTGAAAGTAAGACTTTTTGATCTGTCTGCTGTTAGAAGCCCACCAGGAATCCCAGGGTGCAAAGCCACTAAGATTAGATCTGAACCTCCATCCAGGCTGTACTGAATCCTGGAAAAGAGAGAGCTAAGCGGGTTTCAAAGAGTTTTATAACATTCAAACATTACAGTGTAAACCTATACAGAAACATAAAGCTGTTGCTATATCCACGAGCTACCAACCATTTCCTGCTCATTTGGAAAATTCAGCAAGATCGATAAAATACCTAGAATCACATTAAATGGTCATGTGTAAATCTGTGGGGCTCAAACTCACGCAAATGTGTAAAACATTTTACAATGAAGCTGTAAATGTGGTCTGCAATAACATACTTACCACCACTGCAACCCCAAACAAACACACACACAGACATAAATAAGGAGTGGTAGGATTTGAGAGGGCTGGCTTTGGTTTCCTACAGCCTTGAAAAATATCGCCACTAGCTCCTCTACACAGCTAACCCTAATCCTGAACATGACTTCAGCCCTCTCCCCCTCATCCTCTCTCCTCCTTTACTCTCACTCTTTCTCTCTCTCTCTAATCATGTTTTATATTTTAAATTCCGGGGCCAACTGCGGTGCCTGTGGCTATCTAGTCTAATTCAGCATTCCCCGTTTCCATATGTGACGCCACTTGTGCAGCAATGGGACGGTATATAGCTCCATTACTGGATGACATAGTTTTATAGGTTTCCCTGGCTTATTGAACAGCACTGGGACTGCATATACAATACTGTATAGGAGTCTGGTTTTGTTTTCTCTAATGACACAGGACATCGGATATTACACACATCCACATAAACATCTAACCTCAAATCCACCCTCTCATAATTAAATCCACTTTTACTACTGAGATGATGTCACCATCCAAAACACAGCTATGTGTGTTTGACAAATAAGTAAAATCAGAAAGGCAAAATGTGTAAGGGTGACACAACATATACGCCTTTGTTGAGAGAACAATCCTCATTAGTGTCAACGGCTCCCTCACCACACTATGACCCCGGCAAAGACCGGACCTTATTGGCTGGAGCGGATCAAGGGCTGTTTTATTCACCCTCCTTAAACAGGAACAGTTAACCTCCCTTTTAAAGAACAAGCTGCCCTCTATTCAGCTCCCTGCCAAATAACACTATGGGCAGCGAAATAGGCAAAGGAGCACAAAGTGTGTATGCAAGTGTGTGTTTGCACTAATTGCTCTCACTCTGTGTGTGTGATCAGCTCATTTTCTTTCAGCTGGACCGTCTGGGGAGCAAAGACAGAGAGCCAGTCAGTTTGGATGGTGGACAACACGCTCATTGAGCAAAAGGCGTCGTGAACCCGAACTCTAGATCGTCGTCATTCTCACTAAGTCAGTTAATCACTGTACTGAAGACTGAGTTGGAAATTCATTTCAGGAGAGGAAAATCCAGCAAAGTTAAAGCATCAGTGGCCAGTTGGCTGCATGGATCTATCACTTCTCTGAGTGAACGAGATGCAGGAAAACACTTCTTCTGAGACTGAGGAGTGATGTATGTTTGAAACCACTTAGCAGCGAGTAAACATGAACCTTGCCCATTTGTTGGTGTTCAGATATTAAATCTTGTCATTGTGACATCAAACTGTTTCAGCCTTGTAAACTTACAGACCATCTCATTCATTAGTTTTGTCATTGATATAAACCTTCACACCGTGGCGCCTTTTAAAATTCACATTGAGACTGAAATAACCTCAGCGTTCGACACTTCTGTGTCTGTGCTGCACAGAGACGCGTGTGACACCGTTTCATTATCACTTCAACACCTGCTGGAAGAACATCCATAAAAAGCACCTTGTGACTCATCATTACTTATTAGATTGAGCTTCAAACTTTTTAACAGCTCAGCTATAGCTCTTTCATTCCTTCTGTCCTCCACAGTTTTTCAATTACACACTAAACTGAGCATTCACATATTAGCATTAATTACACCCTGTTCCCTCCAGAGTGTCATCCACACACAGATACAGGTTGTTGACTTTCAAAAGCTTCAGAGGATGCTAATTCACTGCACCAAATCCTTCCCTGACTGTTCAGAAATAAACTTTTTCCAGCTGCAGCACAGTTCTCACAGTCCAACAAGCAGTTTTGATAGAGCGACTTAGGAGTTTGACGTTTCAAAGAACTGGATCCAAATTCCCCCTTGTAAATCTAAAGCAGCTTTCTGCTGATTAACATTCCGCGTTGGGCTGGGTAGAGAGCAAAATCATGGCACACAGCGCAGTGAGTCAAATTGGGGGAAAAAAAACAAGGGTGGGGGAAGGGTGGATGGATTATGATTACGAGTGGAGGTTCACTAACTCTTTCAATCACTCCTTTCCTCCTTTCCCCCCCTTCTTTCTCTTTCTCTCTCTCCCTCTCTCTCTCGTAGCTGAAAACTAAATCTTTGGACTTACAGCAGAGTGGAAAAGAAGCTCAGGAAAAGGAAAACCACTTTCTGGGCAGCCACCGATTGTTGTTCACTCACATAAAAATATAGTAAGTGTGTGGTACAGTATGATTTTGTGTGTGTGTGTGTCTGTAATATAAGGTGTGGCCTATGTGTTTGCATCAGCTACAGACAGCGATGGAAGGCGCACTCAGAGCCTCTCGAGTTACTAGCAGTAACACAATTTAAAAAGTGCTTCATCTTAGTTTAGCCGCTGAAACCTGCACAATGCGATCGAAAAAACAATAGAGACTCCATATTCCATTTATAGACACGGCAACACTATTTGAAGAGCGTTGCTGCATTAACATACTTGGTACCATGTTCCAATTAAAGTTGCATTAGGAAATAGAAACCACCCGCAGACTCATTCCATCCAATATATAGATAAATAGTGAGGTTGACTTTGCATCATATTTCATGGGCATTACAACAGCCAGAATATATGGCAAGAATATGGCAGAATCGAACCCATCAGCCAGAGACACAGCAGTGGACAGTGAATGGAAGCGAGCTTTGTTCAAAAGGTCCATGGCTCTTTTGTCTGCAGTAATGAGTGGGGCTGGGCCTTTTACAGCTGTCTGACTCATCTGCTGCCAATGACACTGTTGACAGAAACTGTCCTCACTGTGAAAGACAGAGGAGAGGTGAGGTGTGATCTCGATGGTGGGATGGAGGGAGGGTCTGCATAGTGGTGGTAAAGCCATACAATTAGTCAGGAAATCAATGGTACTGATGGAACATATAAATCAATGGGACCACCCAACCTCAGACAGACATGATGACATTCTGAGAAATGTGCCCGGTGCAGTTTGACCACACACACACACATCGGCACAAAATAAAATAATGGTATGCACCGGGCATTGAGGTGTCATCACGTACACAAATCATGTGGCCATGTGTAAGTGTTGCAGATGACAGCAGCTCTAAATATTCAGTGTGCTTGTGACCTGGGTGTGTTAGGGACCTGCGGGGCGTGGCGAGATGTCCACCTCTTTAGTACGAGGCAGTAAACTACCTCCAACCAGACCAGTCACCTCTTTCAACTGGCTGTATGACCCATCTGACACCCGAGGGGGGGCTTTACAGCTCACCCCTGACCCTCACACACACCCTGTACACACCCTCCACACACACACACACACACACACACACACTCAAGTTTAAGGCGTGTCCAGACCTCAAAAGGAGCCTGCGAAAAAAAAAAAAAAAAGGGACCATCCTCTTATGCAGTTATTTCACCTCCTGACCCTCAGCCCATCACACCCACAAAGCAACACTTACACATACAAAGTCACACACTCAGACTCATGCCAACCTCCTCTATGTCCATGTGGTGGTCAGCACTATAGGGCACACTAAAAGTTTAACAAAGCCTTATTGTGTTCATGTTATCACTACACAAGTGCACACACACTTACTTACCTACAGCATAATAGCTAAGGACAAGAGGATCAGGACCTCCCCAGTGTGTCACAAGCAGAATATAAAAAGGGTTGCAAGGATGACAAAACTAAATTTTCGGTGGATTCCATTATTTAATTCTTCTGCATTTCTCAGTTCTTTCCGTTCCTTTTTTCCTTGTCTCAAACGATGAGAAATGAATTCACTTCGTTTCAACTCACAGACTCAGGCGACCTTTGATGAGAGTCTGAAAGAAGGCTTGTGTTAACCACAGCAAAGCATAGCACACTCCCAGTGGAGGATGTTCGAGCGCAGTCACAGAGCCATCCATGTTGACTCTGAACGCTCAGACTGATAAAATTATCACTTTCCTCTCTTTCCTTTTCCTGGAAAAGATGATTGTGCTAATGGGAATGTCTCCAAACTTGTTTGCACACTTGCTGGGGAGGAAGCAAACTGTGGATAAAACGAGTCGAGTGCATATACAACACACAGTGAAAGTAAAAACCAACACTTGAAAGAACAGAAGATACTGAAAGGAGAGCGGTGCCAATGTATTAATGTGAGACTAATTGTGAGTGCTTATTTTGGCAGACAGTCAAAATAAAAAACACAGGAATGTAGCTGTAGTTGTTTTGGATTGATGGGCAGATATCAGAGTGTGAGCTTACATAAATCTTTTATAACATTTTGAAGTTCTGTCCTTCAGCTTGGGGAAGGCCACAGCTATAACCTTGCTGTGGAATTGCTACAGGTACCCATCACCCCACGTCATCGCTGTTGTCGTCTGACAGCTCCGATACTGAACAAGCCACATACACGGTGTGATGAGTGCTTGCTGCTTCCTCTCTGCAGGGGGCACCTGCTCACACATTCCTCAGCCCTGGCACAGCAGCAACACAAATAAAGTTGTGGGAGGTGAGCGTGCGTGTGCGTATGCACAATGAGCGCGGTGTGTTTGTTTCAATGTGTGTTCCCAGCTGTTGCCTTTACAGGTGCTACAGACAGGCTTGACTCACTGTGTGTCATTGAAACCACTTTATAAGGTCATCGCAACAACTTCTGACAGGTTTAATCCAACTTTTTTTTTTAATGTGTCTGCTTGTGATTATGTGCGTGTGCATGTGTGTTTGGCAGGCCATAGGAGGATACTGCTCCGCAGGTCTCTGTGGACCACCCACTGAAGCCCCCTTTCAGCAGCAGATGGAAAAAGAAAGACAAGGATCACAGACAAGGAGACATACCACCTCAAGAGAGACTCTTGCTGTTCTCGATTGCTGCTTCCTTCCATCCCATCATATCATAACTATAAAACCAGAGCACTTTTACAAACAGAGCACTTCCAGAAGTACGAGCAATATCAAAGCCAAAGGCCATTTGCCTTTTAACTGCTAAGGAAGCTGGGCAGTTCTCATGAGCGTGTGCATAAAGGGGTGGGTGTGTGTGTGTGTGTGTGTGTGTGTGTGTGTGTGTGTGTGTGTGTGTGTGTGTGTGTTAATGCATTTCTTCCTGAGTATTAGAGAAGACCCGGTCAATTCACTTCAACTGACTGTTCCCACAATGCTTCCCAAAGCCACAATGACTAAATAATAGCTGACAGACCTTAAGCGCTTCCTAACTCACAGAAACTCACACCCTGGCACACACACATGTAAATTTTAGACTGGCCACATTGTATATTACCCATTACACCCCTTTTTTACAGAAATTAATAAAAAAAACCCTAGCTTGGCAGGAAACAACCGATAAATCGCCATGAACGACACACACTTCTAGACTGTTTAACAATGTGAACAAAATCAGGGAACGGGGGAATATGGGGGAAAAAAAAAAGTTTCCAGATTGTTGTACGGTCGACCAAGTCAGACGTGTAATATGTGCTGAGTGTCAGACTCCAACCACTGTGGGTATTGTTGGTAAATCATGACTGGAGAGAGAGGTGCTAGCCACATCCTGACCACACACACGAAAACACACAAACCCCTCTACCCTTCCCAGTGGGACCCAACTGCCCAGCACACACCCTGAAAAGGAGTGGGCTGCATGTGTGTGTGTGGGGGTGTGTGAGTGCTTTAGAGCAGGGGTACTCAAATACATTTGTCGAAGGGCCAGAAATTTTCTTAACAGACACCTTGGGGGCCGCACATTCAAATAGGCCTTGATTGAAATTAAATTCACCTTTTTCGTCTAATAATTTATTTTTATTTTACTTGTAAGCACATAATTTTTATTTATACACTTCATGGTGTTTTGTATGATATAAAATGAAAAATCTTGACATTATCATATCATCATTTACATATCATGCTGGAGCTTTACACTGCTGACTTGTATCCTCAGACATGCCCTGTGACTTTCAACTTAAATATGACCTGACCATCACAGGACATGTCTGACTCTGTTCTGAGGATACAAGTCATTGGTCCTGAAATGTGTGTTTTTCTTCTATAACACACATTCTACATCTCGGAGGCGACGTCTTTCCACACATGGGCTTTTCAAACGAGGCAGAGCTCAGTGGGAAACAGTAGGAGACACAGGCCGATGGAACCGGGACACAACACCGGGGGAGAAGCAGGTCGTGCAGCTGTGCGCCGCAGACGTGCACGGAAAAACAATCGCGTCTCATCAAATGCGCGCGGCTACGGCTGTTGAGTTGTGAGCGTGCATGACGCGCGGCTACATTGAATGGGTTTGAGCGCGCGCAAAAGACGCTTCATCTGAACGGCCCCATGCATGATGCACACACAGTTGAACCAAGACAGCGGTCAAAATCACCCACGGTCTCTGCAGACAGGCAGGGAAAACCCTGCAGTCCAGCCCGCTCCCCGAACACTCGCGCATGGTGATCTGGGTTCGTCTGCGTTTCTGTATCCCAGTGCAGCGCCTCACAGGCACACACAAACGCTCCGCACGTGTTTCCATGTCCCAGCGCTTTGACTTACAGGCGCACGGAGCCCGAAAATACAGTATACAGTAATATGTAAACTAGTAGAACTCAGTCGCGGGTCTGATTGGAAGGTTCGGCGGGCCGGATGCGGCCCGCGGGCCGCCTATTGAGTACCGCTGCTTTAGAGGAATGTTTGTGAGCAACAGATTGGGGGCGAGGACTATTCTTGAACGCACTCAAACAGCTCCTGAGCAAACACCAGACTGAGTGACAAATCTGTTTTCATTCTCCTTTTCCCACTGTAGGGTCCATCTGGTTGGGTTGGTGATAGCTGAGCATGTGTGCAGGTCCAACAACCCCCCCATCCCCCAACCCTCCTGCATTTTGTACAGTATGACACATTGTCACTTCACACAATCTCTATTTTCTGCCCCAATCCTTCTCCTTTTCTTATTCCTGTCCTCACTTTTAGCTCTTGTACTTCCTGCCCCATTCCAAGATAAACAGCCCCTGCTTTGCCCGCTTGGGTAACCCCATAACCACGAATGGCTAGACAGACAGGAGAAGCTCGTGGGATATTTCATTCAACTGCTAGCCAAGTGTTCAGAGTTGGGGTTTGGACAACTTAAAGCCTTAAGCTTTGGAACACACACACATACACACACACACACACACATTGTTTCCCTACCATGGGACAACTCCCATTCTCCAATTTCAGCCTGTGAAGTCTCAGAAGCCATTGCAAAAACTGCAGGGTGATAATTAGCTA
Source organism: Trachurus japonicus (assembly GCF_045865225.1). Taxonomy (NCBI): domain Eukaryota; kingdom Metazoa; phylum Chordata; class Actinopteri; order Carangiformes; family Carangidae; genus Trachurus; species Trachurus japonicus. The sequence continues at coordinate 20,248,460 of NC_140912.1, forward strand.
CGTTTTACCTTGTGCCACTAGGGAGAAACATAAAACACACACACACACAATAATGATGATGGGAAAAAGCTGGGAATCCCTTGTGTTGAGAAACAATTCAGCATGAAGACAGTAATGGGGTTTCAAGAAGGAATTGGAAAGAAGAAGACTTCTTTCGTCCCCTGCTGAAAGCCCGAGCGAGCCAGCCATCATCCTACAAACGCGATACCCAGAGATTATTGCACACATTTTAAAATCGAGCTCCCGTTGTGTGTGAGTGTGTGTAATAATGATGCCTTCCCCAGCCGTCGTCTCTGAGCTCCAGGTTCCCAGAAGCCTCGCTAAAACAGCAGTCCTGTGCAGGAGGTCTCTGGCTGACCCTTGCCCAGAAGAGACCTGGCAGAATGCAAGAGACACAACTGCTGAGCTGAGCAAAAGAGAGGTGGAAGCTAGAGAGAGTTTGGAAGATAGTCGATTGGGGGTGGGAGGCGAGGCTTCCTCTTCCTCTGATTTGATTTTCAGACTGTGGTGACACATTAAACCAGTTTGCAGACATGCACACACTCATACCCGACAAAGATAGCCTGAACGGACAGCCAAACAGCATTAGATGGAGAGATTCATGCAAATGCACAAGCCAGGGCATGAATAGTACTTGACCTCATTGTGCAAGCCAGCTAACTGCTGACCTCACCACTCTCTAGCTACCAACACGAGTTGGTCAGAGGGTAATTATGGCCTTCAGAGCAGAAATGCACTAGAGCCAAGAACCACTAGGCAGGTTCATTTCTTGCTCTGTGATTTTTTCTTCCTCTCTGTGCTTGTCATTGTCCCCGACTCCTGCCTTTCCTTTTCCACTTCGCTCTGCTCCCTGTCTGCATTCCTCTCAGCACTGAGCAAGGTAGATACATTAGACCTACTTTCATCCCCTAGGGCCTTAATCGCCATGTTAAACCATTTTAAAAACACATTTAATAACACTTCTCTCCTCTGCTGGAAAGGTTAACTTAACAGTGTAGGGTACCACACCTTGTAAAACTGATTTTAAAAATTGAAGGGGCTCTATCTCTTCTCTATCCAACTATAGTTAGGGAATTCATATGCAAATGCTTGCATAGAGACATACAAACATCTGTCCTTCACCCACTCAACTGTCTCATGCACACATGTGCAAAATATTATGTTATTGGTGTCCTCATGCTCCCCTCTGCAGGAGATGATGGCATTTCAAGACTTGTGTGCGGAACACTGGGAGCAGCAAAAGAGCTGGAGCTTTAGGGAGGTTTCCATGGGGTCAGGACAAGAAGAGGGGCCCCCTGCTAAAGTTTGTCTCTACCAGCATGGGGCTGGAGCTGATAACTATCCATCCAGACAAAATGAATGTCAAGAATCTGTTTTCCTTTATCTCTTACCCACTGCGAACATCACACAGACATCCTAATGAGCTTAAGAAGCACTAGTTGTCACACCTCCATCTAGGAAAAAAGCCCATTCCCGTCCATCTTTGTCTGTCTGTTCGACAGTTATCACTCTGTGTGTCTATCTCAAGTGATTTTGATTGTCTTGGGTAAGTGCAGCTCTGTGTGTGTGTGTGTTATCTTTGTCCATTCGGACACCGACATTGAGAGACAATGTTATCAGAGCCACAGAGACACATCAAGACATCTCCTTCCTGCGTCTTCACGTGCAGGCTTGCCTCTCTCTCAACTCGCTCCATTGTTCTCCTGACATCAGACCTGCGCTGTGGATCCTATCTGCAGACCCTCTGTCAAAACAAAGCCCTTCAGCGAAACTAAATAAAACAGTCAGTGGATGAAAGCTGTGCTCCGCTCACTTCGCAGTTTTGGCCCGTGCTTGGCCGACCCTGCTGGGTGGGTGTTGCAGTATTTATGACTCGCTGACCCTCAGGGTCTGACTCCCCCACCCCCTTCATCCACCTTAAACTCCTGACACATCTGCCCCTTTCAGCCCCATCATGCAGACACACACCCCTTCTTAGCACCTGACTGGATTGCTTAAAGGCTCCTTCTGTGGCTCGCAGAGTTTCTCGCCCCAAAGCGCACTATTAGGCAAAGACAAAGCATGGAATTGTTGGGTGTGTTTAGTTAATAACAGAAAGGTGTGATGATCTCTCCCACTTCACAGCTTCCTCCCTCTTAACCTCTGTCAGATTGAATGCTTGGCTGGGTCTTAGATGTACATTAGATATTTAACTACTCTCGGATCGCCCTTGAGAGTGGCTGAACAATGCCTTTTAACAGAAGCACCATAAGGCCAGGGCACTGACACGTGAACACATGTATGTATGCGTACAATGTGCGCACTTGTATGTGCGGACTGTTACCTAATTTTAAACAATTATGATGGAAATAATGAGAACGTTTGTTCAGTATAGGGCTGAAATCAGTCACACTTTTGTCTACAGGGCACATGGGTGGAACAAATGTCTAATCCTAGCATGTTTAATAATCCCATAGGGTTTACATGGAGTTAAACAGAATCTGGTTTGATGAGATGATGAACGTGTTGGCATTGTAACTGTTTTTTGGAGGCTGCGTTTTGCCCTTTGAGGTGGAAAAGAGTGGGTGGGGGGGGCATAGAGGGGGTGCTCTGTGCCTGGCTTAAGCTGCGCTCTGTTTAACTGCTGTCTGACTGACTTCCTCTGCAGCCTCCACTCCTCTGCATAGGCAGGGACACACTTACCAACGAGAAGTCACTTGAGATATTAATAGTCCAATTCATATAGTCACAAATTATGTACTGCAGACACGAGGCACTGCATGCCAAAAGAGAGAGAGAAAAAAACAAAACACAGATGCACGCATCTTCTGAAGAGAAGTATCATCTACACATCCTGTTTGACACAAGATGAACAAAAGGAAATTCCATTTCTCAGAACGCGCTCAAAGAAGGCGTCCTTTCATCAGTGTGGCATTCCACCACACACAAGCCACCCCGTTCCCTCCTCTATAACTTCACCCTCGGACCCTCTATTGCTCAATAGGCAGATTATCTCTGTGCTGCTGAGAGAGGAAACTTGGCCACCAATCGCTCGAGTGTATTCTGTCCAGCACTGTCTGTGACCCTGCAGTGACACACAGATGGCCAGCACAACACAGATTTTACACAGAGACAGAGGGAGAGAGAGAGAGACACAGAGGGAGGTGGATGAATAGTCACGGGGTCCACACATGCATACAGTTATACACAGATGTAGCCCAAATTAGTGGAGATCATACACAAAGAGAAATATTCTCTACAGACGCACAGTAACACAAACACAGTCGGGTCAGCTCTTGATTAGCGCAGCAGCCGTACACGTGGGCAGTCGGCTTTTCCCCACAACATAAATGTCGACACAAGTCCAAACATACTCCCCAGCACTCAAAGGGAACGCGGGACGTGGTGATTGTGTGATAAGGGGGCTCTTAAGTTTGCAGCACAAATACAGGCCAACTGATGATGATTGTTCCAGCTCTGCAAGCATGCCCCTAAACATCATCTAAATGTTTATCCACACCTAGCGCCTTAAATCACAGTGAGTAGCAGCAGCAGGGATTCTTAACGTCACACACCCCCATCTCACTAAATACGCTTGGTTACGATCTTTCCCTAGAAAAACACATCATCTTTTTGTTACCTATGAGCTATAAATGGTTTGTTTTAGTTCCAGGGAGAAGTCCACATGTGGTGGATGTGCTGTGCAGATCTTATCGAAAGAAAGGGACCAAAGGCTACGGCCGAGGGTGTCCTGTCTTGACAGAGTCTGTTTTCCTGTGCCCACATGTGTTCTCCATATGGCCCTCGCTCTAAATGTGCTCCTTCCCTCCACTAACCACGAGGGACTTCCAGGAAGCCTTACTGTACATGGTTTTGGGTTTAAATATGCTGCGTGCGCTGCTGTGGCTCTGTTAATGACCATGTGTCTAACTGGATGACCTTGACCCAACAGGTGATGTTTTTAGGAGATGGCACTGGTTATGGGGGTTGCAAATGGAAAAGCTTTGGAAACTAAAACTGGAATGCAAGCTGGGTGTTGTGGCAAAAAAAGGGAGAGCACAGAGTTCTAAAGTTGAGGACCAAAGTCAGCGATTGTGATCAATGTGGGTTAAGAAGAACCAACAACAACACTGGAAAGACAGATAAAAAGTAGTGAGTCAAAAAGCACAGTGGGGGGGCTGATAACCAGGTTTGATGGAGCATAACACTCACATCACACTGACTTCAATCCATGGCTATCAGCACAATTTTTGGGGGGCGGAGGGGTTATGTTTTCCTGTGATGTGGGCATAAAGAGATTAAGCCACTGAGTCTTGATGTTTACGTGTGTGTGTTGCTGCTGACGAAGCTGCAGGCTTGACGCACAAACAAACACATTCCAGCGTCAGACGATGAGGAGAGGCGAGACACAGAGCGAGAGAGAGACGGGCGGGTGGTTAGAGGAAGAGGAGGAGAGCGGTAATGAGCATTATTATAGTAGCAGTGAAAGCTAATTGGGAACCTGCTGCATCCATTCCTGTTACTGGAAAGTCGGTGGAAAAAAAAGTAAAGTAGTCTCAGTGCTTTTAGTCCAAAGAGAGCGACTCCTCCCTGGGTCTGGTCAAACAGGAGGACAAGACATCCGCACATCTCCATCTCCATCAAATCTCAGAGGATGTCTCTGTTAACTGCCACTCCATCAACCTTCAATCAAGCATGCTGACAGGAATGCAACACCGGGCCAAAACACACGCCGCCATGCTGTCCTTTTCAAAGGCACAGATGCCATCAGTGTCACAGTCTAACAGCATGACATCAAAGAAAAAAAAAACATGAAGAAATGTCATAGGCTAAGGTGGCCTGCTTGTCACTGAAGGGAACGAAACATAGTGCGTGCGACGTGTGTGCACACACACGCACCTCAGTTAACCTGTTGGGATGGGCACTTTGCCGACAGAAACTGGCACACTCACCAACAAGCATGTCATAAAATCTGCTTTTACTTTTCCATTCTCCTCCTTTTTCTTTTTCACTCCCTTTCTCTCTCTCTCTCTCTCTCCAACTGCTCCCTGTGGAAAATTGGCCGGCTGTTTGGGGTGCTGAAGAAAAGGCTGTGAAACATCATGCAAGCTGTAAACTATTGTTCAACCTGTTGGAGATGGTCTGTGAGGCAGGACCTGACTGGAAGGAGCAGGTATACTGCAAGAAGTACTTCAGTTATTTCTACTTTGAAAAAGAACTCTTGGCCCTAAAACCAAACTGGGAGGTGGTTGCCAGTAACGAAGCAGGAATGGAGGTCCTTAACAGAGTGTCTCTGTCTAGTGTCTATCGATAGTGTTTTCTTACCCCACCCTATGTACACTCACAACCCTGGTAGTCACGCAAGTGCGGAGTGAAAGCATCTTCTTCTCTTTGTCCGCACTATCGCAGTGTGTGTCTATATTTGTCTGTGTATTTGTGTACCAGGGGCAGTGTACCAATACATTTTTTTTAAAAGTCTTACGTTTCATGGGCTGGTGCTTGTGTGTACAGTATGTCACCTAGAGTTATGTTGAATCGAACAATGCAACGCACCCACCTTGTGTCTATCTTAAATATAAGAAATCAATGTCATCATAAATAATGTACACCTATATGTAAATAAATAACATTGGATGTACGCACTGCTGAAAAAAGAAAGGCGAACAGAGAAGGATGGAGTCGCGTCAAAGTGTCTACAGACAAGTGTGTTTGCGTTTCCAGTGCAATATATCTGAGACTCCACACACTGCCGCTCTGACTCCACTGGACAAAGAGGTCACTGACAGCATCACAAAAAGCTCCCTCTTCCAGCCCGTTTACAAAAACAGCAGTTTAGGCTTGAAAGGAAAAAGAAAAAAATCATCACTTTCCTCACTTGGCTGAGGAACATCCAAAAGAAGCTGTGTCCTTTTTTTTTTTTTTTTTTTTTTTTTAGGAGTCGGCAATGGGAAATGATCACAGGCCCTCCCTTTGGCACACACGCATGCATACACAGGAGCAATTCCACACACATACACACAAACTCGTCTTGAGCTGCTGCAGAGATCTGGCTCTGGCTGACCTGGCTTCACAGATCCCAATCAGAGAGGATATGTGGGATTGCAGCTCCATCGCTCCCTCAAACGCTTTCTATCTCTCCATGGCTCCATCCAGCCAAGTCCGTATGACAGATTTCACCAGAGTACACAGCAAGGGGTTATTATATCCAGTCCCCAGTCAGACAAATCTGTTTCCACTTAGAGTACACACACTCCCTGGTCCTAATCTACACCCCTCCACCGTCACCACCACCACCACCACCTCCACTACCACCACCAGTCTGCCCATCTGATCTGTTTGTGTGTAATTAAATATTACAACCAAATCAGACACAGGACTGCTCTGTATCGACTGTGAATAACTGGCTTCAGTTGTGCTGGAGCACACATGCGGAGAAAGTGCTGCGTGCCAGCTAATGCGTATTAACAATTAGAAGAACTGTGATGGCTGGCATTGATTTTTTTCAAGGGTAGGATGATTGTTTTTGTGGGGTTTTGTGGTCTGACAAGAGACTCAGAGCGTCCTTCAAAGTTTACTCTGTACAAATGTTTGAAAGCAAAGCAGAACTGATCTGTGCTGCCACAGGCACCGACACAGGCACACTGAAAAGACTGAATGGAGCACTGTGTGTCTTTGCCTTTGTAAACCATAGTTTGTGACACTTAATCAAGCCATCTCCAAAGAGTAAGAGGGTGGTGGAGTTGTGAGATGGATAACGTGGTAGGAGAAATAATAGACCGTCTGTACTTGGCTTATGTCTGGGGTGGTTACAATAAAAGTCTTTTTATTGTAGCAAAGCAGCTTATTATGCCCCTGTGTTTTTGCATTTTAATTCACAGTTACAGTATACACTGAACTGAATATTACACTTACAAAATCCAGGAAGACAGCATCTAAATGTGTGCTTTCTTTTATGTCATCAAAATTAAATGTCGGCAAATTTATTTCTGTCTCAGTCAGGATGTTTATTTAGTTAACAACACTTACACCTTGCACAAGCTATTTTGCCGTCTTGTCTGCTCCAATGTTATGTAGAGGTCAGACAGGCTGACTTATAGCAGCATGTGTGAGTGGGGGAACAGAAATACGAGCTACTAGGGGCTAAATCTTACATTTAAGATGTAAGATTATAGAGATATCCTCTCCATCACTCTGTCGGGGCTGTAAAGTTAAACAGCTTTTTCTCATGCACCTCAGCCTCAGTCTCACTTATTACACCCAGTGTTGAGTCATTATCCGTCATGTTGCCTTCCTAGTTCCTACCTCTTTTTTTCCCCATTTTTGGCTGATGTTGCTATAGTTACTGATTAAGTGGGAAAGACGGACAAAATAAATAAAAATATCTGGTAACCTGTGGCAACCAAGGCCAATATGTTTCAAGAAAGTAATTATAAGCATTGATGGCCGATGCCTGTACTTTCTTTCAACCGATCCTAAAAAGCATCAGCAATCGGGCCTTCTGACTTACAGTGGGTTACATGAACACCTGCAGGCAAGGTTTAAAACCTGCCCAGGCCCATTCAGGTATGTGTGCATGTTTTTCTCATTTTAATAAAGGAACATCACACTATTCCCTTGTCTGTACATAAAAGTAAATATTGACAAAATGAATGTGTAAAGGAAGTTTTAAACCTGCTACAGATTATATTTATGTGACTGCACATCGGCAGTATGGCCATTAGCTGCGTGGCAAAAATGGGCAACACTTTCTCCTCAGTCCTCAGTCTTGCATATTTTTCTAATGGGAGGCCTTCACTAGTGTAACTGCCACTGACCTTAAGCCTTTGACCTTTGCCACCTAACACTCTGATTTCAAAATCATTATAGCCTCCAACACAGGTGCATGTGGCTGTGCCATCTCCCAAGCCAGACTTCACAGTTGTCCCTTTCAACAAAACCATTACTGCCATCCAGGATATGCACTTAACTGTCGTGGTCCAAGATTCCAACCATCTTCCAAACAGTCGTCCCTGCTTCCCTCATCAGCTACAATCCCAACCCAACTTGCAGGACAGACTCCCTCCTTGAACCGCGGCCAGGACTCTGTGGTAATGCATGTGACACGCGGCTGCACATTTTCCAATTTAAACAAGCCAAATAAGCAGTTCATTCTGGACAGAATGAATACCATCCAGGAATGTGATTAGAAAGACTAAAAAAAACAAGTCGCTATTTCGGGGTCTGTATTTGTGTCCATTGCCCCTTTTTTCTTGATGTCATCCACATCTTTCTTTGCTTCCTTCTTATCAGTGCTTTACTGTAAACAGTGTTAAGACACATGACTCATGCTGCTGTAATGAAACAGGAGGAGTGAGGCAGGAGATTAAGATAATGACTGTGAAGTTTCAAAGAAGAGAAGAGCAAGTTAAGACAGGGCTGCACACAGGGGAGTAAACAATCTGAAACACGGTTATTTGACTTTCACTCTTAAATAATCAATTAATTTTATAAAATAAATTTCCTGTGTCAAAGGATGTGAAACCAACTGGATCCAGAACCCATGAAATAGCCAGACAAGTCATTTGTGGTGTCATATCTGTGAAAGCATTACTCACGGTTTTCCAAGAATAGTCTATATACCCACACAAGTACATTGAAGCACCCACAGTTGAACACACTGAAACACATGTGCGCACCAGCACTCTAATGGGTTAGTGTTTTCACAGCTGGGACAGGACAAGAAGCCAGTGCAAACAGTGAAATGGACCATCAGTGTGTGAGCATGTGCATAGGTATGTGTGTTTGTGTGCCTGTGTGTGTGTAACCTGAGGTGGTGCATGCACACGCATAACACTCTCACCCAAACATAAATTGCAGTGTTTGGTAATGGATTAACCTATATTATCCACTTAAGCAAATATGACTTAAGGCCTTAACTCTTTCCACACTGGCCTACTGACAGTGCACACAAAGTTAATCTAAATTCATCTGTGTGCAGTTATTCAGGCCAAAACACAGGCTTGGTGTTAAGTCCTGGGCAAATGTGCTGCGTGCTGAACACACATGCATCACACAAGGATGAACTTACGTCCATTTCCCCATAATGTCCCGATATGTTTTCCAAAACTGTATTTGATCCCACTCCAGATTTGTGGAGCAGGGAGTGTATTTTCAGAGTGCTGGTTTCCCCATCTGTGTGACCACAGTGCTGGGCCGCTCTCCCTGCATCTTTCTGCCCAGCGTTCCCACGCCTCTTTCTGGGCTAAATACATATTTAGGGAAATACTGAGCAGCAAATCATATGCCCTGTTCTCTCAGGGCACTCAGAACGCATTACTCACTGCCTTTTTTTTTTTTTTACTACCTTTATAGACCTGGAGCAGAGAAACGCTGCTCTGTTTTTTGTTAGTACTGGACCAAATCAAAGTTTATCTATCTAGGTAAATTTTGCTGAGCATGAATGCTCTCTTTCAACTGGTTCCTGCTCCAGGTTCATACAGTTGTTCACATTCAAGCTTGTGAAGCAGCCCTTTTTCCAAACACAGTCTTCCGCTCCTGGCAAATGCAAAGCTTGGACAGAGCTGGTGAGAAATCTAAACTGGGACTAGCAAATTTCTAGTTGCTAGTTTGCATATCCAACGGGTTAGGTATGATGCAGTCTGATAATGAGAATTTGCAAGAGACAGTTGAAATAGGACAGCGTTTTAACAGATGTTTTTTTAATGGACATCTGTGTGCCAGTTATAAAGATCATTGATTTTGTATACACTGCCATGGTCCATTAATACAGCTACTACTCTGTCCTTCAAAATGCCCATTCAGTAATATCAATACAAATCATAGCAGGGAAAGCTGCTCGTTCTATGAGGATAAATGAATGACAAATGGACTCTTATGCATAGTGGTATACTGTGGAGCCATTTGAACACATGAAAACCAGAGTAAATAGCTTTCAGCGACTGTGTGTATGTGAACGTGCTCGTACGAGTGTGTGCAATGAGTAATGAATAAGATCCTGGCACATCACAAGCGAGTTCCTCTAATGCATTCCCCGTAGACCAGAAGAAATAAACAGATAAAGATGAAGTGGACATGAACGCACTGGCAGAAAAAAAAGGAAAGAGCCAAGAGTGAGAGTGAGCAAGAGAGGGCAGGAGGGAGGGAGTTTGAGAATTGTTATTGGAGCCGTAGAAGTCATTTCTGACTTAAAGAGTTCCAGATGTGGGCCAGCCCCTGAGAAAAGGAAAGAATTGGAGAAAGGGAGAGAAATCAAGAGGGAGGGAGTATTTATCAGACTGTGCCCTTCCATTTAATCAGTAGTCTATTCTCCCAATCTAAGTCTGGTTTGTGAGTGGAAAATGGTTCTTTGCTTTTAGACTGATGATTGTGGTGAGAAAGGGACTACAGCAGGGGGCTGAAAGCCAGGTTTAGGGTGTGGGGTGTCAGGTGGTAAGGTGGTAGAGGGGCATGTGGCTTCAACGGCCCAGTCTTGGGCCTATAAAAAACTAGGGTGGTCAGAATAATGGTCTGTTGTTATTATATACACACACACACACACACACACACACACACACATGCCGGTCTTTCTCAAAACCAGTGAATGAACTCACCAAAATAGGGCAGTCATAACCCAACCAAAAGACATCTGGTTAAATACTGGGACAAAAGCTGCCCTTTAACTTATTTTGCAATGAAATTGCTCCAACTTAAGCATATGGCAAGATAACAGAGAGTTCCAATGCACTGCACTCTTCTCAGCAATTGCAGGCTGAAATGGAGAGCACATTATGATGAAACCGGTGGTTGCCGCACAGAATAGGAAATGCAAGTTACTGAATGAGTGTGTATGCATGTGTGCAAGTGTATTAAGTGCTGACTGATCTCAAGCCCTTAGACTGTTGGCAACAACAATGTCTTCTACACATGCAGGCCACTGAGGCCAGTAAGGTGCTCCTGGATGATAACATCTTAACACTAGATCAATAGGAAGCCTTCTAATTGAAGCCCTGTTATAATGGCTCCACTTATTTCCTCTCTTCCTCTCTTTCTCCCTCTCTCTCCCCCTCTCTCTCTCTGCTGTGTAATGGTCTATGTATGGATGTGAGGGCTCGTGTGCCCAGCTTCCCCAGCATTTGTTTTCACCCCCTCTGCGTTGGGCTAAGCTGCACGATCACACAACAAAAGGCCATTGTGCTACAGTAAAAAGCTCTGCTCCAGGGAGCTGGTAGTGGGCCACAAAACAAAGGCCGGTTACATTGTCCCAACACAAGCTCATGAATCAATTCAACACTGGGCTGCCAAAACAGCCACGGAAAGAGGGCTCGGAGTCCACTAGGGTTTGACAAAGAGGCGAGAGAAAGAGAGTTGATTGAGGAGGGATGTGAGGGTGGAGAAAATAAATGGACAGTGAGCAGGATGCACAGCTGGAGCTGGAAGAGAAAGAGGAGGAAAAGAGAGAGAGATGCAAGATATGAGGAGGTGGTGGGTGAGAGGGGTTCATCCAGCACAGGGAGAGAGGAGGATAGCAGGATGAGGAAAAAGGAAGAAGGGAGTGATTTTAAAGGAGTGCAGCCAACACAGCGGGGGGAAGAGAGGTGAAGTCAGCGTAAACAGAGAGCTGTGTCAACAGACAAGCCTCCTGCCTGGGCTGTAAAGGCTCAGTGCACCCCAAATCACAACAGCAGAGCAAGAGTGACAAGAGAGGACTCAATCTTTTAACTGACCAATGAGGGTGAGGTAGTATTAAAATCAAATTTGGGCTGTTCACCATAGAATCCAACAGTCATTTCCCCAAGCATGACCTTGGTCAGAGGGAAAATACTTTCTTTGTTCGCAACAGGCGCCTCTGCACTGTTATTTTCCTATTCTGACAAGTCAAATTAGTGACAAATCCATCAAAATGTTCACACAAAGTATGCATTGTATCCAACAGCAGGCCACACTTCACCTTTTTCCACACGTGGGCACTGAGGCAGTGGAAGATGGTGACCAGCACTCAGGAAGGAGAGTGTGTGACAGGGGGGAAAAAATCTTAGGGCTGTAGTTCCTATGGCATCAAACAGACACTTTTACACACAAAGCCACTAAACACTGAGAGGGACTTGAAAATATATTTACCACTGGCGTTCTTCCCGCAGATCAGGTGCTCATAGTGCTGCAGGACTCCCCACAGCTCCGCGTCATTGTTCACCACGTCCAGGGCCTCTGCACTCACCGGGGTGCACCCTGACCCCGAATCCGGCCCCGTGTGACCCCTCTCGGCTATCAGCACCCGGGCTCCTATCTCCTCCACCAGAGCCTCCACGCACGCTGTCAGACATATAGCCGCGTACTCGTGGATGCGCACGGAGATGCGGGTGTCCACCATCCAGCGGAAGAAGCGTCCCACGGAGAAGGAGAGGCCGCAGCGGGCCGACTTGCCCTTTCTCAGCAGCTCCCCGGCGCTCATACTGTACATGGAGATCGCCTTGACCGTAGCGGAGACGCAGTGGTCGGCCAGGGCCCAGCTGAGCACCAGCCTCATAGCGCTCTGCACCTCGAAGCGTGTGCAGCGGCAATGCATGACGCTGAGCCGCTGAGCCTCCCTGGAGATGCGGATCAGAGCCCGGCGGAGCAGAGCGGACAGCCGCCTCACGGCCTCCGGGGAGAACACAGGTGTGGGTCCGCCTTTGATGCTGCCGCTGTCGGCCACTTTGCGCAGTATCCTGGCCACCTCCTCCTCGGTCCAGGGGAACTCTTCCAGGTCAGGTAAGCGGGGACACTTGGAGAAGATGTCCTCCGGGTCTTCGGGGAGGACAGTGTTGACGGTGTCCCAGCTGTTGTTCCTGCTGTTCATGGAGCCGGAGTAGTACCACCAGTTACCCCGGTGAGGGGCCGTCATGAAGGCCTGGGAGTTGGACTTGGAGGAGGACAGGCTGAGGGATTTGCAGGAGTCCCCCGCCCCGTAGCCCGAGTCCAGCGTCAGGTCCTCCAGGGTTTTCATGTGGACATTGCTCAAACCTGCCATGGTGGCGGCACGGCTTTTACAAGGGTGACTTGAAAGAGCTGCAAACGTCGCCAGCGGTTTACCTGGAAGTCACTGAAGCAGCCGTCGAAACTCCCCGCTGAGCAGGATGAACTGGTTTACACAGCGCAGCACTTGTCAGACATGCTGCTTCTCGGAGTTTAGTGTGGGACGTCGAAACAACACAACTGCAAAAGTAGAGAAAACCATACAGTTGGCGACTAGCGTTATTTAAAACCGGCCCTGGTTTATCGTTAAGATAGGTGGTCAGCGAGTAAAATCAAAGTTGCACCCGTCTCACCTTTCCCCGCGGGCGGCGCAGGGATTTAAACTTTCCTCCAATGTCCACAGTCTTTAAAAATCACGACGAAATATCTCCCCGCTCTCTGAACACAGCCAAGTCCGAGTTCATTCATAGAAAACAAAGCACAAGTTCCGCGTTGCTGCTCAGCAGAGCAAAACTCTTTCGTTTCCTCGCAAAGCTCCGTGAAAAAGTCCGAGTTTACTTCATCGCTCTACCGTCTCTCTGCGCCTAGTTAAGAGCAGCCTGCCGGAGAGAGTCTGCTACAGATGTGCGAGGGGAGGGACTGCTGCTGACTGACAACACGGGAGCAGCACCAAGAACCAATCAGAAGAGGTCCTACTTTTGCGGCAGCCAATCAAAACTCGCTTCAGCTCTGCCGTAACTTTGGGTGCGTAAGTAAACTTTTGTTTTGCCTCAAAGCATCAAACAAATCCCCCTAGCACGTGCAACCTATATAAAGCGGGATTTTCTTTTGACGCACGAGTTACGCACCTTTCACTTCAACTATTACTAATTTTATGTTTTGCTTCCTGTTTCAGTGTGATCTAATAAACAAACACATTGTATTTAATACACACCATAGTTATTTTATCTTATTATTTGGATATTCACAAGTGTGGGGACGTTTTTCCGAGCAGTTAACTGGAAACCAAATGCCTACTAAGCAGACAGTTATCGGCTCATGTTGACTCAGAGGAGACTTGGCTTTCTGCCTGCACATTAGCTAATCTCTCACCTGCAGCCTGTAACAGACATTGTATCTGTTAAGCTCTCAGTAATAGTGTGGGAGGTGGAGCAGTGTTTGCTTTGATTTACTGCGGCTTGGCTTTTCACTCTATCCGGGATCACACTGAAGACAGAAGTCAAATAAAAACAGTATATAGCTAGCCTAGAAATATAGATAACTTTTCCCTCTCTTTTTAAATTTGTCAACCAAGAATATCTGTACTGGCTCAGCCTATATGGAGTGTATTCAGCCCTCTCCTGTGTAGCCTATTATTTCAGTAGGCTACCAGCGCAGAAAAGGGAATAGCATTAACAACAACAAAAAAGTGGTTGCTCTTGCTTTCAAAAGATTGAGCAAATCCTCTTATGAAACTTAGCACAGTTTAGATTACCATGTGGCCTGTTTGTTGTTTCTGGTTTAGTGGTGTAATATGCCTAAGGTGAAATAAACCAAACAGCGAAGAAGCCTGTAACTACCTGCTTTTCATCACTCAGCACTCACACAGACAGGTTGGGTGTGTGTTCCCAGAATCCATTGCCATTACATAATGGGCTTAGAGCAGAGCACTTGCCCTACCAGTTTGTGTGTTTCTTAACACATTGTAAAAGTGACTGTAATGAATGTTTTTTATTGCAGTATGAAGATTTGTAAATACTAGACATGCTATACTACATATGTACCTAAAGTGGAAAAACTGACTCCTACACATTCACACATTACAGTCTATGAATCACTCAGGCAGGGGAACTGAAAACAGAGTCGACCTTTCAGACCAGTTAACCTCCCCCGTTTGTCAAATCTAGTCTAAGTGAGAGCTGAAGACACACTGAGGGCGTAGAGATCACAGGAGGTTAGCGCTTGCCTCATCCAGACCTCATGTAGCTGTGGTGTAGACAGAGGTTACCTCACGGCCTGTGAGTGAGTGTGAGTCTGAGTGTGAGTGTGTGTATGTGCATGTTCAGAGCATACGTCAAAGCCAGTACCACCCATAGCAATATCAAACACTGGAGGGGGGCAACAACTCAAAACAAAAAACTCTGCAAATGATTAAATGTGGTTTGAAAACATACCAGCCCTGTTGGGGTTCAAACTGTTAGTTTCATACTGTTTGCTTTTCTCTCTGCGTTGGTCATAAAACACAATGAATGTGATATTAAATCAGTTTAAGTTACAGTGAGTAGCTGGACAGTGATGTCAGTCTCAGAGTAAAAACAGCTTTTATATGATATCATACTTACTTTGCATGTGTAGCTAAATGCATCAGAGCCTATTGAGACCTTCGCAAGATCTGTTTGAATGTCTCAATCTAACTGAATAAACTGTATTTACAAAAGAGCTTAAGAAATAGGTTTGGCGTTTCAGTGGGTCTTGAGTTGCATTTACTTATTCCGTAGGGTGTATAAAAATGCCTAACAAACCACCAGAGTTCAATACAATCCAGTGTTGGAAAGAAAAAAAAAAGCTTTATCATGCTACCTAACTGAAATTATCAAAATTAGATATTCATGTGACCACTGACAGTTGAATTGTTTGCAGAGGTAGTGATCCCTGACACTCGTGGGAGTGTGGGTTCATGTGGGTGTGAGCATGTGAGAGGGGGATTTTGAACTCATGCAATATTTTCCATATTAACTCATTCACATTATCTTTTTTATTCCGATAGTGAATCATGCTATGCTTTCACCTAATTTAACTCTATATGTTCATACAATGCATGTGTTTCATGTCTATCAACTAATGTACCTCACCAGGTACAGTGCATGTTAGTGTGGGGTGCAGCACCACCTTGTGGTCAGATAGGAAATGAAGTTACTTTTGGTAGCCCTGAGAACTCAATGCACTGCAACTCACTGCAAGAAAACACATGTGAATACACTTATGCTCTGTGAATTCAAAAAACATCCTCATCAAATTGACATGTGTGCTGCAAATACACTCACTGCAAAAAAAAAAAAAAGTGTTGCCAGGGGACACAAAAAAGTGATGAAGCCAAAGTTCTTTGACTTGTTGCTCAATGCCCATGTGACATGTTTGTGTTGTTGCAGGCTGTAGTTACTTCCATTTGTTGTAGCTGTTGATACTACATAGCAAAAACAGTAAGTAATACTAACTAAAATGTCAAAATAAAAACACATCTGAAAAATGATGTGGACGTAAGCATAAAATTTTATTTGCAAAAACCCAACAAATCAAAATAAAAGTACAATACATTCTTAAAACCTTTTCTCTACAAAACAATTTCACAGAAATTACCTTGGAATGTATATTCCTATTTTTCATTTTTATGTTTCTCATATATATATTCTTATATTTAATGTGTTTCTTTTGTTCTTTAAATAATCCCATGTCAATGTTAAATGACGTACAGAATAGACCTTTTTTTCCTGTAGAGGCAAAGAGAGGGTCTTGGAGGGCGTTTTTGACAATCATACAGTCAATAACAGATCATTAGCTCTCATCCATATACGTGTCCAGTCTTGAGCCCTCCAGCCATTCCCCGTCAATATAAGTACCATGTTGCATAAACAGAGGCATTAGTAGCCCGGCCTCCAGCCAAAGTAATGGGAGCAGGTGGGATCCCGCTGGACAGCAGCTGCCAGTGAGTTTCCATGACACCTCCTGTTCCCTCTCAGTAGTCATTTGTAACATCTCTGTCTATTTCACCAATGGGGACAAGTGGCTTGCAAAGACCACTCCTTGCTTCTAAGGTAATGTAACAAACAGACTGACACATCTGTACTCTGTTTAAGAGAACCATACTTCCTTCTTTTACAGTGTATCTGAATTTACAGTGACATTACAGCCTGCTGATAAATAACATTAGATTTCTGTCTGTCCCTGCCCTCTTCTGTCATTAGAGTAGTTTAAAAACTGCCCGCAGCCAAACCCTGATAAAGGCACACATTTGTGAAACAGCCATGCCTTGCCACATCGTGTCCAACACATGAACCGGTCAACCCCTCCTGCTGGAGCTTTATACAAGCTTAAAAGAAGAGTGTCGACATTTTCAACAGCTTAGCATTAACCTGTCTCTGTGGTATTCTAATATGAGAGATAAAGTTTTAATCCCTCAGATTTAATACATGAAATGCAATCCTTAGAAAATGCTAAATAAAATAAAATAAAATAAAACAAAATAACAACAATGGGTTGATAACTTCAAATCAAATGTCAGAAAGCTGCTGTAGTCCTCAGCCCCCCTCCTGTTACAGCTTCATATTCCAGTTGACAATGAGGTTAGAGATTTGGAGGGAATGGAGGATACCGTCAGTAGAGTTTAAAAGTGTAAACCTTTCACAAATTCAGTGTTTTAAAACAGAAAATAGCACCCCCAAATATATGCATGTACGCACAAATGAAAATCCCACTTAATAACTAACAGCAGAACAAAATTTTGTCGATGAAACAAAATGAATCCAGTCATAACCGATAGCTAGCAGTAATCTGGATGTAAAACTGATACAACAAAACAACATCAGGGCTCTCTATAATGTTTCAACAGATACAAAAACACAAATTAGCATGATGCTGAAAATCAATTGAAGATAAAAGAGAGAGGGACAGAAAGAGAGGAGACATAAAGGTGATGCATTTGTCAGTGTCTGTTTGGAAAAGGGCTTTTCCGATAAGGAAACTTTGTTTTATGATATCAGATATCAAGAAAACGTCAGCACCTCGGTCATACTGGTCAATGATATTCAACAGGTAGTAGTTGATGTATTTAGAAATAGTGTTTACCAAAACCATAGTTCCTCTACACGAGCTACGCCACCATGTCTGAATCTATTGGAATAACATGTTGACACATTCTATAAGGCTCCCACGTGAGAGCGTGTTAGAAAAAAAGATCTTAGGTTGTCTTCACATCTCCTTGTTAGAAAAAGGTGCTTCCTGTCATCATTAAGCACACACAAGCGGCAACACACCCACACGCACTTGTATATATACAGCACATACTCACGCGTCCTCACAAACACACACACGAAAACAGCTGCTTTCCAGTCTGTCTGAAAACACTGCGCCAAGAAAAAAGGGCAGAGAGAAGGAGAACAAAAATAACTCTCTTCTCCCTGTACAGTAGTTCAGTCAATGAGGCAAAGTGATGACTCAGGTTGTGTCTGCGTGAACAGCTCGCTTCCAAAAGCTCACATTTGGACACCGTTTCCTCATACAGACAAGCATACAACAGGGGCCGATGACGAAACACAGGCGTCCCAGAGAGGAGCCTGGTTTCAAGAAAGGCAGAGTTCAGGCAGTGAGCGAGCTACCAGAGGTCTCTCTCTCACACACAGTGGATCTGCAGGTAGGCTTTTTAAGGATCCTCCGACCAGCAGGAGGCGCTATCCCTTAGGAGTTTTCTTGTTCTGGGCGTTCCACATGCCTCGTTTGGAGTGATAGTAGTGAAAGAAGTTTCTCAAGCGAAGTCGCTCGACCTCCAAACCATTCTGCAACACCCTGGAGGGAGAGAGAGAAGCACTGGGTTATAGCTGTGTTCTGTCAGGGTGTACTACCACAGAAAATGTTATTTAATTAATACTGTCCATGTATGGTGAGATCACATTGAGGATAATAAACAATAAGGCCTTCAACTATTGATTAAATACATTATTTTATTGAGACTTATATGATATTTTGGTCAGGAACTTTTCCCGTGTCATATAATTAATAAATAATATAATCAACCTGGCCCGGCTCTGTGTGTCTGTGGATTACTGAACAGCCCTATAGGACACTGTATGAAGTCCCTCTTTGATATGCCTTGTTTGAAAGTCAACAAGCTTACTTGAAAACTTTAAAGATAAGCCAAACTATCCAACAAGAGAACAAAACCACCACAAAGAGATGCATAAAGACAAATATGACAACAAAGGTCATGTTGTGTTGTTTGTAGTTATTTTATATCTGAGGGTTTTATTTCATCGACCCAGATAAGCAGCAAAATTATGGACCAATCAATTTCAGTGATTGCTAAAATCAACACTTGCCCATTATCAGTTGATTCAGCCCAACAGCCAAAAAGTAAAAGTAATGTTTCTCTCAAGAAAAAAAATATTCACAATCTTTGTAAATTAAATAAGACCTCTAAATACCCTCTTAACTCTGTCTTTGGGGGAATTTAAATCAATGCTCTGTAAGACTTTTCAGCGCCGGCAGATACAAGTTTTTTTCATCAAGGAGAAAAGACTGGAACCACAGCAACTGATCTTGGAAACTGTGACCAGGGGCCGTCTTCAATAGTCTGTCTAAACCTTTTAACTCTGCTTTTATTCAAGAGTCAGTTCAGGGACAGGTTTTGAATTAGGCATCTTAGGGATTTCTGCCTGCTAAAGCAATGAATAATAAAACTTAAAAAGTGCCAAAAACGATATTCTATGAGCCCTTGTTATTCTTTTTCAGTGGAGACAGAAATCCGAGGGATGCATGTCTTAAAATCTGCACAAAAATACTTAAAAGGAACCTGTGAAATGATGTCATTTTCTAAACCATAAGGAATAAAAAACAACCAGGGGGTGATTCTTGTAAACATCTGTAGAACTTAAAGGAATCTAGTCCAACACAACATCCCATTGCAAGCACATAAAGTTTAACTACAACTTCAAAAGTTACCATAGAGTTGTGTCAACATCTCAGCAAAATATGAACTTTGAGAAAACCGCTAATGGGGTTATTGTGTTGGCTTGTTGCTAGGTTACCTGTCCAGCAGCTCCCAGTCCTCTCCACCCCAGCGGTCTTTGAATTCCTCTGTGTTCATCCCTCCAATCTTATCAAAGTCAGACTTGTAGATTCCAAATAGGCCAAAGCCATTTACCTCCCAGTAACCTGCAGACAGGATGAAAAAAATGTTAATAACAGCGACAAGTCCCATTGCATGTGATAAAAATAAAGACTGATGCATACAGAAGTACATGCTTTGGATGTAAATTTAAAATGTATTATGATTAAGAGTCAGTCGTCTGTAACTGAGGCACCAGTCAAAATATGTTAACATACAAATTTGATTATTACAGTGTGAGAACAGACAAGAGTATTCATTCATGAAATGTGTGTTTATTCGTGTTACCGTCAGGTTCCCGTGGTGAGCTTCCACAGCTGAGTCTCATGACTATGGGAGCAAAAGCAAGGCGTCCCTCGACACAGTGCTTCCTGATGCTTTCCAAGATGTTGAGAGGGAAGTGGATGTGCAGATCACACAGGAACACGATGCTGTGACTATCCTGCAAGAAGGACAGACAGATGCACAGTAATGTACACATTCATTACATCTAAATAGTGTCTAAATCTTCCCTACGTCTGGGATAAAGACGTGTGTGTGTGTGTGTGTGTGTGTGTGAGGGATTCTGTGTGTATGAGCTGGTGTAACTTTGTGTGTGTGACAGTGCATGTTCACATGCGCCTAATATTTGGATTTTCGGATTAAAGAGAGTGAAAAAGTCCGGGCTCAGCATCAGTGGCTTGTCTTCACTCCAAGAGCCCTGCAGGTCATTCAGACATGAGTGACAGTCCTGTCATCCCACCGTGACAGCGCTGACACTCAACTGATGGATTAACGTCTGTCCAAATTTCCAGCCGCTCCACGCCCCCCCCCGTGGGTGGGGTGTGCATGCGTGTGTGTGATATAGAGACAGCCAGGAAGAGGCGTAAGAGCGCATGCACACAAATAACCTGTGAGAGGGAGTGGATGTGACAGCTATGGCATACACATGACAGAGGAAATGCAGCTAACTGTCTAAGCGATTCCCTGTCATCCACAGCTGGGCTCTGTGGGAGAGGGAGAGGGGAAGGAGGAAGAGGAGGAGGCTCGGAGATAAGGCCGAAATACACAGCCTGTGACTGTGACAGACCAGCCCGGTCGTGATGTATTCATTATGCATGAGTGTTCCCTCCGTCTGTCCATCAGCCAGTAAAGGTCATGCGGTCAGTGTGAGTGCCTGCCCTTCAGTGAGTGGCTCTTTCCCTGCCAGCGCACATATTGTTGTCTTGGCCTCTGTGCGTTTTGTTTTTCTGACCTCAATGGTGTCCACTCCGATCTGCAGTCCTGCCGAACGCTCAAAGTTTCCCTCTCTCCTAAGATACTCGTATCTGTCAAAACAATAACAAACACACAAATCACCTAAAATATTCACTTTCCGAGTCACATCACTCAGCTGATTATGTCGGGCACATAAAATCACAGGCAGACCTTGGCACGGTGCTCTCTCTAAGTGCCTGCTCCACGTCCATGTCTTCACTCTCAAAGTCGACGATAATGATGCTGAAATTGTCATCCTTGGTCTGGTGGTGGAGATTCTCCATGTCGGAGATAAACTGCTGCACCCACCGAGCTTGGTTTTTCACTGAAGGGCAGTAAGAAGACATTTTTAAAAAAAAGTAGACTGCAAGTTAGGAAAACCAAACCAAATTATGTTAATTTGCATTATGTGCAGGTTCTATAAGGATTATTCAGTTTTCAGAGCTGAGAAAACTGACTGACCCGGCACCACAAAATGCACCATGACATCTCTCCTCCACTGCAGCATGACCGGCTGGCAGAGCAGAGGCTTAGCGTAGGCAGTGCTCCACGGCGTCGCTCCGGGCCGCGCGGGGGACTTGGTGGAGGGAGGGGGCGGCGGGGTGGCGAGGCTGGATGTGGCAGGGGAGGGGGCCGAAGCTGGTGCAGAGGCTGGGGCAGAGTCTGTGTTCTCTAGGCTTTCCTCCCCTTGCCTGCCGCGGTGCAGCAGCAGGTAAATGTATTCAGACAGACGCACCACGCTGCGGCCCCTCTCCATCAGCTCCAGCTCCACGAGGTACCGGTTCCCTCTGGCCGAGTCGCGCCGCTTCTCCACGTTGATAATCCGCAGCAGGGTGTAGATCCTGGGGGCGCGGGCAGAAGAGAAAGGATTGAGCCAGGATGCACAAGCTCTGAAGAATAATATGACAAAAAAAACAAAAAAAAAAGACTACAAAGAGAAAACACAATTTTCTATATCTTTTTAACGGGATTAATTATTGTTTGACTGTAGGCAGACCACTTCAAAAAAAAATGCTGCTACTCATTATCTGTGCTGCTGTGAAGCCAACATGGTGTGATGTGGGAGGAAAATGAAAACAGGGGGAAAAAAAGTTAATGGCTAGGCTACTTCACACAAATAACAACAAGGTTTGTACGCACTGCTGCAGAAAACAGTAATCAGCACATAGAGGTCTGTGAACATGAAGTCAAAGCACCAGGGCATGACCAATATGTTCTCACTGAAATTACTACTAGCTTTACATAACGGCAACAACACATTTGAATTTACAAGGTTGCGGGGAAACACGAGACCTTTTAGTCTCACATTATTCTCAGTCCCTCTCCTTTATCCTCACCCTCCGTTGCGTTCGTTGAGTTTCTCCATGTACTGCGCCAGCACGTCCACCACCTCGCTCTCTGCGAGCTGCAGGTTGCCCGACACGTTGCAGCGCAGGTCGTTCCAGTCGGAGCGCAGGAGCTCAAAGTCCATGGGATTGACCGAGAAGGTCCGCTGCCAGTTGATGCTCTCCTCCGCCCACCCCGGCCGAGCCTCCACCTCCTCGTAGCTGTAGTCCGACAGCTCGCCCTCCTCCGGCTCCGGCTCCGGGTCGGGGTCGGGATTAGAGCGGTTTGCGTCCTGGTCTAGTTCTGATGGGTTGGGGTCGGGCTCTGGCTGCTGCTGGGACTCTGTGATCTCTGAGATCCTGAGGTAAGAGGTGACCCTTGTTTGACCTTGGAGTGTGTTTTCTGTGGAGTTTGACCTTGGCAGGGTAACAAGAGGGGGAAGGGGATCTTGATGATGGGATAACTGGGTCAGTGGGCCGTCTTTGCTGCGTGGATCAGCTGTGCCGGTAGTCTTTGAATCCTGATGCTCCCCTCTCCTCTTGCTTTTCTCCAGCTGTTTCGCCACAGCTGCCCTCCTGACAGACTTCTGTACACTTTCATTCTGTGTGTTGATGCTTCCGTTGTGAGGAGATGTCTTACCCCCCTTTGTGGGGGGGTTCGGCCAGAGCTGTGGGGCACTAACAATGTTCCTCCCTCCTGTTACCCCTCCCCCAGCATGTCCTTTGGCACCCAGGCTGACCAGTCTTGTCGTCTTCCCAGATTGGTACAGAAAGACCCCTGGGAACACCTCCCTGGGATGGCGAGACGCCCTCTCCTCCCTCCTCTCTCGCCGCTGCTCCCTCTCCCTCTCCCTCTCCCTTTCCCTCTCCTTCTCCCTGGCAGGCCGAGGCCTGGTGATGTAGATCTTGTTCTCCTCCTTCTTGTTTCCAGTCAGCTTGTTGCCGTTGTCATAGGGATTGTTGCTGTGGGCAGAATTGCTGAGGATCTGCTTGGCACGGCTGGCGAAGGCAGAGAGGGAGGACTTTTGGGGGAAAAGGAGCGAAGACTTGCTCAGTTTAGGCGGAGTCTCTGCTCCTTTCTCTCCTCCTCCTCCTCCTCCTCCTCCTCCTCCTCCTCCTCCTCTTCCTGCCCCACCACCTGCTCCCCCTCCTTTTCTACCAGGAACCTGTTCTACAGGACCAGGGTGGATCCAGGACAGGGAGCGACTCCGTACCACACTGTCAGTATCAGGTTCAAGCACATTGCGCTGGGGCTCATCGAGTCCCTTCCTGGAGTCCTGTCTCATGCTTCCTCTTGTGTGATCTCGTCCCCATTCTCTGTCCATCTCCCTCCCTATCTGTCCATCTCTGTGAAGGAAGTGTCGCCTTTCTCTGTGGCGGATGATATGATTGTTGTTGACCGCTCCGTCCTCCTCTTCATCAGGGTCCACCTCCTCTTCCTCGCCTCCTCTGCTGGCTGGTGTCGTCTCGGGCTTCGAGTGTTGATGGGAGGGGTTGGAGGTGTGGCTGCTCTGGCTGGGATGAGACGGCTTCCTGGGCGCCTGCGTGCCAACGATCTCTGCCTCGTCCTCGCCTTCCACCACCTCCTCTTCCTCTAGGAAATCTGGAGCAGAGCACAAAGATGATTGAGTGCGAGTGTACAAAATTGTGTGTCCCGTGCGCATGCAGAAGTGTGTGTATGTTCATTATTAGTTACCATCTGGATTGGGGAAGAAGAACGGTCTGTCGTCTTCCTCCTCATCCATCTTCATATATTTGTAGAAACCAAACCTGGCAGACGCAGCAAGAGGCGACACACACACACGCAGACACACACACACACACACACACATATTAACAGAAGGCTGAAGTTGCAATGTGTCTTCAATTTGCTATCAAACCCACAGACACTCACTAACAACCTTTATTCTGTATAATAATTGTATTCAGCCATATATGTACAGAGACAAATCTTCTATCTTCTCTAGGAGATAAAAACAATGCCATCCTTACTTCTCTAAGTAGATCGGAGACTCTCTGTAGAAACACTTGTTCTCTCGCTCCATGTGGGTGAGCCGTGTGAAGTCGTTGGGGTAGACGAAGGATAGGTAAACCTGAAGGAAAGCACAATGTCAATCAAAGATGAAATACTGCTAGGAAACACAGATAATTCTCATTAAGCAGTACTCAGTTAGGATTGGATTCATTAAATCAAAATCAACCAGTTGCTCAACACAATTATATTGTTTTTTCTCACAGTGTGTTCCGTCAAATCTAAAATGGATTTGTTTTTTGTGGCTCTCGCTTGCAGCTCGTCACTGGTCTCTGCAGCTGCTGCAGTGACTCATGTTGGCCTACAGAGGGAAGCAGCGCTCAACACTACCTGCCACCTGCTTCTTTTATGTGTTTTCACACAAAGGGAGAGATGATTGGTGAAATCCAATCAATGTAGACTTAACAGGTCTGCCTCTTTCTTCTATAACCAGTTGATCTGAATGTGAGGGACTTATTTTTTGGGAGTTTTAGACGACTACTGCTTTAACTGAGTGCACTTCTGATGACCCCACTGAGATAATTTTAGCATAAACCACCAATTAAAACACAGACCAAAACATATCTGAGTGGTACTTCTTTTGGTGAATAAAGGGGGCACTTACAAACTGCAGGCCCTGGTATCTAGCAATGGGAAAATCTTTGACCACGTAGGTTGGGGAGTAGAGACAGGCTGGCAGAACATTTTCCAGGTGGGAGGGGTCAATCATAGGAGCTGAGGAGAAAGAAAGAGAGGCGGTAAATATATATATATACAGAGAGAGAGAGAGAAAAAAAATAGACATATCAAGCCAGATGAAAAAGTCTGAATCAAGCAACACTGGACTGTGAGCCAGACAGTCGGCCAGACAGACACTCCGTCAGACAATCAGAGAAAATGATAGGCCAGACAATCAAGATGAGAACAAAAAATGGGGCGACAGTGGAAGATGATGACTGTCAGATTTACTGTTATAAAAGGTGTCCCTGGGGTCTGGCTTGAGCATATCTGCTCCGTGGTGCGTGATGCTGCCTCCTTCCACACCCTGGGACTGAGTCTCGCCTGGGAGATGGATGTGACTGGCCAAGGTCTGAGGGATGTGGTCGACACTGTTCATCTTCAAGCTGGACTCGTCTGAGAGATACAAGGAGAGAGAGAGGGAATAAGGAAGATTCATTATTGCTTTCACTGTTTTGATCTTATTGACAGACGCATTCGATGTCGGCTATTGGAAAGAAAATATCATGCACATTATCTGTGTAGCATCATCATAAATCCTTAGCAACCATGAAAAGGTGGAGAAAGGAGAGAGAAGACACAAAACGAGATTCAGAGAGGAAAAAAGCAAAGGGGGAGGAGGAAAAGAGCAAAAGCTAAAGTGAGCAGATCAGGAAAAAAAAAAGTTGGAAGAAAAACAAAAACAGAGCAGAGGAGAGTCATAATTATACCAATCGATATCAGGGAAGGAGGAGAGAGCATGTGTGATTAATGGCGTGTCAAGAGCAGGGCCTGATGGGAGAAATGCTTTATAATTAACAAGGTGGTCAGCATCATTTTTATCCTCCGGGGTGTACCTTTGTGAGTGTGTACATGCTACACACAAAAAAGCCTTTTGTTGAACTTCTAACAAGAAGATATTTGTTTATCACATACCTCAGTATGCACCCACCAAGACAAACTGTCTCTTTGTTTTTGAAATCCTAACAACACAATACAATTTTCCTTCTATTTATTTTGATTCATAGGCATCATGGTTCACATGGAGTGTGTATGCGTGTGGTTGGAGTTTGAATTATTGATTACTGGTTCAAGGGTCAAGGTAAGGCATTTACTTTCAATGATCAGTGTAATGGGCTGGAGGATACAGTGTGTCAATGAGCATACCTCATGGAGACAGTGAAGAGAGTTGTGTGTCTTTGGGATCTTGTAAATCAATTATCAGCTAGCATCTGGGTTGTGCTTTTATGTGTTTTTCCAAAGTGTCAAATAAGAAGTATAATCTCAGAAATTATGAGCTGTACTTGGCTTGAACCCATGAGAAATCATATCGGAGCTGTGATAAACGTTCCTGCAAATTAAAATGTCAAGTAATGCACTATTAACAATCATGCTGACATAATAAACAATCATTTGTCAAAAAACAAAACAAAACACACAGTTAAATGGTTGAACAAATACACTCTACCAGTCTGGTATAATCATTGCCTGTTTTCCTGAGAGTTATTCCAGCATAGTTTGTCTTTGCATAGCTACAATTCTGTGAAAAATAAGTTGTACAAGTGATGAAATTGAGGCTTTTACTTTAGTATCAGTGAATGATATGCTCTTATTAAGTGCTACAACTGTTGAGCACACAATGATGTTAATTAGAATCCAATGAGAGACCTAATTAAACTGAATAACAGGGGAGAACAAGTACCTCTGGACAAGCCACAAAATGTGTTTTTCTCCTCTGCCAAACAGGGATGAATATTTAACATTTTCCTCAGTGACAAAAGGGAGAAAATCAGCGATGGGAGAAAGTCAGATGAAACCCCCTTTCTCTGTCGTGGCTGGTACTAAACAAGAAGGCAGCATTTGGCACATATCCAGCGAACACTGCAGTTTTGCTCAAAATGACAACTCCACACATCATTTTCTGTGCGGCTGGCATTTTCCCCCTGTTAACGATACTGAATCCCTGTGACACATTGCTATTCTTGGAGCTACAGAGGTTAGACATCCACTCAGAATCTAGAGCTCTCATCTCTGCAACCAGTGACATCTATAGAGAAAAATAGAGCATCCATTAGGTTCTGTATCTTGTCTTTGGACTCAAATAGGGAAGATATGTCACGCTGAGACAATAAATATGAGTTTGATAGGAGACAAACAAAAGGAAGCTGATTTCGTGTTTGACACCAGAATAGACTGATGAAGTTGTTTTCTTTTTTAGCCTCATTTCCTCTTTTTTATTCCCAAGCACACAGCTAAAAAACCCACACTATATTTCACTGTCATTTAAAAGTCTCATGAGCGTCTCAGCGCAAACATCAGAAAACTTAACACTCCATTCTGAGATTCATTACTTTCCAAGATGAGATGACAAAATGGGTTTGGATGCTGTGTATTTAGCATTAGCATGGTAGAGTAATTCTTACCTGTGTAGAGGGAGATGTAAGCTGAGTCTATCACTTCATATTTCAGACCAGGGAGGAACGGACGCCACTGTGTGTGAAAGAAAAAGGGAGAGAAAAGGGATTGGGTGAGAAGAGAAAATGAAATGCCAACATGTGGAAAGTATAAGGTGAGCAGAAACCATCCATCAGTGTTTGCAGGATAAACTGTGACACAACTGTGATATTAATCTTAGCGCCATCACAGGATCGATCCGATGCTGCAGAGTTTTTTTTTTTCTTTTGTATAAACACACTTAACCAGAGAGAGACAAGGAAACAGGAGAAAAATGTGGCACATGAGCAAAGCACAGGAAAAGTGAAGCTGCAAGGGGGGTAGGAAGGAAGGAAGGAAGAAAGGAGAAAATGTGCAAACAAGAGCAAAAAGGGAAAAAAAAGAGAAAATAAACCATGAGAAGAGCGAGAACAGAGCCGCAGGAATAAAATGCTGACAAGAAGGTGTAAAAAAAGAAGGTCTAGTAATGACCTGAAAACAAAGAGAGACATGGGGAGAGAAATGAAGAGAGGGAGTGAGAAAGAGAGAGAGAGACAAGCTACAATTCTTTTAAATAGATTTCACAATTACCACGTCACTTCTGGTTAACCGGGATTTAATCACAGGAGACAGGTCATTTTCCAACCCTCAGGTTGGGAATACAAATATAAACACTCTCCTCGGGCTCATTCAAATGCCTCCACATGTATATGCAAAACAACTACACACACAGGCAGCTGAGCTACGGTTTTAGATTTTGTTGCACTCCACATCTTGTCATTCATGTAGCACTAATAGGCACCCCACTTTCTGACACGTAAGAGCCAAAATCAAGCATTTGTTACACTATTCTGTGTTATTCCTTCACATCGAACGCTGATACGATAATCCGGAAGCACACAAATCCACGCAAGTGCACATATCAAAGAGCAACAAACAAGGACATGGTGCGACAGCATGCTGAGCAGCAGCAGGGAGCAGCCCAGCGGGCCACCTCCAGCTTCCACACTGTGTCATTATTTCAGGGTGGTTGTCCTCAAGGTCAAGTCAGAGGGCTGACACAGTCTGACTCATGGAAGGACATTAAAAAAAAGAAGTGGGAACCGCATATGAGTTGTAACTTAAAAAGGTTTCATTTTATCCAACTAGAGCAACAATTTAAAACACCTACATTAGATACATCTCTAATGTAGCAGCAGCAGAGGTGTCAGTCAAGTCAGTGAGGAGAGAGATGGAAACACTGGATGACTGACAGTTGCTTATACAGTACAGCAGCCTGTCAGATCAAGATCACAGCAGACTTCTTGATTTGCAGTAGGAAAAGAACAGGTGTTACTATAACAACATCACCTGGTCTATAAGGGTCTCAGACAGTGCGCCACGACAGCATAACACCCAACCATGCAGAACAAACACACACACACACACATGCAGAACTCTGAAACTGAAGCAGCTAATTGTAATGCAGCCATCATCAATTCTACTATTTACACTTGGAGGTGTGGACAGGGTATGGATCTATTTTCTGCAAAGAGAAATCCAACTCATGATGGAAAAATGGAAGTGAAGCATGACAGTGCTAGATTTCAAATGAGTGTCAACGATGGTTAATGTGTTTCCGCTGCCTGCGTGCATATACTAGGCAGAGGGTCATCAAAGAGTCCATCATTTTCAAGGCTCATTGCAGCTCAACACCCTGCTGCTGTCACATCAGCCTTAAGTGCACAGGAAACACACACAGACGTAAACACTTGAAATACTGCATGTGCACCTGTGTGTCCTAATTTACAGCTTTGTGGGAGTTTCATTGTCTGGCCCCATAGATTCTCTGATTAATTCCTCCCAGGGAAGCATTGACTTGGTGTGAATCTTGATGTGTGTTTGTGTGCGCACAGTATTTGTGGCGTATGTGTGAAAGTGTGTGTGTATGTGTGTGTATGTGTGTGTGATGGGGGGGGCTTCTCTGTGGGTATGGGTGCATCTTCGGTGAAATAGTGTTGACAGGAGAAGCAGGAAGAAACAGAGGGCTGCTCGCTGGCCCCGCAAGTTCAACAGAGAGGAAAGAAAATCAATATCCAAGGGGAAATAATAAAACGTAGCAATCGTAGAGCAAAATGGCAACAGGCAGCCAGCAGGCTGATTTCATCATGTTCTATCATGCCTGGACCACCCACTCGTATATAAGGGTACACACACACACACACACACACACACACACACACACACACACACACACACACACACACACACACACACACACACACACACACACACACACACACACAGGTAGTTTGCCTCTGGTTCAGGCATAGGTAATTGTTTATCCCTTGATGATCAGGAGTTTATTTCTTCTGAGTGAGCAAAGTGTTATGTTTGTTTCCTTCAATTCAATCAGCTGCTCCATAAGCCGGAGGCCCTATGGATATGAAGTTGTTTTGTTGACACATCAGAAGTAATGACATAATGAAATTGTGTGACCTTCCACAACTTTATGTAAAAGTCAGTCTTGATTTAAGGTGCAATAAGAGTAACAGAACTTTAAACCTCAACAGAGCGGTCTCATAGTTTTTCTGCCCTGATTTTAAAGGGAACAGCTTCCTTTTTTGTTCTGTGTCTTTTCATTTTTTTGTTTTAACTGTAAACAGCGGCTCCTATATCAAAACCCTCCAACACCCCCAGTAGAGGTGAAAGGAGAACACAAGAGGAGCAAAGAGGAGGAAAGATGCTTCCTTGAATCTGACAGCTACAAATGGACAAAGGCTGCCCAGCTGTTGTCAATGTCTACTTGTTCAGTAGAGGACTAAGAGGTTTCCTGTGTGCTTTCTATCTGTTTTCTCTTCTTTTCTCTGTTTTAATCACACACAAACCTGTCTTCAGGCCCAAACTGCTGGAGTGGTAAACAGAGGAAAGTCAGCGGACAACAAAAAAGACAGACGTTAACAAGCCTGACGACATCAGGAAAGGGTGAGATCAGTCCAGAACTACACAGAGTAAGAAGTACCTGTATGAAATTGTTAAAAAATATTATGTCTTGTGACTGGTCTGTAAATATATATAAAGAATGGACTTCGAACTTATTGCTAAAGACAGAGTAGTAAAGTTGGAAAGCACTGACGCACACAGATTAATTCAGTGTGGCTTTGGTCTTTCATTTAAATTCATCTCCAAATAACAAGATCATAGAATACACAAGCTGTATCCTTTAACATACATAATGTAACATACATATGCAGTAAGTTGTTCAAGTGAGACAAATGAGCTGGAGGAATGAGCTACATCTGGGGTACAAAAATGCAAATAATACAGGAGGGCTTGCTTGTTAGTCTTTATGTGTCTTCTCTTAACTACTTAGGGTTAGAATTGAGCCAGGGTGATCCTATAGAGGGAGAAGAAAGAGAGGGAAGTGAAGACAAAAAGACACAAGATAATGAGTGAGAAAGACTGCAGTGAGTGGGCTCCAGTGTGCCTATGAGATAAAAATCTCCTAAATCCCGAAAAGACTTTGGGGCCTCCAGTTGAGTCTCGTAGAGTTTGACACATAGTTTTGGCCCAATTTTGACAGGGTGTTTGTTTGTAATCCGTCTCAAATACACAACGTGATTGATGGTGGATGAAGCCGTCCAAAGTCCAATTAATATGGTGACATCCATGTCACAGCCGAGGTACAAAACAATCACCGGACACTAATAGAGTGAAGGTTATTACTGAGGTAGAAACGCAGACAGTTGACTCTACTGCCAGGACAGTTAATAAACCAAATGAAATGGCTGTGATCACTCATTGTGTGTTTGTAAGGATGTAGACGAAGTGCTGTCAGTGACCTGTCTTTGTGCTCCCGTTGCCAGACAACAGTTTGCTCGAAGAAACGCTGACTTTATTGAGAATGACATGTTGCTAACAAGTCAAGTATTATGTCCTGCAGTTACAATGCAAAAAAAGGCAAAGTGACAGCTAACAAGTACATGAAGGCACATATTAATAACCTGCAGTGTAGCTCCATATTTTAGTTCACAAAAAGGGACATCTTTTACTGCACTGCCATTTCCCTTTTAACTGCAATATACTGTTTGTGGTGACAGCTATGCAGTGCTTGACAGTGATGTGCTGATGGATGATGACATTGGTGACTGATGGTCATCAAAATTTGCCATTGCAAAATATGAAGAATATATTTGACTTGTTTTCTTATTAAAAGAGGAACTTATTATTTTTAGTTTTAGTATTATTTACCCCGCAAAAGTGTAATTGCATTTACTTGCAACTCATAACCACACCTCAATTGTAATAAGGGCTTGCTGAGTTGAGAGTTGAGGAGTTCGACAGGCAGACAGATGTCAAATGTCATTCAGGATGATTTCTTATCTTATCCTTGTGCTTTTTATGGCTGGAAAGAGAGAAAGATTGACCATTATTTATGATGCCACACTTACTTTTTTGGTCACTCCTCTTCCTCTTATGGCTCATATAGGACAGTTTAATGTAACGCACACCACCACCACCTCTTCTCTTCAGTGCAATCTGATTCAGAGGTGCAGTATATCTGCTGTTTTAACTCTGAGTTATTAAATGAATACTTGATATCTTGGGAAATGCACTTGCATTCTTGCAAATAAGTGCATTTTCCAGATTAGAGGGGGAAGATCAATGCTTATACAAATAACTTTATGAGACAGAATTCTTTTACAAAACATCATTGGCAGGGATAAAGTTTACTCTACAAAGCTGCACTCTGAGAAAATGACCAGTTATGCCTTTGTTTAATACATGACTATAAATCATAAGGATATTTTTTCTCCTCAAGAATAGCGATAAATAATACATGCAGTGACAAGAAATGACAAGAAAAAGTTCCATTTGCTAATGAGATACAGGGAATTTTATGATCGCTCTGGTAGGAGGAGAGACAGAGCCTCAGTTCTACCACTGCTGCTAATGGAAAATCAGTAGCACAGAGCCGTGGTGCTGCCCACTGACAGATGCCTGGCAGCAGCACATCAAGTAAAGACTTCTGACAGGCTATGAACAGGTAGCTGCATGAATAGAGTGCCGAGGACTGCTGGTGTTTTGATGCTTTGCTGATACTGTTGTAGAATCCTCGTACAATGAGAGATGACAAGAAGCAGACAGTGAAGAGGAGCTGAAAAAGCACCTACCCCAAAAATAAAACACTAACCAAAACCTACAGCATGGAAACAAGGATATACAGTACAGCTCCTGACTGATTATGCTCTTATTTCAATTGACAACTAAACAGAACTAAACACTTACATGCTCCACGATAAATGCCACTATCCATTCCCTGTTGCGCTGACGTGAAAACAGTCACTTGTTTTTTCATGTCATATCATGTCTTGCCTGGGGAAGAAGGAACAATATTCAAAGGGAGATGAGGAGGTGGATACAGAGACGGGGTGTTTGATTTTCTATGTTGAATTATACATTAGCCAAAGTCTCTCAGACCAGACATTTCAGAAAGACAAATGAGTCCAATATCCATAGCAATTACAGGCACGTCATAGTCAGTGGGACTACACTGACGCCCTATGTGCTCTGAGTGGAAAGTAGTTGGTCACACTGACACTCTTACTAGATACAAGTCCAACATACAAGACAGGATGTCCAAACACACTTCTTAAAATCCTGCGTGTTTGCTCTCCACATATGATGAGGACACGCAGGGACTTTGGTCAACATAATGCTTACAGGAAAGAGAGATAACACAGGAATCATCAGGCTGACTTGAATACAAGTAGAAATAAAGACAGAAAAAAAGGACTCAGTGCATTTAGTGTAACTGAGCATGACAGCACAGACTGACTGGATGTGTTAAAAATACTGTAGCTCACTGGTTTGAGATGTTGTTACTCTTGTCTGTAACAACATCTATTGCACGTCTGTCCGTCCTGGGTGAGGGATCCCTCCTCTGTTGCTCACCCTGAGGTTTCTCCGACTTTTCCCTGTTAAAAGGGTTTTCCATGGAGTTTTTCCTCAGTCGATGTGAGGGTCTAAGGACAGAGGATGTTGTTACGATGCCATGTAAAGCCCTTTGAGACAAACTGTTTGTAAAAACGGGCTATACAAATAAAATTGCCTTGCCTTGCCTTGCCTTGCCTTTGAGCAGGCGCCAAATATGCACATGAGGCTACAGCCCCGGTTCGATTCCCCTGCTGCATGCCATTCCCCCTCTGTCTGCCTCCCCATTTCCTGTCTCTCTCAACTATCCTGTCAATTAAAAAATACTTCCAAAAAAAAAGAATTATATAAAGTGATCAAGTTCCTTAACAGAATTAAATCTGAAACATTCAACATGACAGGAATACACATGAATGTCTGTAAGCTCCAGCTGCTTGACAATTTACTGGATGACATGTGAATCTAAAAGTACAACTTGAAAACTCTGTTGAACAGTCTGTTGAACAGACAAGGGAACAAACAAAACAAAACTGTGTGGCCTACAGTAACAGCTAAATGACACGCAGAGAAACTGCTACAGCCTCAAGGCTAATACTGTACAAGTTAATGCACTGCTCAAGACACAATGAGTGAGGATGGGCCTCTATATACAGTAGCTTCCTATTTTATGCTGAATGGTACGTCATGTGTGGGATGGTGGTGCTCTTTGGGAATGTGTCTGATGAAATCTGCATGATGACAAGAGGAAGTGCTTGCACAAAGGAAAGAAACTGCGATACCAACAGCAGCTCTGCTAACGGCTTTAAATTGCCCCAGGGCTCAGGATGGTTAAGTTCTCATAAAAATGGTTTGGAGAGTGTGATGAACATGAAGAAGAAGAGGAATTGATTCTATTATGTGATCTTCTCGATTATGAGCAGCGATTGCCACTGAGAGTTTATATGCACGTCTCACAGTTTTCCTCATGCTCGTAAAGAGAGACAACCTGGATGCTAACCACACTCATAAGAGTTATTATACCGTAGTATTGACTGGCATTGATGTTGCCTCTAGAGGATAAGAAGAGGACAAAGAACAAGGGTCAAAACAATCTATTGTCTATATTGACATTGAGGTAAACGCTAATGCCAATGTTCTTGATTTTTCCATACACTGATTAAGGCTCAAAAATTAATGAAATTAAATGTCATGATGTCACAAATATAACTAATATGGTCCTGTCAAACAAAAAGCAGAGTTGTGTATAAGACAGGAAACAAAGATGATATTATTAGATAAAAGCACAGGTTTGCATGGTAATGATAAAGAGTAAAGTAAATTAGATGAAAAGTACCATAAGAAAAAAAAAGTGTGGTTAAAAGTGAAGTGAGGCAGAAAAAAACTACTCCATATGTTTGAGAGCTGCTGAACTAGACACAACCCTAAAAGGTGTTGAAGTGGTAAAAAAAGCGGAGAGAAATCCAATTTATTTCCACGATATAAGGACACACACTATATATTTTAACAGCTGGCTTCAGGTCACACCGACCACTACTGATTTATATTGAGGAGGGAAGGCGCGAGGCAGATGTTGAGGGGCCTACATGTTGCACCCATGAGTGTGCGGGGGCAATGGTGGACGGGTGTGTGTAGGAGGGTGAGTGTGTGAGAGTATGAATTGGTGGGCAGTTTGAGGTTTGGCCTGGCAGGGGTGATAAAATGGGGGCCATTAAAATCCTGCATTTAAATCCCACACCTCTGCCTCTCCATAAACTTGCCATCGCTAATTAAGGCGTGACTTTCTTCTCTTCCTCCTCTCACTATCCCTCCTCTCAATCACGCCATTTAATTGCAGACACTTTCCCTCATTCTGTCACAAGGCTAGCAAGAGACGTTTTCCATTAGGCCAGCGGAAAGATCCCATCTTTCACTGACAAAGATCCAGATGGCATGTATATGTATATAACATTAATGAAAGTACCGACTTGCTAAATCTTCTTGCAGCTCACGTAATCCATTAAAAAAAAAAACTAAATAAAAACAGTCATCACTCTAAGTCTAAAGAGAGTTGAGTTTATTTGAAGTTGACTGAGGGAAAACACTGAGGTAGAGTGCAGAGTGGAAAAGATTCAGTCAGAGTGCGGGTTT
This sequence comes from Trachurus japonicus, assembly GCF_045865225.1. Taxonomy (NCBI): domain Eukaryota; kingdom Metazoa; phylum Chordata; class Actinopteri; order Carangiformes; family Carangidae; genus Trachurus; species Trachurus japonicus. The sequence goes on from NC_140912.1 coordinate 20,283,987, forward strand.
GGGAACTTGCCTGTTCATCCTAACAACTCAACAGTCTCATTCACTGGCCTGATGTTTATACTTACAAATACACTTGTTTCCATCCCCTGCCTCTATGCTGTTTATGTTTCACCTTCCTGCGGCCATTCTCCCTAATTCCTTCACACAATGGAAACAAAAATGAACCAACACAGTGACAACAAGGCTCCTCTTTGCAATTTCCTTTCCAACAGGTAACCTTCACACTGCACTTGTGCACTGGTATCTGATATTTACTCCCATTTTCGCTTGTGTTTCGCAAGTGCAGTTAAACAAATACAGTACAATTTCCCAAAGACCAGCCAATCTTTGACCGTGCAATCACCGCTTGGCACTGAACACAGACGAAAGAGCTGTGAATCCACAGTATCTGCTCTTTAACAAATGAGTGCCTGGGTTTCTGAGGATTTATGTGAGCCCAGGGCTTATGCTGTTGTGGGCCGGTCACGGTAAATCTGCTATTTTTGTCAAGGTGTGAAATGTATTCCACTGTTAAATCACATACAGGCCTTACTAAGAAAGCACACCACACACACACACACACACACATAACTGCACACAATCTTGATTTGCTGCATGACTTTTATACGCTTCATTAATTGTTTCTACTAGTGCAAACCGACTTTGATGAGGGGAGGGCAGGGGAGGGTTGGGACAGACGGAGAGAGAGAGAGAGAGATGGATTTCCACATGACCTTGATGTGCTCGTGCACATGCTCACACAAACACTTTTCTGGATGCCGTGCAGAGTCTGTGTTTGTGGAAGTTGATGATTTGAAAGAGAAGAACAGCACAAGGTAGCGGGAACAGAAATACTTATTATAAAAGCCTCCAACTCACACCCTGTCTATATTCTTCTCCACACGCCTGCTCCCATTTCTCTCCTCCTCCTTATTCCCTCTCCTCTCCTCCCCTTTTTGGCAGCTGTGTGAATTCAACCTTTGTCTGTATGAAGCCGGTGAGCTCTGATTAAAGAGACCAAGACCTTCAGTCTGAAGGCCATAAATCTTAACTGCAAGTGCAAAAGATTTGCGAGTTTCTTATGTGATTTTTTTTAAAGCATTTTCCCTCTCTCTCTTTTGTAATGGGTAAGGATACTAGCTGACTCTGTCCACGTAAGGAGGCTGTAGACAGCTACATGTCTCCTCTGGACACTAGTTCTCACAGGGGGCATAGTGACAGCAACAGTAGTAACAGAATAGCAGAATATATATTGGACCTGAGTTTAAAACACTTTTTAGAATAAAACATCTAAAAGGCTCCCCCATCTGGTGTGGGGACTCTGGGACAAAACATATTTAGAAATGGGTATCCTTGGTCTAATTGGGGTCAGTTTCTTTCTTTTTTTTCTGCTATGACAAAGTTTAACAAACACTGCTCTTATACATATTGTAACATAACAGATAGTCATATAAGAAACAAAAGGATGTGTATGTTTCTACATTCACTAGTGAGACGATTCTTAGTGTTAGGTTTAAATAATATATTTATGTGTTTTCAAAGCTGCTTTAATCCACATTTTAATATTCACAATGTAGAAAAAAGGTTCTAGTGATAAAACCACCAATAACCATCTCTTACTTTTAAGTTTCCCTAAGAACTATAGAACGTTTTATTATTTTTCAGCTCATTGTTTTGGTCTTATACACCTGGCTCTCAACCCTGTTTTCATCCGTACCAAGGCAAACAAGAAGTCACTTTTAATGAAAAAGTGCATCAACAACCTCCTGGACACGACCAGTCCAGCATGAAGTTGAATGTTTATTTTAGTGCTCCATGTGTAAATAGGCAACTACTTGGCAACAGGTTAAGAAGTCATATCAACTTCACGAGGCCTCTGCCCTGGACACAGATGCTCAACCAACCAGCAGGAGTCATTAATGAAACATCAAGGACATAATAACAGCGTATCCTCTCAGCGTTTATTGCATCATATCTCACCAACTCAGTTTGTTTGTCCTTTGCTGAGGCTCTCCACATAAAGGGGAAGGTATTTGTTTACCACTGGGTTCTGGCTGTCATGGGCTGTAATTTATTAGTCACACTTGCACATCATCAGCAGAATATTCATAACACACCCACATCAACAACCCACAACGTAACAACTGTATAGCACTTGGGGGACCGACCACTAACAGGACATTTCATACCGCCTGTGTGAAACTTCAGAGAAAACATCGCCATGGGTAGTTTCCACCTGACTGTGCCAATTTATGAATATTAAAATAGACTACAGGCCGAAGTGTCACTGTGGCATGGTTGTGAAGTAGCTGATTTTTCATACACTCAAACACAGACCTCTGCCTGCCTCTCATTTTTAAATGTGTGATCATCCTGGCAACACACAGCGACCAAGTTCAGCATGGTGCTCCCCCATCGCCCTGTCAAACTCTCTCTTAAAACACTCTGAGCCCAGCACTGACCAGACTGGAGGTTGGAGAGACCAGAGGAGCAGAGAAAAGGACAATGGCTGTGAGGCTGAGAAATATTGCTGTGGATAAGGAGGAGTAAAGTGATGAGTGGCTTGTGGAAACATGGTACGGTAAAAAATAAATGAGAGGAGATTACATGTATAAGACCCAGGAATAAACAACCAAGAATACAAGGACATAAATATTAGCAGAGAAAAGAAGCCAGAAGCACTCAGACAGAGTTTTGAGGGGATCCAAGAAGAAAAAATCATTAACCTAAAGGCTGCAAAAACGACAATGAAATTCTGTGTTCCAGCGTCACTGCTGCTGCTCTGCTGATGATGATGGTCACCACGATGACAATAACCAGAGGCTTATTAACAGATTCATTCAATACACACACCAGTGATCTCTTTTTATCATCTGCCCTCCCACTCGAAGTACAGGCTCCCACAAGGCGTGTGGGCTCTCATTCGAAAACTTCATCTTGAAATTAAGCCCTGCTCTTCTCTGCGCTTTCGCCCGAGGTGTATTAAGCCACTACTGAGAGAGAAATTGGTGCAGAGGAATAGAACAGTCCACTTACTCCAACCTCCACGTGATCCGAGCCCTTGTCGTCCTGCTTGTGGAGGATCTCAAAGTAGTATCGTCTGGATGAGATCAGGCTGAAAGGAAACGAAGAGAGAGTTATTTGACACTGATGAAAAAAAAGAACATTTCTATAATAGAAGCTGCTGCAGTTCCATCCACCTTTAGGCCTTCTCCCTCAGTGACCAAGACTTATGAGAGAATACCAACAGTTATTGTGTGCAGCCCCCGAGAAATACAACTGTGTGCAATCTTGAGTCATCAAAAACTTAAGGAATATCCAGCTTTAATGAGACTGCAGTGGATCAAGGCAAACTGTTTGACTTTTAAAAGCACAAACTAGTTTTAAAACATAATAGTTTAACCTGGATATAAACTGGTTAATCAGCCTAAAATATAACTCAGTGCTACAGGCTAGATGGCAAAAGAGCCGGCAGTGAGCCAGGATATTATCAGTCTCCTGTCCTGAATAAAACACTTCTTTTGCGACTGGGGAGGAAGAAAAATCGATGCTCCACATAAATCAACATTTTTCACTTATACTACAAGCTCCAGTATTTCTCAGGAACTCCTAGTTAGACAGAGTGAAGGTCTGATTTAAAGTTTCACTGCGTATGTTATTCCCGGCACTGATGAAATACACGCACAGAGTGACAATGCTTTATTCTTATCAAAAACACATCACAGATAATAAGGCAGCATCTGCTGCTGAATGAGACATGCCCGAACACTGCACACAGATCATTAACTCTCAAAACACAGACATGCAGTCATGCACACACATTGTGTGACACCAAATAAGACCTTTTGTGTGTGTGTTCAAATATACAGTTTGTTTAAACATGAATGTTGAATAGAAAACCTATTCCTATAAAGCTATAACCGTACTATATACTGTAAAATCCATTTCCTATAAATGAGATTAGGTTTTCCAGTTTGCTGCAGCCTGGCAACTCATAACTGTAACTTATGCTACTTTGGAGTCATTTGGCTGCTCCATATTCATGTGCTCTGATCCATTATAGTATGTGATGGTTTGCTCTTTCTCTTTGCATTTTCTGTCTTTGTTTCTGTTTCCTGCGCCTTGTTTCTCTGTGATGTTTCCCCTGTCTCTCTCTCCTGTCTCCTGTTTGTCTCCTGAAACAAACACGAGCTCATCTTCTTTGATGAAGTCTGTGTTTTGAATTGAAAATAGTCCCACAAAAAAAAAAACAGGAGATAATGTGGAAACGAAGAAACGCAAAGCGTAAGTTATTTTTGCTCTAGAAATTCTGTGTTTTTTAATCCTTTAGTCTATGAAATTGCACAAAAGTGACAGATGCCTAAACAAGTTCCCAGATCTGCTGGTTTTGTCTCACCAACAGTGCAAAACCCAGAGAGAAAAGCTGAAGAACAAATATATAATATAAATATACTAAATGATGTGACTTCTGTTATGGTGACTACGTGAGTTTCCGTTGTGGATGCGGTTGACTTGAATTGCGAGGGAAGGGCAAACGCCCGGGGGAGGGGAGGGTTGGGGTGAGGTGGAGGGGGCGCGTGTTGCCCTGTGCAAAAGAAAGAAAAAAAAGAAGAGAAAATGCCGTCGCATCATCCGGCTGCGCAGTGTTCTGTAACCAATAAATCACTGCAGGTGCAGGGGAGCAGTGACAGTGTGCTAAGGTCACTCTCTCATGAATAGGGAACGTCTCTCTGTGCAGCTGCTGAAACGGCACTCAGAAAACTTAAGTGGTACTTTCAGCATGTGGCATCCAGCTTGCCCTTTCCCAGAATGATTCAAACCAAACACTGTTTCCCTAAACCAAGAGTCCGAGCCGAGCCACATTTAAAGAGAGGGAGTAATTCATTACTTATTTTACATTCACTTCACTCATTGGACTAGATTAGATCAGATTAAACTTTAATGAGTGTAATGATAATGCGGGGAAAGTGAGTAATCAGAATTATAAAAAGAGCGCAACATTATGTCTTTAATGAAGAATATCTATCACATGAATATATTACAATCAGACAAAACATAACTGGGTTTTAAAAGGGGGCAATAAAATCTCACTATCCCAATCCTTCTAAATCTAATTTTGAGTTGACATGTAACGTCTCTCTTTTAACATCCTGAACTGGAACTGATATTTCTGCCAGTTTCAGCTTATCAAGTTCCTGTTCCCCGAGCAGACGCCTGTGGATGGTTTTAGGGAATATTAGTGCATTTCCTGACTATTCATTAGGTTGTCTGTTTCAAACCATAATCTGACTCCATCTGTGGGATAATCTAATGTCAGAGCTGAGAGGGCGCAGTCTGCCGCCACAGTGTTTCCGAGTCGGACTGATACACAACCGCAGATACGGAGGACTGCACACTTCAAAAAGATAACAGCCACACAGATATGCACTCAAAGCTCTCAAAACGCATCCTCGACATACTACTGTCTGTCAACATTTGAGGATCTCTTTTCTTCTAGCTCTCGGAAATTTAAAAACACACGCGGTGAGTCTCGACTTCAGCAGTGAGAGATTGGCAGCTCGGCCAATAAAAACTTGTTTACCTGTTGTAAGATACCAGATAAGACAACACACATGCATTTCTCTCTCTGACACACAGAGAGATAGCAGGAGTATCAACAGAACAGAGTAAGATTGAAGCAAACAAAAGGATCATAACACACTGAGATGGATAAGCAGTAGTTCTTTTTTCACACTTTTCTATCTGTTGTTTGACTATTTCCTTTGGATTTTCACTTTGTGATTTAAAGTAATTTGCCAGTTGAACAACTTTGGTTTTGGTCCATGAAATTTGGTTCCACTGTTCAGGTGAGACATTTAAGTGCTGTAGGATTGAGTCTGTGGTTCTCTGCAGAGAGTTATTTCCTGTTTGAAAACGACTTTGCATCATTTCTTTGTGTCTATGTATTGTTTTTGTTTTCAATTCTGTGTGAAGTAGACGGTTATTCTTTGGGAAACTACAAGGCGTAAATTAATCATGATTGGTCCAAATATAGATATGGGAAGAAATGAGAAAGAGTGATGAGGGGGAATATGAATATTTGAGATGACTGGCCAAAAGGCTTCTATTAAACTCTGGGGAGAAAGACGCAGAAAGATAGAGGGAAAACAAAAGGAGCACAAAGTAGGAAGGACAGTGTTTTGCACTTGCATAAATCTGTGTGTGTGTGTGTGTGTGCGGTGTGTGTGCAGACTGGTCACACCAGTCCTTCTGTGATGGATGACAAGGCGGGCTCTGGTTGAAAGAGATGAAGAGACAGAGAGACAGGCGGAAAGAAAGATGAAGGAGGAGCGATAAATAGCAAATGAACAGCAGAAACAGAGAGGGAATTATAAATGCTTTCTGTATCTTGAAAGGAAAAATACATTACAGCGAATATCACTGAGACATGATTTCATACAGAACGCCACGCCGGAGGAAGAGGGATGAGGGGACAAAAAAAAGAAACACATAAAAGACCATGTGAAGGGCAAATGAGAGCTGAAAGAGGAAAGAATGGCTATTAGCATGTGACTCAGAGGATGAGTAGAGGACACAAAACAAGAGTCTAATTGCCTGACTAATTGGACTCTTTGTTTCCAGTTCCTCTTCTTTGGGCTGAACAGATAGAGACAGACAAATGAGCTTGACTGGGCTGGATAACACAAGATGGAACTGTTGGAGCTAGACAATGTCTGCCGGAGTCTGCTGGATCTGAAGTATGAAATATTTATTTGGTATGAAAATGTATAGAGAGGTTTCTTTTTCCCTGCTGAGAGACAAAGCTTCTTTCACAAGAAACACTCTTTTACTACGGGGTTGTCTAAATAAATATACAAAAGGTTGGGTGCACAACATCCCTGAAGACTGACTGACCCACATTAACACACACACACACCTTCTATTACTGGGCTGTTCTGCAGCGAGCAGAGCTACAGTGAAATGGAGACAGTGTACTTTCTGCCCTCAGTAAATACAAGTCCACTCTCTGGTATTCTCCCTTCATCACACTGTCTGTTTCCTATCTGCCTGCAGGCTACAGCAATTTCCTCATTCTACTTTCTCGCAGTATCTCCACTCTTCCTCCCAACTCAATTTCTCATTAATGCTATCTGACTGTCAACCCTGTCCCCGTCTCTCTCCTCCTCCTCCTCTTGCCTGATTTCCCCCTCTCTAATACCCACAGGTGGCCTTTAAACAAAAGACTGCGCTCGGCGAGTGCTCTCCTCTCAATTACATTAATGATACCAGTGTTTAGAGCTGCCCCAAGGAGATGCACAAACTTCACTTTTCTCCCCTCGCAAACCTCTCCCCTCCTCACTCCATTTCTCATGCATTCCACTAATCCATCAGAGAGCTATCACGCTGCTCTTCCCTGCAGCCTCAATAAATCCTCTTTCTTCCATCCCCTCCCTCCGCTTCATCTCCCACCGCTCTCCTTCATCCCCTGCTCTTTCTCCCTCTCTCCTTCTGTATCTTGTCCGTCGCTTCTTGCACTGACTCCTCTCCCTCTTTCCACCGTATCCATTTACCCCCATATGTAATTATCTAATATGGCGTAATATGCTCTCCACCGTCCCACCACTTCACCCTTTTCACACGTTGATTTGGTGTTAACACTCCTACTGCTCTGTCAGTGGTTTGAATGTGAGGATACATGAAGGAAAAGAAAGAACATACTCAGCAACAATAAACATGAGCTCTTTTCATCACGGCCCACATTTTATATCTTTGCACTGTCAACAAAAATGAACTGATCCTACTAACATGTATTGCCTGTGCTGTCAAGAATTGATACATTGTATTCCTATTGCCCCAAATTGTGTCAGTGAGCCATAGTGTTACACTGGTAAGAATCTTCCTGCACATGGTAACTGTAGTTTATTTTGAGCCAGTCACACATACAGCACATACATCACACTTACAGTATGTAGTCTACACTTGTTAGTGTCGTGTGTGAAAATACATGTAGCCAAAACAAATACTCTACTTACTTTTATTATTGTTGTTACTGTCACTATCAATAAAATGAATATCATAGCATGCAGTTCTTTTTATCTTTGCTCTCTCTCTCTCTCCTCTTCTGCTTGCACGTTCTATATCTCTCCCACTCCAATCGATGCATATGGCCACCCACCCTTATACCTCTTAAGGAGGTGTTTCTTTGCCCCCGCTGCCCAGTGCTCACTATTCTCTTCACCTCTTGCTCTTATGAGAATTGTTGGGTTACTGTAAATAAATCATAAAGAAAGAAAGACATACCATAAAGAAAAAGGTCTAGACCTGCACTGTTTGAAAAGTGATAGCAGATCACTTCTGTTGTGAATTGACATTTTACAAATAAAAAACTGACTCAACTTCTGTTTGAGTGTTTACTAAGTCCAGCTGTGAAATAAAATAACTGGTTCCTTTAAAAAAGAAATTATAGAGTGACCATGTTTAAACACTGGCCTTCCATCTGAAAAGTGCTCAGACCCCTTAGTTTGTTTTCTCTTCATATTATTATGTTGCTGCCTTTTGTTAGAATTGGCTCTATGCACAGCTTCACTACTTCCTGAACTTAAGGCAGCTCCTTTACTTCCTGTCTTACATTATTGGACAAACTGATTAATTCAGGTGTGTCTGACCAATGTGACTACTCAGACACACCTGGATTAATCAGTTTGTCCAATAATTTGGAAGTTCAGGAAGTAGTGGAGCTGTGCATAAAGCCCATACAAATGAAAGCATAATAATGTCACTTAATCTATACTTAATACCCTTTGATGACAAAAACTGAATTTTAGAGAGTTTTGCAAATGAAAAAATACCACATTGACATACTGTATAGCCTACTACTATTCAGACCTTCCGCTACCACACTTGAAATGTAGCTCAGGTGCCTCTCTTTTCTCAGAATCATCTTTGAAATGTTCCCCCACCTTGATTGGAGCACACCTGTGGTGAATTCAGTTGATTGGACATGATACGGAAAAATCCACACCTGTCGTTTCAGAGCAAAAGGAGGAGGAAGTAACAGCCCGCGGAGCTCGGAGAAAGGATTTTGTCGAGGCACGGATCCGTTCGTGTTTCTGTTTCCTCTAAGCTGACCCTCTGTCATCATTACTGTCTCTGATCACGTCTGGCTGGAAGCAACTCTGTGTCATGGGTTTGTGGTACGCATGCATTACTGCCAATCAGACGCCCGCAATACTGCAGTCTTTTACCGCTGAAGAAGTGAGCATCAGCACCCCCAAAGACATTCTGATTAAACATAAGCCTCTATATACACATGGACACACACAGAGACACACAGACACAGACACACACACGCGCTCAAGAGATTTGTGTCTCAGCAGGCTGCCATCACTCATAGAAACAGATGGCAAAGTGAAAAGCATGAGGGGAGTAAAGCGGGACAGAGAAGTCATTGCACCTTGCTGACAAAAAGCTTCATTATAATTCAATTGCTACACCAATTAACTTGAGTGGAGAGAAACATACACATTTAAGTGAATACATACATATAATGAGACAGCGCAGGTGCAAGATGCTCAATCTGTATTCCTATGATGTCATGAGCACAAGTACCATACTTCTCTTTCTAAATGCTTGAGTCTCCTCGCCAGCTAATAGCCAGCAGTGCTTAAGTGATTCAATTATAGATACTGAGAGATCCCATAACGAAATAACTGGTCATTCTTCACTAGGTTTCCTTCATTGTTGCTTGGAAAGACACAACTCTCTCCTTCTAACTCTTACTGGGATTTGGAGGTTTTCTGTACAGTTGTGTGTATAGAAAACAATTGGGAGCGGTGTCAGTTTGTGACAGGAAAAGAAAGATGAAAAGGAAGAAGTGGAGAAAGTTAAGAGGGGAAAGAAAAGTCGTCTTGAAAAGTAAGAAGGCGTAAACTATCATGCAAGTGCGCCCACACATCAAGGAAGAGCACACATCAGCGCCCGCATATCTGTGGAGGACTGGGTGTAAATGTCATTTACTGCAGTTTGTGGAGTGAACGCTGCTTTAAAATGCCAGCTGCAGCATCACAGATAACCTTGGAATCAGCTTCCGCCTCTCCTCCTCACCACGCCACTGTCAAAGGTCTGCAGCAGCCATTTTTAATTTTTGTCATTACACCTGAAGGTGAAAGGCTCAACAAGCCAGAACCCCAGTGGCTGCAGACTCATCTAGAGGCACATGCTAGTTATTGCTAACACTTAAGAAACACAGATGTCGTGAGTGAGTGATTGACTTTGGCTTTGGCATTTTTCTGAACTTCAACCAGCCACGCTGATGAGATTCAGTCAGCGCTCATTACTTTCCGATATCTCAAACAATATTTCCTTTAATCTTCAATGGACTGTCAATCACATCTCAGCCGGAGCTGCTTAAAAGGCTCAGAAAATGCTCGACGTCAAGTGCGGCGTCAAGTGCGGTGTCAGGCGGGCTCAGTATGCAACTCAGCACAGTTCAGTTTGTAGAATTTTAGTAAATGTCAATCTCTCCGGTGTTGTCTATACAGCCGCAGGCTCTGCTAGCTGTGTCAGAGAGTGGAGATAGTGTTGACGGGGTTATCTGGGTTCCTTATCTGACTACTTCACTGTCACTCATCAAGCTGTTGTGACAGTAACTAGCAGGCATGGCAAAGCTATCACTTCACAGTTTTGAGCAGAGGTGGAGACAGAAACTCCACGGAGACAGACAAAGGAAGGGGGCACTTTCAAACTGAGAAAGGTATTGTTTTGAAAGGCAGCTTTTTGTTGCTACTGAGTTTTCCTTCAGCCATTTCAGAGTGTGATTAGATGGCTCAGTTATGTTGGGCTATAACTAGGAATTATTTATTTTTTGTCAATATCTATTCTATTCTCTAAATTGATACATCACTTAGAGAGTAAAAAGCAGAAAATAGTCAATTTTAGCCCATCATAATTTCCCTAAGTACTGTACCAAGTGGCACCTTCAAACTGCTGCTATTTTGTCTGACCAACAATCCAAAACACAGACAATATTAATTTTAATAAGATCTAAAAGAGAAAATAGTAGCAATGCTCTCATTTAAAAAGCTGAAACTGGAAAATGTTTATCATTTGCACTTAATTAAATGGCTATTAACTTATATTATCTGAATGGCCATCAGATAATTCAGTATGACTATTCCCTGGTTGTTTTTGATTTTCTTTCTGTTTTCACAGAAAAATAATATTGGGCCAAATTCAAGTAAGGCACAGAGACCATGGGGCTTTTACTACATTTCATTTAATGACACAGTGGCCCATAAAGTTGGAATTAAATGTTTTTTAAATGTTCTTCTCATGACATGATAGTGACAATGTGATTTATTCTTGATAGATAAAGTGAATACGTATATTCTTAAAACTTTATTGATCAATCTCTTACAAAAATATGTGGAAACCAAACCACAATTAATCGTTAAATAGAATAAAAAAAGGAATGTGTCTGAAAACTAAATTATTCCAACTTCATGGGCAACCATGTATAAACCCTCACACATACGTATTAATGAGATTGAGCCACAAAGAACTTAGGAAAGAAACTGACTGCCAGACTGCCAGAGGGACAACTTCAAGTTATATAAAACAAACTTCAGAGTTAGAACATAAGCAAAACTATTTCTCCTCTATAAACACTCACACTCCCACACACTCACTAAACACTGTGACTCATTACCTCCAGGTGGTCATAGCCAGGTGGTGTGGCTATGACTACAAGATCTCCCTAACAGGTGTACTGATCCAACGTTCCTGTCTATATCATCTTTTCAAATTGCCACCTTGGACAAGCTTTCACACTCTGCAGCAACACGATGGCCACACCCCACTGATGGAGACGAAACACGCATTTGAAGGAAAGAGAACAGGTGTTTAAGGAAAAGCTTCATTTCTCTCAATCTTGGAACAGACACACACCTGGAGCCTTACTCTTCCCCTTCTACAGCTTTATATTGAATCAGACAGAAGGAGTGGGCCATAAAAATGAGCAAGAGAGAGCGAGACAGAGTGATGAGCTAATGGGAGAAATGTGGCAAGGTTGAGATGAGGGTACACTAGGAGTAACCACAGTGGGACTGCCAACTAGAGGGTGTTTATAATTGTTATACATATTGAATGTCGGTGGCGTGCAGTGACTTGTACAGAGAAGCAAGCAGATCTAAAAACTAGTTAAATATAAATCTGCACATTGAATTAATGTTTCTACAAGAGCCTCCCATACAAAAAGAGTTATTAAAAGCTGCACAACAGCACATCCTTACTCCTTGTCGTCACACATGTTGACCAAGGTGATTAGTACCAATTTAAGATGATAAATCACAAATGTAATGAGCTCATTTATTTGCTGCTGCAATGTCTCCATCTACATCTGTGTATGTGCATAAATAATGCGAGTAAATGATCCTTAGTCGTCCTTTGTCAACAAGACATGCAGGGCTTTATTTTGGATAATTCTTTAGATAGTGTACTCATAAGGCTAAAATCATGTTTTGTGAGGTCATCATGCTCTTGGCCTTTGACCTTTCACCGCAACAATGTAAATCTGTAAAGTGATTTTCGATTGAACAGATTCAAACTTTTTTTTTTTTTTCGTCAAATCTGAAGAAGTTCCATCAAAGCGTTACTGAGTTTAGGAGATGGGGACGGATGGACAGACAACCTAAAAACAATACGCCTCCAGCTCTGGCTGTCGCCTGTATGAAGCTATAAGACAACAGAGACATAGACAATATTTACAACTAAATAAATACTACTAAATTGCTACTACTAGCCTACAACTGGTGGCCTACCTAGCTTGAAGAGACAATAGCCTGCAGTGGCCACAAGGGGGCAGTAATTTACAAGATGATTGCAAACCGTCAATATCACAATCTTGAATGAGCAGAACATTGCTCCAAGACGTAAGGCGATATATTGCTTCCGCTTCCGCATCACGTTAATTGATGTCTATTTTTAGCTTTTACTGGTCAAGCACTGCTGCCCTTGCTTGTCCTGAGGGCATGACACCGCTCTATGTGGCATATGTGCCGCGTGTGTATGAATGAGTTTACAGCTGTGTTTGCTGGTTTCAGTAGCCTTTGATTGCATCGCACGGAGACCTCCAAGAGGCAAGTGAAGTGTTTCGAGTGAACCCCTCAACAACAATATACTTCATTCCCTGACAATATTATTCAACCCTGCAGCAGCCATTAGTCACTGTTCAGTCAGCTCTACTACATTCGGCTGTACAGCTCCAATGAACCGAGACGTATAAATACCCACAGTCCAAAGCGTGAAACAAGAAAAGAGAGAGAGAGGAGAGAGAAAACCAAAACAAACCTAACCTATCTAGAGTGGGAGTGTCTGTTGTGTTCTTCTATCCTCTGTTCAATTACATTTCTGAAGGCTGCTCTCTGTTCGCTCATGTTCTGCTCTGCACCATTCACCCCCCTTCTTTTATACCCCGTTTTACTTTGGCTTTGGCCCATTCCATGCTGTTCTGGGCCCAATATGATAATAAGTAGAAACAATGGCGCATAAACTGTGAGAGCTGTTTTAAATTGCATCTTTGATCAAGGCTGTGCGCACACCTTAACTGCGGTAGAACTGAGTCTGTAAATAGGCTCAAATGGCCCTGAACCTATTCTCTGGAAAACAAATTACACAAGTGTATCATGCTGCCGACTCCGAGGGCTGGCTGTGGCGTTAGATGTAATAACTAATAATTTTCACTGATGCCTTCCATCCATAAATTGAGTATTATATTGTAGAAACACCTACTTCATTTCAGTTTGTTTGGTTATTTCTTTATTTTATCAGGCTTACAAATGTTTCAAATTACCAGGTGATAAAATCTGTCTAATGACTGATTATTATTACCGTACACACGCTCTGATGCAATTTCTCTTTTTAGAAAATAATGACATAATGTCCTGTTCCACACTGCTAATTTCCTCATTTCAATTCTATCCCATCTAATTTGAGGAATACCATTTCATGAATGCACGACGATTAATCCTGCTGCACACATAATTTGCCACGCTCAAGAGCACATCAGCTCGTCTATAAACAGGTCGAGGGTGATGGTGTGTGAGGGATCCGTGTCCCTCAGTACGGCAAGAGGGAATACATGGAGAATGACGAATAAACTGCTTACGCTTTGAGATGTTTCAATGAAGTCATTAGATGCAGGGAAGAATTTCAAATGGCACGTCGTTTAAACACATGCACAGTAATTCACAGAGGCATGCATTTCCTCAAGTATGTTATATATATGTCTTTTGCACGCCCACACACAGAAAGCATCAAACCCGATTTTGCCTAATTATCTTAAGCTTGACTTTCATGCAGTCTTTGTATAGCTACACATTTCCCCTGAAGCATGTGAAAATGTGTAGCTATACAATAAACACAGATCTGACTTCAGTCATTAGCCCTATCCAGCCCTGAAACCATAACAATTTTCCAAACCGTTTGATCTCTGATGCACCATATTTCACAACCTGACAGCGGCATCATAAATAACTTCACACATCAACATTACTAAGATGTCAACCATGGATTTTAGTGTTAAAATTTAGTGTAGGTGATTTTGATGTTGTAATAGATCCCATACAGTCAAGACACCACCTGCTCTAAACCAGACCATCCAGCAGTTTCTATTGAAACCCAAAAGACATAAACACACAGCCATCCTCCCCAGAAGACACACTAACAGGTCACAACACAAGCAGTGTCACAATGAAAGTTCCCCACTGCACTACCTTTTTAATGTTCCTGCCATATTCTGCCTCCACGCTCGGCTACTCTGTTGTTGTCTTGTTATTGCAGGAGATCGCAGGACACTTGTCAGACAGGAAGAGAAAATAAGAGACTTTCCTTCCCTCTTTTTCTTCTTCTTTTTCTACTTCAGCTTTTGTCATCTCTCTGTGCTCCCTTGTTGTCTGGTGCGCATGCTGTGCTTACCAGGCCCGGTTAATCCCACGCACAGACAAACAGAAACACTCGCCAACAGGTCCTGGCCTGGGTTCAGTCATTAATGAATTTTCATTCATTACATAACGCATGTGCGTGTGTCTATGTGTAGCAAAAGAAGGCAGAATGTGCGACTGATGCATGGTTTTAAATGAGCATTGAAGATTTTCTTGT
Organism: Trachurus japonicus; assembly: GCF_045865225.1. NCBI lineage: Eukaryota > Metazoa > Chordata > Actinopteri > Carangiformes > Carangidae > Trachurus > Trachurus japonicus. Next base: position 20,299,101 of record NC_140912.1, read on the forward strand.
GGTTTTATGTTTCTTGATAATCCTTCTCTGAATGACACATGATGAAACATTAACATTAATGATGAGACACAGTGAGACCTTTGAGTGACACAGTGAGCCAGACTGAATTACCAAAAGCGTCACATTAACACTGCAGACAAGACAAAGGGGGTATGGCACACCTCCACATTTAACTGTCATAGCTTGGACTTGATGTTAGTCACTGTATTGACACAGCATATCCATGATGGATTGTTTACCAACAGGCATCATTTGGATCTTCATATTTTTAGTTTGATAGTTTCACAATATCATTTTTGTTTTAATAGTCAGCAGTTGTTAAATCTCCATAAGGAACATGTTCTGATGTTAGGCCTTAATGCCTCAGTTGTTATTTTCATTTTGATGGGACCGTGGGGCATACATTTTCATCACTATTCCGTTTATTTTATTTTAGTGGAAAACGCCAACACAGCTTGTGGGAGGGAAATAAATATATAAAAAATGATCACACATTAGACAAATGGCCAGTGGGATGTGAGGGATCAGGGCCTCTGATCTGCGTCTAAGTGTGTGTGCTGTATTTCAATAAAACAGACTAAAACTAATATAAACTAGGGTTTCAGAAATGATGCTTAAACTACTCTAATATTTCAAAAATTCTCTCACCCAAGTTTCCCCCTGCACTCACTGTCACCAAACAGAGAGATCCTTTTACGCACTTGCTGTCACCACAGCGCCAAAGCTCATCAGTGTTTCTATTATGCATGTGTACTGAGCAATAGTGTTACACTGAGTAATATCAATTATCAACATTAAGCATAACTGCATCATGCTGATAGGAATAAATGATGTTACTGTTATACAAATCTTTGTTTTCTAACTTAATCATCCAAAAAATTAAATGTTTTTTGACTCATGTTTAAACATATACATCAATTATATTTGAATATTTGTTAATAAAAGATCATTTCCTCCCCTAGAAAGTTGCTTAGGCCCATTAGGAAACTATGATTAAAATGTTCCATGTTGAAACTGACATTATGATCCACAGTTTTCAGTAGAAATCCTTTTAAACTAAGAAAACATTTTTTTTCTTTTTCGTCGTTGTGTGTTTTTCATCCAGCTTGTGCCATTCAAAAGTACTGAAATACTTGGAACCTTCACCACTGACACCACTGGCTGTGTGTGTGTGAATAATTTAAGGCAGCACTCTGCAGCGTGTGTTGCATCCAATCAGGCAAATGTGGGAGCCCAAAGGAATAGGAGCACCGTACTTAGGATCTCTTCTCTTGCTGCATAATCGTATCAACTCTACAATGACTTTGGAAGTAAACTGGCTGCAGATCAGTGCTCAAATTAAAAGGTGCTTTTATTCCAGCAGCTCCCGGCGATTTTGGAGGAGAGATCTGAGAGGACTGGACAGGTTAATACAGTCTCATCTTACATTCAGAAGGAGAGTGAGGATGAGACCAGTCTTTTCTTAACTCATCCATATGTGAAAGTACCCAGAAGATACACCCAGAAGACACCTAGCTCCTATTGTCCTGTGAACACCAGTGAGCCACCAACTCACTTCTACATATGAGCACAGTGAAAACCTTTTGAAGTAGCAGAGTTATGTCTCTGGCTACTGAACAGGTCAAGATACACTTCACTGGTTGCAGCCACAGGACCAGAGACCACAGGAGGTGCTCCAGTTGAGGTGGGCATTTGTCAAGTTTTCTGTTAGAAGTTAGCAGGGCTTTGTTTTTTGGCTCAGAGCGGGGTTGAGAGCCAAGTAACTGTGCTGTTAAGAAAATGTGCGTGGTTGTCACAGGTACTTACTGCACAGGCTTGGAGGACTGGGACCTGAACTTGCTGAACTCGCCCGGAGCGGTCCACTCTGTACCCAGCTGCAACACACAAGGCAGGAGACACAGATCAGAGAGAGAGTGTGTTAGAAAGAGAAGGAGAGAGAGATGGAGCAGGGGAGAGAAAATATGAGAGCAGAGCGTAAGAAATGTTGAGACATACCGAAAAGTATTCATCTGAAACATTTGGAAATCAACTTTGCGAGCCAGAAACAGCAGCGCTATGATTTTTAGTCTGTTTGAGGAGGAGTGCTCAGCTCATCAGCTGATTTCTAATCCAGAAAACAGATTGGTCACGGCAAGATCCTGATCACATCCCCGGTTATGATAGTGTGTGGGAAATGAAGAGTAATTGGGAAAACTAGATCACATTCCCCAACGCAACAGTTGGGAGTCAATCAGCAGGGTTGTTCTCACAGGCAAAGAGAGCGAACAGACGACAGCTAATGGCTATAAACAGACACAAAATGAGAATGGGCCGTTCGCTGCCAAAACTGTCTCTAAGAAGCCGGCTCATCGGAAACCCTGGGGCTCCCGTTTCAGCCCCGCGGTCGAATCAGTGCCCACTCATTTCCTCAGCAAGCCAATGCGACTAATTAGGGCCCCCCCTGCTGCTGCTGATCCGTAATGAAAGAATAAGGCTAAGATCACAGTGGGCATGGCCTTTAATTGTTTGTGCTGGCCACACGTCCGGATTTGAAACTGGTCAGCAAACATTGTGGTGTGTGGTGCTGACAGATCACAAGAGTCTTTCAGCTTGTAAATAGCCCCTGATCCTCACTCTGGGTACCATGATGCTCACACACACAGTAACACATAGGCTACCTACAACATAATGACATGTACACGTAAGAAACGCCAATTACACAACGGCACCTCTGAGTGTGTTTTCTGGCATTTGAAGAGAGTCACTATGTGGGTAAAAAAAAAAAAAAACAACAACTCAAAAACATGGAGTAATGTCTGTCCAAAAACCAAACAGGCCCCTGGCAGTGCTGAGGCCTCTGAGAGTCTCTGTGAAGCAGTTGGCTGGAGAGGAGGAAGACACAATGTGTGCTACTGTGCCTTCTCTCTCTGAAGCCCACAGCATGCTGCTGCTGCTGTAGCACATTTCCACACCAACAGTCTCCTCATACATTCCTCCTCCAGCATAAAAGAAGAATAAAGGTAGGAGTTAAATGAAAAAAGATACAGTAAAGCTCACTCAGCTACCACAGTTTAATGTAGAGTTTACACTCAGGATTATTACTTTTATTTCAGACCATTTATGTAAATTTGACTTCAATGGACAACATATCCAATAAGTAATATCTAATTTGGCAAACGTATGTGTGAGTGGAGAGCAGGTTCAGGCATGCTGATATGATCTTGTGTGGGCAGTTAAACTTTAACATTTTCATTGTAGTTTATTTTAAGGTACACTAAAAAGACATAACAACCTATAGCTTGAAATGAATTTAACACTAATAAGTAGCCTATGTAAAGATTTGTAATAGGACGCAATAAGCTGTAGTTTGTATCACTAACAAGAAATAAAATGTTGCACTAAGACATAACTAGCTGTACTTTATATCACATGAGACAAAACTACAAATATGTTCTTTATTAGACAGTAAAAAATACAACTGGAAACAAAGGACACACCATTATATTGTAATTAGAAACTGCCTGTAATTAAGTAATAAATCAGTGTGGCCTTTTATGTCTATTTAGTGCCTAATTTGACAAAAAAAAACAACACTATGGCTTGTTTCGTTTTAATAGTCTACAGTAAAATTAAGTCGGACAGTTTTTAACTAGCAGTGATGGTTGTTAAATTTTTACAGTGAATGGTCCATGAACAACAGTGTACATAAGAAAGACCTTCTGACATTAGACTGTGATAAAAGAGTATTTCATGGTTTCAGCGTTTTACTGTTTGATATGCAATTTTGGTGTGTTGTGCTAAGCTAATGTAGCCGCTGGCTGAGATGAGGGGAGATGAGCCACAAAGGGCTTCATGCAACTTTTACCTCATGTTTAACAGCACCCCCTAGACCCATAAACAGACATCCAAGTGTAGTTTGGCAATCAACATCTGTCCATAATGAGACTCAAAGGCTCCACATTTGCTGTCTGCAATTGTCCGACACATTTGCTTTGCTTTGCTTTATTCACGTGTATGTGTAACACAAGAAAGTAATTTGAGACACGACGGCACAAATTTTGCTATTTTTATTTTATTAGGAAATTTACCAGTTTGGAATGATAAGTTAAAGATACTGTATATGTTAGTGGTTCAGAAATTCTCTCAATGACCCTTTTTACAATTTTCATATCAATCTCATTAGAATCAGTATGCTTTGTATTATTTATTTTTTCTCCCACTGCTGAGGAACATTGAACTGGGATTTCTCTCTAAAAGGTCAAATCCTCAAATAATGGATCTGGAATTTTGCCGGCCAGGTTTGGTCCAACATTTACAAAAAAAATATTGAAGCTGTTGACCACATTATCCATATTGTACTTTTTAATATTGTTATCAATAAAATATTGAGGGTACCTCTGTTTATCACCATTTTTAATAATACTATTGAATATGTCCCATATTCCTTTAATATTGCTTTTGTTATTATATAATATTGTACTATAGTATTCCTTCCTACATACCCTTATAATATTAACTTATTTTTATGTTTTATATTTATTTTCTGCCTCTTTAGTCCTTTGTTTTATGAATTCTCTATAGTGTATTTTTCTTTTTACAGGCATTTTGTAATCCCTTCGTGAACCACGGTGGATCTTTGTATTTTTGTTTTCTGTAGTATAGTTTTAGTGGACAGTTTTATAATGTTAGGTTCCATATGCACTATCAATATCACTTTCATTATATACCCTTTCCCAATTTTGTCCCAGTAAATCATTCTTAAATGTATTCATAATTTCCTCTGTCCTCACTCGTCTGTATTTTAGTTTTTCCTCTGGCTGTTATCTCTGGTAGTTGCTGTTATAAGGGGGGTAAGGCCTTTAACTCATTTAACTTCTAGGGTGCTTTAAATTTGTTGTCTTTAGCCCATCCAGTCTTGTGACAGGAAGTCTGCAGAAAGTCGTAGAGCGGAATCATATTCCAGCTCGCTTTAATTGACAGGACAGTTGGAGAGAGACAGGAAATGGGGAGAAAGAGAAACGGGGAATGACATGCGGCAAAGGGCTGCCGGATGGACTCGTACCGGGGCCGCTGCAGTGAGGACTATAGCCTCTGTATATGGGGCGCCTGCTCAACACAACACCTCTACAGGAATCATTATTAAAATAAAATCTGCAAATCCACTGCAAATTGCTGTTGGTTTCTTGAGAAAGGCGGCCAGCTTGAGTCACACTCACAAACAGCTGAATAGAGTACGCACCTCATAAGAACTTAAAATCTCTCACAGCAGAGAGAGAGAGAGAAGACAGAAAAGCTGCGACTTAAAACTTTGCAGCGAATATTAATGGGAAACTTGAAAATGTCTCAAGCTGCTGTACGCACATGTTTATATTTTCCCTGTGAATGAATTGCTTTCTTGTGAAAGAGCTGTTGTTCACCGTATGAAAAAAGAGGGTGATCACACAGCAACGTCAGCACAGCAACAAAATATTCATCTTTTATCTATCACTGACTCTAAACACAGCAAATCTTTTTTCAAGTAAGTAAAACAAAAGTACACAGGCACAGGCATAAAACATGATAATGTATTTGTTCCCACGGTAGATAATGAAACCATTTGGCACAAACTGTGCAGATTGTTGTGATTTATATGATGGATTACACAAGCACAATGTATGCAGATGATGTATCATAAAATTTTGAATTCATACTTTATGAATATTTCTCCCACATCTGTCGGATTCTTTTACATGAATGTGTCAGTAATTAAAGCACACTCTGATCTCGATTTTTCTGAAAAAAATAAAGAAAAGTAAATTGAAGGTTTTTAAAATGTGTAGCTTTGAACAAAAGGGGGAAAACATTAGTGTCAAGGAGCAAATCTCCTTCCAAAATGAAAGGTTGGTATTTTCTCTTCTTCCTTGTCAGATGGTTAATCAGCTGTTCGTGAACAAAGGCGGTGATCAAAGACATTGTTACAAGGACAACGCGCACAGTGCCTTTAGCTCTGCAATGAAAGTGGCAGATGTTCTCCTAGGTACATTTACACATGCAGCACATGAGAAACGTGCAGACACATTTACACTCACACACACACACACAAGTGTGAACGGACATGATTTCCCGCTGAGCAATGAGTCACTGCTTATTGAGAGCAGCATCTCCTCACCACAGTAGGCAGGAGGCAAACCAGGAGGCAAGCAGCCAACACACACACACACACACAAAGAGAGAGAGAGAGACACACACTTCATATCACATTTGAAAACAAACCCCATCTCTGACTCTGTCATATTTTCCCTCTACTTCAGATATCTCCTGTATAAGGCAGAGGGAACTTGGGGACTCAATTTCTTCAACTCCGAGCAGACATACACCAACCTTGCTCTAATGTAACCCCTCTCTCTTCTTTCTCTTTTTGCTATTGCACAGACATCAACAAACACTCCTACTGAGTCTGAGTGTGAATCTCACCCACACACGAGGGTACTTCGATAAAACTAATTTTCGGATGGCCAGTGGCCCTGTATCACTGAGAAGTGGAACACGAAACAGGGTCAAGCAAAAGAAGAAATGTGACTGTGCAGTAGAAATATGGAGGCATTACTCCTGTAACTCCCTTATTCTTCTATTCTTTTTCTCTCTCCATATGAAAAGAGAGAAGTAATAGAGAAAGAGGTGACCTGTGATATAACCCCTGCATGCTGTTTTCTCCTTATTTTATTCCCTCACTGTCAGCGTGTTTTTTCATTTTAAGTTGAGCTGTTGAAGAAAATATTGTGCACGCTTTGCTCACATGTCTATTCGTACAGTATGTTTTTCTAGCACGTGCAGGAGATTATGCAGACATTCAGGCATGCCATGTGAAAAGAAGTATGACATTCATGCTACTCAATAAGCGTGTTGGTAGAAAACAGAAGAGCAGGCAAAAGGACACTGGAAAAAAAATCTTTTTACTGAAATAATGGCCACATTCCACTTGAATGAGTCAGTGCCATGAACCCCGGACATTGTACACTGTGGCTCACTGATACAACTGAATGGAACAGAGCTGTTATTAATGCTTTTAGGTTATTGTGGGGTTTTTTTTCTTGGTATCAAGTGAATATTTCCTAAGTGAGAAACAGAAAACTAACCCTAATACAGTATATATCACCTGTAAAGCTGGTGAACAATTGAGAAACCAAAGGTGAAATCCAGCAGCAGCTCCACATTTCAGCTTTAGAATGTGAAAGACTTCACTGTCACTGTAAGCTTTCATTTACAGTAATAATTACAGTATAAATAAATACAGTAATTTAATGTAAAAATTAGGGCTGTCAGAGTTAACGCGTTAATCGCGATTAGATTAATTTAAAAAATTAACGCGATTAAATTTTTTAATCGCGGTTAATCGCGGCCCATTTTGTCCTCTGTCTGCTGGACTGGAGGACTGGAGTGTGGGACCTCCAGTCCAGTAGGTGGCGGTAAGGCACCTTCAAGTTGGTTGCTACACAAATATACACAGTCTAACATATATCCACAGCTCTATCCATTGATTTTTTGACGGCTTTGTTGTCAACAAATGCACGTGGCGATGTATTGATTTTTTGAAGGCTTCTGTTGTCAACAAATGCACATGGCCAGGCAGAGGCGTAGCAAAGTAAAGGGCAATTTCCACTGGATGCAATTCGTTTCAATTCTGTGTGAGTTTCATGCATCATGTGTTATGATTAGGTACTAGGCCTGCTCTGGTCTAAAAGTTGTTTGTCTAGAGATTATAACACTTTGGAGGGTTGAAAGTCCAAAGCGCCATATATAATATTTTTAATAGAGATTAATCGCGAGTTAACTATGGAAAAAATGCGATTAATCGCGATTAAAAAAATTAATCGTTTGACAGCCCTAGTAAAAATATAGATATTATATTATAAATCCAAGGTAATTGGCCATTTTATATACTGGAAGTTAATGAGATAAAACATGTAAGATATAATGCTTCCTAACTTTTTTTATGACAAGAAACATACTTAAACAATATTAACTTTTAGGCACTGAGACCATTTATTTAATTATATCACTATCACTATCACTTATGTCTGCGACTTATTACTTAGAGGATTCAAACATCCACTCTGCACTGCACTCATACTGCGCCAACAAGATTAGTGAGGAGACAAGTAAGACAACCAAATTATTAGAATGATGAATGTTGCATAAGGAGTAAAACAGTAAAACTCAAAACAGCTATATCATCATAGCTCTTTTAATTTCTTTGAAAAAACTGTTTTTGTAGGCTTGGCAAAAAATACAGTAATAAGTACTGGTATATCAAAATAAAGGTTATTCATTATGTAACTCAGGGTCTCATACTGGAAAAATAAAAAGTGATGCAGGTGCAGTCAGAGTTGCAGCCAACAAAACTGTGTTTCGATTGTGACCTGTGGGTTCACTTGTTCCATTAAGCAGCAATAATTGGTTCCTATAAGTGGGTTTGTATTCACAGAGCCCTTTTGAATCAATTGAAGGTTTTTGAATAGTGAATTTCCCTCATCTTCAAATTGGTCACAGAGATTCACTTTTGTCTGAAACAAACAAACCAAGAAAAAAACAACAACAACCTGCAGATACAACAAACTGGCTTGAGTCTGATAATCCATCACAATTATCCTTGTGTCTGTTTTTATTGTTGTCAAAGCTGCACTATCAATGGGTGGTTATACAGCTGTTAGCGGTAGTAGTTTGCATCAAACGTTCTGAGCAGGCTAATGTAACTGCAGCAAGGATGAAAGCAGACAAAGGCATGCTGCTCTCTGTGATGGATTGCCTGTCCCAAGCAGGTTTACATTTTTAATCTTGGGGTATCCATTTTCTTTTCATTGTTTTCTTTTTTATTATTTTGTGCTATTTATCATTTCTGGACAGATGCTGCAACCTCAACTCTATCTGGCAATAAAGTGTTTGAAAAACACCAGAATAGTTTTTTGTTGTTGGTTTTATTGTTTTGACAGGAGAGATTTTGATGGGTCAAAGCAGAGGCAGCATTAGCATTAAGGATACCCACTAGTGAATTTTCCATTTTCTAGTGCTGTCGGTATGTACTGTATAGTAAAAGTTATTATATCCTATGTAGTGGGCTCATAGTATCCACAATGCATCAGGGAAGGTAATGTGCAACCAGTGGTCACTAAACAAACATCATAAACCAACATGCATTGCAGCAAGATTCACTACATTGTGGCTCAGTATTTTTTCTTTCTTTTTTTCTTCTTTTTATTTTATCAATGAACTCATTATAGTGAGCAGGGATGAGTGAATAAGTGAATGATTTCAGCATGCGCAACACCAGCTCCTGAAACTGAAGCAAGTAAATGGAATACATTTGCTTCTCTGTCATGTTAAAATGTCTCCTATGACAAAGGTTGCATAGAAAACTGACCTTTTCAACACTGTGGAACAACACTCTCCAGTTGTGAAATAGTGCCTGTTACTGTCACGGTGACAAAGTCTCGTCTGTCTGAGAATGAGCAGCTACTGTTGGTCTGGCGCCTCATATTGATTACATCCAGTTTCCAGCGCACCTCCCTTCGAGTCAGCTTTTATGAAGTTAGTATCACAGCACTCACGACGCACACCAGTGCCCACATGTGTCTGCGTTCGGCAGAGACATGTGCGTTACATAGTTGCACGAACACACACACACACACACACACACACACACTACTCATAAGGCTGTCTCAATATCAGACGAGCTCTGGTCTGGGTCTGTGGGAAGCTCGGCGGGAGCTGTCTGGACATTCTGATTGAAGGAAAATCTCATTACAGATTAGCTGTGGGCAAAAAATATGATTAATACCGAAGAGGGACAATGGATGATCCTCACTCACATTAGGTACGTCCGTATGTGCTCAGATAATGACCCAGCAGGACCGAGGAGAGCGTTCTTATTGGAGTGACCCCCCTCCTCTCCAACAGTGACCAGCTGGTACACATAAGGGATTGAACAGAGGAACTAACGGTGATTCAAGGTTGAATTTGTCTTTCTATGAGAACCAGTATGAAGGTACCTTCTTTATCTAGTATATTTGTGTGTGATTTTGGGTGTATGTGTGTGAGAAAGTCTGATGCCATCACTTCAGGAAGGTGTGCTGTGAGAAATTAGGAAATATCTGACTGTAACATTTTGTGTATCACTCAAAAGCTATAGTCACAAAGTGCTGATGTGGGGGCGGGGGTCTCCACAGAAACACCACAGCTCCCTGCTTCTTATCCTGTTGCAGCTAAATGTCTTACGGCAGCACATTCCACATTTAGCCAGTTCATTATCAAGGCTGACACTGTTGTGGCCATGGACACCAAGAGGCAATCCTTTACAATGCTATGAGTATTTTTAGAGCTGTGAGCCAGATCACAAAAAGAGGAATTACAGCCGAGTCAATATTAGGGAGAAAGATAAGAAAATCCGACTCTCACAATGAGAATACACTCTAACAATTTCAAAGTTTTATTCATGTCATCACTTTTTCAAGTCGTCTAATTTTCTGCAAGCTAGGTTTTGACAGAAATATTGTTCTGGGTCAAATTTCACTTAGAAAAAAAATCTTATCTGTAACTTCTTATAATAACTCCAGTACCTGCTAGAGCACAAAACAGAAAATTGATATGGATACTACATAATACTTTAGCCATCATTTCAGTTGTTTAAGCCTCTTTTTATTTAAAATTTCAAATAAAATTGTTGAATTGATTTGCGCTCACTTATCATGCTACATTTACTTCTATCGCTATTTAGTTTGATTTATTGTTTCAAAACAATAAATAAAGTCATATTAATTGCCAGCAATGTCTTATATTAGAAGAACTTAAACAGCATAAAATGGAGGATCAAAATATAAAGTAGTAGCACTATAAGGTCTTAAAAATCACCTTAGCAAGACAGTCTCTTTGAGGCATGAAGTTGGTGATAAGCAAGGACGTCAGTAGCATGGGACACTAATTTATAAAGATTGTGAAAATTGTTAAAACATTTCAGCTCCTCTATCAATAAAATTGTTACTTGCCATGAGTGAAAACTTTTTTTTTTCTCCCCCTGAACTGATTGAGACAGATGGATGACATAATGAGGAACGGAGTCTAGTGTTAGATTTTTATCTGTGAAGCCCACAATGTGTCTCTAAAGACAGTGAAGGCAGTGAGGCAGTCCGTCTGCCAGTGGCAGAATGAATGATCCCCGGCCATAGCACTGCTCCCTTGCCATTACCTAGATGATATTTCGCCATCGCTAAATGTCACATCAATATTCGTTACTGGCTAATTAATCTCAGCTCCCATGGAACCTGGTGACATCTTCACATCCTGTTGGAATGCAGATGGTTCCATAGACGGACCTTTTTGCTCTTAACACACATTTGCCCAGTGCACTCGCATGGTGCAGTTCAAATACTGTGCAACCTCATGCATCCTGTCCTTCTTGCATTTTTCAGAAGGATTCACTATAAGAAAACTTTATTAGTGGCTGTAATACAACACAGCTTGACTTTTATTCTATTGCGGGCAGAGGGTCCTTCAAGGATACATAGGAAAGGGGGGACATTTTTCACAGGATGTTCTACAGGAGGATTTAAGTCTCCTGTATCCTGAGCTGCGTGTTGGAGCTGAGCGATAGCCTGAGCATTAGGATGGTGACATGAGGTGAGCGGGTGATTACTAAAGACGAACAAGGTCAAATCGCTCAGGGTCCCCCCTGCTGGATTGAGCTATGGGAGAGTTAAGGCTTATGTCATTGACCGATCGGGAAACTGTGTTCCTCCTAACAGCAGCTTTTTCAGCATGGATGCCAGATCATAGGGATATTAATAAAAACATTTAAAGATTAATACTTAATACTTCAGAGATTAATATCTGATCCGTCATCGTGTGCACGACTGTTTGAGAGAGAAATCCATCAGATGTCATTTAGAGCTATTTAGAGCTCAGCTCACCCTCCCTGTGTGGTCTAATGATAATGTTTTGGCTCCGCTGCACATGTGAAAGTGTTTTTTACAGGGGTTTATGATTATACATAATTATATTGTAATGTAGGAGTTTGAAACTATTTATGGCCCCAGGTGATTCAATTTCTTCCTGCAGTCAAAGGTTGTTGCTAAGCAATATTAGTTAAAAGCAGGGATAGTAATCATAGTCTCGGAAATGTGTACTTAGAGAACTTGCTGAGAATCACGAAGCATAAAAAATGCTAGGACCCTGTTGATTTTCAGTTGAGTGGCTCCCTCTGATTCAAATCTTATACAAGAGTGCAGCACAGTGCTTACCTGTCCTACATAGACCAGCAGTCTGGTGTTGAGAGGGCTTTCATCAGGACTCAGCCACAGCTCAGAGTTATCATCAGACGATACCGAGAACTGGAAATCACCTAGAGGGGAAAAACATGATCAAAGTATGTGTTAGTGGAAGTAGAAATATATACGATCGCAGATAAGCATTATCAGATAGCGTATGAACTCATGAAATAAATTCTCAAGTGTAAAAAGTGCACCTAAAATTTGATACCCAGACCACCTCCGGCTGTGGTCAGTAATGACACATTTGGCTACACAGTGATATCAAAAGGGTTACAGCGACTGAGTTTCCAATGCACGTGAATGCAAATGAACATTTTTGCAGAAATCTAAAGCAGAAGCAGCACGGAAAGCACATGTGCAGCCAATTAATTAAAGCTTTCCACTTTTAGAAGGAGATCGGGATACTTGAGGATTGTAAACAAGTTGTCAATTTTGTCTAACAACTAACTATTAATAGAAGGAGCTGAATGAAGTGTTTCTCCCCTAAGCGGCTGCTGCCTGAGATGTCTCCTTTTTATACTGAAACTTGACATCCGTCTGAAGACTGGGGTGAGGAAATCAGAATTGCTACGGCAAACACCAATTCATATTGTAGATATACATTATACTTTGTGAAGGAACTGTGTAAGAATGCTCCAAGTAGATACTTTAAAATATAAAATCTTTATATTACCAGGTTAAATCTGGGCATAATTAACATATGTAATATACTTGGAACTGACAAAATCAGAACAATAAAGGAGCAGCTAAACTGTCATGGATAGATTAATTGTATACATCTCCAAACATTTTACTCTCTATAAGGTCTCTGGCACAGTGAAGGGCAAACACTGAGTGCCTGTGAATCCTGAATATAATCTGACCTTTGAGCCATTAGATGCAGAGAGCTAAGCTGCGAAGGCTACATAAGAGAGTGAAATGAACGGTATCTAATTAATAACTTCATATTGGATGTTAAGGCTTTTTCAGTTCCCATAGCAACTGGGCTCAAGGGTAAGCCTATGAGGGTGCTGCAATGAGATTTAGCTGTGAGATCGCTGGCATTCAGCCCTAATAAAAATGTGAATATCCACTATATTAGTGGCTCTGAAGCATTTAGATTAAGAGGGCTGTGGAAATTGTCTACTCTTATAAAGGACACATGCTCCGAGGCTCTCAGCCTCAGAGGAGGGCCTCACTAATATGATGAGCTAGTTACCGTCTCGGTAAGGGTGAAGGAAGCCAAATATTCTCAGGCCATAGTTCTTCCACTTTGGAGCCACTGCCAGCTTCTTGATCGTGGTTCTGGTCTACAGTAAGAAACAAACACAAATTATGAAATACATCAGTTTCTGCATGACATATTAACTAATTAGCATTGCTAAACCCTTCCCCTTAACAGCCACTGTCTAATCATAGCTTTGTGTGTAGTGCATTTGTGTGAAAACTCACCAACCAAAAGTGTAGCCTAGGTAATGTTAGCTTGTCTATATGCTAGCAGGCTAACTACCAAAAAAAGAAAACAACAGCTACTGTTTATTTCCCCACTGTGTGGAAGCTGGACCTGGATGTTACTGTGTCAGTATGTAACCTAGTTTTAGCTCTCTCTCTTTTTTCCCCTTTAGACTGAAACTCCTAAGTGCTTTTTCAATATTCAAACACATAATAGAATAAAATAAAAAGTAATAAATAAATAAAAGTACAAACAAAAAATATGCACATTTCTCAGCGTGTGACTGTACTCATGTTCCCCCATCAACCATAGACAATTATGTACATACTATATAGAGAATAGGGATGAGATACATGACTATCAGTTGCCTTGACAATCATCTCTACATATTTATCCAGATATGGAGCCCATATATTCCTGAATACATTGAGATTATTAATAACTCCATGGATAAGCTGCTCACAGGAAGCCAGGCGAGTCTCTCCATTCATTAAAACTGACACGCTCTTTTGACTTCCAATGCCTTAACACTACTCTGCCTCTTGTTATCAGGGCTAGCTTTACCCAAGAACACACCTGCGAGGGCAGATTAACTTCTGTTGGCTAAACACCAGATATGCATAACGATGGATTCGCAATCTGGTTCCAGTATGTTAATAACACAATTTAAAAAATGATATTCAGCATTGCATATTTGTATAGCATGTGAGACAAATGTACCCTTAATTGCATCTCCTACAACTATCATCTTTCCTGACTTCTTAATGAAATTTGTTCTTCCCATTTTTAAGAGAAACAATACACAATAAAAACAATGATAAAACACTACACAAAAGTATATAAGATAAGCTGTCAAATAGAAAACATATTTCAATGTCTTCTTTCTGCTATAGCCTCAGTCTTTTACCATTCTTCAGTGTTTAATCAGCTTGAAACATTAACAAAGGAAGCCAAAGATGACATGTTCAACAAGCTCACAGAGCTTTGCTTAATCAGCTGGCAAACGACAAGTGTTAGTGTAAACTAAAAATACTGTTTGTGCTTTATAAGAGTGAACAGGTGTAATAACAATAACTACAAGGGAGGAGGACATTTTCTTTCAAACAGTTTGATGTAGCATTAGCATCATTTAACTCATTTAACCCATAGACAGAGTGTCACTCAGGCTGCTGTGATACTTACATGAGGGTAGAGAGGAAAGTGCAGGTTCTTCCTGAGCTGGGCTATGGAGGAGCCGCACCAGTCCTCGAACACATGCAGGTTGGCCTGGCCCTTATACTGCCAACACACAAGCACGCACACGGTGAGGAATAAGGTTGGTGCACACAGTAACAACAGCATCACATTTGCTATTAAATAGGCAGGCTACGCTTCAGTACTGCAGTGAGATTTCCATTTGCGCTGGTTTCAGTCGATATACTTCTGTAGTGGAATGCATGCAATTTCTGATGTCTCTCTACTACGTAAGCAGAAATGAATTCTTGCCGAAACATGTGACTGCAGTGGGGAGTTTCAAATGTTCCCACTGTCCTGGAGAAAGAGAATTTGTCGTGAGTAGTGAAAGGGGACGAGAGGGGGGGGTTAACTGAGCATGTCTGGGGTAGTTTGTCTGAGCTCATCCCCTACCACCGTCTGACATTTTGTCTGATTTGCACCGGGAAATCACAGGACACAGCAAAGACAGATGGTGAAACCAGTCAGCCTTGGAATATGGTTTCCCTACACACACATGGGTCTGCTCATACATATGAAAAGATGGCTCACTGATGACTTATGTACTATCAGTGTTTTGGGTTACATGCAGCGGAAAAAATAAAAACCCTGGCAACGACAAACTGTCCACATTCAAATGTTCAGGAAGTGAGACAGACTCAAGCGGGGTTGGTGTGATTTCCTCAACGCGTTGCAGATAGCACAGGGCTTTCACCGTTGCACCTCATTCACACAGTTCTGCACGAGAGCAAACAGTAGAAAGCCAGAGATGCGACTAGAAGCGCCGGCACGTGGTTGCACATTTTCATGCATTGCACAGTGCAGCTTAGCGTCAGTTCACGCCTGTGGACGTTGTCATAGTGTGACCTGCCAGCTCTAACTCTTCATACCGGAAGATCAAGCAACTATTACAGATACACTTTCACATACTGTACTGACACACACGCACATAGGCCATCCTTTAATGTGTGACAGGAGTCCCAGCAGGCTGCCACTGTAATGCTGCCACAGATATTTAGAACATCACACAGAAGTTGAGCAGAAAGCCGGCTCTCTCCAAATGACTATGTGAAACGGCACATTGAGGATCAAAGCTAAAGCTGGCTTTGCTACTTCGGCCCTAATGTCATTCGATGGAGGTGGTCTTTGTGTGTGTCGAGTAGCTGCTAGTTTTATAGTTAGCTGTCCAATCAATCAATAGCGAAATTGAGAGTGATCTCACGACCAAAACAAACAAAACACACACACAAACACACACACAGAAGCACAAATCCTGTTGTCCTTTCATCAGTGGGATTAGAGAGGTGAGGAAGGAAAACCTTTCAGAGTAAAAGCCTCCCTGCGTCCAACTCTGCCACCGTGTCTGCATTTAAAGGAGAAAGATGTTGAAGGAGGGTGTGATGCTCCTTCAGTTTCTAACAGATGGCCTGACCCAAAGTGGTCCTTTCCACTTCTCTCCTGGCTCTGTACGGTCAACTAAGCGCCCTGCGAGCTGACAGCAGCACACCAATTACAGCTCATGCATTAACCATGAGGTATTTTTGTTGTGCAAACAGTCCAAAACAGTGCGACTGTGGATTTTACTTTTTAGCTTTTAAGGTGCCGGTATTTGATTTTCCCCTCTTGTGGCACGACTAATGCGAATGGAAAAAACAGAAAGGGAGAGAGTCGGGCATATTGCAGGGTTGACAGAATCAAATCAACAAGTCAGAAGGATGGATGGGAATGTGTGATGTTTAAAAAGGGAGTGGCAGAGAGATTGGCTGGGTGGGGTGGCAGTAGGCATAGCAAGTTTGGAGAGATTTAGCAGACAGCACTAGTCCTTGTTTAAGTATGCCTTACGTAAAGCTTTTAATAGATTTCCCGTAGGTTTTAAAAGCAAACCTTTTTTTGGCCTGGCCCCCTCCTCACCCTGCCTCTTGTCAAATAGTTATAAGCGGGCAGCTTTCTCTAATTATTCATAAACGCACACACATATCCTTGCATAGTCCTGCAGAGGCCACAGGCTGTAAAGGCAGCTTTGGGGGACACTTCGGCATAATTGGCTCTATTTTGTGGATGACAGCAAACGCAAGAGGTCTGTCTGTGCTCTGGCCTTCACGGGGTGTAGGGCAAGAATGGGACAAGAAGGAAGTTATGTTTTTCTTCACCTGCTCTTACTCAAACTCAGCCTCTATTATCCATGTGCTTCCTGGACTTAATCTACCTCGGTCCTGCTCCTGTTCTGTCATTTGGCTTTTTCCCTCTGAGTTCTGCTTCCGTCTCCCCTCTGTCAAAGAATCTGGTCCTGCCATCATCTGTATCGTCTCTTCCCTCTGACCTTTCCCCGTCTGCCTCTCCATCCCACCATCTCAACCTGTGTGCTGCCAAATGCTGTTGATTTCTCGAAACTCTGTCTTCGGTTTCCCCAAGCTCAGCTGATGCGTGTCACTTCTCCACGCTGCCTCTATCTCATTTTCATCTCCCTCTTGAGTCCTTGTTTTTGGGATAAAGAGACACTCACATCAACAGTTTGGTGATTTGCATTCTTGTGTCTGTGTGACATGCAGGGATGTGGTTGTGTATCTGTCTCAGAGCTTGTCAGCTCCCATTTACTTCAGTAGTTGGCTAAAAACAAGCCAAACGACTGACGCTTCCTTTGTTACTTTTTTTGTTTGTTTGTCTTTTGCTTTTGTTCATCCAAAACCGAGGGGCAGCCCTCTGTGCCTTCCTGCTAATCCACACAGAAAGAACAGATAGGTTAAGAAAGAACTGTTTCCACTATGTGCACCCATTGTAAAAAAAAAACAAAAAAAACCATTCCCCACCAGTAACCAGGGGCTGCAGGCACCGCTGCATTAGGAGATCAAACCAGCCATGTCTGTCAATCACAGTTACTCTGTCTGTTCCTATGGTATGTTTGATCAGAGGTAACTTGTTCCACTTAGTACAGGTGTAGGTAGGCAGCAGTGAAAAACACAAAGTGGCTACCTGTCAGGCTAATTACAGGGCCCTCTAGGCAAAGACAGGGAGCAGAACTAACACTGGCTCTGCTCTTCCACTGCTGAACAACAGCAGCATGCAGCAAATAATAGGTATGCACATTTTTAGATACCTGATAGCCAATATATTCCAAGATTGTTTCAGATGACTGATACAAACAGCTCTGTTTTTCATTTTAGTGAGACACAGCTATGTGTCTTTTTTACTGTAATGATGCTTTTGCTGATGGGCATAAACAGGCTGCTTTTTCTCTATTGCTTGCAGGAGTCGGCTGTTACTTGTCAAGAAGAGGAACAGGATGCAGTTACAGATGATATGAATGATGTAGAGAATGTGTAAATTAAATTATATTTGGCTTTTTTTCTTTGTCTTTGTTTTTTTTCTACCGTGGGTGCACCCATAAATTGTTCTTAGAGTGTGAAACACAAGTTTTTGTTAAAAACAGGGGCTTATGATATTCTAGAAATACAAAAACAGTTGGATGTTTATTTTTACACATTAAAGTAAAAGTCTGGTGTGTAAAAAAAAATAGGGAGGGAGAGGAAGAGAAGGAAGGAAAGCAATGCCATTTGTCAAAAAGGAACAAGAATGCCACTGAATAGAGAAAAGAAATACAGGATACAGGAAATGAAAGGCACACAAAGAGGAGCTGAGCCACAGAAGCACTGATTGATGAAGATGTTCAGAATAACAGAGTGTAGCGTATATACAGCTCAGCCTAAGAGGCCGCTCTTCACAAGCACACTGCCACTGTCTGGCCTATCTCCCTCAGACCACACATTTCCTCCACATACCCACACTCCTGTGAGCTTGTCTTAGCGTATCTCCGTCTCCAGCGCTCTCCAATATCTCCACTCTCTCACCCATCTGGTTGCACTATCAAGCGGCAAACAAATCAGACTCTCTCTCTCTCTCTCTCTCTCTCTCCTCTGGGAGGCTGTCTCCCTTTTTCTTGAAATCTGGTGCAGCCTTCTGCGTTCCTGCTGGCAGCAAGGCATTGACAAATGGCTGCTCTGCGCACCCACTGACGAGCAATCGCACCAACTGACACTGTAAATCCCCCTTGGATAAGAAAAGTGAGACATGATGTTCCTGGCTGAGGAACACTGGGGCATATACAATACCAGTCAGCTCACTCCCCCAGGGCATATAGAAAAAGATGCCTTTAAAGCTCTGTGTTGATACTTCATGACGCTGTACTGTGGTTTTAATGGGCTGATATGTTGAACTATTTGTAGTGAATGAATGATCAAATGATAATGTTTCGTGTGAGTTATTCCCTCTGTGGCTGCGATCGGAATGTTATTGCTCTATCACGTACAGTACTACCATGTTATGAAATATGTCCGATATCTCGTAAAGGGCATGAAGATACTTCCTTTCTGCCTATCTCATCTGTCTCTGCCCATTAGTAATTTAGGAAAGAAATGAAAGTGGGATAAGTAGGTAGATACAGTGAAGGAAAATGGGGGGGATTCAAAGATAGAGAGGTTTAAAAGAAGAGATTATATGGTGAGAGTTAATGAGAACTCATTTCACATGGAGCAGAGGAGCAAAAAACGGAAGACAAGGTTCATATGATCTAGATTCCAACCTCATCAACTACTGTAATGAGGGTTTGTATAATCTACCATCTGTCCTACAATTACATGTCTTCTGTCATGCCAGGGATATAACATGTGGGGGGATGGATACGGCTGCGGAGGATACGTGAAACGTGAGGCGGAGCATGAAGGATGAGCAGATTTTTTTTTCTTTTTCTTTTTTTAATCTCCTACCACAAGCTGTCGATCACTCACCCAACTGTAATGAGTGGGCCCCTGAGAGAATTTCTACCTCCTTTCTGTATATTTGCTGAGTGTTTTTGATAGACAGATAGGGGAAAGACAGACAGACAGACAGACAGAGGGAACAGCGAGGGGGGAAAAATATCATCCTCACCCATGTCAAGTCACTCTCACATGTGATACTGTGTGGTGACAGAAGGGTGGGAGACAGGAGAAAGAGAGAGATCCAAGTCATCCTCCAGTCTTGTCACTGCATGGTTTTGTGCAAGGAACCAGCACTGATGACTGCTCCCACCTGAATCATGTGTCTGTACCGGGCCACAACATCTTCCTCACACTCTTACTTGAGTGGTTAATAATAGGCTGTCCAAAGCTGCTCTACCAAAAGCACCACATACATACTTCATCTCAACATCTGCAGCTTTGTCTTTACAAGACAAAGAGGACCAGACATCTGAGTCACTCAGCCAACCAGCAGACCTACTTGATTTAACAGCTACTGAATAACTTATTAACATCGTTTCACATTTAGAACATATCTGGGATGATTCATGTTAAATCTGGGCTCACTGTGGGTTTAATGAGGAAAAGTAACATGTAAAGAAATCACGAAAGCCCCACTAATATCAAAGTCTACAATGATTTAAGTATCACTAATCCCTCTTACCATCATTTTTCTTTCTGCTCCTGATGAAATAAAAGTGTTCATTATGCTAAAATTCTCTATGGATCTATGTCGGCTTTGCTGGAAATGACTGTTTATCCCTTCATGCCTGGCTACTGTTTGACTCTTCAAAAAATAAAGAATAAAAAAGTGGGCCAGCTCTGTCTCCCTCTGACTTCTATCCCATGTCAATGTCCTTGACTTGCCGGTGTCCTTGACAGATACACACAGAGTACTGTATGTCCACTCCACAGCCACATGTCTGCACTAATCCACAGCCACCTCTGGATGAGCTCACCGGCCAGGGATGCTCATTAAGTCGCTAGTATTGGCTGAAAACAACCTGCTTGCACCAATGCAGGTCTGAATCACAGCACTTAATTAAAAATATATTACGTTTTCCTCTCTCCTGTTTCTGTCCCTATATCTTCCATGCATTAGAGGAAATAATCATTTTTCTTGTGCTTTGTTCGTGCCGCTCGTATGAATGCTTCTGGATGCCCCTGTGACCTCTGTCAGTGGTGTGACAGCTGGCATATGGCACCACTCTACCTCCACCAGCTTCAGCCGACGCCTCTGACAGTGCAAGCCCAGTGGCCCCTCAGACCTCTGCCATCTTGGCTGTGCACCAGGAAAACAAGTTAGTGCTGGTAATTAGGACGCGTAGCCGGTGAGGAAAAGGAGAAGAGCTGCTGCACTCTGTGGTTTTCTGACAGACTTGGCTCAGGCTGACATCAGACGAGGACATGTTCTCAAGGATGCAAGTTTATACATACAGTAGCCTACGTGTGGAAAATTTGATGGAATTATGTTGGATTTGCAGAATATTGGGAGAAACTAAATGACGTGTTGCTTTATGAGTAGGCTGGAAATGAGTCAAAGCAATGGCATTTTGAGTTCTACGAGTGAGCTTTGATGCTAGTCACTCACGCCTAATGCAAGATGTAATTGCTCTGGATGTTGCAAAATTTATTTCCCTTTTGAGACTGTTTTGCCTTTTCCGATCCAAACTATAAATAAGAAATTATGGTTGGTCAATGAAATCATGTAAAAAGTCTTTGAGTGCAAAGGCGTCCTGTGGTTTTACAGTGTTCACATACAAAAATGATTAAAAAAAAGGCAAGTAAAAACACAACAGGATGTTCATAATAAAGTGTCTCCCTGTGATCAAGCCATGAAATCCATTTACATTTGTGCAATTAGTCCACATGGTTCAGATTCAGATAGCCGGTTTGGCTGCCAGCCTAGCTTGGCTGTTTCATATCAATGTGACTTCTCATTTTCTAAGTAGCACCATTTTAAATTATGCCAAAAGCATCGTTCGCATTTAGATTCAGGCCGCTCAAATATTCAGGCAACAGATGTTTGTGGGGCATATTACATTAAAAACAGATACCATCCACATGTGACAACTCTCAAAGCCAAACTGACAAGCCAGTAGTTTGATTGTCATTGCTTATTACAACAGAAACAAAGTTATAAAACTGAAAGACGTGGGTTTATGAATGTGTTTGTGTTTTAGCATTGTATGACATCTTGGATGATGTGGGGTTTGATTTATTGTGCAGCAGAAGGAAGGCACACAGACAAAGGCGGGCGAACTTAAGACTACCTCACCCGGGAGAGCATGCCGAAATAAAACAACAGCCGCTGTCGCATTATCAGGCCCGTACTGTGATGCTGCCTCGTGTAGAAGATTACATGCATAATGCTTTGCAGGAGCAGCCTGAAAGCTAAATACAAGGCAGTAAATGATAGAGAATCCTCTAGGAAAAAGTAACAGTATCTGCAGTCCAGCTGATCGACCTGAGAATAACTTTTACAACAGTTACTTCCTATTATCTTCCTCATGCTGTGTGTGAACTAACTGTTAAGATTCTTTATAGTTTGCCTGGAACTACACACTGTGGTGCTCAGCAGAGATAGTTAAACTTCACCCCGAGGTAGAAAACGACTAATAAGTCACATTTTGCGAATTTGGCTTGCAGACACACACACTCACACACGCACACACAATCCTTTAATTAAACTCTGCTGAGCAGGTAACAAATCTAGAGCCTCTTCCCTTATCACAACTCCGTGACATAATTTCCCCGTCCGCAGCTCCTTTTGTTACAGTGGTTGTGTAAACCAGTGGTCCCAAACCTTTTGTGGCCAAGGCACACCAAAGGACAAGTAAAAATCTCAAGGCACACCTATTATTCAAAATAGCCTTCATAACACGTGTTATCACTTATATCATGTAAAATGTCTGTAAATGTGCATCATTATTTAATAATGCCAAATAAAATGTGACAAAGACAACTAGGCTACATTACTCACAAAATCATATTTATTAACAAAATATTTCAAAGATTAATTTGAAACATTATCAAATTAGGCTTCATCAAAGCAGCAATACAACCATTTAAACCAGACAGGTCACAATAACCGTCCATGGTCCTACAGATTGATCAGCATTGAAACATATTGTGCGAAATATGGCGTTCTCTTTGAGGATTTTTTTTTCTAAGAATTGTTTTTAGGTATAGAGTTTGCCTCTGTATTATGAAATGAGCGCATACAAAGTACTGATAGTAAATTAAAAATTATTATTTTTTGTGTAGTTGTATATTGCAATAATAATGTATGGTTGTCACAAAATCCCACGGCACACCTGGACTTGCCTCACGGCACACCAGTGTGCCGCGGCACACCGTTTGGGAACCACTGGTGTAAACTACTACATCTGTAAGTGAGCTGAAAAATTAGCATGAATCACATCAACTTGTAATCTAGTCCTAGGTGCCTTTAAATACAACATGCTAATGGCTTCGGAAGAAATATTACCATCCTCTCGTCATCACCATTAGGTACAATTTGTTCCTCTGATAATAGGTCTGTTTGACCTTGTCATCTGCTCTTAGAACGGATGCCTGAAAGAAAATGGGCCTCAGACATTACTTTCCTATTCAAACGATGTTTAAGTGCTCTCAGACTTTCTGGATGCTCAAAGCAAACACTTACTTACCAAACCAGAGATGAACAGCCATTAATAAAAACATTTTCACAAAGGTTAATCACTGAAAACTGGATGTGGTCGTGATCATGGTTTAGCTGATGAGTCATACAAAAAGCAAAGCAACTGAGGGACCTCAGCTTTATAATACTAATCACTCTGAGAGGTGTAAGAAAGAGGTTAAAAGGAAGATCGCTGAGGTTTAAGAGGAAGCCTGAGCAAGTGGAAAGACAATTATTTGAATTACCTCTGGTTTCCATGGAATTTTCTTGTGTCGCTGGCTGAGGAACTTCCGGATGTGGGTATTGTCTCTGCCATCGGCCCCTCCTGTGATTGGCTCATCATCCTTAAAAAGTAAAAAACACACACACAAGGACACACTTATTCCTCTTTAATTACAGAGATGAAACACTGATAAACGGAAAGACAAATGAATGGCAGTTTAAATCTCAATTTCTAAAGTCACGCAGGCATGAATCCAAACATCCATCACTGACTCTTCTCCATCTGATGCATAACTGACACATAAGATAAAGTAGCATCATTAGCTAAAACCACAGCTCTTTCTTATTCATCGAGGCATGAAGCGGGAAGTACTGTGCGTTACACACAGCTGAGAATAACAAACACACACACATGCATGTATATCGCAAAGGAGCAGGCTAAGGAAACAGGGTTATTTCCCCAGAAGGCTACTATTAAGACTCTGTGGAATCTCTTCCTCGCCATTCACTCCTAAATCCAGCGTTTGACTCTCCAAACACCCTAATCTCCAACATACTCTGACCATCCACGCTGCCGGCCAGGACCTCCTCTCCAGGGAGCCTGAACTCTCCCCCTGATCTGGGATTTAGCCCAGTGCCCCGGCCAGAGCACCACGGGGCTCTTTCTCTGTGGTCTGCTAAGAGGCATGCTAATGCTGCGGTGTGACGGGCAGGACAGAGCAGCGAAGAGCGCAGGTTCTCAACCGGCTGTGAGGAGATAAAAGACCCCCAGGCTCCCAGAGGGGAAACCGAGTCGCAGAGCTGTTAAATGAATGGGAAAGCATCCGCCATTTAGCAAGGATGTCAAAGAGAGACATACCTCCATGGAGAGAAGCTTTTCAGCACCTCGGAAATGAGGGGCTTTTGTAGAGAACGTGCCAGTGTTTGCGAAAGAATCAGTGGAAGAGAAAGAAATCTTTAGAGTGAAAGAGGCAAACAGAAAGAGCTGTCGGGCACCGTGCCTTTGATTACTTTTTTTAACTTCCAAGGGAGAGCAATACAGAGGGGCCATGGAAAGGTAATGATGAAGAAATGTGACAACAGACTCCCCTCATGTCTGCCACAAGACGAGAATAAAGTTCCTGGTGTTTGTGCGTACCCACAGACTTGTAAACACACTGGCTTCATGTGACGCAAAAACACTCACAAGAAGTTTAACTCAGTGAAGGACACAACATTCACATTGCATCAGCTGGTGGATGCCATGAAACAAAGTCGGCATAATAAAGACTTAAACTATGTGATGGGCTCAGTCAGCAGTTAGTGAAATATAAAGCTTAAAAGAATAATGGGCTGTTAAAACACTGGGAAACTAGATCTCAATAATTGGAGACCTTATCTCATAATAATGATCATGTCAAAATTACAAATTCAAGATCTTGTGATTAAGAGAAAATATTAAATTTTATCAATCATGGCCTTGTTGAGAAGACAGAGACATTGTGGCGCTACCTGATTTATATAGCTAGAAGCAACACATCTCACATCTGTATGAGATTTGACGTGGGAAAGGAATCACCAAACATACATTTGCTGAAACATTGATGTGATGCTGCATCTTAATTGATTTGTCTAATATGTGTTTTATACAGCAGCAGATTAGCTTGTATTATATGTGCTGGTTCTTTATTGCACAGTCTTCATTAAAACCAATATTTTTATTCCAATACCCAGAATAAGGACTTAATCGGTGGAGTGAGACTATTTATCACAGTCTTAAGAGTTTACACATTAGTTCACATTTTGACCTATTTTCAAAGATCTAGCGCTAGTTATGTTTCTACATAATGACCATAAATGAGGGGGAAAAAAGCGGTCCTGTTTTTACATTCACATCCTTACATCTGTTTCCTCATTAACACTTTGCACCGAAGAGCGTGTCTTCATGTACAAGCTGTTGCTTTTCTTGTTTTCTCTAGAAAACTCTTTCTTGCTGCTGTTCCAATCACTTCTAGTAAAATCTAGACCTTGAACTGTCTCAATGACATTGCTGTGCTTACTGTGCACAAACCAAGAGCCAAGAGCTTTGCTCCTGCCCGTGACAGGCAGTTACTTTACAACTAATCAGCTTTCTCTATTAGAACAGGTGCAATGGCTGTTTGAATGAAGAGGGAAAATAATCCATGTAGCTAAAGGACTTTGTGATCTGTGGCCACTGATTGTAATTTAAAGAGGCAGTGTTTTAGAAATAATTTGTTGTCAACCCTAAAAGTCCAAACTCTAAATCACTGCTTGAGTTTGGACTGTAATTCACATGGACACCACCGTCCTACACTTTCCTAAAGCGCTGCCTCAGCTCGATCCAACTGAAAGTCTGCTTATCGATGCAATACTAAAAGGTACAGTTAAACTCATTGACCTGAGGCTGCACTACATCCTTCATCAGCTGTATCTCTTTTTCTTCAACATGTGTATTGACTTCACACTTCAGCAAGATGTTGTCATTACTTACAGCCTATTACAAACACTTGTAACATTTGCATGAGTCATTATTTTAGAGTTATGATCTCTAATTTATGAGTAGATCTTATACGTTTTTTAAAGATTTTTCTGGCACTGAGCCCAGAACTGTGTTATCATGTTTCACTGATAATTAAAGTTGATGCTAAGGGGCCTGTCAAATGGCCTTATGTATTAAACATCGCATCAAGGCAAACCAAGGAATATCAATCAGACTGATGAGTATGCAGTGATGTCGTGTTTCCACTACAAATATTTTGCAGCGGTGGCCTGCAGCTGCAGGATTATTGCCACTTCTGCTTCAGAATCTGACGACATATCAAGAAGTCACAACTTCACAACTTTTCTTTCATTTTGAAATGCAGGATACGGGAAGTGGACACATCCATGCAGCAGTGTATGGCACCAGGCCTGAACCCCATTGGTAAAGCAAATCCTCCAGGAAATAAGACTTTCTGTTTACCATGTATTTACGTTGCTATTTACTTTGACTTTCACTCAAACAGAATGACAAATGGTCCTTAACGATGTGGGCATTTGTCTGTTGTGGAAGTAATGCATCAGAGACAGAGGAAGTGAAGGAGACTAGCAATTAATTACAGCTAAACTGAGCCGTTTCATGTATGAACACGCACGGCAGAGATGTTAGCCACAAAAGCACTGATTGATAGATCAGCTTGTCCGATCACAGAGCTCCTGTCACTTATATCCATCCATCCCATGCAGCCTCGCTGTCGTGGGTGCTGGCCTCCAGTTGTTTCCTTTCTGACTCCCCACATTCAAACAGCACAATTCAAATCATGACCTTGCTGATCCTAGCCCAGGGAAACAGCTGGAGCCAGTGTCCTAGAATACCAATGAGCTTAATTAATCTCCCTTATTAAATACAAACAAGCAGCAGTCTGCAGGAAAAGGGGAGGGTTGTGTGTGTGAGAGAGAAAGAGAGAGAGAGAAGAAAGGGGGGGAAAGAGCAGAGTCTGTTCCACAAATCTTTTCACCCACCCACCATGATAACCCCTGTGAGTGAGCTCAGCTCAGACGGCCCCAGAAGCCCACAAATCAAAGTTTCATTTCCAGTGACTTGTAATATTAAAGTTAATAACTAGAGTGGAATAATTACATTATTTTCAATTTTTCATTCATGTTAACCACCATGGAGATAAAGTATGTTAATAAGTCCCACATAATAACAGTATCTATAATATATTATATATTTACAATTTTCAATCACACACTGAATCAAGAGGGGCTGCTGGTGTTCACTGCTCTTATTACGACACGTTGCTGGGGGCAAAGAGACCAGAAGACGTTTACTATAGCAATCACTACTCACAACTCATCATAAGGAAAAAGTGGTGATGTGTCCCTCATCAGTGGCGTGTTTAGGGAGTGGCCTTGGGTGGCACGGGCCACTCCTGAAATCTGATTGGCCACCCCAAAATATGAGGGGCTGTATGCCCAGTCAAAGGCATTTTATACATTGTTTATACTGGCTTTGGTCAAGCAATTTCTTTTTCAAGAATAAAATATTGACGTTTTCTATCACACTTGTATGTTGCCACTCCTGTATTTTGACTAGTAGGTCTAGTTTTTTCTGGCAGTGTTAGTAATTGAAGTAATTTGTTAGTAATTAGTAATGTGTTTTGCTGACAAAACTGAGTATGGCCAAACCCTTTGTGGGTGTGTGTTTGCGTGTGCACATGGGAACGTAATGTGTGCACACAGGCACTCATGCTCACGCTTCATGCCACCCCACCATTAGTCAGTGCCCCACTTGGGCCCCCCCTATCATGTCTGGACAAGCCCCTGTCCCTCATCTATGATGGTGGTGTTTCTTAAATAAAACTATGTTTTGATACTTCAGGCAGATATTCAGAAACATCATATCGAGTACTAGACAGTGCAGAGGTGCTGGCAGTGCATCACTGTGGATCAGACATTTCCAGTCTTTGTGACAAGATGGCAGCAGGTGTTGAGCACAACCTGAGAAAAATGGCAAAATAAGAGAGATGGGTGAAATTAAGGGGAAAGACAGAGAAGTGAAAGAGAAAATTAAGACATAAAATGCAGCAAAACGCGAGGGAGAAAAACAGAAGAAAAATGAAAGGGAGAAAAAGTGACCGATGGTGCAATAAAGAGAAAAAGGAGCGACTGAGAGAAACCTTTTGAAAGGTTCTGCACAGTTGCTGTGCCAGTCTACTCCTCAGAAATCCCCCTGGCACAGAGAAAGTCTGAGGCGACTGCAGACTGCCAGAATCTTTTTCCCACCTCTCTTTAGTGAACAGACCAAACAGACCAGGTTCTGCTTGGTTTCAGAGCAGTACCTCAGAGCTGTGTGAACTATTACACACTCACCCGCACCGTGTCTCTGTGTGTGATGTGACTGCAACTGAAAATATGGATTCTCCAGATACACTGACGATACCATGGGCACACTGTTTCTCTATGCAACAGTTGCAGGGAGGAGAATAGCATGTAGGTTTCCTGAAATGCATTATGCTTAACCACTGCAAGGAAAATGTAAATAAAAGCTAAACCTACTTCTCATGGCTGAGTAAGATTTTCTGTAATTACTTCCAAATATGTAAACGTAACAACCTCATCCAAGGTTAACTTCACAGTTTTCCTCATTGAAATGCTAATTAATAAAGTGCAATTCAAAAAGGGAACAGAGGTGTGTGCACTGGGCTGATATTTACCATTCCAGTATTTTGTAATAGTTCCAGAGCCGGCTGCAGCCAGGACAGTATGGGCGCCTACTCAACCCTGCTGTCCGTAAACACACTGAGCTGTCCGGCGCCCCAATTGTTAGGAATCTAAAGTTGGACTGAAGATCAGGAGCATGAACTGAGGAGTTGTCGAAGCATTGCAAAATTTTACAGAAAAGATGACAATGGCGGTGCATATATTTTTAGTTAGTATTGAAGGGTCTTTTGGTGACAAAGAAAGCAGTGCAGGGAGCCAACAGGAAATGTGCGATTTTCAGAATGCTCTGCAGTTTGCCCAAGGAAAGGGAGTCAGATAAAGACGGAGATGATGTGGCTCTTTTTTTTTTTTCTTTTTTACTTCTCTTTGGTCTGACCTTGGAGGACCAATTATGGCATCTCAACACCGGGAGGCAGAAAATAACTTAATTACTCTCACAAGAGTCTTGGGGAGGGGGGATACTCAAAAGCATGTTTATGCAAGTCCAGGGATGCTTTCATGGTGAAACGAGCACAGCAAGGGTTACAGGGTTTGTTAGAAATATCTTCAAATGTGGAAAAATGCACTTGGTTCTTCACAGCACTATTAACACACTCCATGGCAACACCTCAAACCTGTATGCGAGAGTGTTCCTACATGATACATGAAAAACAAATGACACATGATAAAATTCACGTGTTTCTGCTGGTGCTGTGCCGTCAGTTTCATCAGTCTGTTACTTCTGTGTTTCTGAGTATATCTTGTTTTCAGAGGCTGAGGAGAGAAAGAGTTGTGAGGAATGAGTCAGTCATTGGCCTTTGATCTGCACACAAATGGAGATCGCTTATGAGTGGTTATTGTTCTCTGTAACAAAAGATCAGTACAGTACAGTATTGTTTTATTTAATAAGATATTAAAAAAAAAAAAACTGAGTTAACACAGCCAGAAACAAGGCTGCCTTCAGTCAAATGCTGTGTACTTTGTAGGTAAATTGAGCAATTAGGGCCTGCAAAGCTGTTCATTCTCTATAATTTGAGATCATTTAGGTTATTTTGCAATGCAGCCCATTGTTTTAGAAAAGCTGGGAAAGCTTCCTGGCGAAAGCTAGCCCCCCTTTGATATATATAATGCTTTATGTCTAATGCTGGTACATCAGCAAACACTGCTGGAGAGTGAAATATAATGTTTGCCCATAGACTGCCATATGTTGATGTGGCTGCTGCGGCTGCCGGCTAATGAATAGGATTGTCCCGGGAACCACCTCGGTGATCCTGGATCAGCACTCCTGAGCGCTGAACAAGTCGTTGAATAAATCTGCACCCTGATCTCACAATCAGCCGTTCTAGTCTATTTCAGTAAGAATGCAGCTTTGCGAGCCCCAATACTTTTACAACCAAATCCCTATCCCTTTTAACAAAATGGCTGGCATTGCTGAATAGAAATCAGCCCAAGTGCATTCAGTTAAACTATTGCAGAACAAATCCCAGCCAAGAGCAACTATTTTTGTCTCGCTGCTTGCATTATTCATGTAAGAAATTACATGCCGGTCAATGGAACAACAGTAGAAGGGCTGAGTGAGGAAGAGAGGGAGAAAAATGGAACATAAATAAGGGACGGCTGCAGTCGATAATAGGAGTGATAGAGTCAGTGGCTCCAATTCATTGGTTGGAAGATTAATGGCACAGAGATGAGTACGGCAGGGAGACAATAAGACACAAAGGAGAAGAAGGAGGGAAGAGAGGTGGTGGGGGAATGGATGGATGGTGAGAGGAAAAACTGCAGACAGTTGGGGGGGGGGAGAAGAGGAGAGAATGAGCAATTATTATCCAGCGTGGGTACTGATTTTAATGTGGTGATGATGATGTGTGCCCTAAATGCGTATAAGTCTGCTGGGATTGTACGGATGTAACCATGCAATGATAACAACATGTACATGTGGCATATATTGAGGTGTGCGTGCATCGTGGAGTGTGTAATTCATTGATTTAGGTTTGGGACAAGGTAGCGTGGCTTCTGTCATGCCTGAGTCCACATCAGTGCAGAAGCCATGGAAGGACAATGGCTTTGAGGTTGCTATGCAGTCTCCCTGGAGATCAATAGCAGTCCTTGGTCTCCGTTGTGAACTCCTTTATTCCCTCTGGCCCACATCATACTGTATTATCTAAATATATTTCATAGAAATAACATGGGAACATGTAAGGATCTTCACAGCAATGCATCAAAAATATTTGTATGTCCAACTGAGGGCAGGATTTTGTGTAAGGTTGAGAGGTGGAGAGAGCAGGCAAGGCTTAAACTCTCTGTTTGATAGCTTGTAATCTTTGCACTATAATTAAAACTGTCGGAGAGGTGCTACAGTACAGCCTTAGGAAAAATACTCAGCTAAAGGTGCCTTTAATCATTACACATTCAATGTTTGTAGAGGTTGAACAAGATAGAGGTCAGGGCAGTAGAAGACGAGACATGGTTCGAGGGGGGCTGAGAACAGATGCAGAGAGTTAAGACAGATATCCAGCATCGAAGCCAGAATCCAGCCTTATGGTGTGCTTTCCCTATGCCTCAAGTCAGCTGCATTTTTTTTCTTTTTACTGCCTGAGCAATATGTATTATTCTTTACCTTTTCTATCTATATGGTTTGGAGGAAAAGGGGAATAAAGAACAGAGGTCTATCATCTGTATTAGGCCTGGGTTGTCTGTCCAGGCTGATGATAACTACTGATGGGCTGTGACACAGGGCAGCTGGTAAACAGAACAGGCAAACACTCAGCTGCCAATCATCCTCGACCTGCTTGGTGCTCAGTGACCTAATCAACAGTGAACCTGCTGCAGAGAAACTGAGAGTGGTGGTGGTGGTGGTGGTGGGGCTCAGAGAAAGATGGACACAGACTGGCAAACAGATTGGCCATGCTTTAAGGAGATACAGTAAGTGTCTTCACAGTAACTAAATTATGTTATGTATGACATTTTTTCCTTCACTCTTTATCTCATCAGTAACAAATAGATGGATAGATAAATGTGACAGTCTCCACTAACTAAAAAGGCTGAACTTCCTCAGAAAAAGCCACATGACTTCAGCTACTTTTCTCTCTCTGGTGGTTTTACTCCAACACCAGCAAGGATCGAGAAAAACAATAAAACAAAACATCATAACATTTTGATTTTGTTAGTAAATGCACTAAAATAAATTGGAGCAGGATATTACCGGCAGCTCTAAGCGCGACAACTTTATACACAAGTTCCCATGTGTCACATCAGTCAAATTACAGAAACATCTGGTAAGGGTTTACTTGTTTCACACTCTTGTTTGTGGAAAAATGCTAATTAGCATGCTAACCAGAAGATTTGGGTGGAAAAAAGCAGAGGCTAATCTGAATGTGTCTGTTTATGAGGATTAACTGTGTAAACCACATAGAGGTAATAGCTTCAGCAAATTTGTCACTTTCTTCTAGACAACAGCATTTTTCATATAGGCTACTTGTTTGTTTGTGTGCTTATGTGTTTAAAAGTCTATTTCTCCTTATTTCTGCAGGTGTTGAAATTGCACATCAAGTGTAAACTCCCGCTGGTGTTACTTTTCTTTTCAGTAGGTGAGAGATAAAGAACTGAGCCGACAGTAATCAAAAAGGTACAAACCAATTTCCTGAAGTTGTGTGATGACTAAACTTGCACTGAAACTAGTTTTCTGTTATTGCTTTCTGAATGTGTGCATCAACTGTAAGTTTGCCACGCACGTCACCCAGAACCTCAGCAAATCTGGTAGTTCCACATCAAAGCATGAGACAAGAAGCAACTCCCTCCACCCACTCCACACTGAGCAGAGCAGAGCTGCCCTGATGTAAAACCAAGGATGCAGCATTAGGTAAACACACACCACACATACACACTTTGCTGTACAGTGTACATAATGTATCTCATTAGTTACATTAAAACACTAAAGTGAATTATGAATGAAAGAAGAGCAAATGTAAAGTTTCATAATAGGAGATACTAGGAACTGTAATGAATTAGCCATGTCATGAATATCAATTCATGTTCACACTAACCCACCTTACTCCCATTGCTCACATACACATACTTTCAATTTGATCTCTACTGTATATATTAAAAAACACTTACATACATTTTACCTTTGTGATTCAACTTCATGTCAACACAGCGATGATGGTAAAATCATCATGCGTGCTGGTGCATGTGTCAAGATGTCTTTGATTGTACTAGCACGTTTGCGATCAGTACACACAAATACGCAGTTACATGCTTCATGTTATAAAAAAAAAACTGAGCTCAGAAGTAAGTTGTTGCCAACAGCAAGGTGATAGAAGGTGGTTGCATTTCCATTATCCATAATCATAAGTTAAGAGAACACAGAAAGAGGACCCCGACTGCTATTATGGAGATTGTGCAGAGATTAGCTATGCCGAGAATCAATACTTGAATCTTCTCATCTTACCCCTGCTGAATAAATACACTGATAGCAACACTCATACAGGAGGCCCATGTGCCCCTGTCTTGCTCGGAATATGTTAAGAGCATTGACAAAGGATAACACACCGCGAGTCAGCCATTATCACAGAAGAAGCCCTAACAGAGTGGCTTACCATTCTCCTTCTTCATAAGACAATATAATGATTGCATGTGGATTCGAAAGTGGAGTAATTTTGATTAAGAAGAAAATGATTACATATACTATCAACCCTGTGCAGCAGTGGAAGAAAATGCACTAAGTTCTCAGCTCTAACAGGGGCTGGAAACACATGGAAAAAAGTAACATTAACAATGACTCCACGCCATTTAGAAGTCCCAGTAAACCGGGCAATCCTGGCATGCCCAATTACCAGTGTCCATCACTGGAGCACCAGCATCTAGGTTGAATGGAGCCATTAGTTGCACCTGTATTTGACAAAGTCAGAATGTGTGCTGTGAAAAGGTCCTGAGGCGAGCGGTGCCAGAGGTGTGGCTCTATTATGAGGCTGGAGTGCGAGGGAGGTGGACGCAGCAATTTCAGCTGTTGTCAATTGACTATTACAGCTCATGGCTATTTATCTCCCCTGCAGTGAGTGACAAGCCGACAATAGGTTTTCTGGAGTCAGAAAAGAAAACATTCCCACACTTTGTGACTTTCTGAGCTCTGCCTCAACCTACATGTGTCTTCTGTTTGGTAGATCAAGCTGTGCACGCAGCAGCTAACCTGAGGCAAACCAAAGGCAGTTTGTTCTTCCCTGATGGTCGTTTAAGGTGCTGACCATGAACCGCAACATCTCCAGTTTGTGTTAATGCATTTTGCTGCCAGTGTCTCATTTTTTTTTGTCATTTTTCTACCGTCAGCAGTCAAATTAAGGGCATAAAACATCCCCCAAGATACACGGAAAAATAGCAAGGCCATTTCTGACTAGAAAGTAGTTTTAGAAAGCTTTGGAAAAAAATAATAATTTGTGAAGTGTGTGTAGTGTGTGTGTGTTAAAAAAAATGCTGTATAATCATAAATGCAGCCATGTATTTAACTGCATGCCACTACACAATTCGTTACATCCTGGAAATTTACAGCTAACAAGACATATTGACTGTGTAATTCGTGGTGAAACCCAATTCGCATGCGGTATGTGTGATGTGTAAGTTCCTTACTGCCCCCCCAATTTCGGCAACTGACATTTCTGCTGACCAGCACTCCCCATCTCTCTATCCTCCTTTAGTATTTTCCTCCCTTCATACTTCTTAGTCAGGCAATTTTCCAGCTCTTTTCTCCCTTCCTCTTCAAAACATTGTTAATTTAGTGTGATCTAACTTTTTTCTCCGAGTCCGGAGAGAGAAAAATGAAAACTTAATACAAAATCGCCCCATCCTTGAATAGATGTACGAAAAGACCACTTATTATGTAAGCTTTTTAAGTGCACTTAGGAATGTTTGCCAAGCAGTCTATTTCAAGTCTCCTTAAAGACCTTGTACAACTCAAAACTAACTAGGATTAATGGGAGCAGGGTAAGAAAAGATCCATCAGAACAAATCCTGTGCTCAGCCTTTCCATTTTTTTTTTTTTATATATATTCTGGAGCAAAACGGAAAACAGAGACTTGACTGCATAAAACAAAAAAAAACTTCACACCTGAAGCGCCAAGAAAAGTCCTTATTTGAAGACGCTAGAAACTACAAAAAGGCTTATCGTGAAAATATGCATAAAGGATTAAAAAAGGCCTCCATTAGTTTGACTTTGCTTTGTTGGGGTACCTTTAATTTGCGAGAATAGCCGGTGGGAGTGAGGAGAAGATGAGAAAAGCTTGTAGCCGTACCAGACACATTTTTTTTTACCTTAAATAAACACAGTGATGTGTCACCAGAGCCTGTGGCACCAGTGGATGACTTTTTTCTATTTTTACCTTTTCATCCCTTCCCTACCTCCTTCTTTTAGCTACCTTTACATTTCTGTTCAATCTTAGTCTCTCTTCTCAGAGAAAACCATGCCTGTGTAGCTCTGCACCCATGCATGGATTGTATACGCACACTTGCAGTATGTGTGTGGTTCAAATGACCAGCCGTTTTGACCACGGTGAGGTTAGCATTTTTACAACACCTGCTTTAGCTCCTGGATCTTCTCCTGCTCAACAATCCTGGCCACAAGACCTTATCCACATTACAGAATGTCCTCTCTGGCTAAACATCAGACAAAATACAGCCTTGTGTGCCGATTCCAACCTTGAATTGACCCCACCTCTATATGTCTGCATGTGGTTGGCGGTCGTATACTTTCCAGTGCCATGTAGAGTAGAGAATTCTTCAATTGAGTTTAGAAATCGGGAGTAAGGGGGCATATAACACTGTTAAATTGCCATGGTTTATGAAGCAGTCCCAGACCTGAGTAGCCTAATGGAAACTAACATTATCCCACAGGTCCTTCCTGTACAACTACATGATAGTCCAGCAATGTAATTATTTGTGGAGTGTTGTAGGGGCCTAAGGTGCCTCCATGTTTGCAGAGTTGACAAAATGGCTTACCTGAGCTCTATTTGTAGTGCTAAAGGTCAGACTGGTTGGTGTGGAGTTTTCAGGTGTGTGGTTTCGAAGCTTTGGTCTAAGCATTCTTTTTTTGGATGTAAGCAATTGGCAAAAACTGTAATAAACTGTGTCAGAATGACTGTGTCTGCAGCTCTCTCTCTCCTCCACAGCTCCTCTCCATCAACTGAACACCTGTTCGGAGCTCTCGGATCAACTCGGTCTCTGCTGTCAAAAAGAAACTCAATCGCTTTTTGCTAAATTCATCTCCCTATGTTGCATACTCATCTGCAAGCATCCCTCATTCTCCTCTGTCACCCAGACGAGACAGACAAGAAGTGATTAAAACTGCCCCTGCTGTTTTGTGTTTAATGTGCCCCCGTCAGCTCTCTCCTCTATATATACATACAGCCTCGGAGCCACTTCACAGCGACGTGCTTCCTCCATTTGGCTCAACAGTTCCTTCCAAGTCACGCTGCAAACTGCTGAACCCCGGTCACATTTATGCAATTTTATTCAGAAATTATAACCTGGCAGAGAAATAGTACCATGAGTAAGCCTTTTTTTGCTGCTGCAGCAGCAGCAGCAGCAGCAGCAGCAGCAGCAGCAGTGAGAGACAATTCCATGACATTTTTGTCTTCTTGGTTACAGCTTCAAAGTGTAAGAAACATTTGGGCCAAGCCCTAAAACAAAATCAAAATCAAAATTTCTCCCATAACAGGAAAAGAAAATGTCAGAATAGTTTCTGCCACAACACTAACAGTGCAAACATTGTGCAACTTTTCTAATGGTGCGCGTGATATTTATAATAATGACAGGGTGGTTGGTGCACAGTTGATGGCTGCTATCTTGTATTTCACGTCAGCTTCGCTCGCAGATTTCACAGCGCAGCCTGTGTTGCGTGAAACCTGCCTCCTCTACATGCAGTATCTAAAAAAAACAAACTGTTCCCTCATATAAATTGCCCAGTTTGTTATCACCTGTACACTATTTTGACACTTGGATTGCTTTCTCTTCCTCACTTTCACATTTCATCATTCTGTCTCTAACCTCTTTGACATCAGCACTATTTTAGCACCACATAGCAAACTCAGAACCAGCTTGGTGGCATGGGTATTCAGCGGTGTCTGCGCATGTTAGTGGAGATGGATGGCAGCAAGAAGAAGAACAATGAATCTTCATCATAGTCCATCACTGTTTCTCTCACAGTCATACACTCACACACACATTCCCAAGATGCTCCTTTGTCTTCAACCTGTGTTTTTTTTGTATCTGCTCACTCAAACCAATAATGCATCCATACTTCTGTTTTCTGTCTATCCACCCATTCTTTATTCCACCTGACCATCCATCCACTCTCTAGACACCTGCAGAGAGGTGGGAAGGTAATTTATAGCTCATTCCAGGACACTCAGTCCTCCTTTATTTCATACAGCACGCCCACATTGTTCTGCAGCTTCCATCCCTGTGAAACAGGTGCGTGGGTCTTAATTTCATCTACCTGCAGGCGTCTTGTCAGATCAGAGATGGCATGCAGTGTACAGACATATACCTGTGATATAAAGAGTCTTCAGGACACCACAACACTATGTGACACTGCTCACTACTGAAGTCCTCCACATAAAGATTGTGAAACACTCAAGCATTTTCACACACATACGTATGTGGTAAGAGACCCTTGTGAATAAAGAATCTAATAAACCATATGTTTAATATCATTACATTGTGTGTCATTTATGTCCTGTCTTATATCAGTCCTCTACTTACAAATACAATTCCTGGAAAATAAATGAAACACTTATTGGATCTTGACTTTTTATTGCATTGTTGCAGAGTTTCCTGAGGATAATGATTGACTGTGACGGGGCAGTTGCTACAGGTCAACTCCCGGGTCTGTCTGATTCTCTCTTTTTCCACAAACAATGGTGAGAATAGTAAAACAGATCATTAAACTTGTGTATTATCCAGTTCTTCCTGCACTCTACAAATCCAACCAAACCCGAGAACATAACTTGCAGTAAAATTACAGTTTTTCTACACAAAAAAGCCAAATAGGCACTATTCTTATTCTATTTTTCACACACAATTGTCATGGACAATGATCCAATCAGTGTTTTGTGCAACAACCACTGACTCCACATTGAAGCTCATGAGATGGAAACGATGGATGATTTCCAGTGCTTTTAGTCCACACTGCCTGAGTGCAATGTGGGACTCTTGTAGATGTTTGGCTTGTACATTGTTGTTCTTTTCTAGCTGTTTGCCAACTTCCATTTTATCAATTTAACCACTTTTTATGCACATAACAGATAAAGCTCCACATAAATCTCTTTGGTAAACCAGGCAGTTGTAGTTGCATTAATAACAGCAACATAAGATCTTTTGAATCCTCTTGACCCTGAGAAAGATTTGCTGCATGCAAAAGCTCCAACCTGTTGATTGAGCCACCTAAAGCCATAACAAGAGAGAGGGTCACCAAATGCAGAACGAGGATCAAAACTGCTCTCTTCAGGACGACATGTGGTGATTGATTGCGTAGAAAAAAGCAAAGAAAAAAAAGTGAGTTAATGGAGACATGTCAAGCCCTGCAGGCTGTGGCTCTATTTCGGAGAATTTGCATACTTAAGGGAGAACTTTTTTAACACTTGCCATATTTTCAGCCATCTGGTGAAGATTTGTAGTTTCTATTCTATGTGGATTAAATCAGCTGGAGAAGTTTTTGGAAGTGTGTCCGGCCTTTGTCCCCTGTGTCTTGAATATCAAGACAAACTGGTTAGTGATAGTTTTAATCTTTTAAGCGGTTATTTGCTGGTACAGATTTTGGTCTGATCTTGTAGAGTTGTATTTTAAGAATAAGAAAATACTTCATCCACTCACCCACAAAATACAGGTACCAACCTGACTAATCTCTAATTTATACATTTTTAATGTGACAATTATAGTACCGAATTTGACCTTGTAAAATGTGTGTCAAAAGTGTAATTCCCTGTTAATTATATTCAGCGAACCTTTTCTTCACATACAGTGGCAGGAGATGTGATTTGGGATTTTCAATTATGAACAAGCACATACCAGAGACAAAGAGACACTCACTCAAACTACGCCATTGATTCAGTGGTTGCAATTAACATAGTGTTGCTACTGTCCGGCAAGGCGCAAATTGAAAAAGCCAATAAAAATTGGTTTTCTCCCGCCAGCTGCCATCTCGCAAGACTGTGAAAATGGCCACTCCGGATCCATGCATGCCTCCCAGCCAGTGGCATTGACTCGTGTGTCAATACACCTGCAAACTTCAACTGGCTCAAGTGAGAAAAAAAATCGAGACAGCGAGTTGTTTAATGACAGAATAAATCCAGGAGGACGCTTAAAGGAATTGATATCCTGACAATAATAACAGAGCCAAACAAAGCGCCTCAGCAGCTTGCTGTGTCTGCCGCTGTAGTTGGATTAATAGACTACTTGGCCTGTCTGTTTAGGCTATTACCCCTGGATCAGATACAAGAGGAATAATAACCTTCTTTCCATTATCTTGCCCATTTCAGAGCCATGGTCAGTATCTAAGCTTTATATCCATTTTTCCCCAAGAAGTGCTGTTATGACATGCAAGTTGTCACAGGAGAAGATAATGTGTTAGATCATATCTGTTATGTGCAGCATGATTGGAAAAGCTGTTAAATGAGGCCTGTCTCATTCACCACTCACAAAGACTTTTAAAGGTCAAACTCAAACTGTGGTTTCTATGGTAATCACAGAGGTGAAATCTGTAATTGTCAAGTGCAGCAGGTTGTATTGACTAAAATATTATGGCATGGTAATTATGTCATTACGTGATAATTATGCTGGAACCCTATGCAATGGACATTCAGTATTAATGCTATACATATTACTTACTCCAACCTATAAAATGCATTGAGATGAGGGGGAGGAGGGTGAGTAGGGGAAGCTGTGAAGACACTAATTGAGAATGATGTAAGATGGTGAGGGGGTGGAGGAGGAACGATAAGCAGTGGATAAAGAGAAGAAAGGATGGGTGGGCTCCTTTTATTGTAGAGAGTATAGAGAGAAAGATTTTCCTGCAAACATCCAGTTTATAGTAACACTTGAATGGTGCAGTGAATCACCTTCCAGATCGGCCTGATGATAAATACATTTTATTTTCTAAATGAAAAAAATTAAAATAAAATTAAATGACTGAAATTGAGACAAATGTAATTATGCACAAGCTGCATTGTAAAATGACATAGATGTGTAAATATAAACACCATTTTACCATCTCAATTTAGCCACAGACAATTATGTATAATACACTAAGTGAATAAAATATCAATTAATCTATTTAGCAACTGTAACACTCAGTAGCAACTATAGACAGTCGATGAATAATTTAGAGTACAACTCTAAAAAATTATAACAACATAATATAAATAACATTGATTGGACATATTCCTATTTAATTATGCTTATGCAATAAACATTTATTAATTTACTCTCAATAACAGCTGAGCAAACTCTATCCATTAATGAACTTCAGAAATTGTCATCTGGAAGCTCCAGAGAAAACATGGTAAGTAGTAAAGGTTAAGAATTTAAATCTTAACATACCATGTGAATAAAAAAAGTTGATAAATGTTTCATAATGTTGTATGTATGCATCAACTATCAACTAAATAGTCGAGGATATGCACTGCTTATGAATACTTAACACATGACTGAGGTCAAGTAAAGTTTTAACATGTAAACTAGCGGCAAATGCTAGCTCCGGGGATTCTCTTTCATGCCAGGGAGAAGTTGGAAGTAAAGGAGGCAGAAGTTACAGAGAAGTGATGACAGGGCAAATAAAAGAGCTGGAGAGAAGAAGAGAATAAGGTGGGTGACCATGGGTGGTGAGGCAGAAAAAGATCCTGTGGAGATCAATCAGTAGGCTCCAAGTGTCTGGCCTCTGCCCGGACAGCGTGGGGACGACAGAGATCAATGAGAAGTAAGGCCAACGGCCTGGTTCACCACTGGAGAGGATATATCATAGACTGGAAACACACACTCCAATGAGTTGTGGGAAAAGGAGAGAAGAGAAGGCAATGGAAAAGTTTGATGGAAGGAAATGAGCAAACAGAGGGGATGAGAATCACAAAAGAAAAATCTCAAAAGAACGGAAGGAGTGTGACAAGAGTGTGAGAAGAAAAATAAAGAGATTGACTCTTTACGTTGAAAGTGTTCTGCTGGTTCTGTATGAGAACTATTTCAATAGACGCTTAAGTGAAAGGTTCATAAATTAAAACACTCCTGTAGCGGCAGGTTTCTACCCCTACACAGATACACACAGTCATACGCAGCAGCACGGCTCTGTACGACGAATAATAACATCACTGATTTACATCCAGAGCATATCTCATACGTAGCCGCTAATGTTTGGAGGCCACCAATGAAAGAGTGCAGACTTGAGGGGGGAAAAAAGCGACACTTAAAAGCTGGCACCTATAGAAAACTCCCTCTGAGGAAGACTGGAGAAAAACACAAAATCTCCTCCAACTCTTCAAAGACATGGCACTCGCTCTAACTCTGGCAAAGAGGGAATACTGATGAAAGCAGGAAATGCTCCCACAGGAATGTAAATGAATGCGCTCCTCCTCTTCCTTCGACCCACAGGAACACAACATGCCCACACCACCAAGAACGCATCCACCTATCTATCCATCCATCCATCCGTACCCTTGGCGCTACACTCAGCCAAAAATTCCCTTATCTGCCTCTCGTCAAGTAAATGCCTGAGCGGTGGGAGATTTGGCAAAGAAAGATGTGGAGAGACAGCGGATGCTTACTTCTATTGTTCAGCAGTTTTCACTATGGCTCTTATCCCTGCCTTGTTTCTATTGTTAAGCGGTTTCTTTCTTTAGAGTCTTTATTGAGCAGAAGAAAAATTGAGGTGTGCTTGGTTTTTGTTTCCATTTATCGGGTAGCAACAGGGAAAACACCTGCTTGTTTAAATCTGGCAGACGCGCACTTTATACTGATGACTTCCCCTGCTGGGCTATTTTCTATGATCCAGCCTCCTAGAAGCACTTAAAACATTAAGCACTTGAACAAGTTTGTCTTGCAGGCGCTGATGTGTTTACAAGGCCCCAGACCATCAGTTTTCTCTGCTCAAGGTTCCTGCTCCTCTTATCTAACCCTGCAGACCCCCTATTGTTTTCCTTAGCACAGAGGGGTCTGTCCACAGTGGTCATACTGGAGGGGCAAGTAATACACATTTATCTTCAAATACCACAAGCACAGACCCATTACATACTAATTTATTATATGAATACATTCATAAAGTTCATGTTTTCGCCCTTATAATTCAGTCTGAAATATATTTCTTCAACAAACACAAGTTTTCTGCCAGTCTGTGCCTCTCATGGATGTGATTATCAAGAGTCCATTGTTGCAATAACTCAAGTCTTATGATGTTTTTCACATAGGGCAAAAACTAATTTGAAAGAATTTAAATGAATGAATCACCAAGCCCCGATGCCAACCCTGTCATTTGTCAAACCAAAGTCATTTTGCAGAATTACAACTTCCCATTGAGAGGATGGGATTTTACAATTGGTGGATGGGAATTGTTGCAATGAATTCATCAACTTCCCATGCATCAACAGTCCCTGGACCACACTCTGTACAGGCATCTATAATGCAGCGTAACAGTGAGATAAGGGTGAAAGGTGAGAAAGACAGGCAGATACAATATATGCTCCAGTGTCATTTCTTATGACCTAATGACCTTCACCCAGCATGGCCCCAGCATGACTCAGAGCAGTCAGAGCAAACAGCCAGCCGGTAACAGCTTAGCACTGACCGCAGCTGGAACAGAGCCAGCTGGTAGGAAGGAAAGCAAGAGCAGCAAAAGCTTCAATACACTGCCTAAAAGGATTGAGCGTGATCCCAGTGTGTAATTCTTTCCCCCCCTATCTGGGATATGGAGGATGGAAATAAAGCTAAATGCTTTTAATGCCTAAAAAGGAGGAGAGATAATTTGGTTGGTGTGAGGATGTACTGTAGGTATTGTACTGAGCTGTCCATTTTGAAAACATCTCTGACTGTTTGTGTGTTACGGTACACTGTCACAGCACACCAAGCTGCTGGTTTTGAGAAACAGTTTTTTTTTCCCACTCTGTTGGCATCTGGTTGGAGGGTAGCAGAGTATGAAGGCAGCGCAGACCTCACTGCTGGAGCGCTGCCTGGGTGTATTTTGCAGGCCTGTATAGCTCGGGTCTCCCCCATCTGTGAACCAGCACCAAGCTGACAAATGCCTAAGAGGTGATAGCGAGACTGGGTGAGAGCACTGAAGCACCCAGAGGAAAAACAATTCTTGACTGAACCCTCAAACAACCTCATATAACGGAGCTGTCAACATCCCCGAGCTTGAAAAATGACAGGGAAGAACTCACTGTTTGCAGGGTTACAGCTAGTTATCAGGGGCTGGTGGCTAAACTCAGCCGTTTGAAGTGAAATCGTGTACATTGAAGGGAACAGTAATTATCAAGGGGTTATGTATTGCTGCCCCACTACTTAAAAGGGTTGCCTGTTGAGATGTAAACACCAGATTAATCCTGCACTTTTTCCTCCTCTTTGGAGTGGGTTGTATCCAGGACTACTCAATAATGGAATGACTAATAGATGAAACTTTGCTTTTAAAAATAACTGGGGTCTCATTTTCACAGCAACATTATCACACTCAAACAAAAAGGTTAAGATAAGTTCAACCCAAACATAAATTAGTTGAAAGATCTTAACAATGCATTCTGTGAGCAAACTCATTATTAATCGTTATTATTACTGCAGATGGGACCCACGTTGTTAACTGGATTTAACCTTTAAGACTTTGTATAATGCAAAACATAATTTTGCTTTTCAAGAGGCTTTCTAAGACTAGTCAACACACAGCAATTGAAAAGCCTTCCTCCAATAGTAACTCTGGTTAGTTTCTTGTTAAAGTCTAAACAATATTACTGTCACATTTGATTGATCTCTTGTATGACAGTAGTGAACTGTGACCATGCCTTTTTCTGTACAACAAAATCAAACCTCATCCATGCATGCTTGTGAACTGTGGCTAACATTGCCAGCTCCATTTTGGCCTGTGGTTGGTTCCTGTATATTAAAGCTGCCACAAGTTCATATTTTACAGCTTACTGTCTTACTTATTTAGCAGCAGAGAAAGATCCATTGTAATTGCTCTATTATTTTCCATTTACTCTGACAACCTGTTGCTGTGCTTCGAGAGACTCTCTGGACCAGGTCAGCTCTGGAGTCCTTGATTAAAGGACAACAATTACATTAAACTTTTTCAGTAACAGAGGAGACAAAGTGGCAGAAAACCAAAAGTGCAAGCTCAGACATCCTGGGGTAGGGCGCTCTGGCTGATGTACCAAATGTCTCATGGGAGATCCATTTCCACTTGGCTGGCTCTGGATCCAATCAGCCAGCAGGATGGAACTCTGTCAACCAAATGTCAAGGCTGAGGCCACTGACTCACCACCTGGAGTCATCACGCTGATTCGCTGCCGACTGTCCTTTTTAGATCCGTGACAGAACTGAGATGCTGAATAAATGTAATGGGTACCTGAAAAAATGAGTCATGTGTCACTGATCTCCACGGTCAAGCCTAAATGTCAAATTGAGCAATTACGCTATGACGCTAATCCCTGTGTTTGGGTCCATTTACAGATTACATGAAGCCTAATACCCAGATAGTAGTCACAGCATTGTGTCATCACAGCCAAGCCTGTGTAGCGCAGTTGAGTGCGTTGAGTCTCGCTGATCAGCCATGTGT
Organism: Trachurus japonicus; assembly: GCF_045865225.1. NCBI lineage: Eukaryota > Metazoa > Chordata > Actinopteri > Carangiformes > Carangidae > Trachurus > Trachurus japonicus. The sequence goes on from NC_140912.1 coordinate 20,343,655, forward strand.
TTATTTACTAGACACTCCATGCTCTCTGCTCCTCATCATTCTCAGGGAAGGCTACCAGTGCCAGCGCCAGCGCCATCCCATCTCCCATAAACTATAAGCAAGGCCGTAGCGATGTGAGGCGGCCATATTTACAGCCCTGAAAGCAATTGGAGGTTAACAATGAGGCCGGGCTACTGCGGTTTATGAGCTGCTGCAAAATTGCCACAATGATTAAAATCTCCGTCAGGTGAAAGACAATGGTGCAGCCCTCTCTCTCAGCCCCACTGTGAAATATCTCCACACAGTCGCTCTCCTCTCCTCTCATATATGAAGCCAGCGTCTCCTAAGTCACCTGCTTTAAGATTTTGTTAAGACTGGGGATCTTGCAGGGTCACTATTTGATAAATTAGATTATTTGGGGAATTTTTCCCATCATGCCCCTGGTGAAAATTTACCGGAAGAGAAACTATTGTTTTGATCTACTAATAAAATTATTGTGTTTGTAAATCATATGTATGATTATATTTCGAAATGACCTTCATTATGTCCAAATAGCCCTGCCTCTCTAATGTATTGAACGTTGGCCTTGGACCCAACAACTCACATGCTTGAGCCTCCCCAGAGTCACCTCCACCATCACTATCAACTCAGTTTGCAATGATTGATGATTCACAGACAGACAATGGTTCCCCTTGTGTGTGCACAACGTTAGTAATGTAATAGTAATGTTGTTCGTGTGTATTCGTATGATGGCAATGGCAGAAACAACACTCAACACGGCAGGTTTGCATTTTTTCATAAGAGCTGCATGTTCCATAAAAAAGAAAATTCAAGTTCTACAAGTTGTGTGGAGTAGAGGCTGAAGGTGCAGGTAGTCACAGTCAGGGTGGGGGGTGGCGGTGGGGTGGGGGTGTTGTGAGAGAAGAAACAAACAGCGGAGTGCAGACAACTTCCTGTCAAATAGCAGCTGGACACATGTTGTACTACAGTCTGCACTGAGTGTGCATTGTTTGTGCGCTGTATTGATCAGCTGACAACCATCAGTTGGTCCCTTTACATCAGAGCCACAGCTCAGTCTGCTGCTGCTGTCTGATGTATCAATCTGACAGCACCAGCTGAGATGATTACAATTTCACTGTCTTCACATTTAGTTTGAAGAAAATACTGTACATGATATAAATGTACAGTATAATTTGAATATTGGTTTTTAAGCCTGTGTGCATATTTTTTTCTTTCTCAGCTGTCCTGTCTGTCTGACTGATCCCTCATTTATCTTACAGTCAACGTCAATGTTTTCCAGTTTCATCAAATCGTCTCCTGTCCTCTGTCTCCATTTGTCCTCCAGGCTTTCTCGTTTCCTGTGAAGACCCCAACCCTCCTCTCTACCTTCATCGTGCGTTCCTCTCACCCTGAACATGAGATGAAGGGGCAGACCAGCAGAGGCAATCCCCTCCAGACAGGAAAAGCCAAGAAACCGAGTACAGGATCCACATCTCATCCATATTAACAAACACGCACAGAAAACATGCACGGCCAAAACACCAAATGGCACGAGAACAAAAATGCACCTTGTTTTATAAAACCTTTATGTCAGACTTGTCACATAAAGTGGTAACCGTTTACAGTCTCCCCTAGAGAAGCACACACACACAGTCACACAACCCGGAAAGCAGGTGGCCTGAGAGATATTCCATGTCTTTCAAAAAACTAAAAAAAAAAAAAAAAAAAGCAGCCCAAGTCAGTCCCTGTAATTGCCAACCCTCTGACACACTCTGCCAACTATTTAAGCTGCAATTTTAGTGCTTTGCAGGCAAAGACAGAAAAGGTGCCGAGGCAAACATTTGCCGCTCAGTCACAGCCTTTCACAGAGGCAGGGGGGAAATGTAATTACTTCCTCTACAGAAGATCCAGCTCCTCATCTTCCCAACCCTCTTTGCTCCTGATTTTCTCCTGTTTCCTCCAATCAACCCCTGGCCTGTCTTTGTCTGTCCCATCCTTTACCATCCTCCATGTTTTTTTTTCTCTACCTCTTTCTTATGTGGTCAGTTTAACACTCCCTGTAGTGTGTTTCCTCTCTGCTGCCACTGCTTTCTACAGTATATCCATTTGACATCAAAGAAGAGAGAAGAAGAGGTGCTGGACACATTTACAAGGATTTTACCAGAAGCCTTAACTTAACTTACACCGTGGAGACCTGCTGCATGCGTCGCTCGTGTTTGTGAGGAGATCTGTTGCAGGTCAAATACCCGACTTGTTAAATTTGATTATGCAGTGAGCAATGGATCTATCTGGGTGAGCATGCATGTGCGTGCGCGAGTGTGTGTAGCTTTACAAAACATTAGAGACGCTTAACGGAGAAGACAAACTCTCCCTCTGTCCCTCTGACCCATATTACAGCACATTAAACACACTTGAACATCCCCCCTTTTTCTCTTTCTATCTTTTCCCCTCGAAGACACACACACACACATCCAGTGTTTAACTTATCTCAGCCTATCAGGCCTGGAAACACAGACTACGGCTTTGACCTTTGGCACTGACATTTTGTAAGTGAAGGAGAGCTCTCACTGGAGCTGCCTCACATTATGTTGCTTTGGATTTCCTCGAGATGTCGACGCTGAACGACTAGTCACGTCCAGAGGTCTGTGAAACGTGGTATGCTATACCCACACACACTCACACTCACACACTCACACACACACACACACACACACACACACACACACACACACACACACACACACACACACACTCATACACTCAGGTCAAGCATTGCTGGAACAAAGAGCTGGTAAATGGATATGTAAATTATGGATGAAGTGAGATGTGGCTATAGAACTGAACAGAGAGGTCTTAAGGGTGAGCCGTGTTGACATTCTTGCACACACCTGAAATACTAGAACATGGAGCTTGTTACAAATAGAGTGGTATTATAGACAACCATAAATTGGGCTCAGTCTTATCCTCAAAAGATCATAAATCCAAATAAGCAGCTCCTGTAGCGGGCCGATTCCATCTCCTATACCGTAATTGTGATGATTTAGAGCGTGTTTACCATCCAAGTATGAGCACAGTTCATCTAAGTGATCATTATTTGATGCAAACCAAATCTATCACTTGTTGTTTAGGGAACAAATGACAAAGCGAGGCCATTAAAATTCATAAGGAGCGTGCCATAAACTTTCCGACACATTTTCAGTGACTTCAGCAGAATGCTTACAGTGCAGCCGAATATTTGAGCTTCAGTGCACGAGACTGACTCATCCTGAGAGCCGCTTTGCATTTGACTGCTACAGAAGAGGAGTCCTAACGCTATCAGGCAGGTTTAGAGTTTAGAGGAGGGCCGTACAGAAACACCCCTGCCGACTTCCCTTCATGACTCTTATCTCTTCGAGCACATTTCCTAAAGCCTTCACTTAAATCGATTTTGAAGACGACTGCATTTTATAGAATAAGATATACCATCTTCTTCTCTTTGCCGTCCCCCCCGTAGATAGCCGACAGCCTCACAGCAATATCGTAACAATTTGGGTTTTAACTTTAATTGTGTTTGGGTCTTAAACTCCTGCAGCTGCGGCATGTGTGGAGCCCAAACGGTGCATGTATGCTATTTTAGAGTGCCGTCGTTACACTCCCTATAAAATAGTTACAACACCACATGCAGGTTGAGGAGAACAGGTGGACTGTTTATGTTGGAAAAATTACTTTGAGATTTGCTCCATGTTGATATCATGTGTCAGCTGCCAGACCAGTTTGAGAGACTTTTTTTTTGCTTTGTGGCATGGATGGTGCATCATCTCGCTGTGAGTAGCCATTAGGAAACAGTTAACCGTGGTCATAAAGGGATGCACGCTGTCAGCAACAACACTCGGATAGCCTGTGGCATTCAAACAATGATTGAATAATATTAAATGGTACAACATGTGCCAAGGAAAACTATCCCCAGCACCATTACACCACCACCACCATCATTGTTGACACAAGGCAGGTTCAGGGATTCGTGCTGTTGATGCCAAGTTTGGACCCGACCATCTGTGAGCCTCAGCAGCAGAAACCTACATGCAGCACACGAGGCTGCGCTTTTTGTTACCTTCAATCTGACGTGAACTTCTGCCGTTGTACCCGAGTCACGGTCGTACTTAAATCTTCATTTGGTTATTCATGCTTTTCTACTCAACACACAGCTTAATATAGAGAGTGGTTGAGTTGCTGTAGCCTTTCTGTTTCTGTTTCTCCTCTGACCTCTCTTATAACAAAGTGTTCAGTCCACAGAACTGCTGCTCATTGTTTTTTTGGCACAGTCAAAGCCACGGAGATCACATTTTCCCCCCAGTCTGATGTTTAATGTGAACATTAACTGATGCTCCTGACCTATATCTGCAGGATTTCATGTATTGTACTGCTGCCACATGATTGGCCGACTGGATTCATCCTGAAAGCAGGTGTTCAGTGTGTATGAGTGAGTATGTGTGGGCCAAAATCATCATGGATATTTAAAAGCCTGTCCCAGTTGGATGCTATTCCCTGGATGAGGTAAAAAAAAAAACAACATTTAGAATAAACTCGACTGTTACTGATCCTTAACTGTCTAATCCATCTGAATTCATTCCAGCACCTTGCAGCACCTTCTCAGGGACTTCCTTTATAGCCCTGGGTAATGATCCTATCTAGCAGGCAGAAAGGTAGCAGCTTTTTTTATTATCATAATACCAATAACTAGATCTGATACAGCTCATTAATCTGTATCTGTCCACGGCTCTCGCTCTTCAGTGGTTTTGGGCTCTTTTAACATCGAACATTTCACAACCAAAACATTCAGTTGACATTTAATTGCTTCAAATTGTTTGTCTTCGTGGCCTGATTCTTCAGCACTCCAGGTTGTCTTACAAATAAATGAGTCTCAGGCAAGATTCTGCTTCAGTGTAGACAGTCTGTCAACATGAGTGGCAAGCGCTGGGGTGGGAACCTGGTTAACTGAGATTGGGGAAGGAGGGGCTGATAAGAAATTGCCTGCTTTAAGGCCAAACGATTAGTGGTAAATCTTGAGCGTTTTAAAAAAGAGCTTTTTTTCTTATGTCTAACTTTAATAACATGGTCAGAAAATGGTTCGATATGTGCAAGTGAGATAAAAGAGAACAGCACAAGAACACCGTGTCTCTGGCTGCTCCCTGAAGTTTCACACCCACAGATTTAAAGTCTTATTTCCAGTGTTTTGTCCATCTTATTTTTTAAATGAAACGTGTTGTCCTGTAGAGAACAGATAACCACATACAGTTACAAAGACAGTCGTGGCTAGAAATCAACATCATCCTGTCTGTAACAGGCCCCTCACCCAAATTATCCCTTTCAAGCATGAGCTTGCAATAAATTTCTCTTTGTGATCCATCTCAGCAGACATTCAGATCAGACTGTAAACATTTGCACAAAGAGCTTAGAACAGATTTGGATAACTGTGTTGTCAAAAAAAAAATGGCAGCAGTTTTTTTGGAGGACTTTTGATAATAATCCCCATTTGGACGGCTTGTTGGAACCAACAGGAGTTTTGGCATTTCAGCACACAGTTGGAGCTAATTTTGCTCTGTAGGTTCTGCAGGACTTGGAACTTATCTGTGGGTCCACAATTGCTGTACTTAACCCTGAAATCCACCCACTGTCGGGGGAGTTCAGTGTTGAAGCATGAGATTTTCTCAGTGGTTTAGTGCTGCACGTACCAAGAGTGAGTGATCTCTTGCGGCGAATCGAACTCAGTCTCATGGTCTGCCTTCTGATATCTGTCTCTGTCTAATTCAACATCCCTCAACAAGAACACTATCAAAGAAATAAACCCTGGAGGAGGTAAAAATGCATCAGAATACCTTTTTAAATTGGGAACATTGGGCGGTGATGTCACAAGGCTAAGCTATAGATGGGTTAAAGTTAAAGAAAAGTTTCCAAATGATGAAATTTCACCCATCTACACCAGTGTTTCATCAACATCTTTACCTGTACAGAGATTTTGTTTTGCTTCATCACTAATCTCTTTTCCATTATGGAGGGAGGGTGCTGTTTTTTGGAGCACTAATCAGTGGGTGCACAAAGAAAGGAGCCCAATGTGTTTGATTATAATTAAGATCTGAAGTGGGATTGTTGCAGTGCTGATGAGCTCCCTCACACACACACGAGCAATCAGTGGTGTTTATGTAACATATGAACAATACTTACAGTACTTAAGTGTGAATAGCTTGAATATCCATATTTATGTCTATACATGTCCTAAATAAAAAGTGTACTTTTACTTCAATATGAATTTACCTTGCACATTTTTGTGACTTCAAAATACAATGTTGGAACAAGTGCTGTAGTCCCAAATGTCAATGAAAGGTGATTTAGCATCGCCAGAATTCAGCTCAGGAAGAGTGAGGCTGAACTCTCACCATTTTGAAAACAAGCTTTGTTTCAAGATGAACAGCAAATGTATCGATGCCCAGTAATGACTGGTTTGTTACTGAAGGGAAGGAAGGAAGGAAGGGAGGCTTCTCAAAATTTCCGCTTGTGTTGTATTTACAGCAATTAATTTGTACTATAACTTCCAATATTTAAAGTACATTTATTATCAGAAAGTAACTTTTAATACTCAAGTACTGTAAATATCAGATTGTAAAACCTTTACTCAAGTGTTCTTCCAAATACAAGTTTAGATATGTGCTCATACTTAAGTCTGACTTTGAGGAACTTCCTCCCTCATTCTGTGAGCAACAAACCTCATTGTTGCTTAGTCAGAGAGATGTGGGTGAGGGGGGTGGGTGTGTTTCGGCAGCAGCATCACATTAATATTCAGTCCAGAGTGGTGTAACAGAAAAAGAAGACAGACAGCGAAAGAAACAAAGAAAGACTCACTGCAGCTTCGTCCTCCCTGCTGTCGCTGGTGTCCTCACTCTTGTGGTGGCCGGCTGAGGAGCGAGTGTCCCTCTTGCGGCTGGCGTCTGTCCCCTCCATCTGTCTCTCTCCATCTGGGCCAAGGTGAAAACATGAACACAGCTCAGAAAGCCAGCAAGCGCCATCATCACCATCATCATCATCATCCTACAGTACAGTCATCACCACCATCATCATCATCATCCTCATTGCCATGATCCTCATCTCCATTTTAATCATCCTCATTAATGGCATCATTGTCTTCCCGATCACAATCATTATCATCATCATCATCATCGATGGCATAATTATAATTACGAACATCTTCATTACCATCGTCATGATGATCGTGGTCAACAATAATTGCGAGCTATCACTCATTTTCCTTTCTACTGAGCCTCTCCACTGTAATCAATCCCGGATAAAACTTTCCGCAGAAAAGAAGATTAAGTGGAGAAAAAAAATGTAACGAGAAAAGTGAAAAGAGACAAGAGAGAAGAATAAGAGCCAGGCCAGAGGGGAAATGTGAGGAGCGGGGGGGGTGAAAATGGAAGAAGAAAAAAAAACGGAAGAGATTGAGAAACCGAGGGACATAAAGAATAGCTTTTCTTGCTGTGGAGTGGAGCTGTTAGGATGCTGTCATGCCACAGATGGATTATGGGACTTTTGCAGCACAATGATGACAGTTGCCTTGGCCGAGAGAGAACAACCGGAATTCAAATCCACTCATTACGAGTGTGTGTGTGTTTGTGCCTATATACTATATATGTGTGTGTATTTTGTGGGTCCGATATACAGAGCATACGGTCCAAACTGCCAAATCTCTGTGCTTCCTTTAAAGAGCAACACACATTTCCACACACACACATTGTCATGGACGATCAAACCTGAGCACAATTCAGTACAGAGCTGTAACAGGATATTCAACATTTTATGAGAGCCAGGTTATTTGGAGTTACAAGGACTGAATGGATACTCATAAAGTTTCCTATAAGGGTTTCTGCCTCCACGAGGAGTTCATATAAAAAAGGGAATCCATACCCTATTCACTCCAATTTCTTTTTATTTGTATTGTACTGCATTCGATCCCATTTGGCTGACATGGTTCATGAATGCACAACATTGCTGCAGCTCAGATGGACTGCCATAAAAGGTGGCGCCTATGCCATTGACTCCGCTATAAAAAGCTGAGGAGTGGGTGACTTTTCAGTGTCCCAAATGCATTACGGTGAAAGTGGTTCATTACTGTCTGCTGAGCAGGGGTGGCTGCTGCGTACGCACATGCATACTCTCACACACACACATCAGGGGATGGATTGTGATTAAAAGACGAGAGACGGGAGAACAGGTGGCTATAAAGCATAATGAGTACTAATGGTTTTCCAATATGTCCCCTTAACAATGAGTCTGAGTGGGCTGAATTAGATGGGGGGCCTTGGGGGTAAGTGGTGTGTGTGCGTGTGTGCGCAGTGGGGACACAAAGAGACAAAAAGGCATGTAAATGTACAGAGACGGAGAAAGGAAGAGAGGAGGCGGCTGACCTACTGCGAGAAACAATCTAGAGTCGAAAAACACACAAAATAAAAATAAAATGTATCAAAAGTTAAAGTTTTTCTCTTGTACAATTTGTACGGCCTCTCATGAAAGGCTCCGGCAAACATAATCTGTGCAGATGATCTGTTTTCCTCTTTTGTTTGGATATCATCTTGCCTGTCTCCTTCTATTCCCTCTGCAATTTCACTGATTCCAGACAACTGTAGTATGAATCTCCTTTGATCTGAAAAATCATCTTCTTTTTGCTGAATAACTGAAGCGGAGGGAAAAACTTGCCATGTTCATAATGCATTCCCCTTAAAACGGGTTTTCTCATTTTTTCTCTCAGATAGTGCGAGGATACATCGTGTTGTATGTTTTTATGCATTGGAAAGGTCAATGCGACTCAGCAAGAAAAAAAACAAAGAGAAGGGATATAAACATAATACTCCACAATGGGAGGTGCGGAAGCTTTTAGCAAGTGCCATTATCATTGGAGCCACAGGAACCGTGATGTGAGAGCCGCCAACCTGCAGTCCAACTTGACATGGACAGGCTAAGTACGGCCTGCGGGGTCTATCAAAGCGCCACCAGATCAAAGAGCAAACACCAAAGAGCGGACAAGATGAACCTCGTCTCATTTCAAGCCCCACTTTCCTGCCATTGTTGAGCCGAAAATAGCAGGACACTTTGACTTCAAAGTTTTGATCTTGCTCTACAACTAAAACCACCTTTGTCAAAAGTCCTTAACGTAGGTTTTATCTGTGTGTCTTATTAGAAAATGCCTCAGGATGCTCCCGTGCTTTCATTTCATGAGCAAACCATATTCCAACAAAGAATATGTCACGGTAAATAGAATGAAGCAAATTACCTAAAAGCACCCCCAATGGAAAATAAATAGTAAATTAATTTCTTGTGCGTTGCAATTTATCTTTTGCTTCATTGTGCTGTTTATTTTCGCTCTTCCTCTGAGTACACACTGCATGAGTCACTGCAGCATGAGTCAACTGGCAGCACATCTCCCTTTAACCGTTTATCTGAGACTATTACAAGCAGGCAATGCACCAGGGAGCAAGGAGAAACTCCTCTTTGCCTGGCCTCATTTATGTAAGTGATGACCTTAAATATGATCGAGCATACCGAGCAAAAAACCTCAAATCAGTCCGACTTGGAAATGAAATACGTGACAGGATTGAAAGCAACACTGAATAACCTGTGAATATTTTTTTTAAAGAAATCAAAAAAGAAGCCCCCAGATTAATTAAAAAACAAACAAACCTTTTGAGCAACCTTCACATCTGTATCATAAGCTGACCACAGTCCATTGTGATTTGCACGCCAAAGAAATATTCAGGAAGCATTCAAGATTGAGAGTAAAGACAAAGTAAAATCACCTCTGGAAGTATCAGCCACATGTCAGAAAGCTGTCGACCAACATTAGGAAGAAAACTTCAACAAAGAATTCACTTTCAAATCATTTCTCTTCCTCTTCAGGTCCCTCAAGCATCGTCTTTTGAAGTGTGAGGAGAATCGTTTTTGACTGAACTTCTTTCCTCACAAAAAAAGTCCTTAAGCGCTAAAAGCACTATATGCTCCTCTGCACCCTATACAGAGTCAGGGTACAATTATCAATTTAAAAAAAGAAAGAAAGAAATTAGGTGAAGTGCACCGTGGAAATACCTTCCTGCTGGTACTTACAGTATATCATCACAGTAACATTTAAATCATTAGTCAACCTTTTGCAGAGAGTGTCTTTATATGGATAAATGTAAAAGGAACATTTACTGTTAATATATTCTTCTAATATCTACGCAAAAGGAGATAATGAGAATTGAAAAGTGTGTGTGTGTGTGTGTCTGTGTGTGACAGCAAAAGTGAGAGAGAGAATATCAAATGTTCAAACAATCTTTGCCAATATCCCTCATGCACTAAGCTTGTGTGCGAGTGTGAGCGTGTGTGAGTGTGTGTGTGTGTGTGTGTGTGCGTCCTGACTAAATCTATGCACCAAGTGTGGACACTGGCTCATGTGTAGCCTCTCAGATACAAAGCTGCAGTGCTGCATTTGAACCATGTCATAAATAATATTCAGTGAGCAGTTTGATGAACAAATCAAAACGGTACTGTGTTGGTGAACCAGTCATACAACAAACCATGAGGATGAAACCAGTGATCTGAGTAACCAGCATGCTTTGCTGTCATATGCTCATGGGCACCAGCACCAGAGTTAAAAAAGGACTTGAACGAGGATGATGCACTGTAGGACAGGCATTTACACACTCATGTAGACTATGCAGCAGCGTGCGGTGCGAGCTGTGTCTCACCCCCATGCTGAGCTGCACCAAGTCTGAGTCCCAGGACTTCCTCAAGCCTCCATGCTGGCTCTAATGAAGTGATGAGGAGCGGACTGGCAGGTTAATGGAAGCCAATCGACTACGCACTCCACCCCACCACCAGCAGGAGACCAGGCAGAATACTAATCATTCCGGAGCCGCCTCCCTTATGTCTGTTAGACCTAATCTGTTCATATCCCCCGGCCCTAAAACAGCAGCACTATTTACTGTGCAGATAAGATAGTGGAGAGCAACTTCTGTAACCTCCAGAGGACACAGATAGTCACTGTTTTTTGTGAGTGTTTTGTAGATTAAGTTTGTGACAGAGTGCATTAAAAACCATAATAAACAGGAGTCTTATCCAAGGTTGATGTGGGTGGAATCTGCAGATAGAGACTGTGGGGTTGGGTGAAAACTTTCTCCCGGCTTCCTCTACTTTTGAGTAGTGAGTAATAAGTTCACCTTGCATGGCTGCTCCCTTTGAACTAATGATATTCTAAACTCGATAGCTTTCAGAGAACTGTGGCTGTCAGATCTCTCATCTCCGCCGTACGTGTGCCAATATGCATGTGTGTGTGTGTGTGTGTGTGTGTGTATTTCGGCTTGTCTGCAGGTATATGTAAACAATGTATGCATGCGCGGGCGCGTGTTGCGCATCTGCGTCCTGTTTTATCTTTGAACAAGACTGACAACAACTGCGGGGTTTCGCTGCGAGGCACTGCTCCACTGTATGTTAAGTGATAGACAGAATGGTGATACAGCAGAATGCTAATGACCGAATCAGAGAGGTGAGTAGGCTACAGCAGCAGCTATACGAGAAGTGCAACGAAGGGCAGTCAGATGAAAAAAGGCAAGAAAACTTATCATTTAAAAAGAGATAAATAAACCCTAGGTGGTTAAGTAACATGGGTTTAGTCTGAGCGCATGTGACAACTCTCAGTCACAACAAATTAACTAATAGTTAATCTGTTTAGGAGCCCTTGGGATCCGCTTCATGTAACAGCCCCTCTGGCAAACAGGGGAGGGAATGGCAGCAGCAGTCAGACACAGCAGCTAAACGTGGTTGCAGAAAATGCCAACGGTCAATATCACAATTCATTTGCCAGTGTTATATATAGAGAGCAGCTCCCACATGGTCTCCTTTGAAAAGGCACAGTCAAGCACACTTAATACGTAACCTTAATAGAGGACAAACAAACAGACCACAAACACAAACAGGTAGTTTGCACAGCCACAAATGACTGGTAATTACTTGTTTGCAAACAATGCAAACTTCCAGGGGAGCAAATACAAATTATTTTCATGATCAATGAATCAATTGATCAGTGAGTTTGTGAAAATCTCCCACCACAAAATGCCCACAAAAAGTTTACAAAGCCTAAAGCAATTTAGCCAACAAACAGTCCCAAACCCAATTATATAAAGCTGATAAAATCCTCACAATTTAAACCGCTAATGTTTTACAAATTTGAATTATCAATTGCATCAATGATGATTTTTATGTTTTATTTTATGTAATATGTATATGTATATATATATATGTAATATGTATATATACATATCATGATGTGAGTGGTTCCAGTAAGAATTCAGATTCCTTCACTTGCAGCAATTGAAGGCATCTGAATACCCTGTAGCCATAATAAAAACAACAAGCTAAATTAGATTTAAATATATTGTAAAGATGTCAGAATCTCTCCCTATTATCTTGCGCTTCCAGCAGAGTTTCACACTGCAAACCTTCAAAATCACCTCAAATAGCCTTTATTGGACTGAGACCTGGAGTCTGTGTGGGCTGTTGGACCACCCCAAGGTCACTTATGTTCCTTTTAATATTTTGAGGTTATATAAGATGCTAGTTTTGGCATCATTTTTGCTGGAGGAAGTGAGGAGAAAAGGAGCCGCCGGTTAGAAACAATGCTTTAGTGGTCTCTGGCATTCAAATGAAGCTCAATGTTGTATCAAGGGGCTTCATTTGTGCAAGAAAATCCTCCCACACGGTTACCACTACCTGCTTCCTTTGACATGAGGCAGGACTGTTGGACAATTTCATGCTGTTTACTTGAAATTCTTAACCTGCCGTCAATGTGGCACAAGCAAAATCATCTGTAGGCAAAGTATTTCCACTGTTTGATCATTGAGAACTGATGAACATGTGACCACTGCAGCTTATTCGTCTTTTTGTGGTGCTTCGCTACAGTTTGAAGCTTTGACAAGACGCATTCAGGCGTGGCCTTCAGCAAATCACTAATGCACGGAGCTCTTACATGCATGTGGCCTTCCTGTTCAGCCATCTGCCCCTGACCTTCCTCACTGCCAAGGTGTTTTGGACTGCATTACTACAGCTGACTACACGCTTTCTTTTTCTTTATCGCACTCAAATCCCACGGGGCTAGCTGTTTTCTGAGATGCTGGAGCAACTCCACTTGAATCAAAGTAGCTCAGGTTGTGCGTCATGGCTGTTTTTTTGTGTGGTTTAACAGCAAATTAACCTCTTCACCTTGCCTAAACAGCATCATACTGATTTGCCATTTGGAGGAGCAGATTATTTGCATCAGCGAGTAAGTTTACTTGATAAAGTGGCAACCAAATGAGAAGGAAACTCGCTGCATGCATAAAGGATGAGTGGAAATGAAGGATGTGCGGTGAAAAGTGTGATGAAGTGGGGGCAAGAATCAAATGTAGAGACATGAAACAAGGTTTGGGAGGAAGAACAGACAAAAGAGTTACAGGAACAAGTGCACAGCAACAGCATGCTCGGCATAAATTATTGACGGGGTTGATCTCTCCTCAGCAAGTACACTGCGACTCCATCTTGGTGACGTACTCTGTACTCCCCCTTGAGCTTGCACCAGGGTTGTGGGGGAATGCTAAATACACCCACCGCCTCCTCTCCCCCCACCACTGGAGGACGAAGATTAAAATTGCATAGGACGATGAAACAAGAGGCTGCGGCTTTTAAGAACACAAGAGTGGGAGACAGACAGAGAGATGAAGTGAGGGGGGGGGGGGGCAGGTTGAAGAAAAGAGTGGAGAATGCAAGAGGGTATGGGGGAGGAGATTAAATTGGAAGTCAAGGAGATGACTGTGGAAGAGGAAGCTGAGTGGGATGCAAAGGATGAGAGAGCGACTGTGAGGAGGGAGAAGTGAAGAAGAAGTTGTAACCACTGGGAGAGAGAGCTGCAGGCTCACATGCTCACTTGTCATTTGTCAGTCAGCCACTCACTGATTGATTTGGTTGCTCGCTCATTCCCTCTGCATCCCCGACCCCAGCTCTCTGCCATTCATTTTCAATATACTCCACTACTTTTTACAAGCTCTTCTAAAGAGCTTATAAAGTTTTACGAGGACGGCGGCTTGTTGCGCCGCAATCAGGCGTGACGTTAAAAAGACACGGCTGACGCAAGGCGATGGAGAATGCCGAACCGATAGTGCCAGTGAAGTCTTTTTAATGACTCTTTTAGGCCCGTCAGCCAAGCGTTCTTCATGTACACACGCAGGGTGGCATGGCAGGGGGGCAGCACAAGTGCAGCAGGCTTTACTGAGCCCCCGTGTTGGCCAAATGGAGCTGGCTAATTATAGCAAATAAACTGCACTGATCTGTACCATTAGACAGTCAGTAATGAAGCAGAGTGGAGGGCTGCTGTGACACTGATGAATAGCCGAGTGCAGCACTCCCTGGCCTTTAGTTCAGCACTAACAACGCAGACTTCTGAGGAAAGCGCGAGTGCATTAAGACAAGAGGCATAACAAGGGTTTCGGAGATGAGATAAATAGAGACAAAGGGGATGTGACGGAGTGGAGGGAGGAAAGACGAGAGGAACGACAGAGAGAACTTGATGGGGGGAAAGATAGAAAGCAAAGCGCAAGAGGATGTAGTTAGAGTGAAAATGTGCTTGTAGGCCTGTGGGTGTGTAGGGCAGAGAGACAGAGAGAGAGAAAGAAAGAGAGAGAGAGAGAGGGAGAGAGGGATTGTCGAGATGCTTAATGTGCTGTAATATGGGTCAGGGGCAAAGAGGTCCCACTCTCCCTCTCTCTTTCACTCTCTCCCCTCCACTCTCTCGTCTAAGCTCCTGTAATGTTTTGTGTTCTACTAATAGCTCGCTAAAGCCGCCACTTAGGAAAATTCAAATAACAAAAAAACAAAATGCCTCAGATGGAGACAAACATAAAATCAGAGCCCAAGGGCCCTGTGCACTTAAAGATTAATAGACAGCCTGCAAGAAAATGGAGTGACCTTATTGCAGCATCGGACTACAAAGAGACACAATTGCAAGTACAAACGCATATACAATAGTCTCTCTCTCTTACACACACACACACACGCACTGATTCTCACAGAGTATTGTTTTGAAGCAAACCTAATGAGCAGAATCAATTAAACATGCGTTTCAGCGGAACATGAGTTTGGCAATTTGCGGCAACTGGGTTTAGTGCAAGGTGGTCTGCTGCATTCAGAATGAAAGGCAGCTTGTGAAGAGCTGTTACAGCCGTACGGTTTGCGTAAATATGAAAGACAAGTCAATTTATGGATTTTTCATCACTACTCACCACTGTGTGGAAACGCAAAGAGTGCCATTAAGTAGTCAATAGATTACATCCACAATCAAAAAGCCTGTGAAAGCCAGGGAAGTGCCTGGTGCTTATCTCGAAAGCCTGTCTGAGCTCTAATGAGGTTGATATCTGACTTGCTCTCTACTTGAAGCTTGAACACAAATATTATCTGCTCTGTTGAGGTTTTTACACTCATCTATATTACACTATTGGCAGCTAAACAGGGTCTAGTAGGTGATGGCCAAAAGCCATTTTAGTTTCAAATATGGAAAGCAATGCACTTGACTATCAGCAGATATAGTGAGCAATATAGGGTTTTCTCCATCATTGATAAATCTTGCTCTCTATTTATGACTAAGCATGGGCTAGACATTTTCAGGGGCTGGTTCGCTGGCAACCCAGGTCACAAAAATGGACAAAAATGGAAGAAAAAAAAAAAGCTGATATGATTGTGTCAATCTTCTGTCTAGTTTATATTTGGCCACAGGCTCCAGAGCAAAACAGCCAGATCCCTCTGCAACCTGCCAGCCCACTCACCCTGCACACCTCTGAGTGGCTGTCTGCCTCTGCCCATCTCCTCTTGCTGCTTAGTGCCCAGGGCCTCCGTGAACTCCACTGGCTGTCTACAAGCTTATAAGGTCTGCTTTGGACCTACACTGGGTTGCCACGGAGACAAGAGTGCAAAAGGAAAACATTTCAATCATTCAGTGACAGAAGATACTTAAAAAAAAAATAAAAAAAATTCAAAGCCAGCGGGTGAGATAGGAAAGAGGAGAAGAAGTTATCGCAGCTTCTTACCAGGACATAAGTGAAAGTGAGGATGATAGACTTTATCAAGGGACACACAAATACACAAACACACACACACACACACATACACAACAGCCATATGTGGTTTTCAGCAAATGCGAATAACAAATCCTCCCCGGATGCCATGATGTGTCTGTACATCGTCTGTGCATTGTTGCGGAATCTCACATAAAGGCCGAAAGGTCTCAGTCTCTGTGGTGTTTATTATGAGCGAGTGGACAAACACATACTGTATGCGCACACACACACACACACACACACACACACACACACACACACACACACACACCATAAGCTATCCCCACAGTTGCCAGTGACACCCAGAGGCAGCTGCTCCAATCACAGTGGAGGAGATAAGGAAGCTTCTCTGAGCTGCTGCAGAACCACAACTGTCACAGCTGATGTGTCACTGGGGAAGGAATTAGAGAGAGCACGTAGGGGTCGCACGCTTCCTTGAGCCCCCCTCGCTCATTAGCATACATTTGTAAACAAAGAAAGAGAGACGACGAAGGCCCCGGAGCCGGGCTAACGCGTTGTCACGCCGTTACCGAGAGTCAGAGTGGAACAGAGCATCTAAATGAGCTGAGAGCGCTAGAGGAGACCTTTCTGTGATAATTCATCCATCTTCTGTGCTCCTGACAGCTGAGCTGCTGCGCTGGGAGACAATGAGAGAGGAGCCTGGGGTGTCGGCATCCGGCCTGCATCCAGAAAAGAAAAAAGATGAAGATAAAAAAAAATAAAAAAAAAATACACTTGATAAACTTGAGAGTTTGAGACCCTAGCTTTAAGTCTCGTGGCTCCTTGTGAGCCAGATACAAAACGAAGGGGAAAAAAGACATTTTTTCTTGAGGGATCAACAAGAGGAGACGCAGAGGTGTGAGGGAAAGAGGGAGGAAGAGAAAAATGCAGCGTTTTGCTACACCTCACTAAGAGACAAATACTATTTTAGAAACCTCAAAACACTTGAGACAAGACTGACCCCTAAATAACCCTACTCTACCTGTCTCTTCCTCTCTCTCTCTCACACACACACACACACATACACATTTCTCCATCTGCCTCTCTTCTCTCACCACCTCATTCCTTGCTACTCTTTCTATACACCTTTCATCTTTTCTGCCTCGCTTCTTCTCCGTCTCTTTCAGCTGCTCTCAATCACTCTCTGCCACCATCCGAGGTGTTGGCAGCAATTAATACTTGAATACGGTTTCCATGTAGAATCCCAGTGTGGTCATTATTGTCCACCGAGTATCTGATTATCATCATCCCTGTAGGAGTCATTACCTTGCTGATCAAATCGTCCTTGCGCTGCAGAGAAAGAGAGATGGAAGAAGAGTGGTAAAGAGCGGAGGACAGACATAATGGAGAGAAACGGAAACCAAAAAAAGGAAAATGTTTTGTTTTTTTCTTTAAAAAAGTGCTCGGATGGTGGTGGCAAGGGGTTACAATATGAGAATAAAAGATGAAAGAAGACAGAAGGGGGAAAATGAGGACAGAGGAAGGGGGAACAAGGGAGAGGGGGAAAGAAAAGGAAGAGGTGATGTGTTACACGCAAGGGAGGGGGAGAAGCAGGAGGAGGACAGAAACAATAATAGCCTTGTCTTATCACTATACAGTGATAAATTCCCTTCTCGTCCGGGAGTCAGCGCCCCGGCTGGGGCCAGGCCTGATGACAAACCACCTCCACCCTGCACTGCAGCCCTGGCTATTTATGATCAGGCAACTTGTACGAGTCGATCGGGGGGCCAGCTGGGCCCAGATTCGTCTTGGGTCAGTGTCGTCTCTCCTGGGCCCCATGACAACCTCAAATGGGGCCACTCTGTCACGTCTCATCTCCCACTCCTCTGCCCTCCGCGCTGACAGTCCCCTTCAGCACATCATCCTCTGGTTACTGGTGATAACTCAGTATTGTTAACAACTCCACAGTGTCCGTCCGGCGGGTCACGTGTGACAGCAGCCGGCGCCGTTCGTTCACATTCAACCGACTCTCGCTATTCTGTGGACTAATTCAATTATAGGATTCTTTAGCGCATAGATCTTTCACAGTTCTTGAATAAAATAATAATACACAGAAACCTCATTACACAAGAATCCGCTCATTGGTACTGAGGAGGGAAGTGCCGAGTCAGCGTCTCTCTAATGAACAGTCCAATTACAGCAATACTTACAGTAGCAATTACCAACTTTTTGAGGTGCAAGATGTAAAATTCAATGCTTCTGCTGCGCTGGTGAGTGCCAAACAAGAAAACCTGCATGTCTAACAGTTCAGCCACATAAACAAAATTACGTAAACCCTAAGCAAACAAATGCATGAAACTGTAATAGAATTCTGTTCCTGCATCAGCCAGCAGCACGCCATCCATCCGTTCACTCACTCATCCCGCTATGGAAATCGCCACCATCGTCTGCTGACCCCAAATCAGTCACAAAGGACAGACAGCTCCAGCGAGCAGCACGCATGGGGCTCAGCCGAGCAATTAATCCATGCAGGCTGCTGCAATTGTTTGCATTTAGTTTCTTGTGTCTGTTTACCCGTTTACATATTCCTGCTCGGCGTAAATTATTCATGTGTGTTCCTTTCCGTATCCTCTAGCAACAGCAGAGACGGTTCACGCTGCGAATATGAAGGCAACAATGCAACACATTGATCGACATCACCGCCGATGGTTGGGAAATGAAAAGGGAGGGGAGGGAACCGGTGTAAAGCTGAGATACATTCACAATAAAAGAAGAGAGCGAGAGGGAAACTTGATCAAAACAGATGTCTAAAAAAAAACAGAACAACTCACCAGAAAGAGAAAGAGGGCAAAATTTGTCTGTCAAAATTTAGACACTGCATTTGTGTTGTGACTGTGGCCAGCAACTGTCTATTCATTGATCAAAACATTGGCTTTGAAGATTGACTGATTAGCTGAAAAAAAAAGAAAAAAAGAAGATGAAGTTCTATTAAAATAATTTACAATTATTCAAACACTGCATTTCTTTGTATCTTAGGCCTTCATGTTGTAGTTTTATCAAATATCACAAGCAGAACAAAACAAGCAATAAACTATTCATTTCGACGACAAGTTCTCTTCCTGTCCTTAAGACTGTCTACATGATTCTTCATTTAACTTCTGACTTGTACAATCCAGGTCACATCCCATCACAAAAAAGCAGTATCAACTGGATGCTTCGCAGTGAATGTAACTGACTATGAGGGTTCTAGCTTTTGTCGAGTACAAAAAAGAAATAATAAATTAAAGTGTAGTTTTTAACAGTGAAGTAAAGTCTGGTGTTACTCAAATTCCACTGAGACTTCACTTTTATTGGAGGGTGACACCACTCGCATCGATTCTGGTGGATACACAACCTCCGCGAAGATGCACCCTTCGAAGTGATAAATATGCAAATGCTGGCATGTCTTATCACTTTCTTTGAGATTCTGATTGTGATTCATAGTAAGTTTCTTTGTAATATCTTCAGACATTCAAAACCCTGCGATACATCTAGCATAATCCATTAGTTTCCCGAAGCTGAAAAAAAAAATGCATTTATAAACATCAAAGAAAAAGGAAAAGAGATGAAATTGTTGAATCAAACTAGAAGGAAAATTAAAGCTGTGTCTGAATCGACAAAGTGATGTGATAATTCCACCTCTGTTTATAAGGGATCATGTCAAGGTAAGTAAATGGTGTCACAAAATCATTTGAATGTGTTTAATTTAACAAATGCCCAGTCGGTAAGTGTTTGAGTACAGACTGAGCATTGATCGGTGGGTTTACCACTGATTTGCTGAGTCACTTTACAACATGTCCAACATGATGTGAGAATATCTGAGGCTTGTGTGTCTTCACAGCCTTGGCAACATCACTAACAAACACAAGAGGACACACACACAGCAAAGAATAGACTGGCAAAATGCTGACAGACCGATGTAAGATCAGAAACTCATTTACTTATTTCACTACTTTACATTCATCACCTTTCACTTTAACCGGATACCATAGGTCATGGAAGCCAAGATTTACAGTCAACATCTTGCAGACATCTTTTTTAGTATGGCTGATGTGAGATTACTTCAAAGTGAGCGTCATTAAGTATTTCATCTTTTGATGAAATGTTTATGTTGAGTTATGGAAAATGAATGTGCAGTTTTCTTAATGGGCGAAAAGCCTGAATCATGACAAAAGTGGATCTGGGAAAGGCTTACTCACAGACTTTCAACACCAACCTACATGTATATGGAAAGGCTGTAAAATAACTGAAATTTAATGATGTACAAATGTTTCATCCTGCCTTCTTTTAAATAGTTATCTAAAAGCAAATATAAAGAAACGATGACACATGTTTTCCTTTTTGATTGTAAGCAATTACTTTGTATGCTTGTTCATCATCAGCACTTGACGCCAACTGCTGAGTTATTTGATTTGTCACTAACAACAACATCTGTGTTGAAAAAACTAAGTTGGATATACAGTAGGGTCCTTTAAGTGTATTATTAATGCACTCACAGTATGTAAACCTATATGCAGAGCAGTGTATGACCCTATACTGTGTATAACATACACAGACTCATGTGTGAGACCAGACCTCATTATATTACCTGAAGTGTCTTCTCCTTAGATTTCTATTCCAGAGGCGGGAGGGAAAGGGGAATGAGAAAAGGCAAAGAGCTGCCACGGTTTATTCATCTGTGACTGATGCACAATGTGTCATGACCCATATCTGAACT
This sequence comes from Trachurus japonicus, assembly GCF_045865225.1. Classification (NCBI taxonomy): domain Eukaryota; kingdom Metazoa; phylum Chordata; class Actinopteri; order Carangiformes; family Carangidae; genus Trachurus; species Trachurus japonicus. The sequence continues at coordinate 20,364,469 of NC_140912.1, forward strand.
CTGGTCAATATGCAGCCATTCATGAGCCACTCAGCCAAGCAGCGCATACCTGATAGGAACCTATGTAAACACAGAAATTACACACAGACAGATCCTTCCTCATCCTGTTTAACCTTGGGCAAAATTAACAGGAGGGAAGCTAACGACTACCGATGGACAGAGAATGTCCATCCATGAACCGCAGCCTCTGCTATACCAGAGACTGTGCAGCCGTCTCCCTGGACAACTAGTCATTCACCCTGTAGGAGGATTTAATGTTGAAAACCATCGCCTTGGGCAACCACACTGACCCGAGCATGAGCTGGAGGCAGAGAAGCATATTTCAATCTGTTACCCTTAGCAACACTCAGCACACTCTCCTGTTGTCGATGTACACACCTACTGTAAAGCCAAAACAAGCCGTCCCCCGAGTCGTGAGCTTGTATTAACCTGAGAGAATCTTTCCATTCTCTTCCTTTCGATCGCTCTCTCTCTATTGCAACTTTTGTCAATGCCTGATTTTTCTTTTTTAGTATCTGTTCAGCAGCAAAATCCTATTTTCTTCACGCTTAGTTATAGAATAGCATGAAAATTTGACAGATTGATATATCAATGTAAAATATTATAATTCGCAAGACTAAAAGTCTGACATTAGTGGACATAAAGCCTCTTTGATTGTGGGTATGAATGTCAAATATTTGTTCACAAATATTTACAGTGGAAAATCTTGAAGATCTTCATGATATAAATCTGAGGATTATATAAAAGATTAGCGCTGAATACCATCACTTTATTGAGGTGAAATTTTGATTTATTCCACATACTGTGTCGACATGAGCCAGACGTCTAATCGCAGCTTCACCTGATCACTGGCACAAAGTCAGAGGGCAAAACAGTTCTGCAAGTGACTCTACCTAATCTACCTGATCTGACACACTTAAACAGGAATTACGCTGTCTTTAGGGCTCACCGCTATCCAATTAAGCCATCAGCCCGTTTCAAACAAGCTCCTGAAATGTGATCGCTGCATGCCAAAAAGGAAGGAAAGTCTCTTCACTCGCCGAGCGCTGCAGAGAGAAACACTTTCGCTGCTAAACACAAAAGCTTATTCTTCTGAAGTGATTGCGTGCGTTCTGAAACGAGCTCTGCAAAGACAGAAGACATACAACTGTCACGGACAACACAGCAGTGTGGGAAGCATCGGGGTGCGCACAGATGGAGCCTGTGTCGTTGCGCTACTGTTGCTAAACATATCCACTATGCATGAGGAACAGTGGAGCAAAGAGGGCACAGACCACAGCGCAGGATGAGGGTTGTGTAGGTGGATAAGAATGACAGGGACAGACAGACACACCCAAATTCACAGTATGCGCTTACATTCTGCAAACATATAGTACAGAGCCAAATCACTTATGTGCAATTAAATTTGACAAACACACATTGTAAAAGAAGGGAGCAGGGAGAGAGATTGAGGCAGTGGGCGGGATAATGCTCGGAGCGCAAGACGAGCAGGGAGACAGACAGTGGGAGGCGTGAAGGAAGATAAATGGCAAGAGACAGAAGAGGCAGGAAGAGGCTGAAGGAGCGAGACAGGGAGAGAAGAGGAGAGGAGGACAGTGGCAAAAGTAATGAGATGAGAAAGAGGGTGACCTTAATCAGCCACTCGTCTGGATGTACGCGCACAAATACACACACACACATATACATTCCCATTCACACTCCGAAATACCTACAAACCTGGTGGATGCGTGTTTGCACAGCAGTACTCTCTGTTTCATTACAGGCCCATTTCCCCCACCTAATACCCAGACAGCAGCTGGCGATAAGGACTCTCCTCTGTACACAACATCTCATTTGAGCAGAGGAAATTGGAAAGAAGAGGAGAAAGGAGGAGAGCCACAGAGAGGTGAGAAGGAGAGCAGATGAGGGGTAAAAGGACTGCACGGAGGAGAGGAGGACAGTGTGGAGGCGAATGAATGTTTGCCGGAGCAGAGATAAGCTCCGGTCCACCTCGCGTAAAAAAGGCAAAGGTGTGAGTCTGAGATTGGGGGATGAGTGGAGGAGGGAGTGGTGTAGGTGAGGAGAGCAGTAGGCAGAGGTAAAAGGACATGGTGAGTGATGCAAAAGAGCAGAGGAGCTAATTTTCCACCCCTTCTTTTTTTTAAATATATTTCTCCGCAGCCAAATGAAAAATGTGGTGTGGGAAGGTCTCCACAGAAAGAGGATTAGATGGAGAAAGCAATCACATAGGGTATAGGAGAGGGACAGTGGAGACATAGAAGGAAGTGGATGCAACACCAACTCCAGAAAAACTACTTTATAGGGTCAAAGAAACAAAAACAAGCAGTAGTGGTGCATACTGAGCGGCAAAAATGCACGTGATGCTCACTGCTCAGGACAACAAGCCAGCAGCAATCACACTTTGGTCCGTATCGAGGGTCGCAAGGAAACATTGGGGAGCGGGGGTGACGATATTACTCATAACACCGAAAAATGTAATGACTCTGAGCGTGCGTCAGGGGACACGAGTAACACCAAAAGCCAGCCAGGAGCAGAGCAATGTCTGTGTGAGGAAAACAGAGAGAGGGGGGAGTGAAATCATACTCATACAGCATCTGTAGCCATAAGGAACTCAGCCCAATTTGTATTCATCCATGCAAACAGGGGCAAACAACTGAGAAGGATGGCAAACACGCATGTACACACTGCAGGGTTCTCGCTCTGGGCGCGCAAACACACATCAACAATACAGTGAGAGCAAGTAAAAACAAGCCCACAAACATACGCACACAATAGGGATATCAGAACCAAAACTTAGACACCAAGTTGCTGCTAAAATTATTCAAATGTTGTTGTTTTTTACAAAACAGTTAAGATACCAAAGGTACCGGAGATGTCACCGCTACCTGAGATGCAAATCTCCTGGGACTGAAAAGGGCAGTACAATAACCGTACAAGTGCAAGTCTGACATCAAAGACAAGAACAAGGGAGGCACAGAAAACAATAACAACACATGGAATGACGGGTGCAGCAACAGGTTCACCGCAAAAAAAAGAAAACACAAGAAGCGAATGGAGCCACAGAGCATTTCAAATGGAAGCAGTAAACACCTCAAACTTAGATTCAGTTGTTAACTTTATACTGAATGTCCTCAAACTGTTCACTTACACTGAAATGTTACTGTTCTTGTTTGTGAATTGCAGCAGCTGATATCTGTTGCATCGGTTCAGACACTGTTTCATGAAGGCTCACATATAGACTGTTTAGGGTAAAATAGCATCAGTCATTACAGCTCAGTCTGAGAAATATAATGTGAATTGCATATACTGACTTTATGGAGGTATAACAAACTGTACTGGCTGCAGCATCTGTTGCTTTCTGTTTTTTTTAATGTAATTTTGCATTTGGTATTGAGAAATGAAATGGGTGAAATTAAATGTGCTTAATGTAATTCATTTACATTTGTTTATTTGATTTTTTTTTTCATATTCATTTCTTGTAAATTTCATCTTCTATTGCCTTAAAATAAATATATCTAAGCGAGTGCAAGTTATAATACTTAATGCTCTGGGTGAATGAATTCCAGCAGTAAATTTAGACTCTATGCCTACAAACAAATCTCATTTCCATGAGATTTACCAGCCTCCACCCATCTGTTCCCGCTCTGTGCAGCATCCATCATGGGGCCTAATGGTGGACCGATACTGTCAAACGCTTTCCACTCAGGATGAATGGAGCACCTACTCACCACCCCTGACCATGCTAGCACTTGACACCAGAAACCAGGTCAAGTTCTCTGAAGATGGAGAGGGCTGCTGATCATCATGCACACACATTCACAAAATTACTCACACACAAACCTGCAAACACACACACACACACAGTCTATCTGTGTATTCAATTATAACCTATAGCATGTCGCAAATCTAAAATCAAGTGCAAATGCAAAGTGATTTGTGATTTTCCCATGTATTTTACACGTCCCTTAGTGTAAAAAAAGGACAGAGTGGGCGGGGGTGGGGGAGTTAACATCTTACCGAGATGGCCTCAAACAATCAGGGAGACAAGATGTTCCATTATTATCAGAGAGCTCTACCACATGATTACTGGCCGGGGCAGCCAATTACATTGAAGCCATTATTGCAGTGATTTGTTGATTCCCTCTGTGTTTTCTCAGCCAGCTGAAAAGACAAACAACTGGCCGGATGCTGCCTGTCGGCCAGTTGAAACACTTGATTAGAGAGGAAAGGAGAAGTGGGAACTGCTGTGAAGCGATAGATCAAATCATTTGTCCATTTCTTCAAACATGCAGAGGGAGACTGAGGCAGATACACTGATTTCCAGCGTAATATCAAGGACTACAGGGAGTTGTCTGCTCAGCTTACTACTGGCGTTGGTGTTGCATTTAGGCACATTTAGCAGACAGAGGCAGCTCTTTGTCCTTGCACATTAGGCAGGCCTCAAAGTAAATCGCCCGACCACAAAAAACAGATACCGCAAATGTGAAACGTAAACTAAACCAGAACAAGAGACCTATACACAGTCTAGGAGGGAAGGGGGGAAAAAATTGAAGCAAAGATGCAGACAGCATGTAGGACACGGCTGGCTGGCAGGCAGACAGAGAATCTCAGGGAACCATGTTTCTATTCACAAACACACACAAAAGGGGCTTTGGAGAGAGCCCTCGGAGGTTAGGTCTAATCCTGCTCCAACTCTCACGATGCCACTCAAACCTATTGTTCAGTCATGAAAAGCACGGGCAATCTCCATAAAGTGATGTGGAAGTGAACAAGGGTCACTGTTGTGTGTTGCATCTGTGTGGGTTTAAGTGCAGCACCAGAGAACCGCTGGTTATGGGGTCAGGCTGAAGTCGTATTTCATTATCTTCATGGTGTTTATTTGCTTGTTAAAGCACAAAGTTGAGATACAAAATCAATTAGGCTACTCTGTTGTAATTAACACACCCCTACTCCACCATAATGGTCCATGTTATACAAACACACTAAAAAGGAGCTCTTACTTTTAATGGTAAACTAAAAGCTGCTATAATCAATATTTCTACACTAACAATCAATCATGTGTGCAGAGGGTGTTCCCCCAGATCTATATTCATTCATTCATTCATTCAATTCCAGCACCTTTTTGCTCATTGTTTTGGTTCCACATTAGTGCCCATTCAAAGACCAGGTTATTTTCCCTGCAATTCAATTCAAATAAACCATTTAGCCATCCCTCAATAAACTCTCAGACTCATCCCTGACTGTGAGAATGGCAATGCTTCAGCTTTGATTGAAGGGGCTTCTTGTAAGTTTTGCTACTGCTACTTGGCCTAAACGTTAGTGTTGATAGCTTGACTCAGTCTTTCCAAGAGCTTCAGCTATTGTTACACTCAGAATGCAAGAGACAGTAACACAACCTCTCAGCTACTCTTCGACTATTTTATGGCAAACTAGATGCTAAACTGTGACATGACTAGGGATGGGTACCGATACCCGGTTCCTGGGAACCAGTACTGGTGTGCAACAGTACTTGTTTTCGATACTTTGTTGCGTGTATGTGTAGTAAGTTATTTTGTTTCTAAAAAATTTTTTGGGAAACTTGTGAATTTTGAATATTTATTGTTTTGGTTCAGTGTAAACAATCAAAGTCAGCATAATGAGGGGTCTTCCTTAATGGCAATAGCAGGATCCTGTTTAAAACTTCAGAGTGTGCAGGGAGAGGAAGGGTTGTTGACAGACACAAGAGTTCTCAACGGGCTTGAAAATTAAAACCCAACCCGTTGAAGCCCGTACCCGACGTGGTCTGACTCACTAGCTTTAATTCTCTGCCTGAACCCAGCCAAAAAAAGATGAACCAGCTTCTGCTAGGCTGAAATATACAAATGACAAATGTGATGCTACACTCACAACATTTCTACCCCTGTTAAGTAAACAGCTGTCAAGGCAAAGGTTATCCCCTTTAGCAATTTTAACAAATGAAAATGTATACACAATGCAAACAAGTTTGCGATGATCTGAACAGTAGGCTACTAATGTTTCTCAATAGTGAGAAAAAAAATCTAATGTAAATGAGCATGAATACTTGTGATCATGTGAGCAATGAAACGTACTCTGCAATTATAGGTTGTGACTGGCTAAATGTGGAAAAAATAACCTAAAAATAGTGGTGTGGACAGAGCACCCAGCACCCATAAGTTGTCTTGAAGCGTATCCACATTAGGCTGGACATGGCCTCAGAGAGTTTGGTGTACAAAAGGTGAATAAGAATAGATGGCTCTGGGGCCTCTCTATCCGCTCTGTAAAGAACAAAGAGGTTCTATCGGCCCTCATGACAATACGTTTGTAAGGCAGTATATGTGATAAGAGTTGAAAGAAAAATGAAAGAGAGACAGTTTCAAACCCCTGAGGCCTCCAGTCTAGACTCCAGCACTAGCACCCCACTAATCATATTATCTATGTTTCATTGTGTGTGTGTGTGGTTGTGGTTGTGCGTTCTGGTCCCACCAGTGGTACCTGTGTCTGTGTGTGCACCTCCCAGCAGCACTAGCTCAAAGTCAAGGGCGTCTCCAGTTCCCACATAGGAGTTAAACCACTGCTTCACTGTTTTTCTTTCAAGATTACAGACAGCCACCAAGTCCAGAGCCTCTTTGATTCTCTGCTTCCCTGTCACCCGGGGTCAGGGTTAAGTAATTGGCTTGGCATAGACTGCTCACCTATTCAGAACGGTAGGTCAAAGCTAAATGGGCACCAGTTCAACACACTGTAATGTCACTATGAATCTTAGCGTCTCAGCATATTTTAAGTGAATGCACTTGGGGGGTAATCGGTGGGTATGTTTGAATTTTTTTTATCTGGGAGATCTACTTCTTTAAGATCACACATTTTTCTGCATCAGGCGAATTGGCCGAGTGTGTCTCTGGTGGGCAGGATTTCATTAAACGTCTGGCTCCCATCTGAATTGCTGTTCGTCTGAGTTCAAAGCCATCGATTTGCACACCGCCTCCGCAGAAAACAGAGAAGAGAAAAAAAATGCCACATGCAGAATCAAGTCCCCATTGATTCCCTGATGGCATGAAAGAAACCTTGGCACGTATAGTGTCACACAAGAACAGTTAGCTCCTTCCTTCTCATGATGGGGGTTTCTAATCAACTTGACAAGCCGGCAAAACCGCCATCGCACGATGCAGCCTTCTCATCATGTGCGTATGAAAGGCTGAGGGTGCTCCATTGCTGGCATTTCACAGACTTTACCTCATCCTGTATCTACCCAGCATTAGCGGATTATGATTCAATTCTTGAGAGTGGTCCTGCAGTGGAAACAGCAAGGCAATAAATGCATAAAAAGCTGGCTTACCACAATTATTTATGTGTTCATGTAGAGTAAAATCTGGGATACAGGGGGAGTCAATGCCTTATCTAAATTGAAGAATAGCAACATGTGGATAGCCCTGCTGCAGTGCCGCTGAGCAAGGCACAATATCCCCACCCACCCCAGGGATGAAGTGCTTTCAACAATAAGGCTGAATATTAAAGAAATAGTAGCATTTTTTTTAAAGTGGGGTTGTATGATCTACAAATAGCCCCTAAGTACTTTAATTGCAGTAGAAGACTCTCTGCAATCCTCCCGTTAGCAACGCCAGCCCATAGCCCTGCCCAGAGATTTACAACATACATTGTTGTGAATGGACCCAAAGAAATGGCCTATTTTCGCGGCCTAAAAGAGGTTTTATGTGGAAAAAAAATACACAGTTCCGCATTGTTCGCAATAATATAATTTTTCCAGCCCCTCAAAGTGCAGGAAAAACGCAGTTTTTATTTGGACCTAACCAACTCATGTATCCCTCCGCCCAGGGTTAGCGCCCGCCGATCAGCAGTTGGTTAGCTCCAAATAAAAACTGCGTTTTTCCTGCACTTTGAGGGGCTGGAAAAAATTATATTATAGCCAACAATGGAACTGTGTTTTTTTTTTTTCAGGTAAAACCTCTTTTAGGCCATGAAAATAGGCAGTTTCTTTGGGTCCATTCACAACAATGTATGTTGTAAATCTCTGGGCAAGGTTATGGGCTGGCGTTGCTAACGGAAGGAGTGCAGAGAGTCTTCTACTGCAATTAAAGTACTTAGGGGCTATTTGTAGATCATACAACCCCACTTTAAAAAAATGCTACTATCCCTTTAAGTGACTTTTTCTGCCGCACGTGTCATAGCATCTCTCCAAGCTGGATCATTAACCTATGTGGGGCTCCATATTAAACATCAGCTGGTCTACTGTCAGCCTGGGCACCCCACCCCACCCCCCACTGAGTGCTAGTCAATGAGCTAGCGTGCTGATAAATGCATACTGGGATGGTTCTCATTGTAGAAATATCGGCTGATCAATGTTTGCCTACAATGCGGCATGATTATCACGCAGGACTTTCCACAGAGACAAATATCTACTGGTGGTGATCTGTTCGGCTCACAGGTTTTTACAGCTTTTTTTTTTAAATGACCTTTTAATTTATACATTTGCCCATGGTAATGTGTCCTCACATTACTATGGCATCATATCACACTTAGGCTAAAAATGTCACATCTTGAACAAGAAATAAAAGACAGCACTGTGGTCCACGGTTACATCATCTGAGTTCCCTTCCTCTGGCCATGATGTGTTTCTGTGCCACCCAATGGGAGGGGGGGTGGGGTGACAACGAGGGGGCCACAGAGGGCAAACCCAGCGAGGAAATCAGAGCTCTCTTTCTTTGTGTGATTCAATATCGTGCTTGTGTACCCATGAATGGATGCCAAGACATTTGAGTTCACAGCCAAGGAACGAGCCGAGGCCTCGCCCGGCTTTTGAGAGGACGACGTGGACGTGGTTGCTGCGAGAGCTGTGGCGCTTACGAACACACATAACACAGCTGATAGGGACATGAGAAAGAAAAATAAGGCAGGGAATTATGAGGTGAAGTCACTAACAAACAAGAACAGAACAGGAATCCAGAGAGATCCAGGCTGTCTTTACAGAAATAATTATATGGCAGTGTAAACAAAACCCTTGTGCTGTTCAGTCTGCCAGAAGCCAGAATTAAGAGGATTGGCTCTGCCATTGACACTGGTTGAAAAACCTTGTTACATCCAGGGTTCTGAAGACATGGAGTAGGTCTGATCTGAAAGCTGTGCAGATAAGGGACCTGCAATTGTCACCTGAGGAAATAACTGTTTTTAAACCTGCACTTTATTCTTCACTCCAAGCAGTGGGCTGCACAAAACCTCTAACCCCGTCTGCTCACACTCGCCGACAGGCCACACGTCAGTGCACATATCCCTCTGCGCTTCTGCTGTTCTCGGCTTGGCAAGCGGGTAGGAAAGGGGAATTGTGAATTATGAAATTGGATTATGAGTTCGGGAATTCACTGAGCCCCATATTGTCTGTCAGATGCTCCAGAGAATATTGGGGAGGGGAGAATATATTATTTTGGAGAAATGAAATAGGACAACTGCTGAATTGATGCTGGTGAAATAAAATAAGTCTGTGCTTTATAGGGCGATAAAGAAAGAGAGATTTTGCACAAGCAACTGCCTAGAAGAGCTTAGAAAAACCATTAAGTGAATGAAGAGCAGGTATATTTATATTTATGTTGCCAGAAGCGTGGGGGTGTCTCTCTCACGCTGCGCTGTCGCCATTCTGCCTCCATTTTTCTATTAAATAGTCCAGTAGTCTCAGAAACCCATTGAATATAATACATGCTTTCAAAGAGAAATTTGCTGGTGGATATTTGTCAAGAATGTGAGTCTGACGCGACCCGCTGCATTGCTTTGCATGAGAACAGCGCCTGCTACATGGGTTAGCTGCTTGGATAAAAGAAGTAGTGTGGCATAATGAGAATTACAATGGTTTTATTTTGCCACTTGCAACTGATGTTGTTTGTGCCTTTGATGTGCAGAGTAACCAGACAAAGGAAGTCTGTAGACAGGCATGCAAAACATTAGGGTCATTAAAAAACATTTCTTATAACCCCAGAAACAACAACAACAACTACACACAACCCACGTGCACATACAGCAGTCTTAATTACGTGATTTCTTGAGTGGGCTACAAACACATCTTGACGTCTTAACTCCCAGATGGCCGTGAGAGGAATGCTGGTTACCGCATGATTGCATCTGTGTGTGTGTGTGTCCATGGAGCATCTGCACAGCACTGCATGCTACATGTGTCTGTCTGGCCCCTGAAGCCCTCTCATCAGCCTAACTCTCAATTAGTGAATCAGAGACATTTAAAGAGAAAACACCACAGGGAATGCTGGGAGAGATGGAGCAGCAAAGGAAAGACATTTTAAATAAAAGAATAAATAAAAAGGGGAAGCATAGGGGAGGACGCATGTTGGGTTAAGTAGCTGAAAGCCAATTGTCACATGCTTAAACACTTTGGGTACGCTCACCAACAGACATGCGTGTTAAATGACACATTTTAACTGCACCTATTTTCTATTTTGTGGGACTTATGGTACAATATTTAAAGGAAAATCAACCTGTATTTTTTTTATGCTGAATCCGCTTTAAAATAACATAAAAAAGCCTACTGCAGATTTACCTTGCTACTGTTGTCTTAACATGCATTCTCCTTTTCCTTTCTCTTAGGTGACTCGTCAAAATACAGCATGAAAGAAAACAAGACGAAATCCATTACTGAAGAGAAGATGTCGTCACACAGAAAGTAGCCTTTGTGGTTCATAATGCAATGAGCAGGGGAAAAAAATGCATTCCTGTGGTTGGATAGTAAAGGATAAGTGACATTTTTCCAGAGAGAGGGACAGTTAGTCAGACAAGTTGGGTTTGGATCCAGATTATCGCCTCACATTCTCTAGAGCTGAAATATTACACAGAGGCCAAGCACTCGCTGTCACTCCGAAGCCTTTGTTGTTAACTGTGGGGCAACAGTGTAAGACAGGCCGGGACTGCTTCTGCTTCCCAGAGCTGTTCAGGATTCAGCGAGAGTGGCAGGTTAAATAGGCTCTAGCTCTGGTTGTTAATTGGTCACAGGCGGGTCCTGGTCCAAGCTTTAATCAGCTATGAAATACTTTGAGTGGAGAAGAGAGTCCTTGTGGCACTTACTCCAAGTCGAGTTCAGACCTGCTCTACTGCCTCTTCCTCTCTCTCTCTCCTGGTGCTGATGGCGGCTACCACTGTCTGCCAACTCTCTGAACTATTGCTATAGAGGGCAGGACCGAGTTCTCTTCCCTGGTTGATCTTGGGGTGACATACATTAAAGCAATCACTACTACACAGAATGACCCCCGGAGCGCCACGGACCTCCCAGACCGACATGTTTCCTTTAACAAGAGGAGTTTGCAAGTTTACAAGTTAGTAAGTGAACGTTTCACCCCAAAGATTGACTCCTTACTTTATATTCTACTTTGACCTCATAGCTCCGGGGCTGCGAGACATATTTTTTCAAACAGAGAGCAGCAGGGGGGAATCTGCCGTTCTCTTGTATACCTCGAAAACAAAACAAAGGCGAAGGTTCGCTAGTTGCCTAAAAAAAAATATCTAAGTCCTCATATGTATCAGTCTGTTAGCACAGCTGTCTATTTACCTACCTATGCATGTTATATATTCAATGTACTTTGGAATTTCACATGCAAAATTCCAGCGCCTGACTATAATGCACAGTTTGCATTTTGCACAGTTTCCAATAGCTGAACATGTGCTACCAGCTGATACAGCACCAGAGCATTACAAAGAAAAATCCAACAGCTGTGTTGTATTTTTACACTAACCCTGTTTGGGTGCGATATGATTGCAGCCATTGTTGTATAGCTCAGGTTAAACCCTTTGTAAAACATGAACAAATACTGATACTGATTAGTTTTGATTACAAAAACCTTCAGTTATGAAACTTTAACGCTCTGAAAAGAAATGTAGATTCTCCAACACTTCCTTTGGGAAACTGTAAGTGATTTATTTTTGGCTTTGGCACAGCCTCTTGTTTAACATTTTGGATCATGGGTGGGACATTTAAATCCCATTGGGGAGAGCTTGTTGTTCTTCTCTGACCTGAATAAAGCGCTAAAGTTGCTGAGGGCTGCAGGCTTGTCTCAGCTAACGGGACGAGGTTGCGATCCCAGACTCCCGGAGATGCTCAGTCAAGTAAAAACGGCCACGTAGCATTTATGTGATGAGAGCAATGATAGACATTTTTAGCTTGACTTTATAACTAATGTCTACTTCATTCATCTTCTGAGCTGGCTGCTGCTGCAATGTGTGGATGTGTGTGAGAGTAAGCCTTGCCGTGTGTGTGTGTGTCTTGTCCATAGGGATGTGGTGTCAAACTCAGCTGACTCACATGTAGCTGTGTGAGTCAACCTACTGACAGGAAAGTGTAGCAGCAGAAAACTGATATAGGTTGCAGGTAGTTTCCCTGTCATTTATATAACAGCTTGAGCGCATACAAACACCTGCACGTGCACATACACATACACAACACACTGCACCTATAGAAACGTGCACAGAGTTCATCTGTGAGGCACCCTGCTTGATTTCTGCAAAGTGTATCCAACATATCTTTTCCTATGTGTTCAGCGGGTTTTCTGAGCTGACGTTCACACAATCTGTGCATGTTTTTTTAATGACAGGAACTATCACATTCTTTGTCAGAGAGGCAATAAAGCCTCGGAGTGATGATGCTTAACAGGTCCCTAGGTTCTTTAAATGCTAAAAATGTTAAACCCGTTTCAAAATGAATCTCTTGCTGCACCTGGAGCTCGATATTCTCCTTCCCCTATTTGTCATGTCTCCTTCACAGCGCCTCTACCTATTTTCCTCGCAGCTGGAGCTCAGGGGGCAAAATCTGAATGCTTCCAGAGTCAGACTCACAACAGCTTAAATATGAGAGCACACAAACAAATCCAGCCCCTCAAATGTGTGTGTGTGTGTGTGTGTGCGCAAGTGTGTGCATGTACCCCCACAGGTGCGGACTCCCGCAACCCTGGAAGGAATAGAATCCAGGCAGCAAAATAGGAATCCCTTGTAGCATATGAATGAGCTCGAATGAGAGGAACGGATGGAACGGGAGTGCATGTGCATGTGTGTGTGTGTTGTTGTGTTGTGTGTGGGTGCCAGCGGGGATAATATCCAACCCAGAGGGGGGGGGGGCAGCAGCCAAAGCTTGCAACAGAGCACAGGTGCTACATTCTACGGACACATCACACACAGGCATTATTCTCACAGTAGCAACAGACAGTGAGAGTAGGTGGCGATGGGGGTGTTGAGGACAGAGAGAGAGAGAGAAGAGCTGCCTGTCTTGGCATGCTGTAATGATGGAAGGACACCACCTGCAGAAATGCCAAACCACACTCCAACCATAAACAGTGAGTGGTGAGAGTGGAAAACACACACACTGTGGCAAACAGAGAGAGGCACAACAAATGTCACTGTTCAGCTCACTGAACTCTAAAGACAAAAACAACCTTTAGTGTGTCTTTTCAAAAGAGCTAGACTCCGGCAATCATCACTTTCACTGCATAGTACTGTCACACAAACGACCTCAACTGGTGTGGACTGTGTTGGTGTTGAGGAGTAATTAAGTATTCTAGTCCTGCAGTAAGGACAGAGCACATACTGAGGGAGTTTTGGCAGCAGCCAAGCCACTACACTTCTGCAAGGACAAAAAATGCTCATGTGTGACTGCACAAAGAGATGACTTCAGTCAGTGAACTCTATTGTTCAATTATTATATATTTTGTGATAATGAAAATGAAGAGGAAGAAAAAAAGAAAAGATATGGAGTACAAAAATCCAGATTTAGGTGAAAAGATGAATGTGAAAAAAATGAGCTGGCTGATAAAATGGTACTCTGGTCGTGGTACTGTATTTTCTCATATTTCTTTCCTATAAATTCCTAACACTATGATTCAATCAGTATTGCTTTGTCATTGTTTTCAATTTTATCAAACAAGTAACCTAAATACAGAGGGATCTACCACCCCAGAAGACAATTACAGAAAAGGAAAGAAAAAATACACAAATATATAAAAGAATACGAATAAATAAAACCCCACTTGTAAAGGGCATCACAGTCGACAACAATAAGGGCCAGCCAGGAAAATGACGTTTGGAGTTTGGAGACTACAATAGCCAAAAGAAGCATGCATATATCCGATAAAAACAGTACAAACATAGTGCATACAGCTATATGCACAGTATATGCACTTATATAGATGCTTTGGAAAAATAACCTATTGTTATTATTGTAATGATCACACATACACTTCTTATGAGACAGTAACAAGTTCAGAATCTGCAAACATCACGACTGTCTGAGAGCTTTTCAGTTTGAAGCTTTCTCAGAGGATGGTGACATTGACAGTTGGTGCTGTGCCATTGGTTCTAGCAGACACAGCTCTGGTGAAACTCTATTACTTTAATCCATCTGAGTGAAGCCTTCACCTGCACACTGAATGAGCATGTTTCAATCCAGTGGGTGTAATGAACAGGATCCACTTCAGTCTGTGATGACATTGTTAGAAAGGCCAGAACTCAGGCTTAACAGCAAGGGCTTTGTGGCGACTGGTAGATTTTGTTTTTTTGTTTTTTCAGAGCACAAACCTACGTTAAGGGCACTCAGAGAAAAACAAACTAATCTGTGTATGTGTGTGTGTGCGTGTGCTTGTGTGTTTCATCTAACAAATGTGTGGGCTGAAAGCAGATTAGCTTGAAGAGGCATGTGAGATAGGGAGGAGAAGACGAGGCCTACTCTGTTATCACACTGCACTCGTGCTGGACAATTAATCAAAATATAATCAGAATCACAATATTGCCAAGTGCAATACTGAAATCAAAGGAGCCGCATTTTTTAATTAAACATAGATATAGAATTAGCCCCATGCTACAAAGATGCCCAGGCCTGTGTCAAGGAATATGCTTAGTTGATACGAATAAGAAAAAAGTGACATCATCATAATCAAAAAATAAATGAATAAATAATTAAAACAAAACAAAATTACCATCATCTGCCAAAATAATGTCAATATTTTTCCTTCATATTATTCAGTCATACACTGCGCCAACCCCATTTACACAGTGGCCAACACTAATCTCTAACTCTGTCACTAATTTCAACTGTTTACATTTTAAGGCAGAAAAAATGTTTGAACCCAGACACAAAGACACACATACACACAAACTCATCAAGGTCTAAGGAGCTGCTGTTAAACTGCATTTTTTAAACACTGAGAATCTCTATGTCTGGTTTTAAAATGACACTTTGAATGCTTCCCGTCACTGATATTGACTGCGTCTGTACCCTCATCATACACTCAGCAGATCTTTCACAGAATTCTAATAAGGACGTTTGTGCATTTGTGACAAGCTGCTCCAACAATGCATATTAACTTGGCAGGCAGAATTAACAGTTGATGTAATGGCTAATTAATTTGGCACTTTAACTGGTGAAAAATAAGTGAGTTACATGGGCGCACTTTGTCGTCCCACTGATTATGCCTGATACTATCTAATTGGAAACAGCGGAGAGGTTTTGGAATCGCAGCAGACGGGACCCACGGAGCTGCAAAGAGGTTTATTTCAAAAGAGCAGCGGCATGGGAGGATGAGGAATGCTGCAGTCCACACAGTGGTCTGAGGGAGACAAAAGCAGTTAGTCATGCTTTGCTGCCAAGCGCACAAAGATATTAGAAAAGGGAAAAACCCACGAGGGAATAAAACAGATGAGCAGGTCACCAAGAACAGCATGCTGGATTTATGGAAATATGTCTCGCGTCACTGTTGACATTTTTCGGGCTCTTAACTGGTCGACGAGTGCTACTGTTAAAATGAAAACTGTTCCTTTTTGGATGTGACATGTTTCTCACACTTGGGACCTTTGTTAATATTCTCTTCATTCATGTGTCCACGAAATATGTCTATGATAAAACTTTAATAATATGCGTATAGCTGCATAAGCCACATACCAGCATGACTTCATACAAAAAGTAGCAATACGCATCTATCCTCTCCTTTACAATGTCAGTGCTTTAATGTCTATACGCCAAATATTAATTTTTATGCCCTATAATGTGCTTTGTCTTTTTTTTTTTTTTTTATCGTGTTGACCTTTGTGTACTTTTAATGTGCATGTAACATAATGTGCATCCTGAACTAAATTTTGTTATGTGCATTTTTTATTTTTTTGAAGAGAAGAGTCAGGGAGCAAAGCTTTTGTTATGCAGAGCTGAACGCATGATTTTTTATGCACAACACAACACAACGTGAACTTCAGGTCAGTGTGAGTAGTGTGCCAACAAACATCCCACAGACAAAAACACGTGCAACTGGGCATAATGTGGTTTTAATGTTGGGTTTTCTTTCCACGCATACTGTACACAGTAATATAGATGTGTTTACATTCATGTTAACACATATGTGCAACCTACTGTATCAAAGCCACTCGAAATGCAGTACATCGGGAACCTTGCTCTCTCCTCCAGCACTCAATAAATACAAGGCCGTGGCTGTTTTCTCTCCATTTCCTGTCCTTTGGAGCACAATCAGATGGTCAGAAAAAGTGCTAGACCGATGTATTATATCTATCGGCTCATCGCCAGTTCTACTATCCTCCCCAGCAATGTAAAAAAAACCAAAATAAAAAAAACACCTCATTTCCACAGACAGGGTGGGTAGCAGCAGCATGTTTGACAGAGAGATAATAGAGTTGAATCGTTTTGCTTTGCTGAGGAAGGTGAATCTCCATGTCCAATGCAGCCAGATGAAAAGCTTGTATTTGTACCACATCTCATTTGCAGATGTAAAAACAAATGTTGAAAAAAAAATAGAGGGTGGGAATGGATGTGTCATTTTATGGAGGGAGAGAGAGAGAGTGGAAGAGGAGGCTGATAAGGAAGACAGAAAGAAAAAAATGAGCAACCTAGCCAGAGAGAAATGGGAGATGCCGTAAGAGGGTTGAGGAGAGGGTGGAAGGAAAGTGCGGTAACACTAAACACTACAATGGCTGCTCTGTCAGACCAAACGTTTTAGAATGCCCTCTCTTTGCCATCATGTAAACGAAGCCACGAAGCAATGGCCTTCGACGCTCAGAGAGCCCATGATTCACACATTGAGTTTCTTACCCTGCTGTCCTTTGATACAACACACAACTCTTTTTCAGATAATTGGCCTCTGGTGCCATTGTTACACTGCTGTTGTTGATCTTTTACAACATGTCATTTCATAGCCTCTGAGTTTAGTTTGTCCTTTTGCCACAACTTGTTGCTTTTAATGGCTGAGGTGGGTGTTGTGGCTGCCTTTTCATCAGCAATGTGTGAACAGTACAACTGACAACAGGAGCAAGAGTGGGATAGAAAATGAGTCTATATCAATGAGGTAAGTGAGGGTGAAAAGTTTAAACTGATGGTTATCTAAAGATGAACCTCAAGCTTTACGAGAGTGGAGGTGATTCAGGTTTGATACCCGACCAAGCTAGATCTCAGGACTGCGGTGCCCTTGGCTGCAGCAGTGGTACATTGAGAATATTGCCTGATATACTGTACTTGAGACAAAGTCAATAAAGACCGGGATTTAAGAGGGGTTTTCTCATTGGTGTCTTGAGGAACTGGCAGAAACCCAGCTGTGTAATTGGTAGAGACTGAGGCTGAAGGTGAGAGAAGTGGCCTTTCCATGGTGCCAAGGTAGAGAAAATCTAAAGGGTCCTTCTCAAAGCTTTTAACTGCCTTGAGTTTAAAGGGTTAGGGTCAGAGGAAAATATGTTGATGAACTACCACAGACAGGTTTGTGTCAACGTTTAGTCAGGAAACCATTTCAGTTGTGTGAAATTAAATTTGACCTCAGAAGACTAGAGATGCTATAAATTTGAATAAAATGCCCACAGTTAAATGGAAATAGTGATCATTAATTACATCTTTCAAAAAGTGTGGTGTTGTGTTATTGTCAGACAGTGAGAGAACCATATTAATGATTTAAAAATCATTTGAAACAAGGCCAAATTTCACCCAAGGACAACAAGAGAGTTAGAGCTCCAGTGCTGATAATATTCCAAAAATATGCAGCTGGTTTAGTAGCTTAAATGCATCTTTGCTTAATTCTAAGGGCCACCCACTCTTTTGTTTATTTGAAAACAGTCTGAACTTTCTTGACAGCCAGCTTCATAGCCTCTCTTTTTGCCTGCAACTGTTCCCCACAGCAGTTGTCACAACTAAAAACTGAGCTATTAAAAGTAAAATGTTGCCAGTGAAATGAAAAACAACAACAACTAAAAACACTTTTACTGATGAAAACATCAACAGCCATGATTTTCTTTCAATTGTACGAGCGTGAGGGAGACTCAAGAGGGATAAACAAGAATTGGAGTTTGGTACAATGAATACTAAAGCAGAGTATTTAATCACAGTGATGAAGAAGTTAAATTAATGAATATAATGTTAAAATTCAGCGCACACTGGCAGGGGTAAAAAGCAAGCACGCACAGTTATACAAACACAAACACAGCTCTTCAGTATCTTTCCTCATGACTGGCCACAAAAGGGGGAAAAAAACAGGACAGTGTTTGACAGCCCTCAGAGAGCGATGCCTCGCTCCTTCACAAAGCAGCTCAAATGGTAATCAAGCTGGAAAGCAGGCCTTTGAGACGCAAAACAAAAGAAAGACAAAGTGCAGCCCTTGTCCTTGCTTTCTTCCCCTGCCTCCTCCGATACTCCTACGCTTCATGCAGGAAAAAAAAAAAACTTGACAGAGACAGACAGAGGTGAAAAGAAAACTTGGGTGGCAGGGGAGACAGAACTAGATGGAATATAAGATGGGGTTTAACAAAAATATGCTGCAATTATAAAAGAAAAGAAGCCAAGGAGGGAACATACACCACTGAGCTCAACTAACAAAAAGTTTCACATTGGGTGCTGTCAGCAGGGAAGCCCCATCACACCTGCTGTGCAGCGGTGGGGAGCCTTATCACCCCTACCATCACGTTCAGAGTGTTTTTATCCTTTCAGATATATATACCCAGATACAAAGCACAGGATTTGGTTTTTATCTAAATGGCAGGTAGAGGTGTTAGTGAAAGTCATTAAATGTCAAAGTTAAGCAAACCTCAAACTCTTCCTCTCTCTGCTAAACTTCAGCCAAGACGATTTCTTTTTATATAAATGGAGATTAATTCTTCTCCCACCTCCACAACGGATTCCACAAACATGTAAATATTCATAAGAGAGTGATGAACAGTGCGGATGCTCGTGGTAGTGATTTCAAAAGAACACAGGTGAAAAATGGAGTACAAAAGAAAACCACAGAGAGAGATGCACACGGGGACGGGCGAGTTGCGGTCAATTTACTGGATTTATACAGGCATATCCATTTTTATGACTTTGCAACAAAGCAGCAGAAAAAAAGAGCCACAAAGCTGATTACAATGCAAGCATCATCCCTGTCTCCAATAATTCTGCCTCCTCTGTCTCTGAGGTTCGTCTGTCCCTCTCGCCTCTGATCCTTTCTCTGCCTTTGTTGCGAGCCAGCACAGCCTCGAGGAGAGGTGACCTTTTCCATTAACCACCACTACAGAAAGCTCATTCTGAGCAGCAGGGAGCGCACAGACACACACTCTTTGAGGATTGATTGAAATCCTGCAAGGTCTGGATCACTTACAGAAAGGCAACACCAGAGCTGATACAGCCCGGCCCCAGCCCGCGTAGAAACCCCTATGAAAGAAAATCCTTCCGCAGAGGTGGGGAGTAAAAAGCGGAACCGAGCTAGAGCACAGGGGGGGAAACTGACAAATCCCATCATGACAAGGATCATGATGGCCTACAGTCGATACTCCCACCTGACATCTGTCTCTCCGGCTCTCCCTCTTCTCTGAGTGTTTCTCATTCCTTAAAACTTACCACCAACTCGCCCTCTGCTCTCATGATTCACACTCCCCTCCTCTGTGTCTCCCAGCAGTGTGTCCTAGTAAAGTGTCCAAACTGTCTGGATTCTTATGAGCCTCTACTGAGGAAACTGGTCTTAATTAATTCTTGATGGCATTGTTTAACAAAGCCACTGCTGCATTATGAGACATCCCTGCTGAATAAGCCGGCTACGCCCAATTGGCTTTTCTACAGTGAAGTTCACATGTCGCGTACACACACATCCAGGTGGGAGCCACAATTCCATATTCAAATGGATTACTGGAAGAGGAGGAGGAGGAGGAGAGGGGTAGCTTGGTTTATTATGAGTCACAGCCACATCCTCTCCTGGTGCATCCTGCTGCACGTCCCACCTGTTGCGCGAGAAGGGTGTCCTTCTTCTGCTCCGTCCCTCCTTCCCAAATGCTCGCTCCCCCGTTTGCAGCGAGCGTGCCAGCGGGCAGACAGTACCATCATTCAGCTGCTTCCTCTTCTGCTCGGCTAAACACTGGGGCTAAAGTGCAGACGGCAGCGAGATCGGGGGCGGTGCACGCTCACAGACACATGCAATAACACACTTGCGGAAAACAAACTACATTGCACATACGCATTTCCAGATCTTTTACACTAAATCTCTTTGTTTCACTCACTCACTCTCTCTCTCACACACACACACACACACACACACACACACACACACAGGCAGACAAATCTCCTGCGGCAAAGCCGTGGCACGGGGCCAGAACTCTCATCTGCATGGGGCAGAGCTGGTACCTTGATGGTGGCTTGTTAGGCAGGCCAACACAAATTTCATTAACCCCGAGGTTAACACACCCTCTGGACTTGTGTTTTTCCACCGTTTCTGCTCAACTCCCAACCAAGGCTCCGCTCGTCCCTCGATCCTATACCAACATCTGTTAATCTCAGCCACATTTAAAGAGTAGTGAAAGGCGCTGTGGGCAAGTGAATCTAACACATCCTGAGTGTTAAATATTTTAAGGCTATTGTAAACAGAAAATGCTAAATTACCACCAAGGGGATAAGGGTGTTGCTGAGCATTACACATACAATGAAATGTGAACAAATGCACATAAGAAGAGTGCAAGGTATTATATTACACCCCCTCTTAATCCACCTCCGCCCAGCAGGTCCTACAGCATCTTATAGGCACATTGAGGATGTGGTGTGAGTTGTTGCGGGAACATCGTTCATCCTCGCTGTGGAATTACCCAGGGAGAGAGATTTACTGGCTTGGTCAGATAAGATGTGTGACAGATTCATGACTGAGCCTGTGACAGTCCCCATCCCTGCTCCCCAGACGCCTCCGAACAATGGAATGACTGCCACATGTGTATGCTTTTACGACGCCGCCCTATAAATGAAATGTGATGTCAAAGAAATGACTGTTTCACACATTTTCTCTATATGGGTATTATTGTTATATTCAATCATTTCTAGACTGCAAAGACAGACGCAGAGTTTATAAAGGATCCAGGCTGCTGCAGCAATCACTACCATCTTGAGTATGGAACTACATACTGATCAATGATATAACCATTAAACCAACCAAGCAGTGTGAGCATGAATAAGATAAATCACCACTCTAATGCTATGATTTCAAAGTTCACCCCTTTTACAGACTTCTATCTCCATCTGATTAAAGGAGCTCATCCAAAGTGATACAAAGACCCCTCATCCATAAATGGAAGCAATCTCTAAAAGCACCACCACCCACCTGAGTTCACATGCGTCCTCAGTCTAACATCCCCAAACCACTTTGTTGATGCAGACTTTCAGACTGCAGCCACTCTGGGCCATGTGTTTCTATAAAGGCAGGTAGATTTAGCTGTGTAAAGAAAAAGCAAACACACACCTAAGATATACAACATGACTGAACTAGCTTGGTTTTAATTAAGCATGTAGGTTGTTTATGTCTTTCTGTTCGGTCCCGCCCACGTCCATTAACAAATTCATCAAAGTGCACGTGGGCACCGAGCAGCTGCATTATTCACAAATCTGTGAAGGTAAATTGTTGCATGAATAAATGATAACATGAAAAGATGCTGTGTGTTAAAGGCGCTTACACACACACACACACACACACACACACACACTAAGCTTGGTGTCTGTTACAATTCTGCCGCCAGAGTGGTTCTGGCCGAGGTAAAGCTGACCGACCGTGAGAACCACAAGAGCTAAAATTAGGGGAAGTGACATCGGAGGGCATGGTTACCATGACAGCGAGCCTGCCTGAGGGTGTTGCTGCTGAGATACAGCAACAAGCCAAATCCAACTGGATACTGGAGTGTAACTATATCCAAGTGTTTGTCGGTGTGTGTGTGTGTGTGTGTGTGTGTGTGTGTGCGTGCACAGGTCACTGTCAGTTCTACCTTTCTCTCGACAATACGACTCAAGTTGTGTGTGTTTTATTTTGAAGTCTTTCCCTGGATATTTAACACAATCAAGCTTCCTTAAAAAGCCGTGAAAGCATCGCTCTCCATAAAATAAACTCTGAAAACATCCCATCATCCCAACAGCACACACTCCTCTCTCCCATATGCTGTCTCCATGGGCAACCAAGCAGCCAATCTGCCACGGCCCCTGAGACTTCCTCTCTCTGACTTCCTCCTTATCCCTTCAGAGCGGCGGCGATGTGAAGTGAACGCGTTTTGCAAATACACACAGGTAACATATTTGTGTTTGTGTGTGTGGGTGGTTGTGTGTTTGCGTTTATGTGTGCAGCTCTACATGTGAAATCATAGTTCATCAATGGAGGCCTGTATGCAGCAGCCTGCCTCCTCCTCTTCCCCCTCCGCCTCCTCCTGCTCAGTGGACCTGTTGATGCTGGAAAACAGGGGGGCTGTTGTACAACTGGGTGGCCGCATAAATGTGGCACTCATCTAATATGCACCGCAGCGCTGCCTGCCAACACACTTCCTCATTGAAATTCTGATTAAATAAGGCCGGTCTGGCCAGAGCGCAAGCTGAAAACTATTTAATTATACCTTTTTGGTTTTCTCCATCATCATAGTTTCAACAGCTACCTTTGCTTTTAAGACGGCATAATGAATGCCCCAAGAAACAGCCATACAATCATCAAATGTCCCGTTGCTCTTGCCCATTGTACTGTAATTATATTTCTCTGACTGGCCTATTCATAAACAAGAGGCATGCAGGATAGTAAATGACAGGTTTGAATGCCTGGTGAGGAAAACCCTCCTGAGCTACAGGTTCCTCTTCCTGCACAGATGCCATACAGGAAAGGACGGATTCTCAACTTTCAGAGTTTTGTTAAAAAATCAGCACAAATTGTCAAGTTCCTCACTTCTCAAACTACTGTTCAGGTGTCATCATCTTTCTGAGATTTAGATCTCCTTTCCACTCATCTCCTACTCTCCTTCTCCACTTTCTACAAAATCAGAAAAAGGGGAGTGAACGTCTATCAACGCAGCCCCATCCTGTACCGAATGATTTAAAGGCAGAAAATTTTGGCCCATTTCAATACAACTCTGGCTGTCTTAGTGCTCTGACTGATGATGGCTGTGAATCAAAATGCCCAGGTGACACTTCTGCGTGATTGATTTCTTTACATAGCAACCAAAGTGTGATATTAATGACCACATAAGGCTTCTGAGAAATGATGAGGCTTTCAGCAGGATGGGTTAGCGATGTCACGGCTCATTTAGATGCAGCATAAACGCTTTTAACACAAGATGAAGGCATTACTAGTCAGGTAAAAAACACAAACACAACTATTTGAAGCTGGGTCAAGGCAATTAACACCCGCCGAGAAGGCTTTTCTTTCGGAGCGGCACCAGATTCGCGTCAGACACTGCACAGCGTGGCTTTTATTTACCAGTGAGTCTGTGACCAGATTCCCAGATTTTTATGTCTTGCCAGAAGATAGATATGAAAAGGTATCAAAAGTCTTCTGAGGTAGTTAACGTGTTCAGCATTGAATGCCATGCTTGAATGAGAAACACTAAGCAAATACAAAACTGTGCTGGTTCACCATGAAGGACTACATGGGGTGTCATTAAGAAGGCGCGTGTTGCCTCATTACGTTGACCCAGTCAGCCAACACAGGACACAGCCAACACACTGAGGGTGAATGAACGAAACCACATCTGAAAAATAAAAGATAAAATCATCTCCTATAAACACGCCTCTCAAATCATTATTCATCATTATGTAGACGCAGCCTCAGTGGAGGCACTAAAAGCTGAGATATTTCTATTGGTCACATGCCAATAAGACTTTCTCTAGTGAATGAAGCACTAGTAGCAATCTAGTCTGATATGCGCACTTGCTGAAGGAGAGAATTTGGCTGAGATAAATTTAATTTCCTCCAAAATGGGGACAGACCGAATGGAAATTTAACAAATTGTCATTTTCTATTCAAATAAGGGAGGACTCAGGCCAAAAATGAAATTACATTATTTCTACCTGCTCCACCTCAGCGTTAAGAATCAATGAGGATTCCTGTGTGGAGAGAGTACTACCAGCCTGATATGAATATTTACACACTTCATAGAGCCCCATATTCAGTAATGGCTACATCTCACTTAGAAACGCTTGGTGCGAGAGGGGACATGTTATTCATAAGAGGTTAAGTGAGTTGACCTGCTCAGATGCCTGCTAAATGGAAGACAGTCAATTAGACACACAGACCAGCACAGTGCAGCATAACAGCTTCCTTCCTTCCTCGCCAGACGGCTGCAGCAGACGAGTCACAAAGGCAGACTACAAGCTGAATCCTTAAAACGAAGAATGCAGGTTTATCAAAAGGGGGGGGGGGGGGTCAGCGTGTGTCGCGCTCTGTGAAGAATGAATGGAAACATCATGCTCTGTCTGGGGCAAGTTAACACCAAATGAGCAGCGACTCTGCAACCAGCAGAAGGAGAAAAAAAAATCTGAAAGGCTTAAGAATGCACAGAGCGATGATTATTCGGTCAATCTGCTTCCACAGGAGTGACTTGTTTCATTACATCAACTTCAGTGTGAGCGCAGAGCAATGGAGCGCAATGTAACACAATAGCCCTGCAAAATATCCAGCTTCTATGTCCATTTCAAGTTAACTAATCCAACAGTTCAAATGTGCTGGTACACCGGGAGGTTTACTTCTTTTCACCCCTAAATCCTGACACAAACTCCCAACTCACTCAGCTGCAGTTAGCGAGTGCAACAAGCCAGAGTGACAGCCTTCATCTCTTCCATGTAGCTCAAGTCTCTCATCATCAGAAAACTAAATCTAGTCTGTTGCTGGGAAAACCCCCACGGCTAAGATCAGAGACAATGAAATGATCCCTGTGTGTCAGTGCACCGTGTGTGCATGTGTGTGTGTGTGTGTGTGTGTGTGTGTGTGTGTGTGTGTGTGTACGAAGCGTATACTCTTCAAGGACATCATAATCACTGGGTATCACTTTACATGAACAGCTGCAAGAGACAGCGTACACCATCAGCCCATGTTGGAGCTATAGTAGGTGACAGCATGTTGCATCATTCAACACCTTTTTTTATTCATTTATTTTTTGTTTGTTTGTTTTGTTGTTTTTCCTGTAAAGTTCTCAGCATCGTCCTCCGTTACAGTCCACCACTTGTACTACTGTACGCAATCAAACCTTGGTAATAAGAAGCATCACAGCAGCAGGTGGAGATCTGCCCCTGCCCCACCTCCTCCTCACACTCCCTGCCTGCCCCTTCATTTTCTTTTTTTTTCCAAGTGTGATTGGCACGCCTGTGACCTCTGAAGCCACCTTCATGAACAGCCCTTTGATTATTAATGTCTAAGGCGGCGGCCTGGCTTTTCGACCTGGCCCTGAGACCGCGCGGAGCTCTTTGCTCAGCCTGGAGAAGGAAACGATTGTTAATTTATGAGACACGCTGCCTCTCTGTGTTACTTCTTCATGTGGCATATCCTTCCCTGCTTGTCACACTACTCGCTGGAGGATGATCAGTAGTTGAATGACAGCAGGGTAGCTGTTGCAGACACATTTCCTATTAAATTTATGCCACAAAAAATATCTACATTAAACCTTTATGCATCTGAAGTGTTTACACCAACCTCATCAGTAGTTATTATGTCCAACACACCTATGATTTTTCCTATGGGATTTGTATCTGTTATGTCTACTGTGGTGAGTTTATAGCGGCCTTATCATGCTTTATGGCATTATTATCTCCTGTGATGTCACTTTAATATTCCTATAATATTCCTGCAGGAGCTCAGTGTACTCAGTGGTGACTTTATAGTGACGTTACACTGGTTTATGGTATTATCTCCTCAGGTAACTCTACAGTATTCATAAAGGGGCTGTTAAAGGTCCTTTTAAATGTCTGGGGAGTGTTAGTAGACAAGTTGACAGACTGACAGACAAGGATTCTCTACCTTTTCCGTAGTTGAAGTGGAGTTTGATGGTCTTGCCCTGGTTGATGTGCAGGTAGGTGAACCACACGGCGGAGGTGAGCAGTACCAGCAGCAGCAGGAGCTTGAACTGCTTCCGGATCTTCTTCACGGGGAAGCGCAGCATCCTGGCTCAAACATCCTCCGGTAAGCCGCCCGGTGTAGATAAGTCAAAACGGGTCCAGAAGGCGGTCGTTTTTGTTGTTTTTTGATTTGTTTGTTGTTGTTTTTTTGTAAGGGATGGTGGTGTGTTTTGTTTCTGGTTTATCTCGGCTCTACTACCACAACTGACGGGCTACCTCTCCTCTCCTGTCCCCCCACTCAACCCCCTGGTCACAGCGACGGCATCCCAGCCAGGCAAGCCTGCGCGTAAACAGCGTGTGCGTGTCTGTCTGTGTGAGTGCGTGTGTGTGTGTGTGTGTGTGTGTGTGTGTGTGTGTGTGTGTGTGTGTGTGTGTGTGTGTGTGTGTGTGTGTGTCAACTACAGCCTGGAAGCGCGTCTCATTCCCGCAGATCCACGGGGCGACGGCGGCGCCAAACTCGTCGTATCCTCAGATGTGGGTCCAAACACCTCTGTGGCAGTCATTGCTTATGAATGCAAGCCGGTTTCTCTGACTCCCTATGAATAGCGAGGCTTATAAACAGGTTCTTTTTCTTTTTTTCTCCCCACCCCCTCCTTTGCTGGACTTGTGCAGGCGGCTGGGGGGTTTGAAGGGGGAAGAAGCAGGGAAAAGGCTGCAGATCAAAAGCCGCTAAGTTCAGTTAATAGTGTGACCGAGGGGACAAAATAGCAGTCCGGCGATAATCTTACACAAATCCCTTGTAGCTGGAGCCCGCGCTGACACCCAGACGCTGATTATTTTATCTGCTACTCAAGGATCATCTCCAGCTGTGGGGTTTAACGCAAAGTGTCAAAAGAGCAAGGGAGAGGAGCAGTAGGTAGTTCCCATGTGGTGGAGAGGTGGTCGGACATCTCTCCACAGAGCTGTAGCACTCAACACCTCCTGCAGAAAAGACAGTTTTCCTCTGCACAGCAGAATCAGATGGATAATTTCATCTCTCCAAATGACAACAAATTCAATTTAAAAGGCCTTCAGAGGAATATGACACAGGCTGCTGAGTTGCACGTACGAAGGTAGCCCACAACCTGATCGGGGTAAAAAAAATGTTACGGTGGCAATCGGACGAAATATCACAGCCCTCTGCGCTCCATCTATTGTTAAACGCGACTGAAACAGACACTGTGGTTTCCAATCGAGGGCAGCGGATTCAGATGGAGCGCGTTTTTTATTGAAGTCCCGGGAGAGGAGGGGCGATCAGCTGTCATCCTCGTACTCGGGTGGGTTTGAAGCCCCGGCTGCGACGCGTAAATATTAAACCGATGTAGGTTTTTTTCTTTAAAAAAAGCTGTAGATGCTCCAGAGAGACGTTGCACGGAAAGCTTAGGTAATACTCATAAAAGACTTTCCGATGTGAGGTGCAGGGAACATATGTCCATGTGCTCTCCGCTTGCTCCTCGCCTCGCGGCAGGTGAATTTTTTTTTTTTTTTTTTTTACCCAATTCTCCCAAAGTACCTGCGTTGTCCGGGTCCCCCGTGCGTAGGAGAGATGTCACAAACAAAGAGCCACATCCGGATGAAACAAACAAACACCGATACGTGGAGCTATTAGTGGCGATGCGCTGCCTTGTGTTGTTATTCTGTCATGAGCTTTTTTCCCCATTAAAACGCCGCAATAGCATCGTCCAACCCGCTGGTCACCGCGCGCAGGGAGGGAAAAAAGCCAGCCGAGCTCCAGGAGAGGTGCCGCGAAGGATCCAGCAACAAGCTGTGACCAAACCAGCAGGGAACATGGTTTTGTTTTGCTACAATGAATCACGTAAGGGTATCCGCTTTCACTGCACAGCTCAGTACGCCCATCAATTGAGCATCTTAACGGTGCAGAGCAACCTAACCTGGGTGGCCGGGGAATGACGGGCCCGGCGTCCAATTGCAACCCCGCAAAGGGCTCAGTGGAGGCGGGATGATAACGTTCGCCCTCACCGCCGCTTGGCACTAGTAAGATCCATCATCCAATGGCTGAACACACAGGCTGAAACTTGTTAAGCTCCCCGCTTCTGCCCTTTCCCCTGAATTCAAGCCCCCCCTGTCAATTTGATTAACACTGATTAGTTGCTTTTCAAGTAATGAAGGAATGATTCAACCAATTGTCAACCATCTGTGCACACAGAAATAGTCGTTTTGTGGTAAAAATGTGTATTATTAATTAAAAAATAATTATTTCTTGATTTCTTACAGGAACATCATGTCTTCATCACAATTTTACATCAAGCCTACGAATTCCCCAGTCTGGAGCATAACCCTGAAAGCACCAGAAGATGAATTTGATATGTAGGCTATATGACATAGGCCTAATGTTTTGCCTTTTTACAAAACTGAATGCTCCCCCAGTCTCCACATACTAAGTTTACTTAGAGGTAGAGTGGTTTGGGGGGAAAAAAGTCAACTTCAGTCTGATGTTTAAGGAGAGCGTGGAACTCTTTCTATAAATGGCTTTAATTTAGATGCTAACACAACATTCCCTAAATGAACCTTGTAGTTTGTTAATTACACACTAGGCTATATGTGGCATGTTTGCTGTGTGACGACACCCAGCAGAGACGCTCGACTGCCACCAACTGGCCAAAGAGAAAACAGCAGCGAATACAGCAAGTGAGACAAGTGAGTCTTTGGAAACCTGCACATGAAGTAAGGTTTGGTCATGTTTAAATCCTCGGGGACAAAAGAGGATGTAGAGAAATAACAACGTTATATGCCTCCATACTACATCTCTCCATTCATAAGATTACGTTTGGACACACTGCACAGGTTTATATCCTATGTATTTTTCACACATCCACTCAGGCCTGTAAAAATGTACCATCAGTGTACAAAGCAAAAACATCAAATCGACTTACTAATGTATCATTCACATTAGGTTGACAGAATGCATCCAACTTGTGGATTATCCCAGGTTTAATACATAAACAATCATCCCTCGCTGCAGCCATGGTAAGCTGTTGATGCCAATATCTAGATGGGAAGGATCAAAGGACACGAAACCTGGCCTATAAGAATACGACCTCAATTTACTTTGTCCCAGCTGTGCCTTCAGAATCTGTCCGACCACAAACCATAATCCTCCATCGTCCGTGGATTAATAATGTAATCTTCAGCGCAAACACGGGGCGTAAATGAAATGCTTAGGTATTCATCTGGGCCGTATTGAAATGAGTACTTGGTGGATGACCTCAGCCAAACATAATTTACACTGAAACAAAAACTTCATGGCATTCACCTTGCCTGGGCTGTTGCAGGGAAAACTGAAGGTATTTCATCACACACACACACACACATACACACACACACAGGGTTTGAAAGTCATCCAAAGTGTGTAATCAAACAGTTTCATATACTGTTTTTTTCTTCTTCCTCCCTCTCTTGGCTGCAAGACATTATCATGGGCCTTTTGAGGTCCTGATTCTATTGTTCTTTGTTTGATCGTCTGACCTGTTTTTGTCAAACTCAAGACAAATACAAACTCTTCTTTCCACACGGTTAGTGTACCTGATGTTCTGTCTGTGTGCTCCTGTTGTTTGTGTTTTATCCAAGGGCAGGCAAGCATCCAGAGCACAGCAAGGGACCTGCACACTTTTAACTCACATTATTGGTAGACAAAAGCTTCACACGCTGCACATGGCTCCATTTATTGGTGAGCAGCACGAAGAGAAGGTGTGAATTGGGTAACAGGAAAGCTTTGTTTATTATCTGAACCATGTTCACATTTAGGCGCAGGGCTTTTTTTTCAGTTTCAGCTTTATCTCTTGCTGTTTTCTCTTGCCGTCTCTCCTCTCTTTCATGCCCGCAGAAACATTTAGCACCTAGGTCCCACCCTCCAGGGATCCGTACGCTTGGATCCAGGAGGAGGCGGTGTGCAGAGGAATGATACGGACACAGAGGGTGTTCAAGGTGGAGGCTGATAGAGGTAGAGGAGCTGCTTCCTGCTGGGGAATAACAGAGAGCGTGCCCACGGGGGAGCAGCGAATGCCCAGCTGGCTGTGACGGGGTGTCAAAGTGTGGCACAGAATATGATGCCACTGAGCACAACCGAGGGGTAAGGCATCACTGGCGTGGGATTCGGTATGCACAGAGCATCATCTCGAAACGTCATGGTGTTTGCATTTTCAGTGGAGAAGATGCGATGCAGGCAAGCAAGAGAGACAGAGCGAGAAAGAGAGGAGAAACTGGCCTCTTTATCAAGGCTGCCACAGCTTTAATCAGTAATTCAGCGGATTCAAGACACACAGCTTCCTAAAAATGTCTCTCCTTTGACTAATCCAGCACCTGCTTGTCGGCCTTTGTCTGTCTCTGCCCGCCTGTGTGTCCCTCAGCCTTCATCTCCTTCGGTCTCCCACAGACACCCAACCTTCCATTTTCCTGGGCACTGGGCAGTACAGCAATTTGCAGGCTTTGATGAGAGGTCTGAGCTAAAATGTCACAGGGATTAGGGGTTTTGCCTCCTGCATCCCGCCGGATCAGTTCTGGCTATACCCTCTTTGCCTGAGCCTCTTCTTCCTCCTCCTCCTCCTCCTCCTCCTCAACCAGGTTTCTGCTCTGCTGTGCCCTATTGAATTTCCTTCTTGGGGAAATAACATTTCGCCATGTCCACCGATGAGCAAGGAGGGAAATAGGAGGAGACGGGGAGAGGTGAAGTGAAGGGATGAGGAGAAATGAGGAGAAGAGATGAAGAAAGATATATTGAGGGCAGCATGACTCAGGGGAGAGGAGATGATACGAGAAACAGGAAAGAATTGTTTCAACATTGTAGAAATGCATGCAAATAGGTTTTAAGAATACAAATACAAAGTTTTGTTAAACGTAGAGAGTAAGAGTTATGGTTCCATACACACAAGTTTGAGAAGTTAAATCGTGTCTGTATTTACTCAGACATACACAGACACAGACACACACACAGACACACTAAAGACACATGCACTCTTGCAGCTGTTTCCTCCGAATACGGTTAGACAGATTCGAAGATTAGATGTCTCCCGAGATGTGCAGCTTAGATGGAGCATTTAACATCACATCTTTACAGCTGCTGCCATATTGAGTAGCATTCTGCAGGGGTTTCTTTGACTGTGTCCACGCAAATCTAAGAATAACACAGGGCTCCCATCGGTGCTTGAAATTCTTGAAAGTTGAAGAATTTGAGGGGGAAAAAGCAGAGAGACCTTTACCGTTTTGAAAATAGGCATACACCTAAGGTACTTTAAAAATAGGAATGCATGCAAGAGACCACATAGTCCGCCGTCACTGAGCGCTGTTCACAGTCAAGCCGCCGTCTCTTTGCAATTGTCAGTGAGCTTTTGTAAAGCCAGCAAGTTCTCACTGTAATATTCAAACAATACCATATCTGATCTTTGAATTAGAAGGAAATTGGCCTTTAAAATTCTTGGAAAGTCCTTGAATTCAATGTTTAAGAAGATGTGGGAACCCTGATGACAACCCTAAATACACTCACTAGCACGCCTTAACCTTCGCCCTGCCTCTGTGTGTTGCTGTGGTGAATTACACAGCAAGCTACATTCCCATGTGAACAGGTGAAGTGGCCAAAAACACAGGCGCAGTAAAAATAGCTCTGCTGCCAGTGTTATATCAGCCATAATAACCATGTAAAAACCTCTTCAGCTTTCTTACTTTTTAAAGTGTCTGTTTTGTGGGTACTGTCACGGGGAAGAGTGCACTATCAAAAGACATCATAGGAATGAATTTTGTTGACAATCCTCTGGCCTCCATCTTACAGTAAAGCAAAGATTGTATTCATCATGAAGCCACTGAAGCAGCTCAAACAACTGAGACCAAAGTGACTATTGTCGCGACAGTATCTGTCTGTCATCAAGTGAATATCCATGCTTGGCCTCATTCTCGGATTCAATGCTGACAGAATAAAAACAGCAATCGTGTCAAAATAGAATTCAACCAACTTATTCATTATGTTTTGTGCTGTGAGTATAAATGTGCTAAGAGAGAAATCTAGGTCATTTCTCCATCATTAGTATGCCAGCCAGGTGTAGCACAAAGAGGATTAGAGGGAAGTAATGCCAATGGGGCTCTCTATGTCTACCGCTCCTTCTTCCTCTAGATCTCCCTCTCTCTCTCTCAAACCAAACAATCACACTTAAGTGCTCCAGCTGTCACCTCAAAGCGCATATCCATGACAGGTAGTCTGGACTTGTAATAAAACATTCATGCATTACCCAGCTCCGATAATGAGCTTGTTTCAAGTCCATCAAACAAGAAATATTCCCTAGATTTCAATCCTGACATTGTGTGAGACCATAAAAGGGAGGGCCAGCTAATTAGTCAACAGGTCCCGCACACTGGTATGAAGTATTTTCCCTCTAGCCAGAGAACATTGTTTTTGAAGTGAGAGAATAGTGTTTTCAACTTATCTAATTAGTGCCAAGGGGCTAACGCGCTATGGAGAAACACACAGGACAACAAGAATGACCTCTAGGCAGTGACCTCATACAGGTT
Organism: Trachurus japonicus; assembly: GCF_045865225.1. NCBI lineage: Eukaryota > Metazoa > Chordata > Actinopteri > Carangiformes > Carangidae > Trachurus > Trachurus japonicus. The sequence goes on from NC_140912.1 coordinate 20,397,296, forward strand.
TGGTCTGGAGGTTTGGTGTGCTTTTGCTTTTCTCTACAGAATACAAATCCAGAAAACTGTGAAAATGTTCCGATAGAGAATGAATGGGAGGAGAATTTATTTCAAACATCTACTACTTCTTCATAATAGAGGAGGCAGAGGTGTGTCGCTTATTAAGAGACATCATTTAAACTTTAAAATGTAGACACAAGTCTTGTCTATTGATGTGATATTCCATGTGATGGTAGGTGTGCATTAGGAGCTTCTGAGTGAGGCCAGTCCCATCCAGCTGCCCTCTCACTCCAATACAAAATTTCGAGTTGATTTCAGGAGAGAAAGGGCAATTATCTTTTAGCTCTCAAGGCTTTCCAAAATATTTACACTAGAAACACCAAAAACATATTAACATGTTTGGGAAGGCCTCCGGCTGCTCACAGTCTGCTTCTTGTTCTAATAGGAGCTACTGTTTTGTCACAATAAGTCCAAATGTGAGACCTTGCTGAGGCAGAGAAAATCACCCTCTTTCTTGGTCTATTTGCCCCTCAAACTACTGCTGAGACTCATTCATTAATTAGTTTCTTAACTGCTGACGCATTTCCCCATACATTTCTATGAAGCCTCTGTGAAACACAACCAGACACACATGCACACACGCACACATAACTTGTGTGAGAACAGCCTGAGTTTGCGAGGTCCTACCTTTTACAGTCTATGGGTCCTACATTTCAACTGATTCTCACTAGGCTAAGTAAAGTAAGCTGCAGGGGAATTGGCGTTTTCTACACCTTAGCGTAAAATATGACCATTTACTCACCCAGATGGTGTCATTACGAGTCCTGCGACGAAATTAGATCCAGCTGAGAGGACAAAAAAAAAAAAAAGATCCAGCTGAGAGCCACGTATATCCATATGCGAGCCTACGGGGCAGCGACAGCCTCTAAATAACACATTATCTGCCGCGAAACTCGTTGATTTCACCAATATTTTGTTGTGATACGCTAGTGCTATTCCCATTTGAGTCCGGCATAGATATGGTCCGGAGTGACCTGTTATCAACATCCGGGGTCTGTTGGTTGACCTTACTAACCTCTGACCTTGCATCTCTGAGCGCCGCGTGGCTTGTTTGTTTACCTGAAAGTTGCTACTGCTATGCTAATGCTAATGCTATGGTTCGTTTCTGCGTGTTTCCAACTTGTCAGAACAAAATGACCAGCTGGACGAAGTTCAGCTTCCACAGGCTTCCTCTCCGCAGTCTGGACTTACTAAAGCACTGGCTAGTTGCGCTAAAAATGGACCCGAAAGCTAGCCTGACAAGCCAGAATATATCAGGAGCAAATATATTTGCTGCCGCTAGGGTGCGTCTAGATTTCTAGGCTACCAGAAACGGTCGGAGTTGACATCATCCAGTTCAGAGGTTGGTCAACCTACAGAGCCCCCAGGGAAGGACTTGTAATGACACCAAAGTTATCTGGGTGAGTAAATGATCGTATTTTATGCCAGAAATAAGGTCCAAATTGAAAAAACAGGGGTCCAGGCTGACACAAAGGGGTTTTAAATCTGATTATTAGGAACATCTAGGATGTTTGCAGTGTTAATCACTTTGTTTTACAGTTAAGGTCCAAAACACACACACAAATGCACACAGACACTGTCAGAAAGACAGTCTTCTAGTTTTTCTTTGACTAGCAGGGATTCACTGACATGGTTGTTCAGAAACAAAAAAAAAACAGATCCTTCACAGAAAAGCTTAGGCCTATTGTACAAAAACACGTGTAAACATTTACACAAAGCATTTGTTGCCAGCAAAGCAACTCCAGTCATTGTGTGGATGTAGAAAAACATTTAAGAAAAAAGAAAAACTCAGTGAAACTCAATTTTATTGCAGTGAAGCGCTGGCTTTGACCTTGGTTATTCCAAATGTATAATCACATTTGAATCAGTTAATCAGTTAAAGAAAAATGCCTCAATATTGTCAAAAAATAATTAGTCCATAAATGAATTTAAAGCTGTGTTTTATAGTCATGTTACATTGCATAGAGCAGAGAGATTTTTTCTGACCAATTTCTTTTTTCGGCCGCAAATGACAGTGCCATGGACCTTTCCTGTGTCTTAAGACATCGGAGTCACCGTTTTGGCCTTTTGATTTAAAGGAATACATTTTCACAGTAGCAGCAAATAGAAGCCAAAAACATTAAGACTCACTGCTGGTATCAGTGTCCTCCAGTAGGATGGTGAGCTAACACAAGACTAAGCTGCACACATCTGTATGTGGCAGCATGATTGTGGCTTTTTTTCATAGCCTAATATAATGTACTAGTATGGTTATGGTATTATTAAATTAGCTGTATTTTCTGTGCTTATGTGAAAAGTAGGTCAAAGCTTGTCATGATGTTGCAGTTGCATTTCATAGACTCTTTATGATTATATTTACTGTAACTGAGTGGATTTAAAAGGTATTTATTTGCCCAGTAGCTTTATAATTTAACTAAGAATACCAAAGCTGCTGAACCTATACCGATGTTTTCCTCCCAGGTGAGAGAGAACCCAGTACAGTGTGGGTGTATGCTTCAAAGTGTCACAATGTTCTTGCCTATTTAAAGCTGTCAAATATAAGTTGTGGAGTACAGAATACAACATTTCCCTCTGAGTGTAGTGGAGTAGGAAAGTGCAGTGTTGCATTAAAATAGAAAGAACTCAAACTGAAGTATCTTACAACGATCTTCCATTGTCTTAGCGGCTGACTGACCCACAAGGTCTAATAAAAAAAATGTTAGAAATGACCAAGGCTGGGAGGAAGAGGTGTGGTATCAGCAAGCTAATATCAGTCGTGATTAGTTTTGTTAAAGTGTAACTTATTAAATGCCTTAGATACTTTACACAATTTGATTGAGAACCTCAGATGGTAGGCTACAGTAAGAAAGTAGAAGGGATTAGATAAAATGGTAGATGGCAGATAGCTTGTTTAGCGTTGTTAGCAGCTGCTACCTACACCTACAGGGACTTGGGGGCAGGAGTCCCAGGGAAAGAGGAAGGCAGATGAAGAGTGTCTGCCAGATGGCAAATAAATTGTACTGTTTAGAATTACAGGTTAAAAAAAAAGTATATCCAAATGTTTCAGTCTCACTCAACTGTTGTTTACCTCTTTCTGTTCGCAGGGTCCAAATCTTCAGGGTGGTCTGACCCTCCATAGCTTGAATTTGACTGGCTTTGCATTCAAAGACATTTGGACTTTTTGATGTCATACTACACAATTTAAATCCAGAAAACACATAGTTTAGTTCACGGGTGCATCACTTGTCTGATGGATCGTTGCACTATCCTCACCTTGATCCTATTCTGTGCTCACACAAACTCACACAACATACTAAGATATACCGGCACCAGAGAGGCAAAATATAGCTACAAGTTCATACATCAGCACACCATGATAATGTCTAACTTATTTTGTAGTGGATGTCAAAATGCATGTGGCATGTGTTGCATATCTTCCTTTTTAAATGATGCCCTGAAGATATGCGTCAGAGGCAGTGCCTGTCTCCATCACCGCATGCTCTGTGGAGGACGTTAACATTTAAAAATACTAGCCTGAGATGTCCCAAGATGGACCTTGAAAGTAACTGACCTGAGGGAAATATTAGCATGATGTATTCATCTGGCGCAGATACAGGCCCGGGCAACCCCAGAACATATCAGAGCCTTATTTGTCCAGAGACAAGACACGGCAGGTGTGTAAGCTGAATGCCCCAGCCTTGGCTCATCCACCAAAAAGGAACCAAGAAAACAGGGGAGACTGAGCTGGCAGGATCCTGCAGTGAAGGAGGCAGCGTCTGGATTAAGAACGTCATAAGAGGAGACATTTGGGCTGGAAGCAGTTGAACCAGAAACCTGTGGCGACGACTAAATCTGTGAGAAAGTAAAGGCTTTGCTGTAACAAGTAAGTTTGGTTGGCTGTGTCTAGTTTTTTTCTGAAATGCTGTAATAGAGCCATGGGGGGAGTAAAAAAAAAAATCCTTTTGCAATTTGCCATGCTGGATGCTGTGAGAGTGGGAGACAGAGACCAAGAGAGAGAGAGAGAGAGAGATCAAGGACACTGAACAAAGAGATATAGAGGGTAGAGAAGAGATGTTCTTGTGTTCCACTTGCAGTGAGACAGCAACCTGTTCAGCAGCACTTTGTAGCTTCAAGTCACTTGCTATTCCTTTAGACTGTTATACCATCAAAGAGTTTGCTGTGGTCGCTTAAAAACAGCTTCCTTTGGTAAGTATCAAAGCTTACAGAACTAATTAGTTCACCGACTCCAACATGTAGTGTATTTGCTGCAGGAAGCAAAACTCACATTAATACCTCTTGGATTTACATGTTTTATTTATTAGAGTCTTATCTTGTCTTAAATTCTTCCTTTGGTGGCACGTGCAGTGTACGTGCTGAAAGCAGGCTGTCATTGAATTTGTTTTTAAATATAATTTTACACGGGCATGTAAATATAGGCAACATACGTGGTCTCCTTCCTTCAGCCACTGGAAATATGTATTTAATATGTGTAGACAAACATATACACCAATCCCCAGCAGGCGCACATGCAGGGAAAAAGAAGTAGGGCCTGGGCAAGAGAGAGCAAATCCAAATTTAAAGTAAGAGAGGAAAAGCACAGTTCATCAGTGGTAGAAACACGGGACTTTATCTCGCCCAGCAGGTGTGTGGATTACCTTTTTTAATTGGATCTTTGTAGGAGACTAGCAAAGGCAAAGGACCATTGTAGTCACTGTTGAAAAGAGGATGATAGAGCAAGGAAAGGGCAGGGGACGGGCAGAGGAAGGGTGGTGAGTATCAATCATTTTTGGTGCGTGCTCTTGAAAACACAAACTTAATTACAACCGAGACGGAGCGCAAAGGTGTGTTTGTCTCATGCACGCGCACGCATACACTCACACACATGCTAATACGCAAACGCAAGCCCCACAAGTCTGCCCTGAATATCCTCTTTGGTTATCTGAGAACACCATTAGCTGTATAAGTGTGTGAGTTTAGACAGGGTGGTTAGGATTGTCCTCTGTCCCTCTGGTGTCTCTTATCTACAGGAGGCAATATGTCAGGACTCAACACTGTCAAACACAATAGTACCCTGTAGTATTGTCTACCCTTTGTAAAACTCTCCTTTCACATCTCAATTTATGTCTAGGCTTAGATTGCATCACCATCATGGCAGCAGAACGACTCCAGGCCACTGGAGGCAGAATGGAGCAGATGGAACAGGAGCTGATGCAGATGTCAGAGATGCAGATGTCCTCCTCCTCCTCATCCTTCTCAAGCTCTTCAACCTTTAGTTCCTCCACAAGCTCCTCTAAGCTGCGAAAAGTGTCCCAGGGCTTGTCAAGGACCATGGAAGGTATGAATTATTCAGCAAAACCATCATCTCCCCATCTGCCATGCTTTGTAATGTAACATTTTTAATTATGATATTTAATGTTTTACCTGTTCCATTGTGTAAACAATTACTTTTTTCCACTTAAATCTCAGTGAACACTGGGGACTAAAGTTTTGCAGATCAACAATAAAGCTAATAGCTTCATTATTCAGTTCTATAGTGCAACAAAAACCATAATGTTACATCTGATGCAAGGTTGCTGTAGTATAATGTGCCTGTTTTCACATGCTTGTGTGATGTGAATGTCCTTTCTACTCCCCCAGAGCACTCTGGGGTTCAGCGTAAGACCTCAGCTGTGGCAGAGTCTTTCAGCCAGGTACAGAAATCCCCCCAGATCCCCAAAGGAGAGTCTGTCCCAGATTTTGAGGAGAAGCTGCGCCCCATCACTGCCCAAGAGGGTGAGGCGATATGCACACTTTCCTCTCACAGCATTGTGAAAATTCTGAAAAAACCCACCCCCTTCTGCGTCCCCTAATGTGTCTCTTACAAATAACCGTGAGCCCTTGAGACTAAGGGAGAACTACGTGCCAGCTAATTTTAGATCCCTGCCCACAGTTTGCCTCGAAACTCCAGATGATAGAAACCGAACTTCACTGGGAAGTACTGGAAGTTTACCGTGTTGTATAAACTTTAACAGTCTGTGAGTAAGGGTGAAGGTACTGTAAATCCTCTCTGATGAGAGTCCTGACAAAGACACACAAAAAAGCACAAAGGCACAAGCATAACCCTATTCACCCTGGCTGACTATACCTGTGAATTATAGATTAAGAGGCTTGTATAAGAAAGCCTGTCACAAAATGCAGAACACTGCAGAGCTGCCATAGCATTAGCATTCATGTGCTGACCTTGGCTGGTCTCAGAAGGAAAACAGGAAGAGGAGAGAGAGGTAGTTGATCTGATGTATATTGAACTTTCATTCTCATTGCTCCACTATGCTTAAAAGACCATATCTGGCTCTTGGTAATGCGAATATCTAATGATATCTTATATAATTCCCAAGGTGAAAACGTGCACTGGCTTCATCAGCCTCTATTGTCATCCACAGGAGAGAATGCAGTGTTCAAGGCCAAAGTGATGGGGAATCCCCAGCCCAGTGTTACCTGGGAGCGAGCCAGCGGGAGCCCACTGTCTGACACCACTAAATCTTTCCATGACAACATCAATAATCAGCATATACTCAAGGTTTGACCACCACTACATAGGTCTGTGTGTTCCTTATTGTGTCTTTGGCTTTGCTTGTGATTAAAGGAAACTATTCTCCTGATGCTGAAGGATTTGCGCCATCAGGACTCAATATATCAGCAGAAAAATATATCATATTCATGGGGTTGTTTGATCTAACTGCACTGTCTCAACTAAGCTATTATTTTACTACTGTTTCTATTATTTACAAAATCAGTCAGCTTTATATTTATTATTTCAGTCACGCAACACAATCAAGCATGTAGCTTTTTATGTATCTATGCACTCTGGCTTTTTCTAGTTGCTTCATTGAAGGCTGATATTTTTTTTTTTTTTACCAGTGTCTTATTTTCATGAAAAAAAATCCATCATTTCTATGCACAGATGTTGCTATTTTTTTGTGTAATTTGAGCTCAGGTACCTGCAAGGAACTCTTTTAGGTATCCACCTGCATCTAAATCCAAAAGTATTTCCCCAGACACATTATATCGTCAAAATGCATTGCTCCCAAAAAGGTAAATGTGACCATAACAGAGCAGTACCAGAGTAGGGCGGCTCTTCACAGGCTATCACTAAGCCAAGGGGGCTCTGACATCTTGGTGCTGTCTACTCAGACAACACGTCATGCATCATGAGGAAAAGTAGGTAGAAAGGGAGGAAAAAAACTCTCTGATCCTTTTTATCTATAACCACTCTGGAGTGGATTTAGCGCTTTCTCCATACCAGCCGGAGAGCTTAAGTGAAGCTTAAATAGCTATTATAAAGCAATTAACTTGTGGGTGCTGACATATGCATCTCCCCTTGCCATCTGTTTCTCTGGTGAGGGATGACTGTTAAGTTGCAGTGCTACATGTTTGCTGTGTATTTCTAGCTTGACAGTGCCTCCCTTTGCTTAGAATAAGAACTGCAGTGAAGTGACCAGAGAATGTGACGACAGCCTGACAGTTTTAGTCTTGTAGCAGACATCAGACGAGCAGTAATGCCTGTAATGCATTTGCTCCACTTCAGATCAAAAACTTGGCCTTGGAGGATGCAGACGTCTACAAGTGCATTGCTTCTAACAAGCACGGAGAGGCCACTTACTCCATATCTCTTATTGTTACAGAGAGTGAGTGCAGCTATTTCATATAATACATTGTGTGAATCTGTCTGGTCCTGATAGTTATTTAGTTTATGTGCTGTTTTCACCCAATGCCTCAGGTGAAAGTTTCACTGTCTTTGTTTCTAGATCCAGCGTTGGACTTCAAAAAGATGCTGAAGAAACGGTAGGAACACAAGGGCTGTTGTCTAATACTAACCATGAAACTCCTGAAACCTGTCAAGGTGTGATGGGGCTTTCTTTGATCCACCCCCAGACCCTTTTTCCTTTTTTTCTTTTCTTTTCTTTTCTTTTTTTTCTTTTGGTTGAATCCAGAAATATCTCCAGGAAGAGATTTAAAGAACTCCATCGTGCACAGGTGTTGCTGCAGGGGCAGGGGAAGAATCTTTTGAGCTGTCATCACACATACGCATACACTGTCAGATATACATGCACACGAGCCTGGCGCACACTTTTATAAGTGCATGTAAACATTCATGCACACTTATTTCCCGGCTGAGATTTTTCTCCTCGTGCAGCAGTGTGGAGAAAAGAGAGGAGAGGAAGCCACCTACAGAGGAGGAGATGTTAAAGATCCTGGCTGGAGCTGACAAGAAGGACTACGAGAGAATCTGTGCCGAGTACGGCTTCACCGACTTCAGAGGCATTCTTAAGAAGCTGAAGGAGATGAAGAAGAAAGTGGAGGTGGAGGTGGGCCTGTCATACAGAGAGCTTGTTCATATAGCACAGGATCACATACGGAAGAAAAGGGTCTGAGATATGCTGCGAAAAAAACAGCTTAAAATAGCGCAGAATGGCATAGGCATGTTGCATAACAACACTCGAGTCATCTAATGTAAAGACTCTTTGCAGTGACATGTTGTCAGTTTTGTGATCGGACTGTGTGTAAATAATATTTTGTGCATTTTTATAATTTCACCAGATGGTTCGTGTGTTGAAGCCCCTGGAGGACATCACAGCCAAAGCTGACACCAACGTTGTTTTTGACACCATGCTGGAACTGAAGGATCCAAACACCAGGATGCAGTGGTTTCTGGTAAACCCCTGTCTGTGACAAATTAATATATGTATACATAGAGCACAATACATACATAATATACTGTATATACCTTTACATAAACCACTTGTGAGTTTTCCTCCCTCATCCAGCAGTTTTATTTACGATTCAGGGCGGGGAGCTGTTGCGAATCCAGTACTCTCACGGGAAATACGAAGTGAAACAGATGGGAACCAAGCACATGCTGTGCATCTCCAGCGTGAGGCTCAGTGACATGGGAACCTACACTCTGCAGGTTGGAGACAAGAGACTGTCAGCCAGGCTTAACGTCATAGGCAAGTGCAGAACGGGACTCAAGTCCTTCCCACTGCTCATAACTTGGAGAGGCAATGTCATCTTTGATAGGATTTAGCTACTCTCTGTGTCACTCTCATTGCTTTTATGTGCTCTCTTTTTCTCGCCATTTACAGCTCTCAACACCTGTGCCATGTGGTGCGCTGTCACTGAAATGATGTGGATTTAGGCTGTTTAACAGAAAGGGGCACATTTCGTTTTAAATAAGCATAATAACCTGCCTATCTGTGACTGTTATCCCTTCCATTTGGTGTCACTTTCCTATCCTATTTGTCATCTCTCATTTCATCCACAAGACAGAATGATGACTTTGGAGCTTTCTTAGCCATCTTATATAATTCTGAACTCCTACATATCAAAGACTGCATTTCCAGCCATCTTACAACAGCTGTTATCTGGCACTGAATCATTTTCAGTGACATGGCATGATAAATTTTAGATTGTATACCTCAAGTTTAAATAACAGTTTTTTTTCTCTCTCATATACCTGTCTTTCAGATGAACCTCTGAAGTTTCTGTCAGACTTTAAGCCCCAAAAGGTGACAGAGCGTCAGACTGCCGTATTTGAGATCCGTCTCTCCAAGAAGACAGATGCACCACTCATCTGGAAGGTTTGTATCTGACTCAAAAAATAATTACACTTTAATGGAATTATATAATATTCTGTCACAGGGCTTATATTAAAGCAGAAGTAAGCGATATATTTGTGTTAATATATGTCTTAAATAGTTATATCTTCCGACAGCAATCACTTACATAGAGTGTTTGGTATCCTACAGTTTTTATCCAATGAGGAGAGAGAACGGCATGCAGGGCTGTGTGTGCAGCCAAGGGATGCGCGTGAATGTGGTGACGTAGGGACGAGGACTGTTATGGTGCGTTCAAGGCAACCCGTAACTCATGTTTTTCTGACCTGTGAAGTCGTACCAGTTCGATCTGGTACGAGTTCACGGGTCGGAAGTTACGAGTGGCCGTTATAGTGACTTTCACAGGTAAAACCGGTCTGAAAAACACGAGTGGGTTGCCTGGAACGCTACAAAATCGTAAGTTGTGACATGAAGCTGTAATTTACGGTTTCAAAAGCCTGCCTGGAATGCAGCATTAGTCAAAACGACCGGATCGCTTACTTCTGCTTTAAGAAATGTCTTTCTAGGAAGTTTTCCAGGAGTTTTTGGCATCAGCAGTAGGTAACTTAGAGGGAAAAAAAAATTCTAGAGAGATAAGAACACCAGGGTGTATAACCTGATTCAAGAGTATTATGGAAATTGTTTTCCCACAAGTCTCTGTGTTTTTCCAGGTAAAGGGAAAAGAAGTAAAAAGAGATGAAAAGTTTGATGTATCCTTGTCAGAGGATGGTCTGACCTACACCTTGAAGATTAAAGATGTGAAAGTCAGTGACACTGGAGACTACACCATCAGCATCGGGGACCTCACTGCCACCGTGCCACTTTTTATTGAACGTACGGACAACCATTGGGTTTTACTACCATGAAAAAAAAACTTTTTATGTGTGCTTTTTATTTATTTATTTATTATGTTTTGTTTTGTTTTCCCCAAAAGGCCTTTGTCTTCCTGTTTTAGTCGAGCTAGCATTTCTAAGGAAACAAACTTCCCCCCTTCACACTCAGAGGAGATGAGCAGTTACTGCCTCTTTTTTTTTCCTCCCCTGAGATAAGAGGCTCTGCTCCTTCATAGCTGTGCTAAAAAACATCATTTTCCCCCTACCAAATGAAGATGTATGTGTAGCATAATAAATCCTCCCTCCTAGTGCTGACTTGAAAGTAATCCAACCAAATCCCTCCTCACAACAAGCTCATTTATTACAGCTCTGTCTAACAAGATGCTTACTTGCCCAAGGTGCAAGCTGGGGCATGTAAATATCTTCACAAGGACATGTGGTTGTCCTCTGGGGTTGCAGGAACAGAAGCATCATCATTGAGGTTGCGCTAATTACAGTTAGTCATGAGTAGACTATCTCTCTTGCTCTTTTAGTACTATAACGAAGGTCTAATAAATGTGGAGAAAGTATGTTATGAACCAACCTAATACTGGTAGTGGGCACACGATACATAAAATTAAGCTAATCTTGCATGTGCTTATATTATAGAGAGTACAGGGTTTGGGTTTGGACATTATGCTGGTAAAGGCCAACTTAACATTCAAGTGACAGTTGGTTTTTGCCCTTTATTCAGGGATTCCTATCAAGTTCACCAGCCACTTGAAAAACGTCCGCGTGCAGGAGAGAGCAAAGGCCCGTCTGGAGTGTGAGATGAGCTCCAAGGACCTGCACATTCGCTGGCTGAAGGATGGGTGCGACATCACAGCAAGCCGCCGCTACATCTTCATGCGCGAGGGGAAGAGGGCAGAGGTTATCATCGAAGACTGTGAGCTGACAGACGAGGGAGAGTACTCCGTCGTCTGCACTCAGGACAACGACACACATGAATACGTCTCCTCTGCCAATCTAACCGTGGATGGTGATAATATATCTTTCTGTCTGTGTAGAGTTATTTTACGTGTCAGCCACCTTGTGACACTGGAGCAATACCGCCTGATTAAGCTCTTTTCTCCGTGTGTTAACAGAGCGCTTTGCCTCGGTGAAGAGCGGCATGTCAGATGCTCAGTGTCCTACAGGCTCCCCCGCAGAGCTGTGTGTTGTTCTTGATGACGAGAAGGTGGATGGAGTCTGGCTGAAGGATGGGGTGGAGGTGAGAGATGATATTAGAGGGGATGAAAGTGTTGAAGCCCTCAGTTGCTCCATCCTTCTCATTAATTACAGTGCTGTGATTTTGCACCTTTTTATTTGAAAATGTCGTGTTGTAACAAGTTTTCAGAGCTGAGAGGCGTTCAGGTGGTCAAACAGGGAGCCGTCCACAAGCTCATCTTCTCTGGTGTGACTGACACCCATGAGGGCAAGTACACGTTCAGGGCCAAAGGGGCTGAGAGCGAGGCCGTGCTCACCATTGCAGGTCAGTGTGTGTGTTTATGTGTGTAAAAAAGTGTAAAAAATTGAAAGAAACTTAGCCAAGTATATGGACTCCTTTTTCTAGATCCTCCAGAGATCGACTCCTCTGTGTTAGATTTGCTGGGCGCCCAACCTGTGACTGTTAAGGCCGGTCAGACGGCCACTATAAAGATCCCCTTCAAAGGTAAACCACTTCCCAAGATCACCTGGTACAAAGATGGTGTGGAAGTCATGGAGGATGAGAGAACTAAGGTGGAGAAGACGACAGACAGCACCTGTCTTGTGCTCAGCAGGTGAGTGAGCAGATCAAGCTCAAATAAAGTAAAATACAAATACACATTTCTCAAAACTTCCTCTCACTTCACCTAGATGTGTGCGAGAAGACAGCGGTGCAATTATGTTGCGTCTGAAGAGCGACTGTGGCACAACTGTCGCCAACCTGCACCTGAACGTGATTGGTGGGTGACAACACATTTGGGAAAGAAAAGCAAAAGCAGATCGTTTGAAACACTCACCCCGTGTGTTACTACATTCTTTAGACCATCCCAAGCCTCCTCAGGGGAAAGTGGAGTTCCTCGAGCTATCAGAAAGGTGCATCAAAATGAAGTGGAAGGCTCCCCGGGACAACGGGGGTAAGCAGGTCGCTAGCTTTGTGATCGAGCGGCGCCTGGCAGGTAAGAAATCCTGGAACAGGGTCGGCGAGGTGGAGAGCAGCGCCACCGTCTTTAGTGACGACAAAGTGGAGGAGGGCCAGGTGTACCAGTACCGCATCAGAGCGGTCAACGCAGAGGGAATGAGCGAGCCTCTTGAGACAGAGGAGGTACGCGCTGGAGAACCCATAGGTGAGGGCTTATTACTGTACACCTAACCTAACCATTAATTATTATCATCAATGTTCTTATCAAAATCACTGCTCAGATCATCCTGAGACAAGTGAGAGTTAGAGAGAAAGAGCGCAGAGGTATTCAATAATCACCATCACACTTTAAATTGTGGTTCATCTTCACCATATAATAATCATGCCACTAAAATCCACCACTTCATAATCAAGCTCATCTTCTGCTCTGCATATGTTTTAAATCCACCTACCCAGAACCTCCAGGCACAGCATCCCAGCCCCAAGTGTCTAACGTTACGAAGAGCACCATGACAGTGAGTTGGACTCCTCCAGCCCACGATGGAGGAGCTCCAGTTCTGGGCTACATTCTGGAGAGGAGGAAGAAAGGCAGCAATTTATGGCTGCAGGTCAATAAGGAGCTGCTCACAGGTCAGACTCAGGGACATACATCAAGTTATCATGTTGTCAGTTGCCAGAGATTTGATGCACTTTTTTATATGAATTCAATGAAATCATTACCTTATACATACATACTCTTTGTATGTCCATTTTATTTATTTCAGATTCAAAATTCATAGTGGATGGGCTGGTTGATGATGTGGAGTATGAGTTCAGAGTCAGCAGTGTAAACAGAGCTGGAGTGGGCAGTCCTAGCACCATTTCTAATGCAGTGGTTGCCAAGGACCCGATACGTAAGTACTTCACTTTCTCTCCATCCCAACCTCCCTGTTTTCGTATTATTTGAAACTATCCAATGCAACTAAAAAGTCTGTTTTCCCCCTGTAGGTGCTCCTGGCTTGGTGAAGAACCTGTGTGTGTCTGATTCCACAAACTCCTCCATTTCTCTGAGGTGGACACCTCCAGACCAGGGAGACGAGCCCTCTGGCTACATCCTAGAGGTACGCTCTGAAGATGCTAAAGAGTGGATGAAAGCCACGAAGATCCCCATCGCTGGTACTTCTTTCACTATGGGAGGACTTAAGGAGCGGATGAAGTACCACTTCCGTATCCGGGCTGTCAATGAAGGAGGGGTGGGGGAGAGCATCGAGCTGTCGGAGGGCGTACTAGCCATGCCTCCACCTGGTAACATGACTCTATTCTCTTGTAATCCACTCGCCCTTTTTCTTTTCATGACTTAACTTTACTTTTCTGTGATTTTTATTTCTTCCCATTCAGTGGCACCCAGGTTTGATCTCCAGGGAAAGCTGAAGAATCAGATGGTGGTTCGAGCCGGGACATCGCTTTGTCTTCACCTCAGCTTCACTGTCAGACTTAAATCACATACTCAGATTTTAGTAATATTCCTTTGAGGCACAGGACTCCCATCAAACAAATTCTTACTGTCTCCCCGCACCCTCACAGGCCTCCCCTCCCCCAGTGATCACCTGGTTGAAGGATGGCATCCTCACCACAGGAAGAGAAGTCATCACCAAGGGCAAGAATGGCTCCCAGTTCCTCATTTCCACCTCTCAGCGGTCTGACAGTGGTATCTATCGTGCCCACCTGAAGAATGACTATGGAGAGGCTCACTATGATGTTAATGTGAGGGTTACAGGTACGAGGTGAAAGCTGGGTCATTTATTCCTCCTCTCCTTCGTCCTGTAATGGTTATTTAATGTATTTTGCCACACAAATAACTTCTTTCATGACTCTGTGACACATCCTCCTCCTTCTATGCTCACTTCTTTTCATCAGACTTTCCGCGACCCCCTAAGAATCTCCATCTGGAGGAGGAGGTCCCGGGCACAGTGACCCTGCAGTGGGATCACACTCCAGATCTGGCTGACGACAACGAGGGCGCACATTATGTCATCCTCAAACGAGACACCAGCACCGCCTCCTGGTTCACTGTGGCTGAATGCGTCTTCAGCAGCAAGTACACCGTCACTGGACTGCTTCCCGGGAGGAAGTACTACTTCAGGGTCATTGCACAAAACTCTGTCGGGGACAGTGATCCCCTTGACTCCAAGGAACCTTTCATCATTGCCAAGGAGAAAGGTGAGTGAGCATTTATTATTATATCAATGTCAAATCAGTACTTATCCTGATTGCAAATATAAATGTATGTCTGGATTTATCTCTTCAATAAGAGTGCATCAGCAGCCTGCGGTTCAAAGAATACACCTCACCACAGCGTCAGGTGAAGCCAACTTTCCTGCTTCCACTAAAAGACCACGCTGTTCGAAGAGGACATGACTGCACCATGAGCTGTGCCTATCAGGGTATGCCAACTCCACAGGTATGACAGACTCATCCGAGCATTTACGTATAGCTGACACATTTGTGCGAACTACCCGCCAAAAAGTAATGATAAATGTTGGTGATTCCCTTTTGTAGGCCAGCTGGTATAAAGGAGACTCAAAGATCTCTGACTCCCCTCGGTTCTGGCACAGCACAGCCAACGGGGTTTGCACCCTGGTCATTCCCACCTGCGGAGCCAAAGACGGTGGAGAATACACACTAGTGCTGGAGAACCCTCTGGGGATGGCCAAGTGCTCCTGCAAACTGGTGATCTTTGGTAAGTTTTCAAGGAACAAGGGCGAAAGTGGAGAGGATTGATGGATTAAAAGTATATTGTTAATATAATTTATTAAGTATATAGCATAGTATATCACGCTTTCTCTGAGCAAATTCTTTACCTCTTAATGTCATTGTGTCTTCCAGACAAGGATGACAAGGGTCTGTTGGAGAGCCTGACCAAGCAGGCAAACAAAGAGAAGCTTATTTTGTAAGATGCTTGAACTGTTACCAGGACAGATTCACATTGATTTGCAACAGACTTTATGCTGCATGTACTGTTACCACTTACAATAATTTTAAAACAAAAATGTTTACAGACTTCAATTCTAGTTTGATTTGATTTGTTAAAATGTTTTTTTGTTTTGTTTTTAAGCTTTCAATTGTCTTCACTAATATCTTCTGGCTCCGGTACTTGGTTTGACCACTAGAGGTCAGACGTTCACCCACCCATGTGCAGACTGTCTGCTTCAGGAGAAGATTATGGTTTGGTGTTTTAATGGGGGTGCTGATGAGGATGTAGTGATTCATTTGTTCGCTTGCTCTGTCAGTATAAGATTGTCCTTTCTCTATAAAGTCACAGATGCTTTTCTCTACATAAAGGAATTTGACATTTATCTTTCCCTCAGTTCTTCCCCTCTACACTTGCTTCACAGAACTCCCAGTACAAGGTCACATGCCATGTCAGTCACGCTGAATGGAAAGTTTCTGTGTCTCCACAGAGCACCAAGTCCACACAGTCACACAGTCTCAGGGTGGTTTGCTGCCACTTATGCATGTAGTTGAAACCTAAATCTCACTTCCCTACCGACTGTCCCTGTGGTTTACTTTTCGAATCAGTTTTTTTTCTATTGTAAAAACTAAAAATTGATCTCAAACAAAAGTAGGAATTCTTTCCAGCTTCTATAAGAAAGTTCAGACAGAGAATTTTCATGTGACACATTTGTCTGTTTTTTTTTCTGTAATCCAACACATTATTGGATTTGAACTGAAACAATGAGGTTAAGGTACTGACTCTCAGCTTTAAGGGTATTATCATTCACATCAGAGGAGCTGTGAAGGCACTTTAATCCTCCCCCCAATTCTGGGTCAGGAATGTAATTAGTCATGTTGTAATAAAGCCACCTTTAATATTTGGTTGTAAATACTCTGAGGTCTATGACCAAAGCTCATAGATGTCACAAGACACTTATTATGTCTCCTGCTAACACTTTGCCAGGCCTGCAGCCATTTTACATCTCTGGCAGTCGGATTGAGTTGTTTAAGATCACTGAGTTTTCCTAAAATTGCAAAACGATATGTATAACATAACAAATATACTTTGAATGCAGATTTGAACCTTTGATTTTGCAAATCCATCTTCACATTTTTACGTTCACCGAGACTGTTCATTTCAGATCCAATGTGTGGGAATAAAATAAACCGTTACCTAGTACTTTGTGACAGCACCTGCATGGGCTCTGCCTGAGTGCTCTCCTGCTTCTTGAGAGAGTGAGTGTGGTGTGGTGAGGAGCTGCCAAACAGACAAGAGAGGGGTGACAACCTCTCTCCATCCTGACGTCACCATGCTGGCTCCCAGGAACTCCATTTCTATGGAGCTACCAAAGGAACCAGCAGAGACGGGTTGCCAGGTTCAAATCAATTAAGCACCGAACATAAGGTCTACGGCAAAAACAGGCACTGAACCTACGTCATTGGTACGTTCCAGCTCTTCACTGCTCTCCACAGGCACAATAAGGTGGAAGCAGTTTGTCGTGAAAGCATGAATAGTCAATCTAGGTATTTGACCGAAACTTTACCTCTGCACCAAACAGGAACTGGAGGCTGCAGGATTTCATGTCAACCTAGGTAAACCTTACAGTTATTGTATGCAAATCTTTTTAAGGTCCTTCCTGTACATAACACATTGAAGTATTTATCCTTGCTCTTACTTGTTTAATATTTATTTGGATTCAGTGACATTTTATAGGATTTAGAAGTGAGCCTGTCTTAAGGCCATTACAGAGACGCTGCATTGTCATAGAAGACTGAAGTTCTTTGATTGCAAGACCCTGGCTGAGAGTGAATGAAATGCACTGGGAGAGAACTGGCGCCATTCCTACAGGGATAAACTACAAGATGAAATGTGATGTGTGTCTGCTTAATAGAATGGGAGAAACAAAAAAAAGTAGACAACCAGACTAGCAAGAGGAAGATAAAAAAAAAAAGGAAGAGTGACAGTCTGAATGAGTTTCCACAGGGTTAAAGGCTGTTGAAAGCACATTTTCCACCTCAGCCAGACAAAAGAGTGCAGCAGTTACTAGAACAGAGCTCTCTGTTGTCCTCCAGCCCGTTCTGCCTTAATGGCACTTTATCTGCTGAGGGCCAACAAATTCTGTAGAAACACAAAACACCAAACAGATATAAATATCAGCTGACATTTTGAACGCGGTATCCTTTGATTCTAGGAAACACAGAAAACAAACAAAAAAGGACACAAAGGACATTATGTTGAAGTTGCATTGTAATTGCATTTATTTCTCCAATAGATATTCACATTCATAGCAGTTTCACTACAGCAAAGAAACTATTTAATCTCTACAGTCATGAAAGAAATAAATCACAAAGTGAAAATCAAGGACGACAAGGAAAATATATATCAGAGAATTTAAAAAATTGTTCATAAAATGAAGTCAAATGATGCATTGTAATGGGACTTCAATATATTAAAAAAAAAGAATCAGAAAAGTACTCAATGGAAAACAAACCCATCTTTTCTCACTCTGACAGGCAAAAAAAACAAAAAACATCTCAGGCAGTTTTTCTGAAAACAAAATGATAACACTTTTTAAGAGGTTTGTAACACTTCAAGAGCAATTAATGCTCTTCAAATAAAACTGCTGATTCTCTCACACCTTCATGCACCACTTCTTCGTGCTTAATCCCTCAACATCAAAACTTCCTTTTTAATCGTTCAAAGAAAGCAAGACTAAAGGAAATATGAAGATATACTTTAAAGAATACAGTACAGAACAATCCTTTTGTTTTAGACACTATAGCTGCTAGATTTAATGAGAGATTGACTGGCCTTTCTCTGGGTTCAGGAAAGTGCAGCACACAGTAGGTTCAAGTTAATAAGCTCGTATGATGGTGGAGAACTGTCAGTTGTGGTAATAACAACACCTGGCTGCGTAATGTGCACTTTTCCATCACCGTAAATAAGTGTCGATGTGAAGGATTCGTTTCGGCCTACTTGTCATGCATCAACAAAGATCTATAAACTTTACAGCTTTTATGTTTTGGATGTCACCAGCAGCATGATAATGGGTACAGCACATTAAACAGCAAAAGGCTTCAAATCAAAGATGGAAAAGAGCAAGAAACTACAGCAAAAAACATAAATAAATAAAAGAAAAAGAGTGAAATCTTGAAATCAAAGGAAAGTGCCAACCTCCACAGAGGACCAAACCACGGGCCCTTCTCCCTGCTACAACAGTAACTGCTTCCAGCTCATTACTCACAGTGCAGGCCACACCATACCAGCCTCCCACGGCTCTCTCAGGTCCCTTTTGTCTGCATGCACAAAGCTCAGAACAACAGGGCTGTTGACAGGCGGAGGTAAAGTGATGCGCCTGCTGGCCTGCCATCTGTAGGGGGACAGGACGGCAGCTAACGGAAGGGGAGTCTTCCCCCGCTGTGTCACATTTCACCTCCTCACCTCATTCCCGCTACAGTATCACTCAACAATAACCTCCTTTCCTAAGTGGAAGGGCCAAAAACCCTCCAGCACCTGTCTCCTGCAAAACACAAGCTTGTTTGATACGTGAGACCAATCTAATGCTGACAACTTCCACTCAGTCAAATTAGTTCAGTTTTCTGTTATACTCTTGATCTGAGGGGTGGAGAAAAGGGTGAATATTTAAAACAAAATCCACCACATAACTGATTTACAGGGTATCGCTGATCTCTCGTTCTCAGAAAAGCAACTTCGCTTTACAAAGTCATGATGGAAATTTTCCAAAGTGTGGGTTTGCCAGCAAAAATAATCTCCCGAATACTTCGAAGTAAAGCCTGTCTTTTGGCCAGTAGCCACCGGACCACAGGAACTAAAGTCAAAAGGCTTTATGTGGCAGAGGACAACAAAAGAAGTGCTTACATAAATTGCCCACATAGTTGGGATGACTAAAACAGCTTGACTCAATCTCGTCATCCCCCTCGCGGTTTTACTTTAGGCTCATGTTAACTAGCATCTCTCCTTGTACTCCACTAAACCCTGATTTAAGACACAACGAACAGACAAACATGCATCTGCTATAGTCAGCCTCTCTGGACGTCTGTCAGCAGCACATAGGCTTAAATGAACTGTATATTAACATGTTTCTGCCGGTGAGGTGGAGGAAGATGAGAAGAGGGAGTGCAGGACTTTGCAGACTGATGAACCACTTCCTACTGACAAAGCAGAAATATTGACCTGACGTGGATGCGATGCTGACAGGCCGAAAGGAGATTGAGGAACTATGTGGCAAAGCAGCAGTCAAGAATAACCCCTTGGTCTGACAGTCTTTCCTGGTCAAGCTCGCTGTTTGAGGAAAAAAACAAAAAGAACAACTTGATGCGTGTCAACACAATTGTCTGCCTGCAGATCTGTCATGGTGGCTGATGTGAGTGTGTGTGTGTGTGTGTTTTTTTTTGTGCGTATGTGGGTGTGATACTGACAGCTCCAGAGGTCAATGACCAGCAGAAGGAACCCATAACATGGGTCTGTTTCTTTTTCATGCCCCATATGTTTTATACACAACACAATATAACATGTATGGGTGTGGTTTGAACAACAGAACCTGTCCCTTTGATATTCTTTGTTAGTGAGCAATACTCTCAGTTTCTATTATATTGATTTTCTTTCCAATATATGAACTGTTAGTGGTATTAATCGGAAAGTAACACATACTGTATGTGTAAATATACTGTCGATTCAGCTGTGGCAATGCTCACTGTTCAGGTGAAAAGGAACACTAATAAATATCTTGCAGTTTGAATCTATCCCATCAAAATTCAAAGTAGATGACAACATGGAAGTAATCAGGAGCTATAAAACAAGTGAAGATGTGATGGGTGTGAGGACAGGTTTAAGAGCCGTGAGAGAATACATTTAAGATATCCAGTAGTGCGTCTACTCCATATAAAGTAAGATGGTTCACAGCATTCCTGGCCTTAAGTTGGTTTTGACTGGTCATGAGTACACACAGATGTTCACTCAACACCTCAGACAAAGGCGGCACACACAGGCTTTCTCACATGCACACTCACAACATGCATGTACAACATGAAAGAGTTATAAAATACCTCTTAAATATTCAGTAAGACACTTCAGACTAACATTAAAATGTTTGCAAATGCAAATGAAAGGTTAGAGGGGATGTATGTGTGATAGATAAAAGAGGGAAATATCCATCAGTCGGTTGGGGATCACCTGAGGTGGGTTCAGCAGGATTAAAGATGTTAGAGGTTTCCTGTGAGATGGAATTATTGGGAATAACGGGAGAACTATTCCCTCACAGGAGAAGCCAGATCCCCACATACCGCTCTTTTCTTTTAGCCAAGCTTCTCTGGGGAAAAGTGTATGCTGCTCACATGCATGTTTGTGTGTTTGTGTGTGTCAGTATGATTGAGTGAATGCCCTCTGAGGACAAGACACACACACACATAAGCCGATAAACAAAAAGATTCAAGCCAGTAACATAGCCCTTCGTTTTAGTCTCCATAACATGGTCCCAAGCCAATGACAACATGGGTCAGCTGATCCAGTCCAGCAGTGAGAACCCCGTGAACTTTTCCTAATAACTGAACCAGCAGGAGCCGGAGGTGTCATGTGTGTGAACACGTCGACATTTGCACCAGCGTTTCTCTGAAGAAACTGCTGGCAAACAAAGAGGTTGCCAGCGGTTCACACGGAAAGGAGAAGCAGGTGCCCTATACAGTATGTGACAGTGTGTTCAGTGGCTGGCTATGGAAGCAGTGTTTACTGTGTTCCTCTTGACAGCGGGACAGTGGCAATAAAATCTCAGCAGGAAGGACTGAGCTTCGACAAACAACCTCCACCTCCTTTAACTCCCACTAAAGCTACAATACGCAGTGTCTGCTGCTTTTTCACACAACAACCCTGCCTTCACACCTCATTGCCTTATTTTTGTCTTGTCGTTCTTCCACTGCACATCTAGTAATTCAAGGACGTCTTAATACCAAAACAAATCATCCAGAGAGACTGGGTGTGGATTTTGTTACAAATGTTAAATAGCGGAGTGAACAAAGGCAGTGTGGTTGTTGTTAATGAAATGAAAGGGACTGCAGATAATAAAACAGGTGTGGATATGCTCCCGACTTTAGGAATAGCACCCTTACTTCAGGGAAATACAGAACAACAGAGACCGAACAACGGGTGAGACGGTAAGAGAGAGAAAGAATAAATCCCTTTTGAACAAGGTCTCAGGCAACAAAACAAACAACAAAAACAAGATGTAAATTATTATTGGACCACATAAAGTTGATGTGTGTGACTGTGTGTGATGATGGGACTGTGTGGAAAACGAGGTAAGAATGTTAATCACACACATACACACACATATACACACACACACAAACCCGCGCACACTCACACATGCACACACACACACACACACACACACACACACACGCCTTGAAAGTTCCCAGTGACATGCTCCCCTTAAATTAAAACATAAGAGTTAAAAGAAAAGTAATATTCTCTATATAGCGGGTTAATATTACTACTCTTGTCTCCATGGTAACTAGGTTGAGAGACATCCACTCTAGGATCAGAGGAAGCAGGTAGGATTGTTGTTGTTGGGAGAGGCTGAAGATAATACTACCCTGCTATCTTCATGGTGAGGAGACAGGTGTGAGACTACCATACTAGTGGGTGACAGCCATGTGAAGGCTGTAGAGGACCAGTCGCCATGATAACGACAGTGTGGGAGCGCCACGCCGCAGATGAGGACTGAGGGTTGTGGGGATCCGGCAGTGAGATGTGTCCATGATCACTCAGGGCAGGATGGGGATTGGCTGCCACCTTATTTCCAGCCTGGCGGCCAGTCGCTGCAGGGGCCGCGGTACCTCATGTTCTCTTCCTGGCCACCTCCACGTCCTGGCACTCGACGGCCGACAGCGCTATCAACATCTGGGCGGCGTAGTAGGTGGCCATGATGATGGCGCGCGAATGGGGCACAGGGAAGCAGAACTTGTTGACGGCGATGGTGAGGTCAGAGACCATGAAGAGCACGGCGCCCAGGCAGGCGGACAGCTTGGTCCAGGTCCACAGGTCGTTGGTCAGCTGCAGGCCGGCGATGGCCCTCCAGCCCATGAAGCCGATCAGAGCGATGTAGACGGCCACCAGGTAGGTGAAGGGGCCGGACAGGTAGGGGTACAGGAGCAGGTAGCTCACAGAGGACACAGCAGTGATCACCAGGCCAGCACGAACGTTAGTGGGTTTCATCCCAAAGGCCGATGAGTAGAGGATGTGGGTGATGGCAAACATCAGAAGGCCTGTAAGACATGATATAATTAATTTAAAAGTAGTGTCCTATTGTTCTACCACACAAAAATCATTTTGTAAAAGACTCTGGTCTGGAAGCACAGTGATACTACAGCACAAAGTTGCAGCACATCCGTATTATAATAATAACAATAATAAATGTATCTATAAAGCACTTAACATCAAAGTGTTGTACAAGCTGATGAAAAGAAACCAAAAAAATATAAAAAAAACTGCAAGCAGTTCAACAAGCAGAAGCATACACCATACCAAAAACACAACACACACTTAAAACAGGACATTACTGGTGAAAACCAAAGACTGATATACAACAGTAAATAAATGGGTATTAAACTTTGCTTTAAAAGCCTCAATCAAACAAGCCTGCCTGATGTCTAACGGGGGGTTGTTCCACAGTGTCGGTGCCCGGTACGATGAAACAGCTACATTAGCAGTCATTTCATGAAACAGAACTTAAGAAGCAAATGTTTTTCTTTTGATAGGCGCCTGGGTTATTTGGAAGTGAAAATGGAAATATGGATTCCTAAAACCCCATTCTTTTGCTATTTCACAGGAAACTGTGTTTCAAATAACAGATACAGGAAGCTAAACCAGGCGTTACTTCAATAAATCATGATTTAAATTGATTTCTCTGTTTTGTTTGGGTGATAAGTCTGCTGCCTGCCTTGTTTTCCAAATAGGTATAGCCAACCTGTTAAAAACCTGTTTGATACCTAACGGCCTCATTGTGTGTTTGTATTGTGATGTCCAGATACCATTATGCACAAATATACAAAAATAAGGCTTGAATAAGAGTTGAAATACACCAGGATCACCCCACTAATTCACAACTAAGCTACTCGGTGTGTACAGTTTGTCCTCACCGTGGACGAAGTAGCCCTGCTCCTGCCAGATGAGAAAGGCGTCACCGAGGGCCGAAAAGATGAGGCCAGCCAAAATCTTGCGGGCATTGGAGTGAGCGCCCAGGAAGCTGAATCCGTGTGCCAGTAAAAAGACCCACAGGCAGAAGATGGGCAGACATTTGATCAGGGCGCTGAACCAGGATGGGCTGGAGGTGGGCAACCACAGGACAAAATATACACATGTTGCCTTGAAGAATGGCACCAGCTTAGGGCCTTCACTCTTGACCTGAAAGCAGATTAAATATTTACATTATCAGCTGAGTCATGATGAGTTGCACCGACAAGAGGTTATTTTAATAACTCAGTGTATTGAATCGGAACAAGGTGATGATATTATTATCGAACTAGAACCAGCTTTATTAAAGGGCTTTAATCTCGAGGCAGAATCCATGACATGTGTCACAGGAAGCAGCAACCTCCTAACAGTCAGCGCTTTGTGTTTCTGAAGTGCAGTATCTCACGCTATTCAACAGAGAGAATGAGAGCAATAAAGTTCAAGTAGTTCTCCTTTTTTGGTTTGATAGCTTCGGTTAGGACTAGAATAATCTTCACGCTTGCTTGGTGTGGTCACTAGTTTACGTCAGTATGCCAGACATGCACGTGTTTTGTGGCTGAAGTAGAAAGGGTAATACATAAACTCAGTTCCTTTGACTTCCAGTAACCTTTCCTTTTCTTCTTTTCTTCTCTGACTCGCTCCACCATCCTGTTTTTCTTTCTCCCCTCCTCCCCTGCTACACCTCCTTCTCTTTATTCTGTGTAGCATATTCAAATCATCTTGTCCATCCAACTGTGATACAGGAGAGATTTCTTACTATCAAAATAACAGGTTTACAAAAAAACTCTAAGATGTTTCACAACACCTCCTGAAGGATCCTCCACCTACGTTTCTGGGAATCTCTCTCTAGGTTTACTTCAGAGGTCCTCAGGGATTAAAGAGGGACAAGGAAGGAGACGGCTGAGTTGGAAGGGAGGAGAACTGAGTGAGGGTTCACAAGAGCTAAGATCACTGGAGGAGAGATGAGGAGGATATGAGCAATGCAGGGAGGGGAAGACGAGGAGCAGGCCATAGTGCAACAGGGTAAGGCAGTGTTTTTCAACCTTGGGGTCGGGACCTCACGTGGGGTTGCCTGGAATTCAAATGGGGTCGCCAGAAATGTCTAGTAATTGATAAAAATAAAAGACTAATAAAAATATTTTTTGAACTAATTATTATTCTTTTTTAAATTATGATTAAAAACGCCAAAGGCAATCTTAAACAACTGTATTCTATACTTTCACTTTCTCAAATATAAATCAAGTTCAAATAAAATGCAACATATAAAATCTGAGCTGGTGCATCTTGATTGACGCGGGTCGCCAGAAATTTGTGATGTCAAAATGGGGTCACGAGCCAAAAAAGGTTGGGAACCACTGGGGTAAGGGTTGAAAAGGCTGGGCAAGAGCTGCTATTTGGTGTCAACTCTTCGTCAAATCATAATCATAGTAAAAATCATAGTAAAATCATACAAGAACGATCTTATTGCAAGTAAGCAGGGCAGAAGAAAGGAAGCAGGAGGATGCATGGGGAAGTCAGGCTTTAGTGGAGGGTGGGGGGAGGGGGGCATTGGGCGACATGGGGCATTCACATGACAGTCGAATTTAGGAGTGGACAAGAGTACGGGAGAGAGGGGAGAGGTGAGAAAGAGAGGAGGAGGGAGAAAGCGAGGGGTCATTCTAGTTCATATGGTTTATGTTCTAAGAGGGGGCGGGGGGAATGGGGGGATGGGGCGGGGGGTGGTCCTTGATTGCGCAACTGTTCAATAAAATAGCAGGCCAAATTACAGTACACTACAGGATCATGCACAGTGTGTGCGTGATCTCAAACCTGCTCTGATTTACTCGATATGACTAACGCACACAGCAGGAAAACAATGGGGGTTTCACACAGAATGTCAGACTGGTGTTGAGACAGAAAAAGACACAAGTCGATGTGACTGAAGCAAAATGTGGCCACGAGTCGGCCATTACTGATGCTACAAAGTTCATTTGTATGTTTCTCTTAAGCATGTTAGACTTCTGTTACGCACTTCTTACCATTGTTTGAAGTCTCTACTGAGAAGCCACAGCATTGCTGTCTTCACCCCTGAATCACACTGACGGAGGTCTACAGGACTGTATTAGTCAGATCTTAATTACAGTGTTATTAGATCTGACTTCCTGTAGGTATGTAGGTCTGGACAAGAACGCAGACACCCAGTTGGTTTAAGAGCCTTCCAGACAGTCCCACGTCCCACTGTGGGTTTGTTACATGTTCAGAAACAAAAAGATTACATTTCATTTTCAACTATCCTCCCAAACGGAGGAATGTCATTCCCAGATACAGTAAAGTTAAAGTTTTTTTTAATGTTTTTTTTAACAGTTTTCACTTACTTTTCACAGTCTTGATAAGAAAAATCATAGTGAAAATACAAATGTTACTATGTGTTTATATATTATAAAGCACTTTAAGATGGGACCTTTACATATAAAGTGCTACACAACAGAAGGTGTTATCTCTTCCTTGTTGACTCTGTATTATGTCAAGGGAATTTCAGTCTTATTTCCTGTAATGTTAGACCATCCAAATAAAAGTGGCAGAACAAGACAAACAACAGGTTTGCCACCATCACTTGAGCCCGGTGTCTGATCAGCCAGGACTGACATATGCATCAAAATAAGCTGGTATAATGCTGCTGTTTTTACTTATACTCAGCAAAGAAGCTTTTGTCTCTTGCAGATCTAAGTAGCACATAAGGAATTTTTCCACTCAGGCGAAACTAACACTGTGTATAATGTGAACTACTGCACTCGAGTCTTCTACTTGATGTACTTTTCTGAGACAAATGCAGACATACAGACAAAAAAAAGAAAGCAGATGTTATGCCAAAAATGTGTGAGTGGTGTAATTAAGGCCAAATGGGTGGCAGCTCCCAAATGAGCCAATATCAAACTAGTACTAGTGGTTTCACATTTCTGTTGTATCAGGATTCAAGTACAATCCTTGTTGTTTAATAAAAAGCAGCATGAGAACACTTAGCCCAAGATCTGTGGGCCAAACCCTGATGACACTTAGACTTAAAGAGTAACTATGCAAGTCCAGTCGCTTTTCCGCTGTTTTGCTAACCCTCCTCCTGGCCATGTGCATTTGTTTACAACGAAGCCGGCGAAAAATCAATACATGGAGCGATGGATAAGGTTATGTAACATATACGATGTTACGAAGTGTATGTTTGTGTAGTCTTAATTGTCAAAAACAAAAGATTGCGGGTTACAGAGCATGTTTGTGTCGCGGTGCGCAGAGACAAGAGCTGGGACTGGGGCGACGGCCAGGTAGGCTACCACAGTCAAGTCACACTAACAAGTCATATAGTTAACTAGAGTAAAATTAAGGCAATTAGGGTAAAAATGTAGCATAGCCACGGGAAAAATCCTGCATAGTTTCTCTTTAATGGTTCATGATCGTGAGCAACTTGATAATTATCTGTGGTGGGGGAAAAAACACTCAAAAGGGGGTATAGAGGGTGATTACATGGATTTCAGAGAGGAAGGTGGGAGGAAGTCAAGAGATTCCCACAACCTTTTGTCCCATTCATGTGGTGCTGTAGACATACTTTGCAGTTTCCCTTCCCATTGTTTTTCATGTAAACTTATTGCATCTACACAATAAAGATCAGGGTCACTAGGAGAGAGGCAGAGAGGCTGAAACAACACGGAGAAACGCTTACGCAACAAAGCATACAGAAAAGCTACCCTTTCAAATCTTCCAAGAAATGTTTACTTCACTGCACCATCACCTGAAATGAAATCTCCAGCAGTGCTAAAATTACCAGCAGCCCATGTGGTTCAATTCAATGATAAAAAATTAAATTGTCATATTATCTGGTGTCAGAATATTACTATTTTCATAATAATAACCAGCCTTGCTGCTGTAATATTGGTGTGATTGTTCTCTAATACATGGTTTCTTGGCCCATTAAACTAAAAAGTGATTGCATTAAATGTTTCCATCAAGAGAGTGTAATTGCCTGCTAAAATTCATGAACAGCTCTCTTCAGTGGTTTTATTTCTCTGAGGCTCGATCCAGCTCTTCCATCCACTGTCTCATATCCAAATGAGATTGCCGTTCTCTTGCAAGACGGCATTGTCTCAGCTGTATCCTACTCATCAGTTTGTCTGCATAGACACTGGGGAGGGCGTTCGTTCGCAGCAGCTTTTAGCCCTGTGTGACAGTCGGCTGTCTCCTGCAATAAAGTACAGAACATACTACCTCATTTGGGAAGCAAATGAAATGAATCATTGTGTTATCTTCTAGCTGTCTCGGTGATCAGATTATAAATAGAGGTTGTTTGCAAAGGTGTTGTAGCCTACACAGCTGACTGACTGTAAACACCTGCCTCTGTCCCAAGTTAAAGAATAATATGGTTAATGATTGATGGTATAATGGTCACTAACAAGCTGAACAGGACCAAATGACCCCCTTCAGTTATTTTGAAGTACAAGGATGCAGTGTTTTGTTAGCTGTGTTAAACTACAAATAGCCTACATCCACTTCATAAGTGATCTGAAATCTCTTAAAAATGTTAGCTATCTTTCATTGGGAGAAAATGTAGTAAGAGTGAGGAACAGGTGTCTGCTAATGTCCAACTTTTTCCAACTATCAGGCCTTGTCTTGTAACTGCAGTCCAGGAAGGAACAAGCAGAAGTTAGCCATTCATGCTTTTGTAGCAGCCACGAACCAACAACAAAGCACTGCAATAAAGCATTGAATAACATCCAGTCAGAATGAAATCTATTCAACCATTCAGGGTCATGATGCAAACTGAGTGTCGGAAACATGATACAGGGAAACATATTAAAGCTGTAAAGACCTCTTGTGTCCTTAATTTGGCACAGGGGAGCTGTAACATAAGTATGGTGCTGGCAGAGACAGCTGGCATGTGAGTCAGATGACAATGTTATTTCTATGTAGCATCACACACAACTCTGTTTTTCTTCCATCTTACAGCTGCTTTAGCCTCAAGGATAAGTTTAGGTCAGCTGCACACAAGCAATACAGTACAGCACAGTAGACTGAATGCAGTCATTTTGCAACACGATCTATGCTCTGATGTACTGTATATAAATGCTGAAAGAGAGCAACAGAAACATTAGGGGACAACGGGCAATTGTCAAGTCTCCATATGAATAAGGACAGGATGTGCTGATCTGACACTGAGGTGCTATTTCGATATCATCTGTTAAGGACAAAAGTTATTCAATTCCCTTAAGAGCACGGCAGTCTGTCCACCAGATGGCACAGTGTGGCAGAACCTTTAGAGTTGGAAATAATAAAAAACAATGCAGCTGCATTTTATGGAAATGTAATAATGGCTTTACAGCAGGATAATGAATCTCTTTTTATCTCAAAGTGTGGACCATCCTGCATCCATTTGTCCACTTATTACAACGCAGCTATGTAAATGTAACCCCCCAAAAATAATAAACTATTCAAATGCATACAATAAGGAAAAGACAATGATGATGCATCTTGTGTTTTAGTGATGGTTAGTGTGGTGTTTCTGCAGTGATGACTTGTAGGCTACATACCTTTACTCCAATTTATTAAAGTCAGGCAACCCACAGGACATGCACAGCATCATCGTTGCTAAGGTAACCAGTCTGTGTGGCAAGCATTTCTACACACAGGCTCCTCTCAACACAGACAGTCACAACTGTCTCACATCATTATTTACTACTACAGGCCAGGTTACACGCCACATCACACCACACCATCCTTCATGGCCCCTGCAAATGGGGTTAAAATTTCATAGCAACTCTGTCAAAGTAAGGGGATGCCAGGACTGGTTTTAATTATTCATGACGCTGCTGTGTGTGTGTGTTTTTTTTTTATGTTATGCAGTTTCCTGCAGTGGCATTTTAGTCAATTATAGAGCTCATGTATGGGCCAAACAATAGAGTCTATGTAAGGCACAGCGACTGCAAAGGAGTTGAAAAGCAAGCCAGCCACAACCAGAGCTCTGGTCGGCGCATGCGTTACTGGAGGGTACAGGAAAGAAAGAAAGAAAAAAAAAACCACACAAAAAAGGTCGTCACATGACAGGTTTTCTTTTTTGTCAGGGGCTGCGCTTTAGAAATCTGTGGAAACATCTTTCTGTTCGTAGAATATCGACATGTAAGAGCGTGAAGAGTCACGGCTAAAACGTGCCGACATATCACGGAAACAGCAACACTGAGCATAAAAGTTCCTGCTTAGTGCCCCCCCATCTCTCTCTCACACACACACATACACACGCACACACACACATACACACACACATTGCCACTATCACACACATACAGAAAGACACAACAGCGTGGGTGTCCAAGGGCACCTGGCTGGACATTTTCAATTGAACAAACAGACAGTCTTAGTTCCTGATATAATACATTATCAGCTAAAGGAGCATGCGCTGGCCCTCGGAGAAAAAAGTATGACCTGCTATAAGCTATAAATAATGACGACAAAAAAAAACATTAAACGCTGAATTAGCAACTCGAGGCTCTCGATGCTGAACATATAATGGCAGAAATATTCACAGGGATGGGTAATTTTATATTCGGAAGTGTTGTTATCATGTAGCTAAACTAGCAACCACTGTTATTGTTGTTGTAATGTGTTAAAATATAGACATAGGCATATTAAACGCTGTCTTTAAGCTGATACTCACCACTGTTACCGGAGAAACCATGTCTCCCTCGTTGGTGTAGGTGTCGCTGAAGACGGATATATAAACTATATTCGGTTTAGGTCCTCTTTAGGTCTAATCTTCTGATAGAGGGATGCCGATTGTTTTTGTCTTCTCTCCGGTGGGCGGGCAGACCGTCCAGTAGGAGGCGAGAGGACAGCCATGGCGTGGGCGGGGCTTACGCTTTGGACCAATAGGAGCAGAGAGTGGTCGTGGTAGGGGGCGGGTCAAGGCAAAAGGGACGCCCGGATAGGAGGAGTCCGCCAGCTGTTTACATATCAGAGCAGATGGCCTTTATTTACATTTTACAGAGATGGACTTCGTTAGCAACATTTGTGCCGAGCCTATATTTTGATTGTGCAACAACAGCCCTGTGTCAGTGGGTCAGACCGGGCACTAGAAATCAACCAGGAAATCTAACAAACATCCATTATTATGTTTATGCATGTTGCTCTATAGAATGAGAGCTATTATCAGGTTCATACAAAATGTGGATCTTCTGTCTGATTTTCTCTTTTCTTTCTCACTCATCCGCACCAGTGTTTTGGATATAAGAGCTCTCCACTCTCCACTCTCCACTCGGCCTTTTGACATCAAGAGGCAACATACAAATAGGCCACAGCACTCATGACCCTCATGAAAGGCTCATAGATACTGTACACTGAACCTAACTGAAGTGAATCGCCTAATCTTGTGTCAATATAAGAATTTAATATGGTAGGTATAAGCTTACCTAGAGTTTTGTTTTGAAATTTGCATTTGATGTTTTGTTTTTCTGCCTTACTCCCTGTAAGTTCAAACTAGATTTGCCCATTAGTTAAGAGACCATTAGTTATCAAGTAGGACATTATAAAGCATAATGATATACACAGAGAAAGATAGCAAGAGTGAGGTGGCTCAGCAGTTCTTGCGCTTTTGTTGATTTCTCTCTCATGATTGTGGTAACACTTAGCCTACTTTATGTGTCTTTTGTTATTATGTGTGTCTTTTATTATTATGTGTAATGTGACTATAATAATTTTGACTGGTTTTTGTAAACCAGACATTTTCTGTTGAGCCTTAAAAAAGGGAACCTGCCACTAGGCTGAAAAGCGCTGCTTCACTGCCCTCTTTGGTTGAAAGATTGAAATGTTTTCTGGTCACCTCTTTCCTGTAGGGCCACACTTGACTTAGACATCTGATAAAAGAGACACACACAGTAACCAAAAACATCAGCTAATAAGTCGATGTGGATTAGAAATGTAATTTGATGTTCATGTTCAGTTTTATATATCTAGTCTATATATAAAACTCTCTATCTCTGAGACTGAGTAGGATGCATTGCCTTAAATGTGTATAAATTAAGCACTTTACTTATATTCTTCCATTTCATGTTACAGAGGCCACCAAACAGTTTGAGCGATGACCAAATAAACGTGATGCTTGGTATAAAATTCCTTTACTCAGTGTGAGTTACTTCGATTCTGGAACACACGGGTTCTAATTCTGAGCCCATGATTCCACAAACTGTTCACAAAATATTTCTCCTCACCACTTCCGCTGGGCAGAGAGAGTTGATACCTCCCACGATGGCTGATGGCAGTCAGTTCACCACACTCTCAAACAGACCAATCTGAGATGTAAACGCTTTTTGGTTCAGACATGGAGAGTGAACACAGAAAAGAACAAAAGGTGAGGGTTTTGAATATATGTTTAGTTAAGTTGTTTTTTTAATTGCTGTGTGTGCACCCAGAAAACCTGTGTGCAACTACAACCTTGAGCTGCTATTACAAGACTTTGCTCTAGCCCAACTGCATATTTAAAACTGTGATTCGGTTTATTTCTCTCACTAATGTGGAATGACAGTCAATGGTGCCTCTTGTTTTTGTGTGATGTTTTTTTTATTTATTTTTTATTAATTATACAATATTATAAATGTGTCATTTGATAATAATATGGTCATTATGCTGAGAACGTCTACTCTGTATAAAATTGCACTTTTAAAATTCATTTTTTCATCATCCTAATCAGCAGCCTTTGGAGACCCAGGGCCCTACGCCAGTTTTCGGTTTGTGGCGTGCACCATTATCTCCACCCACAGCAGGCCAAGACAGCACAGACGTGGTGCAGGTTCACAGTGAAGAAGAACACCCTACCACTCCCAAATCAGTTGTGCACCCTCTTCATAGAGCACTTCTCTCAGCGCAGGATGAGATCAAGAAGCTGACAAATGAGAATGAGTGTCTGATGAGGGAGAACGTCAGGCTGACAACAAAGGAGCTCAGCACTCAAGAAGCTCTGAAGGACCGGACCAGTCTGTACACACAGGTCAAAACAGACAAGGAAAAAATGGAGGCCTGTATAAAGACGATGAAGGAGGACCTCGAAGCAGAAAGGGAACACCGGCAAGAGGAGAGAATAAAACACCTTGAGGAGATAAGCAGTTTTAGGATGAGGCTGTTGGTTGCTCAGTCACACAACAAACTGGTGAAAAGGGAGGTGATGGAAACCCAAAGAGAAAAAGTGACAGCAAAGAGGGAAATCGCCTCTCTTAAAGAAAGTCTGTTCATTCAGAGAGAGGAGAACGCTGCCATTAAAGATCACTGGAGAGAGGTGATTAAGGAAAGAGAGGACTGTGCCAGCAAACTAACAGAATCAGAGGAAAAGTGGCAGAGGAGAGTGGGCCAGCTGGTGGAGCAGATACAGGACAACAGTGCTGTCACCAGTGCAATCGACAAAGTAATAACCCTCATTAGGGGGCAGCAAAGTACCTTGACAGTGCTGAGGCAGAGACAATCAGAGCTCTGTCAAAATGAAAAGAGGTGGGAAAATAAATCTGATGCTTTGGGAGAGGGTTACAGGAAAGCACTGGTTGAAAATGAGGAGCGCTGGCTGAAAGTAATGCAAGACATGGAAGGAAAGTACAAGCTGGAGAACATGTGGCTCCAAAAAGAAGAAGAGTGGAGGCAGAAGACAACCGCACTGGAGGAGGAGATCAAGCGGCTGATCAAAGAGAGTGTCCAACCTCAGGTAAACTGTCTGTCTGTCCTTTTCACTTTAGATGTAAGTAACAGAGAGATATTTTAGGGACATTAATTTGTGTGTTTATAAGTTAAAGAACCATTGGATGTTTGGGGAGTATAGGCTATGTTATTCATTTGTCTTTTTTGTGTTTTCAGGCTATTACAAGTAAAAAGAAGAAACGAAAGCCATGGTGGAAGAGACGCTTAAAGTTAAGAAGGCGACAGCATAGAACTGGGTCTTTGGTGGAGGAAACAGCTTTGCTACCTCAACCCCAAGAAAACCAAAACAGCACTCAACAAGGAGAAATAAAAAGAAATTGAACAATAATTGAATCATATATGTATGTATGACATCCATATATGTCCCACTTGAAACTCAAACATTTTGTCTACCTACATTTCTGAGATAGCCTAGGTTACTTGTTAAGTACTTTTAGATAACTTTCTGAGAGTAATGTTGTGCTTCATCATGTCTGAACAGCTCATTTTGAACTTTTGGGCCATCAGTGGATACTGATAAAGTACAAAGATAAAGGTGCGGTATAGATGCTTCAAGTCCGTGTTTAAAATGTTTAAATTTAAAAAAAAAGAAAGAAGAAGTTAATTTTTAAAAATGTTTTAATGTGTGTTGTATTAAAAAGAAAAATTATTAAGCTGTCAGATGGATGATGAGTATAACACAAGTAAAAGTCCGGGTGTCACCTTGCATGGCATTTCTAGAATATTCTAATATGCACTAATAGCGACATCATGTGGTCTTCAAATGTTATAATAATTTTAGACGGATATTACGCAGTTAAAGAAACCATAGGACGATAGCGGAAGTTGTAGTCACCCATAAACCTGAAATCGGCTACATTTCAGCTTTATATTCAATAGTTTCGTATGAAACTTGCCTACTTCTAAATACGAATAGGCCTACCGGTACTTTATTAATCCCCAAAGCCTATCTATAAAGCCACAAAAAACGAATTCACGGATGAACAACCTGTTGTTGTTTTTTTCATCACAGTTTTACCAGTTTTCAAAACAATGTTCTTGACATCTTCCTATAAAAAATACTTTCACAAAAGCTATTTTTAAAGCACTTTACTTATTCCTCCATGTTACCCGTCGTCATTTTGTAAGTTGATGCAACTAGGTGCATTTGCGATTTTAAAACTGTAGCTAGGTGTCGTATCGTTTACTCAAAACTACTCAATAAAACATTTACTTAAACGTCCGTCAACATATCACATAGGCTATTAAACGGGGAGAAATATGATTCCCTGACAAATAATCCAGCCTTGACGTGTATAAAAGTAAAGTTTGACGTATCCGCTGACTCTTTGAGTTCTTACCAAGACGGAAGTTCACGACGTGGAGTCCTCTCACTTCTTTACACTACTCTTTGGACCCTTTAATATTTTAGTCTTTCTTGCCTGTCTCTACCAACACCCGGCGTTTGTTATGGCTGAGTTTGTAGTTTTTCTTTTTCAATAGGCTTTAATTATTCAGCTATTCTGATGGACCTGGTCTTAGTGCGGTGTGTTACATCAGTACAAAGGGCAAGTTCGTCTTTCGGGCTTCTTGGTTGGCTGACGTTAGTAAACGTACGGTTAGCTAACTTCGTTAGCATGTGCTAACACAAGCTGTTAAAGTAAAGTAACGTGAACTCTTCAGGGATTCAGTTTTCTTTCGATGGACTGTATTTGATCAAGTGGCTTCGTCGTAGCTGTCTAAGTGCCATTTGATACAGCTAAAATCCTACGATAACTAATCTGGTTTGTAAGCTACAAGCTAACGGTGAGCTCTGCTCGGCTTGAGTTTTACTTGATTCTCCTCAGACAGCTAGCATTCGTCAACAGCTGCCAAAATGATGGACTTTGATAATATATTGGACCTCGCCTCGCAAAACCAAGGCCTCAGCAGTGTACAGGTATGTTTGAGACTGACACTTGTATCAAACTCAGGCCAAACAGGAAAATGGAGATATGTGGACATCATTGTGAGCTCATATGCCAGCTCATCTAATACTGAAGATCTGATAATGTGGCTAGCTGCTAACTTCCACCCTCGACTCCCCACATGCTAAGACTAGGCTACTGTATGAAGCGGTTTATTAAGACTACTTACCACATTTAACTGGTTCATCAGTGGGATGGTGCTTAGGTTAATATACATTTTAGGTTATGTTTTATTTCCCTATAATATAGGCCTTTTGATGACTGAAAACCAAAGCAATATGTCTCCTGGTTCCATTTTCAGTAATCAATGTCTTTCCCTCTTCAAGAATAAAAGATACAGTTTACAAGCTGGACCACCCAAAAAGGACCCGAGGTCCAAAGGTGTGAATCCTGCTGCTGTGAAGGCACTTCTGAAGAAGCAACAGATTGACACCAAACAGAAAGGTAACTATGACAAAATTAAGATGCTGGAGACGGTCGTGATTTACTAGTTATTAACATACTGTGCAGAAATAATTCTTAATTGTTTACTTATTTTTCCAGAGATTCAAATGAAAAAAAAGAAGGAGGAACTTAATGCGAAGAGGGTTGAGCTGAAGTCTGACCGTAAAGCACGAGCCATGGCTTCGAGAACGAAGGACAATTTTAGAGGTTACAACGGCGTCCCAGTGGTAGAGGTTCCTAAGAAGAGGAGATCGAAACATGAGATGGAGGATGACAGATCAATGGATTCACGTGAATTTAGGAATAACTGTACTGACCCAGAGGACGACGAGGATAACTACGAGTATGAACAGACTGATTCAGAGCCAGAGCAGGAACCAGAGCCACTGAGACCATGGAAAACCTCAAGTGTGAGTGGAAGCAGTAGTGGTAGTAGTAGCAGCAAACCCCATTCTAAAAAATCCAGTGGGCCACCGAAGGCTGCCCCACCTCCAATGAATTTTGCAGAATTACTTAAATTGGCAGAGAAGAAACAGTTTGAGCCAGTTGATTTAAAACCCAAGGCAGCGAAAAAGGAAGGACGGCTCCGTACAGCTGACGAGATTAAGGAACTAGAGATGGAGCGTAAAGCGAAAAGGCCAGACAAAAGCAGAGACCCAAAGGCAGAGAGAGAAAGAGAAGGCAAGCCTCAATCTAACACTAGTTCCGTAAGGAAAAGCACTGTTGAGAAGGAGCAGAAGAACTACAAGCCACAAAAGATTTCCTCAGAAAAACAAAGCCTGTCCAGTGGGTCAGGGAAGAGGCCACATAGTGAGAAAGGCCACCCTTCTTCCAAGCCCCAAGTTAGTGACAGAGAAAGAGAGAGGCCCAAGATGTCTGATAGAGACAGATCTAAGCCTAGTGTGTCTAGTTCATCTGGTGCCATAAGCAGTAAAGTTCCTTCAAAAGCCACATCTCAGGTTTCAGCCAAACACGGGGCCTCCAAGCCCTCATCTGGCCACAAGTCCAGCACCTCAAGTGACCTTAGCTACAAAAAGGAAAGCTCATCATTACAAGGAAGACCTTCAGGTGTTCCTGGGACCAGGCCTTCTAGTACAGCTGTCACAGGCCAAAGATCTCATCATGGGAGCTCCCAACAGAGCAAGTCCAGTCAGGTTAGCTCCTTAAAACAACAGGGCTCTGCAGTTGGAGCGCACAGGTCTGGAAAAGGAGAGCAGTTAAGACCTGGAATTAACCCTGCAGTAAAATCAACCGGTAATTCAGTGATGAGAAACTCAATGGGCGGCCCTCCTAGGGCAGGGGGGCAAGCTCAGCCCAGGCCTGGAGGCACACCCCAGGGAAAAACAGGTGGTTTTGCACAGGCCAGGCCTGGTGGGAGCGGCCACCCGGGTGGTTTCGGATCCCGACCTCCAGGCACTGGACCTGGTCGGCCTGGTGGTGGAGGACCAGGACCTGGCAGACCGACTGGTGGCATCGGATCAGGACCTGGAAGACCCACATGCACTGTGGTGTCAGAAACCATTTCATCTAAAAATGTTGGTGGAGCCAGAGGAGTCCCTCCTCGGCCAGGCATGCAACAGAGACCTGGGATGCCTCCCAGACCAGGAATGCCACCCAGACCAGGGATGCCACACAGACCAGGAATGCCACCCAGACCTCTGATGAACAGACCACCAGGTAAGAACCAGAGGGACAATGATGGTGGACCGTGTGATTATCAAAGCAGTTGATGTATCTGTTGCTCTTAACTGTGGTAGTGACCTTTACTTCTTCAGCACATTTCAATACACCACAGCACGGTGCCAAAGTTCAGACAGATGCAGCTGCCGCCAAGGCTAAAACAAGTTGTACTGGGTCAAATTCAAATCAGTGCAGTAGGTGGGGCATTAGCTGCAGGTCATGACTTAAAAAGAGACTTTCTGATAAGAATAAGTCCTCTTCAGCTTGCAGGTTTGGCTAATGCTCTTAACCTAAGCAACAAAAAAGAGTGCATATGAAACTGAAACAGTTTCAGGGACTAAAGTCAAACTCTCTGTGGTCACTCAGCTGCAAAACAGCTCACCACATTTTTAATGTGAAGTAAAATGATATGAACTATATGACTCTATTATAGATTATTTTATTATATTTATTATTATTTTATCAAATATTTCCATATAATTCATAGATTATACACATAGCAAAGTTTACCAAGTATATTATATTATGACAAACAGCTGCAGACAGTTTGAAACAACAGTCAGTACTACAGGGCAGAGAGTTTGTTTGCCAAACTGAATGAAATGTGTCAGCAGCACACAGACATTACTCCTGGGTCAGAGAGCAGCGATCTGTCTAGCACAGATAAACAAAACATAATCTCTCTGTCGTTTTTTCTAGCAAGAAATTGACTTGTATCAGTTCAACAATTCTCAAAGGATCATTTTCATCATCTTGGAAGTTTTGTGATTCCTTTACTTTTGAAGCAAGACCCATACGTTTATATTCTTCATGTTTAGCAAAAAAGCCAAGAGCCATTATCCTCCAAAGTAACGGTGAATTTCTGTATTTATTGTCCAGGTACAATGTTGCCCCCTATCACATCTGCCTACAAGAGGAGATATGAAGATGAGGAGGATGAGTTTGACTCAGAAATGGAAGATTTTATTGATGACGAAGGTGATGAGCCAGATGAAATTTCCAGGCACATTAAGGAAATATTTGGCTATGATAGAAACAGGTAAGTGTTGTGACATACTTACGTTATATAACCCAGTTTTTGTCCAGTAAAACCTCTTCATCAAACAACTCTTGTTTGCCTTCAACTTCCTTAGGTACAAGGATGAGAGTGACTATGCACTTAAATTCATGGAGAGCAGCTGGAAAGATGTGCAAAAAGAAGAGGCCAGGAGGTAAGATCATGAAAGTGTGCCCGGAATGAACGTCACACAGTCTCCATATGTCCTGAAGGCAGAAGTATTTAAATTATTTTATATAATGGTATGTAATGGTGTTTCTTGATATTTGTTACTCTAGCTTGAAAATGGCTGTGCAAGAAGACCTGGAAGAAGAGAAGAGGGAGGAAGAGGAGCTGAAAAGAAAAAGTTGCAAGAGGAGAAAAAATAACTGAAACCTCCTGAATGAATGAGTGAGTGAATGTATGAATGAAAGATGCTCCCCCTTCTCTCTGTCTCCAGAAACATGGGGCAATTTGTCTGCCATCTAAAGACGCAAAGCCCAGTGACTGACCACCCTGGCCTCTTTTGCTTTTTTCCTGTATGTCTCGCTGTTCTGAGAAAAAAAAAGCTTTGAATGGAGTGAGATGTGACATTGGCCCCAAGAGGAAAAAGAAGGAAGAACTGTAGTTGAAGACAAGATCACAGATGAAATATGCACAAATCATTCAGGCATTGAGTCGTTGGGGATATTGTGAAAACTTATTACATCTCCCTGTTATTTATTACCCCGACTGAGTGCAGGGTTTACATGGTCGGCTGTCCTAAGTTCTCAGAATATATATTAGCCTGCAAAGAGAGATATAAACATGAAAGTGTGAGTGTGTGATTTTTTTTAAGACTAACAATGACATGCTATGTCATGTGCTGATACCATGCTATTTTTGAGCAGAAGATGTTGCATATTTTTCCAAGAAAACTTTGATTATAAAGTCAGTTGAATATGCAGAAAACATTGCCACTTGATGTGTTGTGTGTTTCTCTTCCAAGGGATGTTGCATAAAGTTTTTTTTTTAATCATCTAGTTTTATGTTAGCGATTTATCAGAAATGACAATATTAGTAATATATACACAGAAGTTACAAATGTCACTGTTGAAAAAAAATGTTTGATTTTTGGTTCTCGGTGAAAGCAATGACGTTCTTCATTGCTATAAATTGTGTGAATTGTTCAGTTTTTTTTTATTTTATTTGTTTATTTTTTGTTTTTATAATTTTCTTGAGTGGTGGTATCTGTTCGTATCACAGACTGCGAGTGTTGGCGTCGAGTATTTTCTCGCTTGCGTTTCTGTCCCCCTCGGCTTGCCGTAGATGACGTACGAAGTGGGAGGGCCATGTCGCTCTGCTTAGCTCACACATCCATGACTACATCTGAAAGTTTGCGGAAGTTTTTAGAGCTGAAGTTGAAGTCAACTATCAAGAGGATATAAAGCCCCCGGGAGAATCGTGTGTTTTTGTTTGTACGCTAAATAGATGGACCTCAGTTCAGAGAAAATACAGCGGATCCTCTCAAAGGTTGGTTATCTATCAGATTCTCTACTTTATAATCTGTTTCAGGTGACATTGTTTATACTGTAGGTGTTCCCGGCAGGTTGTTAGCTAACTTCTCTAACTGGCTGAACCAGCTCTGGTTAAGTCTCCGTGGTTGACTGAACGTGGGTGCTATTCAACAGTAAAATAAAGGCAATCGATACCGAGGCAGATCCGCGTTCAAATCAAACAAGGATACATTTTAGTATCTCTTCATGACTGCTTTGACAGAACCAAATCGGAGTAACGTTACTGTGCCACCTCAGAGTCCAAAGTAAATAAAAAATATTCACTGCGAGCATGTATAGCATCTCTGTCAACTTACTGTCCTGTCACTGCTGTAGCTACTGCTGTCAAAGTGCTCCAAAAACCATGTAACACCATTGCAGCTGTTGAGTCCACAGCGCCTTTTATCATGTGATCAATAAAACCCTGAATGATCACCTGAATTTAATGTTACTGAGCATTTACTGACTGATGGATCTGGAGTGGTGGTAATGATTAAAAATTAAAACATGTGGCAACTATATGGGTGTTTGTCTTTCCTTCCCTCTCTGATATCAGTATAGATTCCATGTTGTTGCTGTCGAGGAGCTGCAGAAAATCCACAGGATTTTCCCTGGGATGCACCCGTTCCCAGGCACATACAGTGAGTTTCTCCTGGAAAACCCACTTACCGTAATCAGTTTTGCAGACTTAAACACTTGGTACATCAGAATGATATTTTGGCTCACTGTCCCTATAATGTCACTTTCAGCGTTCAGTGACACTACACAGAAAGATCTCCTGAAATTAGACGGCAACATCCCTGTCCAGTATGATGGTAAGATTGTCTAAAAGACAAGGATTTACAGGCCATGAATATGTCATTTTGAGGTCAATAATATGTACTTAATCTCACAGGCCGCTCCTACAACTTCCCCGTCCAGATGTGGCTGATGGACTCATTCCCCATCTCTCCCCCCATATGCCTCCTCAGACCAACTGCAAACATGGTCATCAGAGTGGGCAAGCATGTTGACGCCAAAGGGCGAATCCATCTGCCTGGTCTACACAACTGGGAATATGTACGACTTCATACTCTCTAGATGAAAATTTAAATTGCATCCACGTGTGGTTGTGTTGTGTGTTCTCATCCGTTCCCTCTGCTGCGTCTTTTGTAACAGCCCAAGTCGTCCGTGGTGGGTCTTCTGAGGGAGATGATTGTCAAGTTTGAGGAAGACCCTCCTCTGTCCTCAAAGCCTGCTGAAGGAAACAAAGACCCCCACAATCTTCTGGCATTTGTTTCTAATCTCCAGATCAATGATGGTGCTTCACTTGATATGTAGCTGTGTTTTTCAATGACTAATACTAAGATAAGTACATGCTATTTTTAGCTAAACTCGTGTCTATTTTAGGAGTCAGACACCACGATCAAAGCATCAACAAAGTCTCAATTGTTGGAGGAGGAGATCTAGGAATGGCTTCTGTGATGGGCATTTTGGCAAAGGTTAAACATCCTCCTGTACTACTGAACTAATCTATTGTCTTCACTTCAAGTTAAATGTCAAATTCCTCAATTTATTTGGCTGACAGCTCATTTTCCCCATTTCTCTTGAAGTGCAAAGTGGATAAACTGGTTTTCATTGATGTTGCTGAAAGTTCCACCAAAGGCGGCAGCACTGATCTGGAGATTTTCAATCTGCCTAAGGTTGAGGTTTCCAAAGGTATGTCACTTTCTGCATTGTTGTGCAATAATCGACAAGCACCCATTTTGCTGTGTCATCCCAGATGTCAGGCACTGGTAGCCAAATGGCAACAGTGCTCAGGAAGACTGGACTGTCCTTGATGACTCACCTCAGCAACAGCAAGCTTTAACAGAATCCCAGACACTTTTTGTTGCTGAGTCTGAACATTGATCCGTCAGAGTGGGAGGAAAAAACACATTTTGCTGTTAGTCATGAACAGGAGCTAATTTTTGATGACTCTGCTCTGTTAGATTTGTCGGCCTCTGCGGGCTCCAAGGTTATCCTGGTGACTGCAAACGCTTGGAGCGGTGAGCAATCATATGTCAGCGTTGTTCAGACTAATGTGGACTTGTACAGAGGAATCATCCCAAATCTGGCACAACTCAGCCCCAACGCTGTGATGCTCATCGCCTCCCAACCAGGTCTGTAATAACACCGAAGACACTCACTGTGAGAAACAGACCACTTTGCCCAACACTTTGATACCATCGACTAATTTTCCTCTCTCTCGGTTCAACTACAGTTGACATCATGACCCATGTCGCCTGGAGGCAGAGCGGTTTACCTCCGACACGGGTGATTGGAGCGGGATGTAACCTGGACTCAGAGCGACTCAGTCATGTTCTGGATATTAACCTCAATACCCACAAACTGGCCTGGGTCATAGGAGAACTTTCGGACAACAAAGGTGAGTCACAAAAGATATAAATAAATATTTAGACAAGACAAGACAATTGTTCTGCCAATAGTCATGGAATGTATGATGTAAGATTTCTGAAAACCCAGTAATGTTGCACTACCAGCTCTTCATGTGTGTTCTTTTTTTGTTCTGACTTGTGAGGGCGTGAGTAAATGACACTTGGAACTGTTTGACGCTTTGTTTTGCAGTTCCTGTGATTAGCAACACTGGGCCTAACTCTGGTGTGCAGCCAGAGATGGCCCCAGGATCCAGCAGTGCCAAACCACTGCTAGACAGGTACTTTTATGAATGAGTTTAACCTTGAGTGAAGGTTTAGATGGTGTTATTTTGTATATTGAAGACTTATTAACTGAATCAGATGGATCTGAAACTGCGGACGCCAGTGCTGTTGAAGAAAGCACTTATTCACTTTAGTATTTCTTTTGTTTCTTTACTTTAAAATTCAAAAGTAAATTTGTCTGATGCATGCTTCCCTGTTTTTGTAGAGGGTTTGAGATGATGAAGAATCGAGGCCAGCGGTCGTGGTCTGTGGGTCTCTCTGTCGCTGACATCACAAACAGTATCCTGACGAACAAACTGAAGACCCACTCTGTCTCCACGCTGGCTCAGGTATCCTGACCAAGTCTAATTATTATCAATGTCAACCCCTACTGAGGTGAAGTGGTGTTTGTCTCTTCCAGGAAGATGTTTCGAGTTCATCAGCGTTCCCTTTTTGCTTTTAGGGCTGGGGTGGCATTGGTGCAGAGGTGTTCCTCAGTTTGCCGTGCATCCTGGGAAAGAACGGCTCCACGCGCCTGGCTGGAGCGTCGCTGGGACAGGAGGAAGACTCCAAACTCAGGGACAGTGTCACGTCGCTTTCTAACCTCATCAGTCAGCTCAGGATATAAAGGATACGATCCCACTGTGTGTGTTTACTGACCGGTCTGGGAGCAGCTGCTGCCTCCCGACAGGTCAGGCCTCTGCTCAACACATGGACAGTGTCTGTCTGTCTGCTCTGAAGCTAATTCCTTTACCAAATGGCTACTTACACAGGGATTTTGAAGTTATGGGACAGGATTTCTGTCTTGAATATGTGCAATGTTATAATAACATCTGTTTTCTTGGTTGCCCTGCATAATGTGGGAGAAAGAAAAACTGGAACATGAATGTACAGATTGCATTTTTTGTTACATGAGTGCCCAGTTACAGTTTTTTAAAGAAC
This sequence comes from Trachurus japonicus, assembly GCF_045865225.1. Classification (NCBI taxonomy): domain Eukaryota; kingdom Metazoa; phylum Chordata; class Actinopteri; order Carangiformes; family Carangidae; genus Trachurus; species Trachurus japonicus. Next base: position 20,441,106 of record NC_140912.1, read on the forward strand.
ATAATATTCTATGCAAACACATCTTCTGCTAACCTGTTGGGAGAAAATGAAACAAGAGATTATGTCAAAGATGAAGTACAACTTGTATATTAATAGCCTTATATGCAGCCTTAGTGCTGTTTCCATATTTAATGACATTATGTTTGAACAGCTTTTCCTCTTACTTTTGTTAACTTTTTCAAAAGACACTGCACTACTAGAATCTAAGTATGTACAGGTACAGTAAATATACATGGTTTTGTGGGTGTGCAATAAATATCTGACATTAAATGTTGTTTGTCTTTGTGGGAAAGATGACAATAGACAGAATAAGGTTTATCTCTTTATAAAACTCATAAGTAGATGCATAAATGTACACAAGCTTTGGTCTGAGCCTCAGAATCATTGATGTCAACCAGATCCATTAAAAGAGCAGTGATGAACAACTGGTGGTTGGGTCACATGACCAAACAATACTCCAGTGAGCCGAGTTCTTCGTTACCAATCACAGCAGCCAGACCAAAGTTGGTGGACAAGCCATTAAACATCTGTTAACATCTGGATAAAATGAAAAATGTCTCTTCAGCAGTAACCTGGTACTCCATTAGAAAATAACTGAATACTTAGAATAACAAACCTTTTTCGTAAAACCAGTGCAAACAAAAGACAAAACTGATGTTGAGACAGTCTATAATGTAATATACAGTTTAACTAAATGAAACAATATAAACAAGTTTTACTATTAGGTCCTTGTACAGTATATTATGGCTCAACTTCCATTTCTTAAGAACTCTTGCTCTGTACAATTAAAATTATACTGACAGTAAACTATGGCTGTTTATGAAGAAACTTAGTTTTGAATCATTCACTTCTCTCCCGGACTATGACAATCTGGAGCAGTGTGATGAGGAGTCTGTCGTTGTCTGCTCAAGTCTAGCTTACTATGTGCACATTCATAAATGGGTATTATAGGTAGCATTGATGTCAGGGCCAGGACTGGTTTCCCCAAAAGCATCCTGTCACTGAATATGTTCTAAAATGCAAAGACTTCATTTTAGAGTTACTGTCAAGCTTGTAACACTTACAGCCACTAGAGGGAGCTAGTCTTCATAAATATCTGTTGTGAATTCCTAAATCAGTCTTTAAGTCTTAAATCTCCCATCCTTTTTTCTCAATAGGTGCATGCATATATACACAAAAACGACATTGTTGCTGTAAAATCAAGTGTTGGACAAACACATAAAACACTGCAACTATTTCTTTGAAACTGACAAAATCCCAATGAAACTTAAACTAATGAAGAAGCAACAAAATACCCACAGGGTACCCACTGCCTCCTGCCTGTTATTTACACCAGTGACAGATTGCACCATGTCTTCCCTGCTGCGGCTGGTTACAACTTTACAACCTTTAAAAAGTTTACATGCACACTGCTTTGGTGAAACCTTGTTTAGTGGTCTCTGTTATCAAGTATTGACCTAAAGATACAATAAAGAAACTGTGTTATATCAAAGGTTTCTCGTTATATTTTAACTTACATTGAAGACGTGTGAGCCTGCTCACAGTTGACCATAAGTAAATGCAGTATAAATGTGTAGGCTTTGGGTTCTTTAGCAAAGAAGACCTTGCGCTACAGCCTCAAAAGCCCTTGAGTTGGAGTTGCTCCCCTCAGTGCACTGTAATCAGGTTTAGACACTTTGTTGGAACCAAATGAAACAAACTTAAGAAGCGATGATGAAACACACAGCTGGTTTTAGAAGACCATTGAAGTTAAAAACCAAATCTTTTTATGCAGCAACGGTTACGTAACACTGGCGGTAGTTTTAAATACAAGTTTGACACCGTCTTTCCAAAGAGGTGCAAGTATCAAAGAAATCTGTACATATCAATGAAAAAAGTCCTCTGACACACATATGCACGCAAACACACAAAAACCTTTGAGACACTGAGTGGCTACTGGCCTTTCACCTCTTTTATGGCTTTGAAAACGAATCAAGCATTCACAGAGAGCCCGAATCATACTGGCATGTCATCATCAGCAACATTTGAATGATACTTAAATCCTACTTCAATCAGAAAGTCACTGATTTGGGCAGCTGCTGTCCACTCGGAGGCATCCTGCAAAAGTCTGGGCTGGATCGGACCAAGGGCACGCCCACTGCTGACTGTCCTGAGGGCCTGGAGTGACCCGGGGGAGACCCAGTGTACAACAGTGGTGCTGGGAAGGCAGAATGGTCCCTGGGGGCCCTGGAGAAAGGCTTAGAGTAACTGGGTGAGGTGGCTCTGTGTGTGTCTGAACAGCTGGCAGTGTTGCACTGGAGGGGAGAGAGTCTGTCGGCAAAACTAGGTGGAGGAGGGGGGATGATGGACTCCTCCACCCAACTACCTCCTTCATATTCAGGCTCCTTCGGCAAAGTGGGGAGAGCACACAACAAGGGAGGTACAGGAGAAGGGGCAGGAGGGATAAAGACAGGAGGTGGAGGCAGAGGGTAGAGAGTGGGGTCGTAGTCTCTGTTTAGGGCGCGTGGAGGATTGCTGTGTATGCTGGGGATTTCCTCAGGAGTGGCCAGGAGCTTTTCCAGGTAGCGGTCTTCCTCATCAACCTCCGACAGGTTGTCATACTGGGAGGTGTTGGAGGGTCGCCTGTCTCCTGGAGACCCCGGGACATAGAGGGAGACTGGGAACTTGCTTGGCTTTGGTGGAGGAAGTCTGGGAGAGGAGGAGGAGGAAGAGGAGGTAAGGAGGGAAGAAGGTTTTACAGGAGTGGGTGGTTTTGAGCATGGTTTTGGAGACAATTTCATTTGAGGGACCAAGACAGGGCGGGGGGAAGGAGAGCGGCGCTGGGTCTCTGGATCAGTCCCAGTCCCTGATCCACAATCCAGAGGACTTTGGTCATTATGTTCAGAGTAAAATAAAGGTGGAGGTGGCAGATCTGGAAGGTCCATGATCTCTTCCTCAGTCTGCATGGTGAGAGTGTCCAGAGCAGGAGGCTCATAGGGTGGAGGCCAGTCCACTGGCTCTTCCCGTGTCTCTGGGTCTTCAGCTTGGCTCTCTGACTTTTCCCCGTTTTCTTTAGGGCTACACTCCGGGGACAACATCTTCGCACATCTGTCCAAGCCACCCTCAGCACAAGGGTCGCCTGCTTTGGGAGGTAATGGAGGTTTCCGACAAGGCCTTCGAGGAGAAGGCGTTCTTTCTGTGTGGACTACAACTGGATCTGGTGAAGGCAAAGGAGGCGTGTTTGCCCTGGAGAGGCTACTTGAGTCCTGGGGCTCTGCAGGAGAGGGGGTCTGGTGTAAGGTGATGCTGTCTGTTTGCTGGGTCTCGGTATCAGGCTGGCTGCTGGGCTGCAGATTTATTTTGACCTCCAGAGGAGAGTCAGGCTGCAGCGGCAGCAGGAGGACTGGTCTCTCTTGACCTAGAGGTTTCTTTGGTAGCTCCTCTGACTTGGCTAAAAAGGGAAGAGGAGATGAGGAAGACATCAACAAGAGGAACATCAAGATGCTTTTGGAGGAGATGGTGTGGAAGTAACTGTGGCTTTATACTACAACAGAAATCAAAGAACCAAACGGCACCTGGAGGAGATTGGTCCAGCTTTTTACTGCGTAGCTCAGACATAGCAGCCTGCAGCTGCTCAACCACCACATCATCAGGCAGGAAGAATGAAACAGCCAGCTGCTCCTGGAGAAACTCCCTCAGGTCCTCTAACTGAAGCTTCTGCAGACGCTCTGATTGGTTACACAATACAAAGTAACAGAAAGGTGCCAATTAAACTTAAAGAAAGGGAGACAAGTCAATTAGGTTAAATATCAGGTCACCTCTGACAAAAACACTGTTAAAGACAATACTTCAATAACACAGGCCAGGTCTAATCAAAAAGCAGATTTGCAGAAATTGACCAATGTGCTGAGGCCATGCTCCTGCAGGCATCCAATGAAAAGTCAGCTTTCGGTTCTTCTCCACAGTAACTCGCCACTTGCATTATGTAAGCCATCCGGTTAGGAGGCAGCCAAGCGTGAAGGAGCCTGCCATGTAATCCACAGGGTTACATCCACTGGTATAGCAGCAGCAGCCAGCCATGGCTGTCTGGGCATGAGGCTCCTTTGACTCATTTCAAACGGCAAGTAATCATCCTCTTACTCACTCTTATGTAACTTGAGGGCTGTATACGCCATGGCAGTAAGCATCTTCTCTCCCTCCAATATGTAAATGTCCCACAATCGCAGGGTGAGGGTGAAAGGGGTCTGTTATGTAAGATACATGGGGACACAGAGTCAGTCCGATTACAAAAAAATTGGAAAACAACCTCAAATGTGGTGCAATGTTCAAAAGGAATGAAGGAGAATGCACTGAGATAATGATTTATGATTATATTTGAGAGCAGAAAACATCTGGGCCGAAACATACATTTAACTGGTGATAGAAAATGCATGCAACTCATACTCTTTAAACAGAAACGGAAATACTCACTCTGTCAATGAAGCACTGTAGAAACCATTTGGTGGTGTAAATCCCTGTTGTCATCTGTTCCTTCTCCTGTGGGGCAGAAATTAATGAGGAATAGTCTCTATGGGAAGTTACTCTGTATAATTTGTTCTCAGTTATAAATCTTACTTTGAAAATAGTCCTGACAATGAACATGTGCCCTTTTGTCACGTATATTAAACACATAATGAGAAATGGCCTGATTAAATCTATGTCATGTATCTCATGACATTGTAATCTGTCCATTATTGTAGCTTCGTGTGTGAGGCATGGACAGAAAGCATCAGTCATACAGATGTACTGTAACCCACCAGGTGTTTCTTCAGCTTAGGCAGCATTTTGGAGAGGATCAGGTCATGGTGGGCCTGGAAACGATGCAGCTTGGGAAATCCCGGGATGAAGAACCCTAGCGCAGAGAGAAAATAAATCAGCAGGCCATAAATGGTGTGTGGTGAGGGACACAGAGACATAATATTTAGAAATGAGAAAAGTTCTTTCCCTCTTAAAAGACCAAATTAGCAATGGCCTGACTTATTTTTATCCTTTTTATTGAAAGGACTACTATTAGATGTCCAAACATTTTGTTGTATAATCATTTTTTCCTTTCTGTCTTCATGTCTTCCTCTGTCTCACCGTGCATTGCATGCTTGCTGTTGGTAAGGAGCTGGGACAGAGCCCAGAAGGCGTCTTCCTCGTTCAGGTACATCAGCAAGATGGCTGCGATCTGGCTCATCCCCTGGCAGTAGCTCACCTCCTGAGGGGCCACAGGAGAAGAGACAGGTTCAATTAAACAGAACGAGCAAATAAGAGGAATTATTTATAATTTAATAGAGCACAGCCACACACAGGCCGAGAGACCAAGGGCGGAGAGCACCTGAATGTCTGATGTGGTCTGAAGGCAGACTGTGGATGTGTGTGGGCTTTACTGCACAGGAGAGGCTTTAGACCCACTGGACACGCTGCTACAATTATAAACACTTTTACCAAAGGTTGTGAAAATATTTACTGCAGCCCGATATACACCATCGGTAAAATCATGTCCTCAATTTGAATTGCTGCCAATTTGAATCCACCACGATTCAATGATTTACGCTGAAGACATGGCCCTTGGCAAGTGCAGATATACAAAACCAGACACACTTGGTATTTGTCTATATTAAGTCTATTTATTGCACAGCGAGAGATGGACAGTCTGAAGTATCCTTTCAAGGAAATACAGTAGATATAATTGATGTTTGCACTGAGGTTAAACTAAACATTCTCCACATTCCTCTCTACCATCACATAGGCAAGAAGGACAAACACACTATTCCCTTATCACTCTCTCCCTCCCTCCTTTCTCTCTTGCGCTCTCCTACTGACCCAATTTCTTCTGAGCGGCGTGTGAGAAGAGGGGAAAAAGGAAAAAGGGGACAGCACATTTCCATTTCCTCTGGCTGAAACACCTCTACCACACAGGAACCAGCTACAGAACCAAATCAGAAAAACAGACGTTGACTCTATTTGTGTATGGGGGAGATGTACTGTCCTGAATAGATCATTCCTGCACAGTTGTAAAGCCCAGACTTCATTCCACTGAGACATACTCTGGTTTTTATGCGCAAGAAGGGACATTGAGACTTCAGGGCAACTTCCACTGAAGCAGAATCCTTGTTATGTCTGACCTCAGCATCCACAACCACATCTAGAAGACATTACATGGGTTTAGGGAGTCATGGGGAAATTTTGTTGTAGCTACTGTATTATCTATTTTGTGGAGCCACAACTACAAGTTATTTTCCCCAAATCTACTGATTATTTCACTATCAACCAGTCAATGTCAGAAAGTGGTGACAAATGCTAATTACAGTCCCAATGCTTCACATCCCAGCCAACAGATATTCAGATTATCAATCAAAAAATCCTCATGACTGAGAGAAACTGGAATTGGTTTATAGTTTTTGCTTGAAAAATGCATGCATGATTATTAAATCATTTTGGGTCTGTTTGCCTCACCAGATAAAGTACGAGTCAAAAGGGAACTTGGTCTAACAACGTGAGAGCCGAGTATAGATGTGGGTTCACTGGTGGTCTGGTTGTCATACAGAGTTGCTGTACGTTAAAGGCTGAGCCACACTCATAAATAAAATATCTCACCCAAGGCTCTGAACAAGAATGAGAACAGATGGGTTTAGATTGCTCCGCCTGTTCTTTGCTGCATGGAAACTAAAGCACTCAGTGGACTTGCAGCTGTTGCGCCACTGGTTTGCTGCTTTTGCTGCACGTCGGCCAGTGTATACAAGACTCCTCAATATTATGTAACAAACACTTACCGGTAAGTATGCATATGTATATACACACAAATGTAGACACACTCACCGTGTTGTAGACAGAGTATGCTGCTAGTACATGAAACAGCGCTTGCTGCCTGGAGAGGGAACAGAAAAACCACTGGTTAAAAAACAAGGATGTGTTTCATTAGCAACAACTGAACAAACTCAAACAGCATGTTAAATATGAGTGTATTACATGAAAATTCCCCAAGGCCCACATCCCCACATGACTAATGATCTCCCAACATCATCATCCCTAAATTAGCTCCATCCATCAGCACAAATAGACTCAAAAATATTTTTGGGGAGGCTGACAAAGCCAGCTTACATCATATCATCCTGGTAGTGCTCGCGTAAATCTGTGTAATGTGTAGTGTACTGTGTGTGTATGTGAATCTGTTTGTGTGCCTTCTATCCAGGGGACTTACGTACAGTATGAGTTCCCACAATGCAACAACATTTAATTTCATGAAGGTGAGATGAGTGTGAAAGGACATCTGTGTTCTACTGCTGTAGTATGATGGTTGTGGTGACACAATTTAATAAAGACTGGATTCTCAAGACTATGGATTCTGTTTTTAAGGATCTCAAAGATTACATTTAAATTGGATTTTCTAAAAAAAATGTTCAAGCATGTCAGCAGATACTGCGTTTTTGTCATATAACCACGGCATGCAGCTCCTCTCTAGTTTCTGTGACCACATGGTTGTGTGCTTTGTGGCTGATTACATCTGGATTTTCAACTGTTTCAAACAGTGAGCACAAGGCAACCATTGTCTAAGTGTGTGTGTGTAAGTGAGTGGAAGGAGTGGGGGCAGGCATTAAGAAATATAATGTAGACAGAGAGGATGTCTCCCCTCCGGGCCCTCTATAGTAAATACATGTCTTTAAGACAGTGGCAGAGTCAGGAAAGCTTTAAATAGCTGTCAGTGTCTCGGTGTGAGTGAGGCAGCTGTTGACTTGCAGGGAAGGAGTGGGCAGCCAAACAGGATGGAGTGGTGTTTTGGTCTGCTTGGACATAGTAGCTTTGAATTGGAGGGGAAGGACATTACAGAGAACAAGAAGGGAGCACTCAGTCACTCACATAGAGGTTAACTTACAAAGACCGGTACCTTTCACACCTGTTCCACAACCCCAGAGCAAGTGATATAAAAAACATAACAGTGTTTGTGTTGTGAAGGTATTCAAAGTGTGCATTTCATTAATATTATTTTATCACCATTATACATGTGTGTTGTCTCCCGATAACAGTGTGGACAGTGTTATTCTGTTCATGCACACTTCATATTGGTGCACATTTCTGTATGAATGCCATTTCCTGTGGGGCTTCGTGCACTGACAGGAAGGCTAATAAAACACTGAGAGGAGGAAACAACCGCTTTGGTTTTGTGTGTGTGTGTGCGTGTCGGGGGGGAGGGGGCTGTTTCAAGGTTTAAACCAGAGGTCATACCCTGTAACGGCTTCAGGCTACGTCCACACTGCTTTATTTTCGTTTTCCAGTGCATCTCTTTTGCTACGTTTTCAAATTTCTTGCGCACTGAAAATTTTGAAAATGTGCTTCCTGTTTACATTGGCTCACGTATTCCCAGTGTGCTTGATAGTTCGGTTATGTCCGTGTTATCAGGTGTGTTAGTATGGTCAGAAAGTGTCAAAGAGCAAAACAGTATCTGGACAGAAACTGTTTTCGTTTGAAAATGCTGTTTTAAAATGAAAATGTTGCCTCAGTGGGGGCAAAAAACCTGAACATGTGAGGCGACACAGAAAACCAAAACAAGAACTCTTGGAGACCATGTGATACAAAAACATCAGAGAAGAATTTCATGTGACCCACAACAGCTAAGAACTCACTTGACTCCGAAGCGATCCATGAACATAATGTGGTTTCTGAAGGTTCTGTTGACGTCCAAGTCAATCTGCTTGATCTCTGTGGAGAAGTTTCGAGCCTGCTGTTTCATTTTCTGGAGGGCAGAAAAAGGGATGACTGTGAGAATTCACTCTTTCAAAGTGTATCCACATTTTAGAGGATCTGTCATGAGTTTCAAGAGTCATACATACCTCATATTTTCCCTGGTTATCATCTTTGATTTTCTCGATGTCCAAAAGCAAGGCCCATGCCTGGCCTCTCAGCTGCAGAGGGACGCCTTTATACACGCGCTTCACCAACTGAAGCACACGTGACAGACACATATGGACAGACATGAATGAGGATTCTCTAAACTCTCTAGAGAAACATGGTCATGTATGAATGCTGCTCAGTGGGGTGTTTCCTATTTAACGCTCTTGACTGACAAGGACTCATCACATCCACTTATATTGCTTTAGCTGTCTAGACCAGTGAAAAGAGAGGGATGAGGGCGTAAGCTCTGGTTAAAAGGGGAACGGAAACGGGTAATAAACAGTCATGGGAATAATTCATCACATGTTTTCGCTGAAAAAAGGGAAATGACAGATAAATTGAGACAGTACATTTGTGTGTGCGTGTCAGGGACTTCACTGATGTTTGATGTGTGTCACTCACTACCGAGTTACACACCTTGTCACTGTTCTTGTACTTGTCCCAGTTCTTCACCATCTTCAGCCATTTCTCCACGCGTTCCACCTCCTGGTGCTTTTGCTGTGGAGAGCAAAGATACACACACATGTGGTTGACTGCACATGTGGAAGGGTGTAAATATACTATAATGGGCAAGGCCAAAAGCTGGGTAAGTTCATACCTTCTCTTCAAGGGCACTGGGTGTTGGCAGTTCTTGTTCACTGGAGCAGAAAGCAGAAATATCCAACACGTGTTAGAAATAGGAGCGCTGATATCATAATTTCAGTTTGATATTAACATTAGATATCATCATTATGTGAGAGCAATGAGAGATAAAGTGTGATAGATATACTGTAGATGAAGGTGTTCTCATTCCAACACAGAGCCGTCGGGGTAACTTACTGCAGGAAGCCGAAGCGGTCAGTGACCTTAAAGATGCTGTAGTCAGCATCCTCCCATGGGTCAATCTTGACTCCCTCCTGCCTGCCCTGAAATATCCACATTCCATTATCACCTTATTAGAAAATTCTGTATGCCAAATAAACAGTTTGGTGACTTCAGATTATGCTAATGCATAGCTGCAAATAAACTGTGATATGGATAAAACAAGTAGGAAAAACTGTACAAGTCAGGTACAAATCTGAGGTAAGAGAAATGAAAACAAACAAACAGAAAATGTGGTTTTATTGTTTCCCTCTTGCCAACAGGGAAACTCTAAAAGGTTTTAACCCCAATTTGTGACATACAAATGCAGAGTCATTCTGCCATTAATTGATCACTCCAAGTAATCAAATTTCCACTGCCTGTTGGTAACAAACGATTCCTAGTTCACACAATGCAGGCACCATGCAGGGACTCTCTATCCAAAGAAGTATAAAACAGTTCTTTATTTTATGTGGTTTGGTTGTTTCTTTGAGGAAAAAATACATTCCAGATGATCACAGTTTTAAATTTTAGGACCACTCATCCTTACAATCCAGATTTTCCTGAACTGTGGGTCCAATGTCTGTCTATGCATGCACTGACTTACCTTGTCATATTTAGAGATGATTTCAGCGCGTTCCTCTGCTATCAATGTGTCTATGTCCTTCTTCATGTCAAAATCTGAAGGAAATTGGAAAAAAAAAAATCTCATTAATAATCATCAAGCTTGACCATGTCTGTCATTCCAACTGTTTTGGTGTGGATATCTACATGTTTACATCAAATACTTTTTTTTTTTTTTAAATACTCTTTTTATCGTTTTTTCAATTTTATGAGCACAAACATTAGAAAAAACAAAACAGACAACAAAACAAAAAAGTCCCACCCCAAACTAACAGTGAGCAAATACTTTAATAAGTTACTCCTATACAGGATCAGCCTAACTGATTACAGCGGTAAAATGCCTTTTTTTTTTTTGGCTTTACAGGGATTGGTTGACCACAGGCGATATCAATTTCCTGCCCATGAACATTTGAACACAGTAAACAACTTCTGACACAGGGCTTTGACCTACGGCTGTGTGACTACTACATGTTACTGGTGCGCTACATTTGTTTGAGAACTGTGCATCAGAAGAAAAAAAAATACAGGAAGTATTTATAGGTCAGAGAGCAGGCACAATTTTAGGTGGTGATGCCACAGTTTCTCTTCATATGCTTGACCATAAAATCAACTCAGAATTAAAAAGTTGCTTCCTTCTCCGTCACCATAACACAGAAGGAACAATAATATACCAGCATGACAAATCATACATATTTCACACAAGATGACAATTCTCTACACCATTGTAATGGGTCACAAGACCTACATGACAATGCGTTCTATTTAAACAAAGCTGGAGTCTTTCAGGAGCCAGTGCATGAAGAAACAAGCCACAAGGCCACCGCCAACTTCCTGTTAATGTGACCATAGCCTCATCTCCACTCAGCGCCGTTAGTCTACAGCTCAAGTCCACTGAATGTCATTGTCAGGTGATCATTTTTAACAATGATTGTTCAAATGTGTACCTACATATATTAAAGAAAATGAATCAATTTCACATACAAGAAAAAACATAAAGCAAAATTACATTCCACTTTGAGTATGAAATCTTTTGTTCTCATGTTTGTTTTCTCTTCTGTTGTTTAATTCAAATGTTTTTTTCCAAATGTGCCTAAATTTCAGGTTTCAAATCCGATTAACTTGTATGATAAGGGCAGCCCAGGACAGGCTGAGAGTGGATCAAGATGGTTTAGACTGAATCTCTAAACCTTTCACGATGCCAAATAATCTGTGCAGTGAAATGCTTCCAAGCAAGCTTTTCCCTGTTCTCCCTCTGTGAGTTTTGGATGCACAAACACTATACAGTATGTAAAACAGCTGCTGGAAAAAGTATACAAGTAAAAAGCATGGCGTTCATACTGCATGATGATGAACAATGCGTAATTTCAGGGTATGTTGTGTTCATACAAGGCCAGTGGGTCATGTGAGGCGTATGTGAAGTGTGACAAAGTGACAGCCATGGGACTTCCTGCTTCTTGTATACATGTACAGTTCAGTAATTCATGCCCATGTGCACATACAGCATCAATGGTGCCAAACCTCACTACTCAGAAGGTGAGATAGTGCCAGACAGCAACAGACTACAGCCCATTAGAAAAGAAACAGAGAAGTGTCCAACTAAGTGTGTGAAACCAGAACTCAGTTGCTACTGGAGGCTCTCCCCCCTCCCTTTTTCTCACAGTATAACCCCCACCTGACCCCAGTCTGTCCCTTTAAGCCCGTCTCTGGCCTTCAATGGGCTGATGTTCCTCGGCCAGCACGGCTCGGCTGTTTAGCAGTTGTCAGGGCTGAATAAACCCCTCAGAGAAAACAGCCTCCACTCGTTTGTTTGCTGGGTCAGCATCGCATGGTGATGTTTGGATTAAAGGAATGTGTCAGCTATAGCTAGCAGGCACACTGAAAGAAAATAAGATGAAAGAAAACATAGGCAAGACTATGCCGCCTTTGATATACTATAGGTGTTTAAGCAACGCCGAGAGGCATCTACTGATTAAGGAAAAAAATTAAACAAGTACATCTTTGTTGTGCACTACATTCAAATGTCACGAGACTGATACCCAAGGCGAGAAAATTCAAATCAAAGGAAGAGTCTTCCAATAAAATGGGATGAAAAAGAGCTATTTTGGTGTTACTTCAGTATAAATTCAATTCAAATTTGTAATTGCTCCATAGGTCAAACTAAAGCATTTAATTGAAAAACGAACTTTTCATAATTGTGTCAAATTAAAAAAAACAAACCGCTTTCTTTGAGATCAAACAGAGACTTTCTCTAACGCTGCTGAGGAAACTTTCCAGGCGACCCCACTGCAACAAATGCTGTGTAATGAGGAATACTTTCACTGACGCCTGATGGCATGTGGAGCCAGCTGAGGCCTCAGGTGGTATGTATGTCTGGCATGCCCTGCAGCAACAGGTGGAAGAGAACCTGCCCCCTCTCCCGGAGACATGCGCTTTCCTTCAAGGCCAGCAACGAGTATGAGATTGAGTCAACAATATAGATTAAGGCTGCAAATTGCAGGGCATTTGAAATTCAAGATGCTATTTGGTTGTGAGAAAATCTTTTATTAAAAAGAAAACATTTAGCCTTTGTTTTGGTTCAGATGTGATACTTCTGCCACATGCACAGGTTAGGTATTAGGCCATCTCTGCCTCCCCTACGTTCAAAATTAATCATTAAAGATTAGTGTTGATGATATGTTATTCCCTTTTTAATGAACCAGATTTCAACCATAGACGTTATCTCTAACACCACAGGATGCAGTCTTTTCCATCAAACAACAGCTGAGTGTCTTGTCTAACAGGTGGCCAGTGAAACCAGACCACTGGACAAATGGACTCTGCTGTTCTGTGCTTTTTCTTTTTTACCGTTTCCCTTTTCTTCTCCACCTCAGGTCGTTGTATTTCAGGCATCAGCATGTTTTTGTAAGATGTCTGTGAGGTCGTACCGTTGGCCTGGCTCTGACATTGCCTATATCATATAATCATGGAAAACTGCAGGCCTACTTTGTGCGGGGTATAGGTTGATAAGGATTGAAGAAGAATGAAGGTAGGGGTGACTTTTTCTACGTATTTTCTCTTTGTTGTTATTCTCTTCAGGGATGGAAATCATTAAAATATCTGAGCTGCAGATATAGTTCATATGAGTTGATGCGAAAAGTTGTGTTGAAGCATGTTTGTGTATTGTTTTTCTGAGACACTGCAGCAAAACTTTGAAGAAGAACTACCGGTATCAGTATATTACTAATTTTCAATGTGTGAAAATAGAAACAACACTTCCCGTTTCACCTGCTGAGTTATTCAACATTGCTTGTGTTGCCAAATACCGGTACCTTACACAACACTAAAAATAGAGCTGCGAGAATAATTCTAAGCAAAACGTGACCAACTTCAAGGCCCATCCTGGAGTCCAACAGAGAAGTTTTTTCGCCAAAGCTCCTCAAGGATGACTGTGAGGTTTTGTTTTTTTTTACTTCACTGTCTACTGGGAAAATTAGAGTAAAAGGTCTGTTATGCTTCATCTTTAGGTTCCAGCTGCTTACTTCCTGTGTTGAGTCTCCAGACTGCTGATAGTATTGTGTTGGGTTCAGGAAGAAAAGGAAATCAGTGGCCGCCACTCCTTCAACAACAGGTTCAATGAGAACTGCCAAGAGAGTACGACAACAAAATAGGTCTTCCCTAATGCAAGAAATAACCTCTTGCTGACAAAATCCCTAAATTATCCAGACATGCCTTTAAATGGTCAGCGAAAAAAGATGCGACCAATACCGCATGGTGGTCAGTTCACATTAACACTGATATTTGGCTTCCGAGTCACCAACACAGCTCAGCCCCACCTCTGTGGTTGATTCAAGAAAATTTTTCTAACCCTTTTTTCAAGTGGTGACAAGAAAGGTGGGCAGTTCAAGGTGTCTCATAGATGGAAGCTGTAGGAGTGAGTGAGTGAGCAGCAGAGAAGGTCACGAAGCAAGAAAGAGATACAGTTAAAATCATATAGGGACTAGTATACAGTTGTGTAGTGGTAGTTGTGTTGTAGAGATGAGCGTATGAGAAAGAAAAAGAGAAAAAGTGAGGGAGACAGATTAATTAGGGTTTAAATAATTTACAGATTCAAAGAGAGAGAAGGGATTTCAAGCAGAAAATGTTAGCTGGGAGCTCAGTTCACAGACATGACAACAGGCACTTGCAAATTTCCCAGAAATGAACACAGATCTTTAACATATCTCAAAATAAAGCAGTGGTGAGAGAGCGGTGAGTTATAGTTTCGACAGTGAGCACACAGTGGGCTCCACGAAGTGCTAATGACACTGCATATGAAAACCCACGTTCCTGTATGGCTATATTTTGATGATCTGGTTGCTTACAAGATACAAGACTCTAAGCCTGGGTCTCTAGCTGACATCATTTCCTGTTATGACATCGAACTCTAAATCTAGCTCGCGTATATAAGCTCTCAGTGCACTGTTGTAACCACAAACAGCTTGCAGAGCATTCTGAATCACATCAAGCTAATCGTATGGTCTTAAACAGCGAAGCAGCAGTAAAAATTCCCTTTGCTGATTAATCGCTACTTATGTCTGAGGGCACTGCTTCACTGCGTCTATCCTGGATATGGCCCACGTGATCTACAGTGTCATTTCTTAAGTCATCATATATTCAGGCTTTCAATGGGCAGAAATGTAATTTTACTACAGTTTCAGGAAGTAAAGGTTAAACCAGACTCTGCATGGGTCCTGAAGTGTGTATGAGTTGCCACATAAGTTGAAAAATAGAAAAAAATGAAACTCAAACTGGCACTGTGTCGCCTACTCTAATTATTTGTGGTAATCAAATTTAACATTCTTTCTGGTGTGTTTATTTACTTTTTAATCAAGCCTACTGGAATGATAACATGCAACTAGTTCACTTTTTATATATTTCAACTTGATCCACAATTATCTCTGTTTTGGCTTCTAATCAATCTTAATCTGAGTAGCAATCAGATTTAAGACAGAGGATTATACAAGTACCAAGTCAGAACGAAAAACTAAGATTAGAAGGAATCTGGCAATAATCATTTTACTGAGGGATCCTGGAAACTCAAAAGTGCTGTGATCTACTATGGGTTGACAGTTCAGGTTAGGTCAGGTGTGTGTGTGTGTGTGTGTGTGTGTGTGTGTGTGTGTGTGTGTGTGTGTGTGTGTGTGTGTGTGTGTGTGTGTGTGTGTGTGTGTGTGTGTCAGTTGTTTGACATCTTGAGCCAACACCCTGAAGTGAAACTACATCAGGGTGTGGGGTGTTCAAGAAGAGTGAAAGACAGGACATTGCTCAATTCGAAAGTCACCGTGCTGGAGCCCTCAAACTTGTTTCATCTGAGCTAGTTGTGGTTACGAATACTGAAATCATGATCACATTTTAATTTTCTCTGAACGTCTTTTGTGCAGTTGAAAGTTCGAAATCCTAACCCCTGAAACTGCTAATGACATGATGATGAGACAGATGACGGATGTTTAGTTCTCTTTACTACTGGATGATTAGTCAATGCTGCGTGGTCAGCCAAAGGAAGGTCTGGCTCTGAGATAAGACAAGCTTTGGCCAGGGACGCATTCAATCTTGTTAACCTCACAAATTGAACTCCCATACAGTGCTGCTGAGTCTGCCATACATGATGCGTGTCGTTTATTATTGCTTGGAGTCCGTATTATGAACCATCATCTGTCCTGAATGTGTCTACATTGTGTTTCCCCTGGGGTCTGTGAAGGGATTTTTCACTTTTATTTTTCTGTTTCATTTCAAAAAGATAACACAGAGCCAAGACAAAATTGAAAAATGATTCCTACACTATTATTCCTATATCCCAGGACATTCATGTTTCTGTGATACTTTCTGATATTGCAACGCACATTAAATTTACTACTTTGCAACTGTGGTGGTTTTGTTTATCTTCTCACTTCAGGATAATAATGACTGCAGTAATTTCTAGAGTCATTAATGTTAATTATGACAATAAACTTCAAAGAATGTTCTGCAATGCAGCGTACAGTATTATCCCTGTCATTACATTAATCCATTGCTGTAGGCTCTTGGCGATTGTGGAGAACAAGCATCATTCCGGCTCAGAAAAGGAAGGAGACTAACAAGCGACCACATGGCTCCAATTTCCACATGAAGAAGTCTCGAGTCCCAGATGGCTTCAGAGTTCGAGTTTTTAATGGGTGTCAGACACACAGCGTGCGCATGTTAGCATGCATGTGTCTAAAAGAGGCCGAAAATGAAAGGGAGAAAAAGCAGCAGAGATAGCTGGATGGAGGGAGATTGGGGTCACAAAGAGGTTTCTCTGTTTTTAGCAGGATGAGTAGCTGTGAAAATATAAGAAACGTCTTATTTGCCACAGACGGCAATCAAGTTCACTCTCACCACAACTTAAGATCTTTTGTTCAGTTCCTCTCAACATTGCGTTGATCTGGCCTTTATAAAAATGTATGTTATGAAAAGGAAGTCCCTCAGAGACCAGGAATCACTAAGTCATTCCACAGGAAATCTAAGCAGGCTGGTAGGAGATGTTCAACACTGCTGTTTCTTTAAAAGGAAGGTATGGACTCCAGATGCTTCAGAGACTCAGTACTGCTGCCCAAACTGGATAGATGTAGGCTTGATACTCAATATAGTACCAAACATTACAATGATGTGTGTGGACGTATATGAAGCCAGGATACGTCAGTACCATCTGTCAGAAGATAGACATAACAAGGATGCAAATGTCAAAGCCCCATGCTACCAAACATGTGTTTTGCAGGTGTGATGGTGCACGGACAATGGACATTGTTTACCCCTAATCCCAGTGGGTCCTCTCTAAAGAATTATTGACTCACAATAAAGCATGGCATGCAGCATGCTAACTGCATCATACTCTTGACTGGGTTGAAGCGACCGCTGAGACCACATTAACTTGGGAATCGACTTAAGACCAATGAGAAAGAAATCTAAACGGTTTGAAGTCTAGATAGCAAGCGGCAAAGTCTCAACAAGAGCGTCCTTGTCTTGCTCGCTGTCTGAGGCCCTCTTTCTACTGTCTGCCTCCATTTCTTTTGTGCAGCTGTAGTGTTTGTGTTTATGCATAGAAAATAGCAGCAACGCAGAGACTGTGTGACCCAGGGGGGAAACATTCAAAGCTCAGGGACTGGGGAAAAGCACAAGGCTCAGAATAGATTGTTGTCCCCAAGGGGCTTTTCTGTCCTGCTCCGCACCATATTACCACTGTCACTCTGCCTTTGTTTTTCTAAAGCTAAAGCCCACAGAGCATAGATTCACCTACAGAGCACTCACCACCATCCCACATTATGTAACCGTTTCCATATCGTAATAAAAGGAAATAACAAGCTGGAGTCTGAGGATGGGGGACTCTATCACTTCACCCTGCATCTGACCCAGCCTGAGAACCGTCTCTGCTTCCTTGCTGCCGTTACCTGGGGGGAGGGGGTGTCTAAATATAACAATGACCACACAAAGTTTTAGATGCAGGAGTAGCAGCCCAGCCAGAGAGGCCTTGTTTCCCAGAGTGGCAGCACTTTTTTTTTTAATGGGTGGTATGAGGAGGACAGGAATGTCAAGGGAACAGTATTCATAAACACAAAACCACAGGACCCTGCTGAGAAAGCCACATTCTCATAAATGGATCCTCTTCCTTGCAAAGGATGGAGTCGTAATGCAAACGGCAGAACCGGGGGAAAGTTCTCACCCAGAATTTGAGTAACTAGTGCTACAACACTGTAAACAAGAATTATGTTCTTAAGACTCTGTAAACATTATGGATTTTATAGATTTTGCACAAGAATCTGCTTTGACTGTAACAAGATGCACGTGCGCAAGTCATCAATATAAAGTCCCTCGCCACTACAATCCATTCTTTACAGCGCACTGTGCAGCACTAGTTTTTACAATGCCAAAGAGATTAAATAATTCAAGAAGGTGAATACATACAGAGCATGTAACCCAATGAAAAACGTCCAACCAGGGGGCAGGGGCTATAACTTAGCTGGTCTTGTGTCAAAAGCCAAGCAGAAATTGTGCTAGGTTCACTGATGCACACACGCCACTGGTGATTTGGTTATCATAGTTTTCATGTTGATGTCATGTTAACAACCACATAAACAGAGGATTATGGGTTCATGAGAGTCTTACACTGGAGGAAGAGAGTGTAATTTCACCATGATTCAACAACAGAAAGAGGTTAAGTATTTGGAGCAAAAACAAATTTGAAGTGGCATGTAAAAAGACACAAACTGGAGACAATCATAGAAGGGAAATTCCAAGATAGCCCAGTTTAGACAAACAAGTATTTGGGTTATTATCCCATGGAGCCATCATTCATTCCCTTTGTGGTATGGCAGATTTCAGCCTGAGTGACAGTCTACCACCTCAACAGTGATGTGACCTCAATTTAACCAAGGACGGAGCGTGGAGAATAGATTTGGATAATTTATAGACAAACTGGCTCATGCAAATGTCTCGCGGGTCTGTGACAGAAGCTTGCCTCATACTTCGGCCCAAAGATGTAACAAGTATGGCTTCAAATAATAGTTATTTTTCTATCATCTTTTAATCTGTTTTTGATTACCGGACCGGTAATCATTTAATCAATGAAATGTGAGAAAAAAGTATCATCTAACAGTTGTCATTGTAAAGATCTACATATTATCCTGGGATCAACACCAATGGTTAGCTCTGACCTTGGAGTTTTCATGCTCTCACTAGTCTGCAAAGATCTCAGACTTGCAGCTTTGCAGAATGAGGAAATCCAAGTGGCACATACGTGATATGTGAGTATCCCTGTGGTTGTCACTACACTTAAGTCGTTAATGAACTGACAGAGCCTGTTCAGGGTTTCTCTTACCTCTCAGCCTGTGTGTCTGAAGCTCTAAGATATCTTGAGTAACAAAAGGCTTCATCTTTTTTTTTTTTTTATGGCTGGCAAAAAAGCTTCACTATCTGGTGTGTTTTGTGACACTGGTGTGCTTGTTGGCCTTTGACATCCACTATAAAGCCACCATTCAGGCAGACAAAAGGGCTATTGATGCCTCTCCACTGAAATAATATTATCACAACAGAATACAATGAACGCTGCTGATTGAAGAGAGTTATGACAAAGGGTACAGATCTGGGCACTAAATTTGGTCTCAGAGTAAGACATTAGGATTTTGTGTCTGTTAACATGTGTTAAAACATGTTGTGTTTTGTTCACTAAACTGTATTATTTGAATTTCGGATGCAAGGCTTTCAGCCAGTAAAAAAATATTGTTGTCTTTTCTTTTGACACCTCAGACTCAGGTAGACTGCTTTTCTTTGGGTCACACACTGTGAAGCGCCCCAGGTGGTCAAGGTAAAACATACTCAAAGTGAGGCAGTGGTGACTTACAAAGGAAATATGAAAGAGACTATATCACCAGCTCTGATTGACTAAAAATGGCTAATGCTGCTGACTGAGGCCCATTCACGGGCATGAAAACAAAATAGGGGCTCACATGCTATGCCTCACGCGTGGCTCACATCCTGTTGGCACCGGAGAGGGCAGTCAGATCATTGTTTAAGAGTTTAAGCATTGAAGAGAGAGGAAGCTTTTCGTCAAATAAAAGTTGTTTGAGAAATGTGAACTGAACTTTAACGTAGATTCAAACTCTGCAGCTAGATTCAGCTTTTCAAATGTCAAACTTCCCCAACGAAGCACAAAGTTAAGAGTGTTCCTTGTTGTTTACAAAATTATAGTGACATATAGGCTATATTAGAAGGATGGATAGGTATGTTGATCCACATGAGGGAGGCAGATCCCAGATCAGACGACACTTTTTCCATTACACTTTAACTTTAAATTAGTCATTATGATGTCTGAACAATGGTTGTGGTTTGAACGGAAATCAGTAATCAAACCAATTTTACACCAGCATGAACGCAGAGCTCAAACAGGGACAATGCTGTCACCTTTCCGATGTGGGCCTTCCTCCTCAAACCACAAGTGCAGTGTAAAGTGTGACATTCACACACTGGGGACTTAGCAATAGGAAACAGACTAGCTATGCTATAGGCTTGTGAGCATGTACAGCTAAGCCAAAAAGAGACATATTATGGACTAGGCATATCAGACACCATATGAGCAAGGTTAAAACTAGACAAAAAAAGTCTAAATGCATGTTACATTGTGGTGTAATTGACTTGCCACTGGCAGCATGCACATCTGCAACATTAGACTGAAAACAAAAACACAATGAGGGGGGGCGGGGGGGCACACCACAGTAAAACAATGAGTGCCAGACATCTGGCAGAGGATGAGAGCTAGATCCTGCTGGAGATCTTTGACTCAGACTGTCTGTAACCTCCCCCACTCCACAGATAAACCAGTGAGACGCCCAGTTAACCTACCAAAGGGGACCACGCATGGCATGGCATGACATGACATACAGGCCAGTGGTGGCCTACTTCTGGATGCTGGAGCATCTGTGGTCTGTGTAGAGTTTGTATGGTAAAATCATGCTTTCTCAAATGACAAGAACAACACCTTCTTCTCGCGTGTAAACCCCTGATACATAACCTCGCTCAAAATTATAGTTCCTGATTTTTTGTTTTTGGTGTTACCCCCTATGCATTGATGGAAATGCGGAACTTGAATTTGTCAAGACTGAGACTGAAGTGGTTTCATATGCAGAAATAACAAACAAATAGCGGACATAATATTTTGTATGATGGCGTAAATAGCTACCCAGAAAAAACTACGAGAAATCCCCTACAGATACATTTCTCAGCAGCCATATAGCCAGAAGTTTACAAGTCATCTAAGTGCTGGAAAGCCCACGAAGAGTGATGCAAAATCAGAAATTTCCCCAAGAAGTGCACATACTGACCTTACCACACAGTGGTTGTTAGGCAAGCCATGAACTCTTACACTAAAAATGCTGCCTTTTCTCAGAAAACCAACCAGCCTGAAATGTTCATCTCTTTACAAATCACATGTGTATTTAGTCGAGCACAGCCGAACGCTCACTGCTCACAGCTGCACGCGAGCAGGCGACCGTTACGAGCGGTGAGTGTTTCCGTTATTGGTTTGTTGAGAATTTAGGCAAGTTGTAAAAACATTTTACAGAAAGAAAAAAAAAAGGACGAGGACAGGCTATCGACAAGTCGTGTGTGGCCACCCACGCACTGGCGTCCACGGCGCTAATAAAAGTAAAGAGAGTGAAGAGTAAAACATGCCTGCTGTGTGTAGTACCGACGCTAACTAACAGTTGGATAGCAAACCGTCACCGCTGCTTACCGTTAGGAGCGACTTCCCCCGTGTTGCTGCGCGGTACCGACAAGTAGAAACAAAATCCACTATTCTCATTCTCCCCCCTCGCTGCTGTCCGGGGGAGCCGCTGCTGCCTGTCACTGTGCTGCTCGACGCTTGTCCCCGACTGTCGACTGGCTGCCTCCGCTGAAATCGATGCTGGTCAAACGGACTCACTCACCCCCCCACCACCACCACCACCCCCTGCCCACCTCCACATGCCGCGAGCTGGTCGCAGCTGTCTGGCAGCCCTGCACAGAGGGAGAGCGAGCTCAGTCACCGATGACGATACCACGCACGCGCGCGCGCGAGCAGGCGCAGCAGCGGTTGGGGGGCGCGCCTCCTCTCTCCTCCTCGCGGACACTAGAGCCCGGACTTTAATGTTTGGTGTGTGGACAAATCGACCCAAAAGACGGTAAGTTAAGTCAATACTGTGTGCTGTGTGTATAACACGGTTACTCTACAAATAGTCAACAATGTTTTGCACCGATATTTTAGCTGAGGTTGGGTAGCTGATAACAAATCTCTCTACCTCCACGTTAGTTAGAAGTTAGCAGCATCGGCGACGGCTAATATTGACTTTTTCTAGCTAGCATGTTTGTTTGTTTTTGGGGGGTGTATTTATGAGGGTTTAATTTTTAAGTAAACACATCCAAGCAAAGTGTTATGGGACGGATACAGACCTTTTACAGTCTATGATACAGACTTGACAACAAAATTGTCCTCTTGCGCCCTCTGTTGGATAAACTGTAGAAAGACATGACATTGGGCTGTGCTGTGCATGGACCTGGCCTTGGGCTTGTTCTTAAAATAAAGCAAGCTCTCCTCAAGTGGAATTCACTCCTTCCTATATTAATGTTAACAAACACCTGTAGTTTCCCTGCTTTGACGTGTCAACATCATCACCATTTCTGCTGTGAAAAAGGTCCATAGATGACTGAATAGTGGTAGCCGGTAGCTGACACAGAGACCCTGTCACACAGGTATTTCCTGTTGTTGGTCTTGATTGCAGGGCAAGAAGGTCTTAGAGATTGCTGAGGTCACCAGACTCGTTATACTCCATAAATGGTGTCAACTGCCCCAATCTTGAAGGCGTGACAAAAAAGAAACATCAAAAAGACAAAGAGGTGAAGCGCAGGCCAGGGCGGACCATAGTTCTTGCTGACCACTGCAGGAACACAATTTGAGTTCCAGTTTGCGATACCTGTGGTTTAGCTATGTCATTTTTGGCAATTGCACTGGTGAGTCATCTGTGAGTATAAGTGGCCTGCCCTTGTAAAAGAGAGGGAGGAAGAACCCCGTCAGCGAAGAATGTTGCTGCCAGAAAATAAAAGAGCAGGATAGGAGAAAGGGTAATGATAACAAATGATAAATCAAAATCATAATGACCAAGTGCAATATCCAAATTGTGGGAGCTGCAGTATTTTTGATAAAAGTAAAATATGCCAAGTTGACTTGCCAACAAAAATCACATTACCATTTTAAAATTATGCCAGTGAAAATGAAATGCAGACCAAAGGGCTCTTTGCACAGCTCCACTACTTCCTGAACTTAATGCTGCTCCTTCATTTCCTGTCTTACATTACTGGACAAACTGATTAATACAGGTGTGTCTGACCATTGTGACTACTCAGACACACCTGAATTAATCAGTGTGTCCAATAATGTAAGACAGGAAACAAAGGAGCAGCATTAAGTTCAGGAAGTAGTGGAGCTGTGCAAAGAGCCCATTCAGCTGAAATTGCAACATTTGCCTAAAATCATCAGCATTGTTTCTTGCATAGCCAATGCAGTCCTGATGTACATGTGGCTTGGCTCACTGGAAGAGAGGGACAGAGTGATTGGTAACATCTGTGGTTTTCCTTCTTTTGACAAGCAGACACCTCACCTGCACATTAGAGTCCAGACTAGACAAAGATAACTGTGTTTTAAAAAGGTTTAATATTATACGGGTGTTGCATCAGCATCCTGTATCTGACAGTGGGAACTGAAAGAAATTGTTTGCAGAACTTAAACCTGCTGTGATGCGTTTGATTCACTGATTTGTTTATATTTATTAAAGTGTTCATAATATTGTGAAAATCCTCTGCACATTTCAGCAGACTGCCCCTAAATGGGGGCATTTTTCCCCTAAAAGTAAATTTTTCATCTACTTGCGCATTTGCAACCAGTAAATTTGCCGGGTTTTTAAAAATATTTTTAACACAGGTGAAATGTGGAAGGGGCGACTGAAAGAATCTGACATCTGTCATTACAGGTGGCAGGCACGTGTGTATGAAGATCGTGAATGAAAAGGAAAATTAAATATTTGCTTTGCAATTCGATTTACGGTGTGTGCCCCTTAAGCTTCTGCTTTCGCTCCTGAATTTTTAAGTTAGGGGCCACTGTGCTCCTAGTAAAAAAAAAAAAGTTAGTCTGGACCACTGTGGTGTAGCGGTTCCTGAAAAATGTTGTGATGCTATTCACTGCATCATGCCATCAGGTCCCTATTACTATGACACCATTACAACTTCCTCATAGAAGTTTCTTCATCTCCACTCTGAATCTGTTGTGACCCTCACCAGGGTCTTATCATGGTCACCTATGGTTATCATACAAGGCCCTTCTCCCTCTGTGCTCCTGGGGACCTTCAATTCAATTGTGTGCCCTTCTCCAAATTTGTGCCTGAGCTCCGCAGACAGGCTTTATGCCGAGCCCCACTACTTCCTGAACTTAAACAAGCTCCTTTACTTCCTGTCTTACATTATTGGACAGACTGATTAATCCAGGTGTGTCTGACCATTGTTGTGACTACTGAGGTCAGAGTCAGACCTCAGACACATTAATCAGTTTGTCCAATACTGTAAGACAGGAAGTAAAGGAGCTTGTTTCAGTTCAGGAAGTAGTGGGGCTCGGCATAAAGTCTGTTGCTCCCCGTGAAATGTATTGTGAGATACGTTCAAGTTTAATTAACTAAACAAGACAGCAACAAGGCAGCAACCCCATAACAAAAATGTGACATACTTTCCGACTGCATTATTAGCATAGGAGCTAAAGGGGGCACTGTTTCTAGCATGATTTGTTTTGTAGGTCACTGAAAGCAAAGGAAAGACGTGTGACGTATCAAAAGGGGCCGGCAGTGTGGCGGTGTATACAAGTCTGTGCTCCCATTCATGCAGAGTGTTTAGCAGTCTCCGCCGACAGCTGAACAGCGCCACATCCTCATTAAAAACACGAAGCCCTTTTAGACTGATATAAAGGGTCGGTGAGTATTAAAAAAAAAAAATCTCCATTTTCACTTCGTGTCAGGGCGGTGTTTATGCTTTCTGTGTTGTTTTCGAAGTAACTGTGCAAATATGGCTGCAGGGGGGGAAAAAAGAAAGAAAAGAAAAGAGAGAGAGACGCCGACAACTTAAACAGCGCCCTGTAAAAAGCGGTCGTTATTTCGATGCAGTTGACGTTTATGAGTGTTGCATTTCCTTGTCGGCGCAGTGCGTAGAGCTGTGGTGTGTTTACGTGACGTCCAGGAGGTTTTCTTAGCTTCGCTTTTGGCACAGCTGCCTGGGAGGATTGTGAGCTTATTCGGCCTGTAGCAGTCAGAAATCAAGTTTACAGGCAAATATCTAGCTGTGACTTGACCTAAATCTCAGCCTATTGCACTCAAAGCTATTCTATTCTTTTTTTTTTTAAGTATCCTGTGGAAATATTTGCTGAAGAGGCCTCCTTTGGATATGTACATGAAACATTTAGTCATGACTTTGCATTAAGAGTTCATGTTGAATGATCTAGGTGGTTCTCTTGTCCATAACATGAATGTAGGCAAAAGTCCAAGTAAAGGTCATTCATTGAAGGACCTGGTAATACCAAGGCAATTGTTATATTAAATATCAATACACTACAGTATGTATGTACTTGGTAGTGACCTATGATCCGTGGTTGTAAGTAACTAAAAGAGAAATGTAATAAAGGTAGATAATGTGCAAGTGTCACCTGCCAGTGAAGGTCAGTAAAAGCTGGTCTGTGGTGTTGTCGTTTTGTTGGAGCTATTATAGAAGTACAAATAACACGCAGTTTTATCAAACATGGCAGAAAACACTGGCCATTTTTGATCCATAAAGGGAATTTCGTTTATTGACAACAGTGGGGGGAGTTCACACTACTGACATAATTTCACACAGACCACGTGGGCGGGATACTTGATATGGTAGCAGAAGCAGACAAATGTAACCCACTTTATACCGGGAGTATTTAATGATAGTGATGTTGTGCATGATGTTTATAATGAAATGATTAAGTCTCATGAGATTGAATGATGTGGCGTTGGCGGTCTGAGTCATTGCAGACACATAACAGAGGGGGGCTGCCATGATTATTAATTAACGTTAGACAGCGTTTAGCATCTGCTTTGAAATGGAGGAAATGGGCAAACAACGATTATACTATGTCCGTGACAAAAAAAAAGCCGTGTTTTGCATGGCTTTGTTGTGAAACCTAGGTGTGTTATAGTTTCTGGCATAGGAGGATTTGTGAGTAGCTTACTACGTTGCCAGTTTTGCCCGGTATCTAAGCGGCGGAGCGCTGCGACCTTTCCCCTAGTTTCTGCAGCACAGGGTAGATCATGTGATGTTGGAAAGTAGCTGGGGGAAGGGACTGACTGCTGAAACACTGATCTGTGGATGCTGCTGCTACTGCTTCTGCTTCTTCCGAGGACTGAAAAGGTAGAAACGACGTGTCCTGTTTTCCGAGTGCTGTTGATGAAAGGAAAAAGGATCCTGCAGAGAAACCATTGCCTTTTAGAAACGTAGCAGAGGTTTTGCAAGAGAAACGCTGTTGCAGACGTGAAAACTTGATACCTCAGAGCCGTAGCATGAGCTGTCATATATTAACGTAACCCCGGCGAGCCACGAGACTTCACCCTTTTTTTTTGACAGTAACTTTACGTGTAAGGCTGATATGCGTTTATATATCTAAGAGCATTTGAAAGCACCTGGGAGGAGGTAGTGCCTCTCAACGCCACATCCAGTGTCATCATCCACCTGGTGGTGAAATCATGAGCCTAAAAATATTCCTCTCTCTACAACCTAAAGCGGAACAGTATAATTAATGCGCAGTTTATCGGTATAAATGGCCTAATTCAATTTTAAATGTCTCACATTATACAGCCAATATCTATACTGTTTCATCCCTTGAGTCCTGTTTGCAACGCCAGTCAATATAAAACCATATAATGCATATTTACTGAATGAAAGACATGTATCTGCTGTGACATGCTGGCCATGGTAAGCCCTCACTGACATACCCAAAATACAAGCTTGAAATCAAGCTGTCCTTTGAGCACCCTCTATTGAGATGGCTTTGTATCAAGAATCTTCCACTACATGAGGAGGGACACAGATCGCTGTACAAAAGAAAAGCATTTCATAGATGATTAAAAATAATGAATTTAAAAGTGTTATTACATTGTTTAAACGTGTAATAGCACACTTAAGATGTACAAATGTGAGATAATAAAGAGCCTCTAGGTGTTGTTTGCATAGTCAGTCTCATTGCAGTAAGATGCCACACCTGCCTAACCTGTTTATAGATGAGTACCAGGGGTACAACACAGTCGGTCACCTCCCTCTCCTTTGGTGTCAGCTTGCAGGAACCAGCCTAATTGGGATAGGGACTGAGTACAAAACATGCACATCAAGCTGATTTATGGAACATATTCCTTTCATTCCCAGTATTTTCCCAAAAAAGACTGTTTCTAAGTGAATCTGACCGGGCAAGAGAGGTTGCTCTGATGTTGTCCTTATCTGAATTATGTAGCCTACAACTTTATCTAGTATCAGGATGTGTTTACTGTACATTCTTTTTTGTTGTGACATGATCATTCTTGTGTTATTGTAACTCTGTAATGAATGTAGCCTACTACAGGTAAATGACATTTTTTGACCCACACCGTTGTCTTTGATATTAACTCTTGAATCTTCCATTTTTTACTAACTAATCGTCTCTCTTTCCCCCAGTGACCCTGTGCAGTAGTAGCCACCATGGCAGAAGCTCACCAGGCGGTGGCCTTTCAGTTCACCGTCACCCCCGATGGCATCGACCTCCAACTGTGCCACGAGGCTCTACGCCAGATCTACCTCTCTGGCCTCCACTCTTGGAAGAAAAGGTTCATTCGCTTCAAGGTGAGAGGTGTCTGACACATGAAAAAACAAAGTCCAAAGGGTATCTGTACAGTATATACAGTCCTTTTTTTCCCTTCAACTTTGAGTTACTGTAAGTTACTGGTAATTTGGGTTCTCATTCTCAATAGACGTCATGCCCAATGTAATACTCGGTTTTTATTTACTGATTGCTGTCCTGCTGTAAGTGTTTTTGTTGGGTTACATTAATTCACTCAGACTAGAAGGTCACCCACTCGCACACAAACACCCAGCAGTGACGGTAACCTTCCTGTCTGTTCTTTGTGTCCTAACCTTTTGCCTAGTTGTCTCTTTACACATGATCATACTGAGTCATTCAAATCCAAAGACCTTCCAGCATTTTCACTCATTCATCTTCTATCTATTGTTTGGGTGCTGGTTATTAATGATAGCTGATGTGTCTCGGCAAAACATTGCTGTGATAATACATGTTATTAAATCAGTGATTTTATGAAATAAAAGCTAATATTTTCTTTGCTCTCTGTGACCTTGATGACATTTGTAACCCTCCTTTTGGTTCACTCTGTTAACAGAATGGGGTAATGACTGGTGTGTACCCAGGCAGCCCGGGTGGGTTCATGGTAGTGGTTGTGTCCTACATGTCCTACCATAAATATAATCAACTGGATCCCTCTCTGGGTTTGATTGCCAAGCTAGGCCAACACATACCTATCAGGTAAGCCCACTGCTATTGTGATGTGTTGCCCCAACATGATATAGCATTTGTTTTGGGTCTTATTCCATTACTGGTCTCATAAAACAACACTGAACATTGAAACACTGTTCTGTAGCAGGAGTTTAGTTTAGGCAACATAAATGACATGGATGAACGGACTGTGATAGTAGATCCAACAAAATGTCAGTGGAAAGTTTTTCACCATCTATGCAATTAAGCACACGCCTCAGGTATTTACGAGAGCACCTGCAGGCTTGTTTCTCTAGAGCCCCCATCAGTAGTAGCAGTTTCAGCCAAAGTTGCCAGCTGTAAAGTAATTGTTGATTTCATCATTACTCCTATTGATCACGGTCCAAAATCACATTTTGATCTTTGCTCTGTCCACCACACCTCATCTTAATGTTTGCAAACAAAGTTGATCTCGTGAACTGATATTGTGCCAACATCCTGCTTTAATGCTTCTCTTATCAGCTATACAGAGTATTTTCCCTCTAAGTGAAGGACATTGTTTATGACAGTGGTGTAAAATCTTTCACTCTAAGAAATGTCCAAAATGACACGTTATGTAGAACACTTTTTTGCTCTTACAGTGTTTCAGGACCAGAAATAACAGATTTAATCCTATGTCTTAATTTGCTTAGTAATGAACTAAGAATGTGAGTGTTGACATTTGATTAATCATTGTGTGTCAGTGTGTGTTAATCCTGTCCAGATAAATGGTATGCATTGTTTATCAGTCACAGTTTAGTTAGTCGTCGTTGACTTTGGACTGAGCCAAGTGTGGCAGCTGTTATAATGACATTTATTACCTGGTGTTGTGGTGTTGTGCATACTCTTTGATTGCACAACTGGTCACATCGTATCATCTAACTGTTTGTGTTTGCTTTTAAATGTATTTACTACAACAATTTCTCATTCTTTAGGGATAGACCCACTTTAAGTCTGATTCATTATAATTGTGTGGTTCTTAAGCAGGAAAGAATAATCTCACATGTGTTTTATTTATATCTTCCTGCTAGTCTGACCCTCTTTGTTTCCCCTTCTCCGTCCACAGCCGATATATGTCCACAGACAGCCAGAGGATAGTCGGCGGAGTTCTAGTGGGCACGGGTCTGTGGGTCACCATAATCATGATAATGAGGAATGTCCTTAAGTCCCTGTTGTCATGGCATGGCTGGATGTATGCACGCCATGGATCCTTGTCCTGGTCTACTCGTTTGTGGATGGTGAGCTAATGAATGTGCTCCTCTGTTCAAGTGACTTTATATCAGCGACATACTGGGATGTCACAGTGGTGTTTATTGAATGAGTAAATAATGCAGAGTTTTGTCTTGCATATGGAAGACATAGTAAGAAAAATTGTAACACTCAGCCACACACTTTATTCTACATTTGACTAAGATCCAGTACATTATTTTACATGTATGCATTTGTCTCAATTGTTAAATGAATTTGATATGACACCCACCATAAATTGCAGAAGGACATTAGTTTCCCTTATTATGTCCTGATAATACCCAGGTACAATGTAATTCTTATGTTAAGTGTATACAATACCAAAAGTGCTACTTGAACATGTTTGACCTTGGGCTCATACCTCACGGGCTTCCAAGTGAAACACGTGCCTACTCTAAACTCCTTTTGTCCTCTCTCCTCCCCCTTATCTGTTCTTCTTGTCCAGTTATTAGTGAAGGTGTTCTCTGGCAGGAAGCCAATGCTCTACAGTTTCCAGAACTCCCTGCCTCGGTTACCTGTTCCCTCTGTCAAGGACACCTGCAGACGGGTAATTTCTTCCTGTTGTGTCATTTTTTGTCTGCACCAGGGCTTTGTGCACATTTCATCGTTCATAATTGTCCTAGCTATTAAAGCAGAAGTAAGCGATCCGATCGTTTTGGCTAACTTCTTGTCAGCCGAGGGAGTTAGCAGTCCCCGCCCTCGTCATGGATCTATTGGTCCTCGTCCCTACGTCACCACATTCACGTGCATCCCTTGGCTGCACACACACAGAGGACCGCCCCTTTATGCCGTTCTCTCTCCTCATTGGATAAAGGTTGTAGGATACAAGGAAAGTTTTCTCCTCGGCTTACAGCAGAACAGAGTGACTGACAGACCCGTTTTTCAGACCAAACACTCTATATAAGTGATTGCCGTCGGAAGATATAATTATTTAAGACTTATATTAACCCAAACATTCCGCTTACTTCTGCTTTAAACAAAGTTTACACTCATTCTTAAATTGTATTCTAATAAACAGTTGAGATTAAAAAGCCATTTAATACCCTAAATTGCTCCTGCTGGCTGCTCCATCAATGAACAGGTGCTTTTGGCAAATGTTGTAAAGTGCTTTGAGTTGTTGATAAGACTTGTTTGTGCGGACCATGTAATTTATGGTCGAATTGCATGTAAATGCTTATCTCTTGCCCCTTTGTGAAAAAGTACATGCTTTAATATCTACGCCAACATCTCTCACATCTCTGTGGTTTCTGTAACACTCAAGAAAGAATAACAAACAAATCAGTGAAGGTCTTGATTTGTGTAAATTTACTTCTCTTTTTTCTGGTTCCTTAGACTATATTCCCTCAGGCAGGACCACTAAACAAACCCCTACCTGCTTATCTGTCAGGGGGAGAACGAAGAGATGGCTAGTTTTTCTGGCCTATCTGGTATCTCCTTGTTGCCTTTGGCTTTACTCTTTGTGACTTTGCTTCTCCCCTTGTTATAGTACCTGGAATCAGTGCGCCCACTGATGGACGATGAGCACTTTGAGCGGATGAAGGGCTTGGCTAAGGACTTTGAGAAAAACCTGGGGCCCAGGTTGCAGTGGTACCTCAAACTCAAGTCATGGTGGACCTCCAACTATGTAAGTCAAAAAGAAATTCCTCTCCCCTTTCATCTTCCCCATTCTTTAATTACACTGTCTAATTATGTGTGTATAGGGGCGACTGGGGAAGGTTGTAACAGCATCACTTTCACCAACACGGGATAACATTAGAGTTATGTGATCAATATCATGTGTACCCATTCACTTCCTGACATTGCATGCGAATTTGCATGGCTGTATGAAGAAGTGTGTAGGTTTTACACCCAAAAAACATTTTTTTTAAGACAAGAAACTATTCTTTTGGTCCAATTCTAAATTTTGTGAATTTTTTAGTATCGATACTGTTGATGTTTGAATTAGGTAACTTGTAGAAGACGAAAGAGCAGGTTCTTAGGTAAAATGTGAATCATTTCATCAGTGTTTATTTTAAACCACCATGCTGGTACAGCTAGTCAAACAATAACTGTCAGGGGTGGGGATGGTTGTAACACCTTTTATCTTTGTTGTTTTATTAAGTGTCAACCATCTTTCCTGGAATTTTACACGGATTATGAGCTGCTTCTGACCTCCTGCTGAAGGTCTCCATTCATACATGTACACCATTCATTGGTATTATCAGAATATGTTCTTTTAGACGGCTCTCCTAATGTTAGGACCCACACCACTGTCACTGTTCTTCATTTAGCCGTCAGTGTCAGTGATGAGTTATTTTTGTTCATACTGAACCATAGGAAGATGCTTTAGTATTGGAACATGCACAATAAACTTGCATAGATGCTTATTTTGTGGTGTGGTCTCAGTTATTAGTTTTCAATCTCACTGTTACAATTTACCCTAGGTTCTACCCTGGTAGTGGCGTAGGTTGTAACAGTGGCACTCCTTGCATTTGACATCAAATAGTGAATTTTGTGATATAGTTTAAGAAGTTTTAGGCACTGCTATTTGTAGTAGACAAATGAGGGTACTCTGTGTCAAAATTTGAGAGCCCTACCATGAACACTCTGCAAGTTATAGTAGCTGAGACATAAAGTGTTACTGCCATCCCGGTCTCCCCATAAAGTCACCCTGTGCTTCCCTGTTTTCCTCCTTGTCTTTGTGCTGCACAGGTCAGTGACTGGTGGGAGGAGTATATATACCTCAGAGGCCGTGGGCCCATCATGGTCAACAGCAACTATTATGCCATGGTAAGACATCCCTACCTGATTGTCTGTTTGTAGACAATGGTGCAAACCTTTGTTTCATAATGAAGAATTAAGCTTATCCCTGTACAGTTTAAAGTCACATGCCAGCTGTACCAAACATATCTCAAACTGAGCTTCACATTGTATGAGTTGATATTGAAAATGATTGTATCTGTATCTTGGAAGTACAGCTTAACTTGCTAAAGACTGGTATATCTGGGGTGATGAAATACATAATCTTGCATTAATTTGGTGATAGAGAATTTGTTGAAAAAGCCCCTGACATTAATATTTTTATGGGGGGCCTGTGTGATGGGTATCTCGCAGCACAATTAAATGTTTTCCCAAGTATACTCACTTGGTAGCATAACTGTCATGTAAATATATAGCCTACACTCTAAATCTGTGGGACCATCTCAGGGACAGTATACAACCAAAGTCTGACTGTTTTGGCGTTTTCAGCATCTTGGCTGACAAAGCTATAATCTATGAATTACAGTATGTCTTTACTGTGTGGACAGTTCACTCCAAATCTGTGTCTCATTTGTGATCATGAACCCAGTGACCTAAGCAGGGAAAGTAAGAAGGTAGCCCACAGCTCCCTCTACAGGTTTCTGTTTGAATTGTTGAGACAGTGAATTGGATTGTTGCCGGAGCAGGGTATCATGGGCCTTTGCTTATCAAGCAACCAGAAATATCAAAATGTTAATTTTGCAGTGTGTGAAACCTGCATGTCATATCACAGTAAAACAGTCATCAAAGACAGTGGAATAGTACTGTAGTGTATACATATACAGTTCTTGACTAAAATAAGTACAAAAGCTCTATGGATGGATCACTCAGTAACATTGTGTTCACACTCATTTCTTATGTTGTTGTTTTTTTGGTGATAATATGTGATTTAAGATTTATTAATATTAATCTCTATTTCTCCAGGATTTCCTATATGTGTTCCCAACCTCCATCCAAGCTGCCAGGGCAGGTAATGCCATCCATGCTATCATGCTCTACAGGAGAAAACTGGACAGAGCCCAGATCAAACCAGTGAGTATAATGGTGCTTTTTTTCTTCACTATTGAAATGCTTTTGTTGAACCAAGGTTTGAACTTTGTTCAAGCAGTGAAACAAAATGGATCAGTGCATGTTTGATTATATCAATCTTATGTAAATGTTTAACTAATTTAGAATTTATTGATTGTTATTATCACAGTGTGTTTGCCTTAAAGTATACATTAACTGCTGCTTATCTTTCACAACCTGTTCTTGTTCAAACTTTGTCATGCACAATCTCACCTGTGATGAAGCAGACAATTGATGTTGCTCAGAGCTCACAATGTTTGACTCTGACTTTAGATTGAGCCATGTACTGTGCTTCTTGCTTGTTTTGATCAAAGTAAAGCTGTGATCACAAGCTCACAAGCATGTCCTGTGTGAAGCTTGGCGAAAAATCAATGCTGATGATTTCCTGCAGCTATTTTCCTTGTCCTTTACTAGTCTGCATGATGCCTAAGTGCAATTCTTGTTACATTAAAACTTTGCACAATACTGGCACATTATCTATTAACATGTATAAACACACCGACTGATCTCCGACTATATACATTTAGACGTCTGATGCATGAGCTTGCTCTGTTACACACTTACATTCCAGTTGTCTTTGTTACTGTTTTGTCCCTTTGCTGTGTCGGACGCTGCGTTAGCTATACTTGCTGGCGAACAAGGTTCCTCTGTGTTCGGCTCAGTGGGAGCGGATGTTTAACACCACCCGCGTCCCTGGTTTGGAGACAGGTAAGAGGAGGGCACATCTCCGCTATGCCCTCTTACCCCCTATACCTTGTGCCCCTAGCCACTTGTATGGCAACAGCCATTGGAAACTCTTGACTCTAAGTCTCATTCTCATCAGCACACCCCTGAAAAAAAATCTACCTTTCATTGGCTTTCATAAATCTAAATATTCAAATGATTTGTCAAATCTAAAGATCCTGAAATTCACATTGTTACATCAGGGTTTTGCTGGTGGCTTTGAGCTGGGAGGCCACTGGTTTCTGGACCCTGCTCATGTCTCCTTTCCTGGCAGCCTTCTGAGGTCTCTCTTGCTCCTTAAGACTGCTTATCAAACCAGTTCTCATTGCTCCCTCTCCACTCCATCCATGCTCCTGTCCCAGTACATGTGTGCCTGCTGCCACACTCTTGTGATTTTAGTGAATTAGTTTGTCATCTTTGTGTTTGACTCTCCCCTTTTGCTTTTCAGCTCATGCTCCTACACACTATTCCCATGTGCTCAGCCCAATACGAACGTATGTTCAACACCAGTCGTGTCCCAGGTGTAGACACAGGTAGAGTCTTGAGCAGTGCTTCCTCCTCACACCACTCCTATTGTACTTCTCCTTGGTACATTTTTTCCTTCTGTTTTGTAATTGAAATAATAATATAAACTGAGTGAATACATTTTTGCACATGTGCAGGTCTGTGCACATGTCAAGACTAATTTGCATGTGCCTGAAATTTTGAGTTTGAGTTTGAAAAGGCGACACAGCAGTGGTTTAAGGTAAGACCTGTAACCTGGAGTTGGATAGTGACATACAATAACCATCGCTATGCATGGGGGATGCTTTTAAACAGTCGACTCTGAGAGGGCAGGAAGCAGGTGAAGGAGAACCATGTACAACAGATGTAACATGCAAACTCTCATTACGCAAAGGATTTCTATCTGATTATATCCTATAAGTTAAGGACCTGTATAAGATGAAGGGCCAAAGCTGATTACTTCAGGACTAAGTCCTGAAGCTATGATGTTGTGTAAATATACAGCACAGTGTGTTCATTTCTGAGATTTAAAGCCCCTTGGCCCTGACTGACTGTTTTTAACTTTGTCGCAGTAGAGGGCAAGGAGGCAGGAGAAAAGATATAGATTTTTCACATTAGCCCTTTTGAATTCTATATTTTAATTGTGTTATAGGGGTATAGCGTTTAATATAATTAATCTGCTGTGACATGTGTTAGAAAAAATCATGTTGCAATAGTTTGGAATCACTGTTGTAATGCATACATGGAACATCATCGGAAAAGTGGCAGTTTTTCATATTGCTGGAGGTGTATACATGTAGTAGAGGAAGCACAGTAGGCTCAGTACTACCTGGATCTCAGGTGGTGGTTGTTGTTCTTGGGGTTGTTCCTAGTGTAAGTATCTCCTCCCCCTTGTCTTTCCTGTAACAAGTGCAATGTCTGTTTGAACATTGTAAGCCTAAAAAAAACAGTGTCATACATTTGTATCCAAAATACAGACAATGCTTTTCAAATTGTTTCTCTTGGTTGTGCACAGTGCTGCTGTTCAAACAAACATTGCCTCCTCAGTCCATTGTATCCAAACCACTGCCCTGTTCCTAAATTACTTTTCATTTTCATTCATCTTACTTCCTGCACTTCCCATCCCAAGCTGCTTTAGTTTTTGAACTGGATAGTCCCCCTCCCCCACATCACATAATAAGTGAGTCTGTGTCCTTCAAATGATCAAAACTTCAGACTAAACCCTAAAATATCATTTTTTTTCTCACAACACAAACCTGGTATTTTGGATATTGCACCATTTCATCTACTTGGACCAGGTACTGTTCTCTGCCACTTTAATTAAATGAAATGCTGCAACATTCATAGTCCATGTGTACTGCTGTCTTTCTTATGTATTTATTTCACAATAGTCTTGACAGCAATAACATTTTCATAAGTTACAATCTTACAGTGTAACTTGAAGCAAGATACATATACCAGATACATAATACATATACCAGATACATATACATAACACATAAATCTACTCTACTGGACACCCTCAACAACACAACTTGCTTTGTTTGTTTTCTCTTTTCCTCCCTCCTTACAATTGGTCCCTCTCTCCCAGACACTCTTCAGCACACAAACGAGAGCAAACACATAGCTGTGTTCCACAAGGGCCGTTTCTACAAGGTGTGGATGTTTTATGACGGCCGCCTGCTGTTGCCACGGGAGATTGAGCAGCAGATGGAGAGGATCTTGTCAGACAAGTCAGAGCCTTTGCCAGGAGAGGAGCAACTGGCTGCACTTACTGCAGGAGAGAGGTAGGTGGCATTACAAAGTGAGCTGTGGACAGGATGGAGGAGACCGCACATTTTACACCACATAGAATAACAGTGCATAGATGGATAGATAGATTATCTTTCA
Source organism: Trachurus japonicus (assembly GCF_045865225.1). Taxonomy (NCBI): domain Eukaryota; kingdom Metazoa; phylum Chordata; class Actinopteri; order Carangiformes; family Carangidae; genus Trachurus; species Trachurus japonicus. The sequence goes on from NC_140912.1 coordinate 20,477,779, forward strand.
GGTTAATTCAGTGTTATACTTAACATTCTGGAAAATAAGTTCTGCAGTGTTTACTGAGTGTGTATTATGATAGAATAATATGAACTATGAATCGGCTTGATATTTGTAGCACACTGACTCAAGTGTGCCTTCTTAAATGAAGAAAAAAAAATTACATACTGTTACCTATTCTTTACCATGCTACAGGACCCCATGGGCAAAGGCTCGTGAAGCCTACTTCGGCCGTGGTAAAAACAAGCAATCTCTGGACGCCATTGAGAAGGCAGCCTTCTTTGTAACCCTTGACGACACCGAGCAGCGCTACGAGGCAGACAATCCTGTCAAGTCTCTGGACAGTTACGCCAAGTCCCTGCTCCATGGAAAGTGCTATGACAGGTGGGACATATAAACTGGATTTATTTTGTTTCTGATTACCAAAGAGTGTGTGTGATATGTTTGTTCATTTATAATTAAACTGTTAATTATTTGTTTTTATTTAGGTGGTTCGACAAATCTTTTAACCTGATAGTGTTCAAGAACGGCACCATGGGTCTGAATGCAGAGCATTCCTGGGCAGATGCTCCAATCGTTGGTCATCTGTGGGAGGTATGTGAGTTCAGTTTAGGCCAGCTTCTAATTATCACATTGTCACATAATTATTTTAAATGAAATGACCTCTCTTTTGGCATTATCATAAAGTCAGGTTCCCTCTTATGGCTTCCTATAAAAAAAAATTCCTAGGAGCTTAATTAGTTTTTTTTCCTGGCTCAATATGAGGCTGAAGTGGCGCCATCCAGATTCTGTGCACACGCATGTTCATGTGTGTCGCACTCTCAAGTAGTTCACGCAAGCACATTTTTAGTAGGCAACAGGAGGAATAGTACTTGGGGTGAATCTTTTGTGTTTTTACAAAAGAACAGGATAGTAGTCTATTATGATGTCACCTCTTTTCACATTTGTTTTATGACCAATTAATAATTCTAACGAGCCAATGATTCAAGAAATAATTTTTTTCTGACAAATCTTTTTGCTGTCTCTGTCTCATGTTTTCAAATTCTTTGTCGGTGTCTGTGAAATTCCACTAGTTTCTTTTCCCCTTAGGGAACATGAATAAAAAAAATAATGTCAAAATCATCTTGTCCATCACAATCAATTCTTTTTTGTTTTTTAGCATGTGCTCTCCATGGACCCCATTAAACTGGGATACACTGAGGACGGTCACTGCCATGGGGCGCCCCACCCAAACATGCCTGGTCCTCAGAGGCTGCAGTGGGACCTCCCTGCTGAGGTAACGTTAGCAGAACATGTCTCATTCTGCAGGACTCAACCTGAGATCTTTTCTTTATATTGCTTGGTATTGTCTTGGCTTCCCTCTGCTGGTAGCTTGAACTATGTGCAGCAGTGTTGTTATTTTATCGCATATATTTTAAGATGTAGAAGAAAATTCTTCTGGGTAGTGTAAAGAGTGGAGTTAAAATGAGTTGTCATTGATACTACATCTGTTTTTATCTAATTCACCTCTCCTTTCCTCCCTCTAGTGCCAGGAGACCATCCAGAGCTGTCTGACATTAGCCAGGAATCTGGCAGATGATGTGGACTGTCACATTTTCCCCTTCACTAACTTTGGAAAGGGTCTGATTAAGAAGTGCCGCACCAGTCCTGATGCCTTCATCCAGATCGCCTTACAGCTGGCCCATTACAGGGTTCGTGCATAAGGACTTTGATTCATCTCAACAGTCTCTCAGAACACGTTTTAGATAATGCTCAACAAGTGACCTTTACATGTTTTACTTATAATTTTATGTCGATAAACACACTAACATTGAGATATTGGAACCACTGAAATATATTATTCTGTAGTTTTGCAAGGGTTGCAAGCTGTAATAACGTATGCCTGCTAGTTTGTTTGAGATTTGGAAATTAAAGCACATTATATTGCAGTAGACTGTTTTCATTAGGTCATTAGGTTAGTTTTTCATGTTATTACTAATGAGGATTAAACTCAACTCTTAACTTAATTCTGAAGCTTCATGCAGAGCAGACACTGATGGAGTCCACACTGCGCTTAAATCCCAGCAGAGGGCAGTCACAACTTGACTGAACAATATACCACAAGTCTATTAAACACTGTCAATTAAAGATTTAATCGGAAAGTGTAATTTCATGCTGTATTTTTGTATTTTGCGTTTTTATTTGATAGAATCGAACACAGCAAAAACATATGAAATAGCAGAAATTAAACATTTTTCTGCGACCGGGTGTTTGACATCAGAGTATTCCTTTATCTAGTTTCAGCTGAGGAACTGCAGTTTCATTGTGCTTCTTTCATGAAGTCAATCCCTTGTAATTGTAAATGTAAACCTTTTTTAAAGTGTACTGAATTTGTGAGTGATTAGATTATTTCCTTTGTAGCTTGATAATTACAAAACACTCTCGTGAGGTGTCACTTTTAATACCACTCTAAATTCTCTTTACAGGACAAAGGGAAGTTCTGCCTGACATACGAAGCCTCCATGACACGTTTGTTCCGTGAAGGCCGTACAGAAACTGTGCGCTCCTGCACAATGGAAACCTGCACCTTTGTCCGTTCCATGATCAGAGATGAGACGGTAGGTACAGGACAGAAGCAACATCTCACCCCCAGATACTGTTTGACTCAGTATTGTTAATCATGCAACCAGTATCATGCTCTTCAGTGTTTGACATGTTTTTATTTTTGTCTCTTTTCTGTCCATTCAGAGAGAAGAGCGCCTCAGCTTGCTCAAAGCAGCAGCAGAGAAGCACCAAAACATGTACCGCCTTGCAATGACAGGAAAGGGCATTGATCGCCACCTTTTCTGCCTCTACGTGGTTTCCAAATACTTGGGAGAAGACTCAGCTTTTCTCAAAGAGGTATGATCTATAGTTGTAAGTTGTGAGATATTTGCTCTTAAAGATGTCACAGTGGCCCTTGTAAACTGCCACAGAGATCTAATATTCCCTGTGAATCGTCACCAGTGTTTTGGGGTAATGCAAAGTAACAATACTCAGATTACTTATTTGTTGTAACGAGAAACATAACGCATTAGTTCCACGATTCAAGTAATCTATAACTTAGTTATGTTTTTAAACAAGTAATGTAATGGTTTACATTTATATATAGTAATCTGTTACTTTAAGAATTTATCCAATTCAATTCAAAACATGGCATAAAAGGCATCTGGATAAGGAAAAGAAAATCCCAACTGCGTCCTAGTCTTAAACCTTTAACCTGCAGGTTTACAAATTATGATTTTTAGAAAGATGTCATTCAGTGTCGGGACTTCTCGGTAATTTAGAGGTAGGTGTGTGTCCTGTGGTCTATTGGCTCCAGCATGCTTGAGGCATCGCAAATAGCTTTTCATACTCTCTAACAAGTTACTTTTATTCTTTGGTAACGCAGTAACGTTAACAAATTACTTTTAATTGACAGTAACATTGTAATGTAAGAAGTTACTTTCTAAAGTAACTTTGCCCAACACTGATCGGCACAGACCAGGGCCTTCTTATTTATTTACAGGAGGTACCTAATGTCTTCACATTGGAGATTTGAGATGGTTTTAAGGTTTTGTCTGCAATGCAGTCTCTTAAATTTAGTCTGCAAAATGGGTCATTTACAAATAGTCCAATTTACTAAATTTACTCCTGAAATGGTCGGTAGCTATTAAAACTCCTTTAAGGAAATAAATACTGCAAGTTTTCAAAGATGTCTAAAACGTGTTATGTAGGCTAATAATACAGTAGTGTCTTTGTGAGTGAATGAATTAGCTGTTTTTATGTTTAGGTGCTGTCTGACCCATGGAGGCTGTCCACCAGTCAGACTCCTCTGCAGCAGGTTGAGCTGTTCGACCTGGTCAGACACCCAGAGTATGTGTCCTCTGGCGGTGGATTCGGTCCGGTGAGTTATCCATCTGTTTTAAAGACACAGAGTGAAAACTGGAAAATCATCAAGTCATGTCCTTCATGGATAATATTTGTTACTAACTAAGGCATAGCATGTTACAAAATTGTCTCTCCACACCCACCTGTTTTATGTACATCTTGAATTAGTAAAAAAAATTAGTAAAAAACATAAAAAATCCAGATGTTCACCTCTCTGTTTCTGTCTTGTGTACAAAGGTTGCTGATGATGGTTATGGTGTCTCTTATATCATTGTTGGAGAAGACCTCATCAACTTCCACATCTCCAGCAAACTCTCAAGCCCAGAGACTGTAAGTCGTGTTTTTCACTAAATCTAGATAATTTTATTTCCATTATTTCACAAATTCATTAAAAAATTCACCATGTTCATTTCAGGACTCGCACCGTTTTGGCGGCAACATCAAACAGGCCATGCTGGATATTCTGGATCTCTTCCAGCTCGACAAGAAAACCAAGTGATCGTCCTCTGCTTGGCTGGAGAAAAAAAAAACATGCTGTTTTTAAGCAAAAGCATATATTCTTCCTGAAGCTTGTACAGAATCAAATGTTGGATTTGGGGTTATTTTTAAGTTAATTGATGTAAAGATGATTGAGAGATATTTGGAAACATTACTGTTAATGTATGTGAGACATTTATGTGTACTGTATGCATAGGCATGTTGAGGTTCTGGTGGTATTGGCTTCAGGTAGTGCGCAGATCAAACTTTTTATTTACAGGACTGTACACACCTGTGCCTTAGTGACCCACTAATGTAAACAAAGGGCAGAAAGGGAGGAGACAGTTAGTGCCGCTCTAGTCTAAGAACAAGTCTGTATTATTGCAGTAAGACATTTCAGCTAAAGGGTTGTTCAGTAGCATCATCACATATTTCAGTCAAATTTGACATTGAGTTTTTAGTTGAGAGGTGGTGCAATATTTTTACTAGGCTTCGTCCCAACAATAGAAAACCTCATGGATTCTTTGTTTTTTCAAGTTTCTTCTACTCTCCTCACTTGCAGCGCCTGAGTCAGGTGTGACTGCACCAAGCAGCACACTTGATGTAAAATATCATAACAAATTCCATGTTGTATGGTGTCCATTAATTTCGTTAGGCTTAGTTTAAACACTGAATCTTTTTTTCTTAAGGCTCTGCAGTTGTATCCAATAATATTATACCTACTGAAACCTGTAGGAGTAAAACTGTAAAAGTGTAATTGCAAGAATCATAGATATTCAGCGTTGATCTGAGAAACGATCATGTATCATTGTGATTCTGGATACCAATACAGAAGACAGAACTATTGCTGCTGTCCGATCGATGGATCTCCATTGCCTTTCTGACTCAAGTGCACAGTGTGTTTTTGCGTTTTTATGTGTGCGTGTTTGTTGTTTTGTAACTCAGGTTTTACTAACTTGGCCTAGTATTCTGTGCTACTGGCTGCAGCATTTGAAGTCCTTATGTTGGTGTGTGTGTGTGTATGTGCAACAGCAAACAAAGTTGAGATGCAGTATAGTGTCATGTGACCCTGATGAGCTGGTGGGTAGTATAAAGTTTAGTTTGTTGTTGAAGTGAGGGATCCACGGTGAATATAATGCTGAGTGTAGCCAATGGGTGACTTTTTTTTTTCTTCCAGTTCTTGTGTTTTAAAAGAGTGGGGTGACTATATTAAAACCCTGGTGTGCACTCCATGATTGGCCCTTTTGTTCAAACTAACCAGTTCCTAACTACCTTGGTAGCCTTTGTCAGATCAAGACAAACCATTAACTTGTTTCAGCAAACTGTCAAGTTGTTGTGGTGTTGCAGCTGTTGTTTCCTTGTCACAATGTGGTGCAGAATCACTCAGTAGGCTGTTGTGTCTCTCCAGTACAGTAGGAAATCTTTGCTTCTCTTGGACTAATGCTTATAATGGGCCGAGGCGCTGTCATGTATAGGAATGCATTTTTGTTATTATGTATAAGTTGTCAGTTCAACATTTTATTTATTTTTTCCCCCATGTTTTAAACTCTTTATTCACGCTACAAACTGTTTTGAGACTTGCATACTTACCAGCTGAATGTGGAAAATTATAAGCACTAAGTTAAAGCTTTGCTGATTATAAGAAGTGAAACGAACGAAATGCTTCCTTATTTTTGACATGACATTTTGTTATCACAGACTTTGCCAGTATGACGTAGTTGTATAACTTTTTTATCTCGGTAGACCTCATGTTTACACTGCTGCATGGTTTTTGAGGATGAAGCTGTATATGTTTGCCTTTAATTTAAAGACATGTAAAAAGACAAGCAGCTGATATACCAAAACAAGTTTTAACAATAAAGTGAATGTCAAGACACATTTATCATCTCCAAGTATCTCATTTGGTTCTTTAAGTTTTATTTATTTATTTTAAAATCTTTATAAAAACATATAACTGTATATACTGGGGAGGAACACCACTGTACTCATCATATGGCTACGAACACCAAGATACTCAAATTCTGGATGAATCCATTAAATAAGTTGATTCATTGATCAATTAACATGAAAAGATTATTTAAAAAACTCTGAGTTATTATGTTTCAGGTAACGTCAAAGTGATTCCTGGACACTGTAAATGTCGGATTGCCATCCTTACACCTACATTGGTTGTTTCCCGAATTTAGCCATAAGCTTGGTGACCCATGTGTTTCAACTTGTCATCTACTGTCCTGACAACTAATGAGCCTTTAGGTAAGAAATCTAATGTCCATTATGTTGGCAATTCATTTTAGTTATTCAACCCTTGTCCATATCTGAAGGCTGACTCATTATAGTAGTTATGTTTATCAGGGTTTTTTTAATTTGCTCTGATAATATGTCAACCTCCTGAGACCAGTCTTTCCTTTCTTAGCTCAGTGTTTACTTAATGAAATGGAGGCTGTAGTCTGCCACTTGAGCCTGCCAGGTGGTCGGGCTCAAGTGGACACCACCAAGAATCAGCTTATTCAGTTATTAACGTAAACGGAAGATGTTTAAAGGTACTGAGAGGTGACAGATTTTCAAGGAAGCCATAGGCAGGAAGTGATTACATGTGAGTTTCCCTCCAGGTCCTGTCCACCCTTCTCTCTCTCTCTGCCGAAAACACACACACCTCCACAATGGTACACCCGCGCCGATGTCACCCTGCTCTGGGCTTCCGATAGCAGGCTAACATTTCCAGACTGCATTCCTGAGGTCTGATTACCCTTCATCTGCTCTGGGGACCTGCAGTGTGACTGCTTCAGAATAAGTATCACTTTATAAGGGTCAACCTTTTCTTTTTGTGTCTGTCAAAAATATGAATTGTGTCTTTTCTTTCTGTGCATTTGGACATTCTTCACTCACATTAACACAAAAGGAGAAAGCCAATATCTTCTGCATTTGAAACACAAGGCAGGCATACTGTGACAAATCCATACAGTGTAATCAACAGTCTTCAACACACTGGCTTCTGGATAACAAGCCTTTAAATTGTACACCTAATTGGCAAGCTGGAAAACCCATTGAGTCAAGAGCAGACACTGAAACCTAAAACCTTGACTTGCACTTTCTAAAAGTAGACTTTGGGAGAGATCTGCGGCCTCCGCTTGTCACCAGTTTAATTCATGTGCCACTTGCTCTGCAGCACCCTCAAAGAAAAGAGGGGAGCCAACGTTGCCTATCTTGTTTTATAAGCTATTCATTCACACAGGAGGAGTAGGGATGTTCCCATTTTGCCCAGTGGTAATCGCTGGTGGCTGCGAACAGTGGAGAATAACATAGTTCTCATTGCAGCTACTGTATGTAGATCATTCGCGTCATTCTTGATTTGGGTTTTGGCAGGACAGTTTGTTTTTCCTG